>NC_135821.1:45725015-46427699 GCF_964213995.1 Mustelus asterias
AGGACCAATTCACAGCAGGTGTTTAAAAAGCTGAAAACCCAGCATCCAGTAAGCATACTTGCTTTTTGTACCAAGTCTAGAAAGGTGTGTATGTTTGTGGGTGTTGTTTGACTTGGTACATCATTGATAGCTAGTTGTTAAGGTTTATACTATACCATGTTTGATTCTTGTAATTGGTAAAAGCTATGCCAAATCTTTTTATTATATTTTAACTGTGTTCTTAAATAAACTTTAAATAAAAACTCCCTTGTGGGTCACTTGAATCATACCTGGAATGAAACACCTCATGCTCACCTGTGCCAAAATCAAATGTAAAACTTAAGGGGTGGAATTTTCTTGTCCCACCCACCACGGGAATCGCAGTAAGCAGGACACAGCCAGGGAAACGCCCATTAACCTCGGGCGGGATTTTCTGACTTTGGGGCAAGCACGGCTGGAAAATCCCGCCCAGGATTTAGGCTACCTTCATAAAACACCTTGGAGTTTCTGGCCTGGATCAGAACTCCTCCCATTTTCCTGCAAAACAGAATCTGGCAGAATTGAACATAAACTTCCAACAAAATGTGCATTGCCACTTTCCATCGGCAACAAAGGGAAATTAAAATTTCAGTGAATTTCTAAAATGTAGTCATATTAAATGTAGAAGAGAACAAGCCTTTTCCTTTTACTATAAATCTTGTATTGAAGAAATTCCATCAAGTCAGATAAATTTTCTGATGAAAATGAATGACTCTTTTCCTCTGTCTTGGTTATGGAATTCAGTCTGTAAATGAAATTGCAACTTTAACCATACAGACTGACACGATCCCCCACGATTCTGTCATTCAAAAATGTAATCTATTCAGCTGTTTATTATAGATGATTGCTTTACAAAGCACACACAAACAGAGAAACAGGCAATTCCTTCCAACCAGTTCATGCTGATGTTTGTGCTCCACTCGAGCCTCCTTCTGTCTTTCCTAATCTAACTCTGTCAGCACAATCTTCTATTCTCCCCTCCCTTATACGCTCATCTAGTCTCTCCTTAAAATGCATTCATCCGGTTTGCTTCAACCGTTCCCTGCAGTGTGATCTTGTTTTGCGAATCCTGTTTGGTAATCTGCAGAAGATCCAAAACTGTTTTTTGCAATTATTGTGATTTCAGTTAGCTGTTGTCTGATTTCAGCTCCAAAAAAAATTAATAAAGTAAGAAATGGGCAGCACATGGACTGCTTCAGAACCTGGAAATCACACTCCAGTGACCATCCGAAATTTGGTAGCTGAATGTATTCATTCTTTATAATTGTGTGAAGTGCAAGTGTACACTTGAAGCTGTTTACATACATTTGATAACATTGGCACAGTGGTTAGCATTGCTGCCTCACAGCGCCAGGGACCAGGGTTCGATTCCCGGCTTGGGTGACTGTCTGTGCGGAGTAGTCTGCATGTTCTCCCTGTGTCTGCATGGGTTTCCTCCAGGTGCTTCGGTTTCCTCCCACAGTCCGAAAGACGTGCTGGTTAGGTGCATTGGCCATGCTAAATTCTCTCTCGGTGCACCTGAACAGGCACCGGAGTGTGGCGACTAGAGGATTTTCGCCCCATTGCAGTGTTAATGTAAGCCAACTTTTGACACTAATAAATAATCTTTAAACTTCATTATCCATGACTTCCCGTTCATTAGTAATGTTCAAGAAATGATGAGACGAGTCAGCTTACATGTAAGTAACATGTAATTATATCTAATTGTTTCTTAAACAATTAGAATTTTCTTTCTGAAATGCCCATATTTCTTGCCACTTGAAAATAAATGTAAATGGAAAGCCCATTGATCCATATTTATTCAAGTATCGAAACAAAGTTGTGGTGATTTAATTTGGTGAATTTCGTATTTGAAGCTGATAATATTCCTGTCATAGTAACAAAAGGGAGCTGGAGGCCAATAGTCATTAAGTGTATATCTGCATATTGCACATTGCCCATCACCTGGGAATATGTTTAAAGGACGGAGTTCAGCTGGGTAACAGCTCTGGGGAAGAAGCTGTTCCTGAACCTGGTCGTATGGGCTCGAATGAATCTGTAGCACCTCCCAGTCCCAGATGGGAGGTGGGACTGGGAAGTTGGGGGTGGTGGGGGGGCTCTCTTGAAATGCTGAGAGATCTCCGCAGAACAGCGTTTGTGATAAATGTCCTGGATGGCTGGTAGCTGGGTGCCGATGATGTATTGGGCAGTTTTGACTACCCACTGCAAAGCTTTCCGATCAGAAATGGAGCAACTGCCATCCCACACCGTATTGCAGTTCGACAAGATGCCCTCTATTGTGCACCGGTAGAAGTTTGAGGGAAGCTGGGGGGACAGGGTTGCTCTCTTTAGCCTCCTCAGGGAGTATCTGTGCTGCTGAGGGGATTCCTACATCTGAAATTCAATAAGATGCTTCTACACAAAAAACGCTTTGTCCAGGGGGCTTGTTGTGATAGACACTTGACTTCACAAGTGCAAAGCCCATTCAGGTATTAAGGGCGCATCAATAATACAAGTTATGTCGGTAACAAATTAACTGACTTATTATTCACAGTGGATAGATGTGAGCAGTGCAATTAATTTTGACATTGAAGAGCATCTTGATGCAGCAGCGATTGCAAAGAACTTTCTTGACAGACACTGTTTTTTTGCGCCCCTCCCATGGCAGGTTTTCCAATCCTGCCAAAGGCAGTGGAGTTTCCCTATGCCATGTTACATAGGAACATAGAAACGAGAAGCAGGATTAGGTCATTCGGCCAAACGAGCCTGCTTCGCCATTCATTATGGTCATGGCTGATCATATTCAACATCCTGATCCTGCCTTCCCCCCCATATTCCTTGATACCTTTAGCCCCAAGAGGTCAATCTATAGAAACAAACCAAGTAGATATTTGTTGGTATCGACAGGAAGTCAAAGATAACTGTTCTCCTCACAATTTAGTGCAATCTTATCAAGCGTGCATGGCATATTATTCTGAAATATTAAGTTGGCACCCAAGGAGCAGACATCGGATTTTAAGGCATCAAATCCTTGAGGTATCACTGCCTATTATTGAGGTGAGTGAAATCACTACCTATTTATATAAGCCACATGGGATCTTATCCAGCAAAGTTCCAGCTCCCGAAATATAAATAGTTCTGTTTCAGAACTGATTGGCTTCTGTCAATATCAGTCGCCGAAATTGGACTATTTATGGCTGACAGAAACAAAAAAGAATTGAAGTTGATTCCTTGAAAATAAATGAGCCGGTTTTCTGAAAGATGGCCCGATCTCTTAAATCATAGCATAGTTACGGCACAAGAGAAGGCCATTCGGCCTGTCAAGTCCCTGCCAGCTCTCTGTAACAGCAATTCAACTAATTCCACTCCCCCTATCCAAAAGTCCTTGATTCTCTCTCGCTTTCACAGTGAAATCAGTCATCTTGGAGTTGGAGGATAACCTGGGTCTCTGAAGAGCCATCTGTATAGTATTTCTTCATGTTCCAATAGAGTCTGCTGCATTGTAAAGAATATATGGCTGATTTTCATAATCATCATTGTCATACTTAATGACATTTCTGCAGTAATATATCACTTGAGCAATCATTGAACGCAATCATTTGTGTTCAAGAGGACCATAAGGTTCATGTTAAGACACTCACCAATGAAATAGGTGATGTCAATAATATCCTGTACTTGCAACTCCATCACTAAATGAAAGCTATACATCCCTATCCATTTGATCCCTCTTTTCCATAGAAAAAATGAAGTGTTGCCCACGCAAACTGAACATTTGTTGTTGCCTCATACAAGTAAACACCCCAAACTGTTTGATGTGCCATGTTATTGCATTATTATGGCTCTATTTTATGTGCCATATTAGATGCCTCGCTATAGCCAACAGTGACTGTGGTGTGGGTGGAAGAGAGTGGGTGTGGGTGGGATTTGGTGTGTGTGAGTGGGTAGGAATGAGTGTTTGCGAGTGCATGAGTAAGTGTGGGTGGAACAGACTGTGGGTGTGTCTGTGTGTGGAAGCGTGTGCGTGGATGTGTGGGGAGGGGGGCTGAAATGAGTGAGGGGGCTGGGTGCGAGCGAGTGGGTGAGGGGGGTGGGTGCGAGCGAGTGGGTGAGGGGGCTGGGTGCGAGCGAGTGGGTGAGCGAGGGGGCTGGTGCAGATTTTTGGGGGTGAGTGAGAGTTTGTCTTATGTCCAGTCTCACATTTCGGACGCACCCACGTGCATGTACACTCGCTCAGTCACCTTCTCACGCTGGTTACATTTAGTAATTGTTTTTTTAAACTTAACAATTTATTGCTTTCACATTGCTAAGCTTCTGCTCATCAGTTGCTGCTGATGTTAAAACCTCAATTTTCTTTTGAAGTTCAGTTTATTTTTGTACCAATCCTTAACTTACTGAAATTTGTTAATCAGCCCCCTTGAGTGTGAAAAATCTGCGAATGTGATCCCCCCGCCCCCCCCCCCCCCAGTGGAAATGTCAGACAGGCCAGATTCATACAGAATAGATACACAGAAATATTTCCCATCAGCAGTCGGGTCAGGAACCAGAGGACACAGATATTGGGGTGATTAGCAAAAGAATCAAAGGTGACAGGAGGAAAAACTTTTTTCCTGCAGTGACTGGTTAGGCACTGCCTGAGGTGATGGTGGAGGCAGATTCAATCATGGCTTTCAAAAGGCTGCTGGGTGATTACATGAAGAAAAATGTTTGCACAGCTGCAGGGAACAGGCAGGACTGTGAGACCTGCCGAATTCCTCTTGTGGAGAACCAGCAGGGACAGTGTGGGTCCAATTGCTGCCTCCAGGGTTATGAACATTCTGTGATGGTACATGGAGCAGCCTCCAAAATTCAAAGATTGAATTAACTTCAAAGCGATTGTTTGACCTGTGCCATGAAAGTTTTCAGCATGTGAACCCATGTGATGCGAAGATAAACTCGCCAACTACTTAGTTTTAAAAAAAAAAAATTGGAATTTCTGAGCCTGGGTAGTTTTAATTAAAACAGAATCATGCATTCAAAGCTTACAATTTTTTTGCAGAGCTATGATCCCTGTACAGTGGTTAGCACTGCTGCCTCACAATGCCAGCGACCCAGGTTCCATTCCTGGCTTGGGTCACTGTCTGCGCAGAGTGTGCATGGTCTCCCAGTGTCAGCATGGGCTTCCTCCGGGTGCTCCGCCCTCCTCCCACAGTCCAAAGATATGCGGATTAGTCCATGCTTAGCCAGTCAAATATCTGATCAGCTAAAATGAAATGACCAATCACCATTTCTTGCTGTGCACAAGGCGATGTCCTGAAATGCAACTTGAGTTCTTGTGTGTTACCCTAAATGTTTACTTCCGAATGCAGATGTTTCCGATGTTTTCTGTTGCAGCTTTGCGATGAATTGTGTTCTTAATCTTTTGATATCTAAGAACTTCTTCCCACCTGGTAGGCTGAGGTTATATGGAGTGGGTTTAATGCAGATGGTTGCCATGGGAAACATGGTGGCTGGGCCCACATAATCATGGGACAGGCCTTGTGTCAGTCTCCCAGCAATGGGAAACCTCCCCCTCCTGCCCACCCCACCCCCTGCCATGGAAGTGGCTGACGTGGGATTTTCAGTTGTTGCCAATTGACATCCTTTTTTGCTGTGAGAACTGGAATTTAGCTCAGGAATTGAATGGAGGCTGCACAGGTCTCCCGCATCTTCGGAAAGCTGTCCAGCAAACACCATTGGGTTTACCAGAAGCCTCGTTGGTGTCAGGCACTCTGCGTCCAATCGCGCGACCTGACATTAGGGATGGAAGTGGTCGCTGAAAGACACCTCACCATATCCTGCTTCCAACCCCCCCCCCCCCCCCCCCATCGCCTTTCTTCTCCTGTATTCCCCACACTACCACTCTGCCTCCAACCACTGACCTGTGGTCACCTTTGTGATCCTAGATCCTGGGTGAGTGCAGTGGCACTGACAACCACCACTGTCTCCAGGCGCCGCTGGCAGTGATGAGCTGCCAACCTCTGGCCAGCAGCTCTAAGTGGGAGGGACATAGAATCCCTACAGCACAGAAGGAGGCCATTTGGTCCATCGAGTCTGTACCGACCACAATCCCATCCAGGCCCTATTCCCGTTATCACACATATTTACCCTGCTAATCCCCCTGACACTAGGGTCAATTTGACATGGCCAGTCAACCTAACCCACACATCTTTGGACTGTGGGAGGAATCCCACACAGACACGGGGAGAATGTGCAAACTCCACACAGACAGTGATCCGAGGCCGGAATTGAACCTGGGACCCTGGCGCTGTGAGGCAGCAGTGCTAACCACTGTGCCACCATGCTGCCCCGACATCTGCTGCTTGATTCCATGCACTCTCCTCCGCACAACTGACAGGGATCCACACCAGTTCTCTGATCAGTGGGCATGAATCCCATCAGCCTGACAAAATCTGAGGCTATTTGGTAACTTAGGGCGGAATGTATGAATCTTTAAGTATGAAATCTAACTTCTGCTGGAGTATCATGGAATTGTCAAGAATTTGGATTCAGAATGTTATAGCACAGACGAAGGCCATTCCACCCATTCTGACTATGTTGGCTCTTTGAAGGAGCTTTGTAATTAGTCTCACATAGCCTGTCCTTTCCTCAAAGCTCTCTATTTTTTTCTTCAATATTTTGTCTTATTCCGTTTGGCATGTAATAATTGAAGTTGCTTCCACTACCATTTCCGGCAATAAATCCCTGATCAAAACAGCTCCCTTTTTAAAATAGAAGACAATTTTCTCATTTTGTCTCTGGTTTTTTCAGCCAAACATTTGAATTTTATGGCCTTTGGTGACTGACCCTTCTGTTAGTGGAAACAGATTCTTTTCATTAAGTGTAACAGAATGATTGATGACTTAAAACACATTTATGAAATCTTCCCTGAACATTCTGCTAACCATTCTGATCATTTTGATTATTTTTTTTCAGTATTAATCTTCTGCTTCCGCCATTGTTGGTTACTCTCTCCAGGATACTTTTAATCTGGCTGCAACCTTGACATTGCCGTTCCAGCCATCCATACTGACAGGATGTTACAGTAAATAGTCTCACAACACCAGGTTAAAGTCCGACAGGTTTATTTGGTAGCACGAGCTTTCAGAGCGCTGCTCCTTCATCAGGCGAATGCCCTCACAAGCACCCACCTGATGAAGAGGCAGCGCTCCGAAAGCTCGTGCTACCAAACAAACCTGCTGGACTTTAACCTGGTGTTGTGAGACTACTTACTGTGCCCACTCCCGTCCAACACCCACAACTCCGCATCATGACAGGATGTTAATTAACCGTGATTAATGGTCGGCCTCGCCCTGTTCACATTCACAGACAGGGTACTCTCTGATGGTGGAGAAACCATAAGGGTCATTATTTACCTTTGGCATTACTGGGTGTTAATAAGACTGAAGTGCAGGCAAACAAAAGTGGTGCAACTGGAAACATTTGGCTTACCTGACGGTCTCCCCAGTGGTCATTAGCCAAAGGGATGCTGCACCTCTTGTTTCACCACTGAGCTACTGTCCATTTTAGTCACTGATTGAAATATGCAATTTTATTTTTTTTGTGAAAATATTTATTTCAGTATATCTTCTGACTCCCATACCTTACACCCATGCCTTTGATTCTGTGTTCACCACCTCAGTTGATAAAATATAATTACCACTTGGCACATGCAAAATGTCGAATGGGTGCATTATTTTGTCCATTTGTAATGTTTGGATTGCTTTCTATATTGCACTGCTAAGCAGTTCACAATTATATATGAATATATGACATAACATCCTGGAGAAATTGCTGGAATGTCTGATGTCAAGCTCGCATCTGATTTAAAAGTAACCTGGAGAAAATAGTCACTTATCAACTCTCACATTTGGTACAAGATCTGAATAACTCCTGAATAAAGTTTGTTTATTGATTAGTTCCAAGTCGGCTTACATTAACACTGCAATGAAGTTACTGTGAAAATCCCTTGGTTGCCACACTCTGGCGCCTGTTCGGGTATACTGAGAAAGAATTTAGCACGTCCAATGCACCTAACCAGCACGTCTTTCGGACTGTGGGAGGAAACTAGAGCACCCAGAGGAAACCCATGCAGACACTGGGAGAACGTGCAAACTCCGCACAGACACAGTGAGCGAAGCCGGGAATCGAACCCGGCTTCCTGGCGCTGTGAGGCAGCAGTGCTAACCATTGTGCCACTGTGCTGCCCCACTCCACTTAGAATGAAACTCGCTGATACTCGGTGTTTTCTTGCCTCTGCTGCTCTGGTTTTTCTTTCTGGTTGAGATGGTGGGTTTGGAAGCTGCTGTATAAGAAGCCTGATTGAGTTACTGGTGTGCGTCCTGGAGATGCTATGTGTAATAAGTTGTTGGAGGCAGAAGCCCCTTCACCAAAATCCCTTATTTACAATTCCAACAGCAGTACACAGAGTGCCATCAGTCAGCAGTCTACCTTTGGGAGTGCCAGAGGAACTGACACTCCCAGTGAAATACAGGGAAAAGACTCCCTGGTTGGCCCATCAATTGACTCCCTAATCAGGGAGTTCATATTCCAATCGGCCAACCTCAATGGCCTGATTAAAGTCATTACACTATGCATGGCAGCCAGTCGTGAGCGAATGAGTAGGCTGTTTTGTCCTGAACACCATTGAGCTTCCTGAGTGATGTTGAGTCTGCACTCCTCTGAGCAACTGGAGTGTATTCCAGCACACTAATGACTTGTGCCGTAGGTAGAGGAAAGGCTTTGGGGAGTCGGGGGAGAGTGACTCGCTACAGAACTCCCAGTCTCTGTCCTGCTTTTGTAGTTAGAGCCCGATCCAATGAGGTTTCTGGTCGATAGTGACTGCAAGGTTATTGATGGTGATTTTCTCTTGTTTCGACAAGCATTCTGCTCATTTTTGCCCCTGTGTTGGGTTTCACTGAACAGTAGACTGAGATCTCTGTTGGTTCCTGTTTGAAAAAGTCGGAACTGCTGTTGTGTATTCAAACATTACCTTGCCAAAGGCATTACATTGCATTTTAGCTGCCTTGTGCTCTCATTAATTTCAATGGAATAATCCATTGTAATGAATGATAACAATAGATTATCAGTGGCAATTTCTTTTAATCTGATGGCTCTGCCCAAAACATTTGGATACAAACCACATCATGCCTGGAAAAACATTTAGAAGTAATTAGTTAAACAACAGCACGTGAGCTTGGGCATGGTGGTGCTGTTAAGTGAGGGTTTCACATGTGAACAAAACAATGGAACAAGGAGTGATGTTGTAATTGCTCAGACATGGTTAATTCTTGATCTCAGAAGGGGAGTCAGTTGTATATCCTGTGTGTGAACACCCTCCAATGACTATCTTGAGAGTGGCACTGCCAAAAGCTTGGGAAAGTAATTAATTCTGTAGGAAGCCCAAAAGAGGGAGCTGATCCGCACACAAACTGTGTTTTTCATGTTCTTTCCTTTGAAAGAACGGAAACATAGAAATATTATTTCCTTTTCCATTCCTTTCAATATGTAGCTTTGTTTTGGATATTTTGACATCTCCAAATTTGCATTCACTGAAGAATTACCGCCACAGAGATGATTAAATTAAACTAGTTTAGAAGCCAAATGCATTCAGATTGTTTACCTCAGTGCATGAAGGGTTCATCTAAAACAGACGGGCGGAATTCTCCCATTTTGAGATGAGTTGCGGTGGCTGGCAGTGCCTTTCCCATTGGCCAGAATAGCAGGAGTCCGCACAAGATTCTGCAGTTGGAATCTCATTAATTATGCACAGAATTGTTCCCCACTGAGTTACCTGGCAGCTGAGTTGTCTGCCTGCCTCCAACAATGGGTTTGAAGGTTGCGGCAACATATTTAAGCAACTGTCTTCATCAGACCATGCAGGATGTCAGCAACAGAGGGGAAAGGTTAGCAGCCTCAAGAAGAAGTCTGTTCCACCACCCTTCCCCTGAGCCCATCACCTGCAAGGTGCCCATGCTCCACTTGGACCTCTACTCATCACATCTGAAGTCATTGTCCAATCCCTTCCAATAAACCGTGTAGTACCCCTTTGATTGTAATCTTTTCATGCGAGGATCCAGCTTCCCTCCCCCCATTCTTCTTTCTGCCCTCCATTGTTTTTCTTCTTTAGCCACCACCTTGCCCTTCTGCTTGCCATCATGAGCCCTTGCCACCCCCACCCTCGCCACCCCCACCCTCCTTGAACAGCCCTCTTTCCACATTGCACCCACCTCCCCCTTGACTTCATCAGGCCATAACCGTCCCCCCCCCCCCCCCAACCCCCACCAGCCCCCCACAGCCTCACTTTGCCCTCGAGCCCCAGTCAAATTTAGTACCCTTGCCGTGGTGGCTACTTGAGTCCCACAACACAGTGCTGTCCGGATGGACACTGGTATGTGGCACCAGGCCCAAGGAGACCCCCAACTTCCCAACCGCAGGCACAGTACTGTTGAGAGATGGTGACACGTGGGGGTCCATGGTCCAGCAGCATGGTGCTGTCCATGAAAACCAGATCAACATAGAGATGGGGGGTAAGAACCAGTAGCGTGCTGAAGAGTGCATCAGGAGCAGCGCAGCGCCATGGCAGTTTTGCATTTGCCCCAAGGTCTCTCGTGAACTTGGAACAGCCTTCTCTCTTTAGCAATCGGGTTTTAGACTGATGTCTAATGCAAGACCGATATCTGATGCAAGATCAGATGGTCTGATGGGATGCTGGCAGGCAGCGGTTTGAATGAGTATTCATGAGGTACAAATGGTGTTCACACCACCAGCCAGCGGGAAGACAGATCCACCATTAATAATTTAGAACACTCACTTTCATGACTGGTGGGTAGGCAGTGTGCACCTGGTGAGGTAGGCTTAGGTTAGAGAGAGAGAGAAAAGGAGCAGAAGTTGAGAGTGAGTGGCTGCCTGGGTGCCGTTTAAATGTGGCACCTGGATGTTGGAGCCTATGAGGTCATGGAGGGGCGGGCCACTATCTCCCCTCCCCACCACGGGATTCCACATGTCCTTTGTGGATGAGCTGAACAGCAGAGGATCATGTGTGTTCAGCTGTCCCACTCTCCTGCGAACGTCACGCTGACGTCTGCTCTCTCTGCAGGTTTTTATCTCCATAAATGAGTGGCACTGCTGCCTCACAGCGCCAGAGACCCGGATTCGATTCCGGCCTTGGGTGGCTCTCTGTGTGGAGTTTGCACATTCTCCCTGTATCTGCATGGGTTTCCTTCAGGTGCTGCAGTCCAAATATGTGACGGTTAGGTGGATTGACCATGCTAAATTGTCCCTTACTGTCCCAAGATGTTAGGGGGATCAGCAGGGTAAATATGTGGGGTTACGGGGATAGGGCCTGGGTGGGATGCTCTGCTGAAGAGTCGTTGCAGACTTGATCGGCCGAATGGCCTCCTTCTGCACTAAAAATTAAATGATGTCATCTGAAAGATGGCATCTCTGAAGATGTACAAGACTGAGGTTTTGGCCTAGGTTTTGTGCTCAAATTTTGAGAGAGGAACTTGAAGTCCCACCATCCGCAAGGTGAGGGATATCATTTTAACCTGAGATCTTTGCCAGGAGATGGTTGGGATTGAATGCAATGCCCGCTTTAAACCCTGCCCGTTTTTGGTCTACACTGAAGACAGCTGAGAGTCTGTTTGTCAGAATGTAAAATTGGCATCTTGTCTCTGGCTAGTTGGTTAAAATAATGCCTGAATCTGCTCCCCCTGAACTCAGGCTGATTAATTGAATAGTGGAATAGATTCAGGGCTGAAATGACCTACTCCTGTTCGTATGTTCCCCTCTCATCTTGTTTTCATTGGGAGTACATAGGCTAATTGGTATCCTGAAAGAGATTATCGCTCTGGGTGTAATCCTTCATCAGAAGTGACTATTACCGATGAAGTGTCACAATTGAAATGCTGCCAGGTCAGTTACCAACCCAGAAAACAAAAAGGCACTGTGTTTGCCTCGGTTTCTGCTTTTAATGTATGATGTACTTATTTCTATTATATAATACCCCAGAGTCAACTTTTTTTTAAAAACTTCAAAGTGTCAGCTAAGCTGTAGAGCAAAGCTTTGAAGCTTCGGCTGGCATTTTGTAAAGCGCCACAAGGGGATTGAAACCTAGTTAGATAAGAAGTGAGAGCGAGATGCGGGAGGGGCAAGTTGTTTGTGGAAGGAGACTGCGATTGAGCCTGAGCCCCTCAGCTTTGAAAACAAAGGGAATTCTGAAGTGCATTAACTTGCTTCCAGATCTTCCCATTTACGTTTTCCCTCCACAAGTCCCTCCGTTCCGACTTTCTACCGCAGGAATGTTGACCCCAAAGTTCCTCAGGTTCTGGCAGTTTTCCAACTTAAAAATGGGGCAGCTAACAGCTGAAAATTGAAATTAAAATTAAATGCTCATTCAGTTGATCTTTCTCTACAGCCGAGCTATGACTGGAACACTACATTCTGCACTCTCTCGTTTCCTTCCCTATGTACAGTATGTTTTGTCTGTGTCGCGCACAAGAAACGGTACTTTTCACTGTATACTAATACATGTGACAATAATTAAATCAAATCAAATGAGCTCCACCTCCTAGGTTCAGTTCCGGCCTCGGGTGACGTTCTCCCCATGTCTGTGTGGGTTTCCTCCGGGTTCTCCCACAGTCCAAAGATGTGTGAGTCAGGTTGATTGGCCATGCTCAAGTGTTCCTTAGTGTCAGGGGGTTTAGCAGGGGGGGTTAGGGCCTGGGTGGGATTGTTGTCAGTGCAGGCTCCTTCTGCACTGTAGAGATTCTGAGTTTATGATTCTTTTTTTTTCTATTGAGGCAGCAAATGGCTAACTCGCTCTCCAACCTTAAAAGGCAAACTCGAAATGTGGAAATTGATATCCACATGGCACCCTCCCTTAATGGGAGGTATTGAACGATTCTGGAAGGATCAATGGAGGCCATGCGAAAGAACCACAACACGACCACTGACATTCTTTTGAGTATTTTTGTACAACTCAGTGAGCCCTTTTGCAGGTATATCTTCATCTTTGTGCACCATTCTGATGGCCTGGCTCTGCTGTAGAGTGATTGGAGCCAGCAGCCAGTCAGTGCTCACTCTGCATTTTCCCAACGCAATGCAAATGAAGACCACCTTTGCTGATGGTTTTGCTTATCACCTGTCTGGCTTGACTAATGCTGAAAATTGCACCGACGATTTCTTCATGTATTGAGCGGAACGGCTGTGACCTCTACAAGGGAGGCAGTAGCGCAGTGGTAGTATTGGTAGTCCAGAGACTCAGGGCAAGGCTCTGGTAACCCAGGTTCAAATCCCATCATGGCAGATGGTGGAATTTAAAAACTCAATAAAATATCTGGAATTAAAAGTCTAACGATGACCATGGATCCATTGTCGATTGTTGTAAAATCCCATCTGGTTCATTCATGTCCTGTCAGAGTGGAAATCTGCTGTCCTCACCTGGTCTGGCCTACATGTGACTCCAGGCCCACAACAATGTAGTTGGCTCTTAAATGCCCTCTGAAATGGTGCAGCAAGCCATTGCATTTAACTGCTACAAATGGAACCTGTGGGTGTACCTATACCTCAGAGACTACAGCGGTTCAAGAAGGCAGATCACCCACCACCTTCTCAAGGGAAACTAGGGATGGGCAATAAATGCTGACCTAGCCAGCGACGCCCACTTTCCATTAATGAATAAGTTAAAATAAACCATTAGCTCTTCCTCCTCGAAAGACATTCTCTGGTCTCGCTTCTTCTCTCAACCATAGTTTGACTTGGACATCTCCATTGCAATTTTAATTGTACCTCTCATTTTCTGTCCAGGTGGTGGGAGTGTGAAGTGGATCTCTTCACATTTCCAGGGATTGAAGAGGGGAGCAGGTTGGTCCTAGCAACAGAGTCCCTATTCCTCCATTTTGGAACACTGTGCCAACGGGGTTGGGTCTTCTGTTTATGGTTGTCAACACAATTTAAATTTCAGTCAGAACTCTTTGCTGCTCGCTACTTTTCATGCTTCCCTTCATGCTCATATATCTCACATTATGTTTTTTCATTCTCCGTTTACATCTGTTTATTTTTTTCCACGTATTGTTCATTTTGTTTCATCCGTGTATCACAGCTATCTTGTCACTGCCCACGTCAGTACTTTACAAGTTTTTTGATAGCTTTTGCTAAGTCTGTGGGTGTTTTTTTTCCTCCATTCCTCTTTTTCTTTTCCTTCTGAAATGCTTTGCATCTTTGACATCTTCCAGAGCTCAGAAGGGATTTATAGCTGAAACATCGATTGTCTTGTATTTTCTTGGCAATGCCATGAAAGTGCGCCATAGCTTCCCCAACCACCCGCAGGCAAATTGAACTTGTAAAGGAAGACCGGCGTTTTTTTAAAGAAATAAGTAAAGACACTGACCAAAAGATGCACAAAGTGATCACTTTCTGGAAGATTTCTATGTTGGTTATGCTGACAGACCTTCCGAGGAGGACATGGAATTTCAAACCCAAAGAGGTGTCAAGGCCCACTTCAAACAGAGATACATGAAAGAAAGGTATGGAAAATGCAAATAGTGGACTAATCTCCTGGACTTGTGAGAACAAGGGGGCGGCACAGTGGTTAGCACTGCTGCCTCACAGCGCCAGGGTCCTGGGTTCAATTCCCGGCTTGGGTCACTGCCTGTGTGGAATTTGCAATTTCTCCCCGTACCTGTGTGGGTTTCCTCCGGGTGCTCCGGTTTCCTCCCAAAGTCCAAAGATGTGCAGGCTAGGAGCATTGACCATGCTAAATTCTCCCTCAGTGTACCCGAACAGGCACCAGAATGTGGCGACGAGGGAATTTTCACAGTAACTTCATTGCAGTGTTAATGTAAGCCTACTTGTGACTAATAATTTAACTTTAACTTCAACTTTTAACAATGGAAAAGTTTCATGCATCTCATCAGGCACCCCAAACCCATCTCCTGCTGATTTATCTCTCAGAATGTGCAAAATGTTTTAAGATACATGCAAGACATGACAGTTTCTCCCCTCGGGACTACACAGAGAAAATGGGCAAAAACTGGCTGATGACCAACAAGAAGGAGAAGAACAAAGAAGCAAGAAGGTTCTCTCTCTCTTGCTGGAGGCAAGCTGCCTCGCAGGCACAAGCAGAAAGGAACAGGGTAGACTGTTCAGTTAACCCTGCAGAGAGAACCAGGTAATTTCTCCCTCTGGGACAAGTCCAGCAAGTGTCTCCAACAGACTCCAACAAATTTGCCACAAAGTCCAGCTATACTGAAATCATCCAACTGAACAGCAACAATAAATCACCCTCTATTACTCATGGACAAACAAAGGACTGATTGAAAAAAAAAATATTTGGACACTTAACTTTTCATTTCTGACCCCTGTATGTTTGAGTGTTACGTCTTCATTTTTTCTTGGGTTTTTGTTACTGATAAACTTACTCTTTCTTTGACTCGGGAAAGGTTGGTTAAATTGGCTCCTTATAATAAGTATATACATTTGGAGTGGGAAAAGGTATTTACGGGGAAATAAGTTTTGCAAACCTTTATTGTAAACAACCAAGGACGTTGGAAAAAAGGAGGTTATGTTGAACTTGTGTAAGACACTAGTTATGGGCCTTATCTGGAGTATTGCATCCAATTCTGAGCACTATACTTGAGGGTGGATTTGATTTATTATTGTCACGTATTGGATACAGTGAAAAGTATTGTTTCTTGTGCGCTACACAGACAAAGCATACCGTTCATGGAGTACAGAGGGGAGAAGGAAAGGAGAGGTTGCAGAATGTAGTGTTACAGTCATAACTAGGGTGTGGAGAAAGGTCAACTTAATATAAGGTCGATCCATTCAAGAGTCTGATGGTAGCAAAGAAAAAGCTGTTCTTGAATCTGTTGATAGATGACCTCAGACTTTTGTATATTTTTCCCAATGGAAGAAGGTGGAAGAGAGTATGTGGGGTCCGTGATTATGCTGGCTGCTTTTCCGAGGCAGTGGGAAGTGTAGATGGAGTCAATGGATGGGAGGCTGGTTTGCGTGATGGCTGGGCTTCGTTCGCAACCCTTTGTAGTTTCTTGCGGTCTTGGTCAGAGCAGGAACTGTACCAAGCTGTGATACATTCAGAAAGGATGCTTTCTATGATGCTTCTCTAAAAATTGGTGAGAGTCATAGCAGACATGCCAAATTTCCTTAGCCTCCTGAGAAAGTTGGTGCATTGGTGGGCTTTCTCAACTATAGCAACAACATGGAGGTTGTTGGCGACCTGGCACATTGGAGTGAATACCGAGGAGATTCACAAGAATGATTCCAGGGATAAATAGCTGTAGCTATGAGGATAGATTGGAGAGGTTGGGTCAGTTTTCCTTGGAGAAAAGAAGGCTGAGAGGAGACTTAATTCGAGATCCTGAAGGATATGGACAAGGTAAATTGTGAGAAACTCCTTCCTCTCAAGGGTGCGTCAAGAACTAAAGGGCACAGATTCAACATCATTGGAAAAAGGAGTAGAAGTAATGTGAGGGGGAAAAATAAATTACCCAGAGGGTGGTTGGGGTCTGGAATGAACTTCCTTGTCTGAAAAGAAAGATGAAAGGATATGGGGATAAGGCAAGGATGTAGGATTGGGTCGAATGCTCATTCAGTGAGCCAGTGCAATGGGCCAAATGTTAAAAGTCTTTGATTCTGTGAAAAGGGGAGCTAGCTTATTCCTCCTAACCTAGTCGTAACTACCGATCTTACCTGACCCGAGGAGTGTTTCTAGTATTTTCTGTTTATGTCGTGGCTGTGTAGCATCTGCAGGTTTTTTGCTTCTTCTGTCCATTGCTGAACAAAATAAATATATTTTAATCAAACATTTATTGCCTCCTCAAGAGGGGTGGGGGTGTTTGGGGGTGCAGCGGAGGGTGCGGTGGCGGTGGGCGGGGGGAACATGACACAAATCCCACCACGGCAGCTGGTGGATTTTGCATTCAATTACCTAATGAAAAGAAAATTTGGAATCTCAGCCAATTTCAGTGATGGTGGCCACGACAGCTACAATCAATTGCAGAAAAGACTCATCAAGTTCATTAATGTCCTTTGGGGAGGGAAATCTGCTGTCCTTACCTGGTCTGGCCTTCATATGACTTCACACCAACAGCAGTGTGGTTGACTCTTAAGTGCTGTCAAGGGGCAATTGGGGATCAGTAACAAATGTTGGTCTTCCCAGTGATGCCTCGATCTCTGGCAGCACTGCAAGACCACTCCTGCATAGAATCATGGAAACCCTACAGTGCAGAAGGAGGCCATTCGGCCCATCGCGTCTGCACCGACAACAATTCCACATAGGCTTTATCCACACTACCTCACACATTTACCCCACTAATCCCTCTAACGTACACATCCCAGGACACTAAGGCAATTCTGCATGGCCAATCAACCTAACCTGCACATCTTTGGATTGTGGGAGAAAACCGGAGCACCCGGAGGAAACCCACGCAGACAGGGGGAGAATGTGTAAACTCCACACACACACTGACCCAAGCCACGAATTGAGCCCAGGTCCTTGGAGCTGTGAGGCAGCAGTGCTAACCACTGTACCACCCACATAGACAAGCTAGAGAACACTTGTCATTCTGATGGGTGATTCCTTTCCCTTCATTACAATGTTTCATCATTCCCTGTTTCTCCCTTGGCCAAAGTGCTTGTTTAAACATTCTGTTATTTCTTGCATGTTCTCCTTTCGTCTTGCATGCCCAATGTTTTTGAAATTGAGATTTGCTACCTACTCCGGTGCATTTTTTTCAGAGCTCTATATCCGTGGGAACCCTTACAGCAGTTTTCTCTTCATGCTATCCTGTTGAGGCTTTCAAAAGCATGATTTATCTCACCATCTTATAATCCTCTATCTAGTCTCGGTGGTGACCTGCACCAAGAGTTTAAGGTTTCACCTTAAGTCTTAAAAACAAGTTGGAAACCATCAGTGGCTTTTTGGAGCAACTTTCTCTGCTGTTAGATGCATCATGAAATGGATTTTCTTAACTGAAGACTGCCAATGCCTTGAGTGGTTGCCAGTCATAACTGTTTAATATGTTGAGATGTCCCTGCAGCAATGATCTTCAAAGCTTCTCTGTTATTTACTTTACACCTCTTGAGAGGGGTTTATTCTGAAGGAAGCTGTGAACTTTGTTCTTGGATTGCAGAGAGCATAATGTACATTGACATGTGGGATTAGACACATGGGTTTCCGCCAAGATAACATACAACAGAAGTGGTTATGATGAGAATCTTGTCAATACAAGCTCGACATTAAACACTCTGCTGGAACTTGAAGTGAAAGCGAGTGAGGTAATTCCATTGGGGTGAAGGAATGGGAAAACTTCAAACCGATGAGGAAAATATTTTCAGGATGAAATTAACATAAAACTGAGAATATCAAATTAGGGTATGTAGTTTGGTATGGGACGAGTGGCCTTTCTGTCATGACTGAGAATTTTGTATTAAATTCACCTGTAACCCCTGGTGGTGAACTTGTTGCTCATTGTGCAGTGTCCCTGTCTCTGGGCCAAAAGTTCTAGGTTCAAGTCCCACTTCAGGACTTGACAGCCCCTCATTATGCAGCCAAACAGGTTGATTATCAGCCTGTAAGTTCTCCCAATATAGCAGGCATTAAGAGCTGGAGTTAAATGACATAATAAGACCATAAGATATAGGAGCACCATTCGGCCCATCGAGTCTGCTCCGCCATTCAATCATGGCTGATAAGCTTCTCAACCCCATTCTCCCGCCTTTTCCCCATAATGTTTGATCGTCTTACCAATCAAGAATGCATCTATCTCAGACTTAAATACACTCAATGACTTGGCTTCTGCAACCTTCTATGACAATGAATTCCATAGATTCACCACCCTCTGACTCTCATGTTGGTTTTAAAGGTTTGTTCTTTTACTTTGAGGCTGTGTCCTCAGAACCTGGTCTCTCTCAATAATGGAAACATCATCTTCACATCCGCTCTCTCCAGCCCTTTCATTATTCTGTAAGTTTCAATGAGATCCCCCTCATCCTTCTAAACTCCTTCAAGAACAAACCCAGAATCCTGTGTGTGTCTATATATAATATATATGGCAGAGGGAAATGGAAAACCACGGCAGAACTTTGCTCTGCATAATCATAGACCAATCCAATGAAAGTCCATGGTCCTTAATTCCTTCTTAAGGCATGGTACCTGAAGTAAGGAAGAGTTGGATAGCAAATGATGCAGCAAACTTTCTTGCAGCATGTTACTATTTCATTTCCCTTTGTCATAAACAAAAATCTATTGCAGTCCATGTTTCCCAAGTTGATGAGTTATTCGTCATGCTACAAGGAGCGATACTGAGTCAAGATCAACCCATCTTTCTTTGGGTGAGCCACAGGGACTTTTGTCCCTGTTGTACTTCCCTGTTGTACTCTTAACGTTGACCTTGAGAAAGACATGGGCAGATTTATGACAGTGATTTATCCGCCTGCTCTCCAATTTTCAGAGGATGGTGTGTGCGTCGCAAGACCACAAGAAAGGAATCTGTTGCTTTTAATCTATGAATTGGAAGAGAGCAGAAAATTGATTGCAGTTTCAGTTTAGTGAGCTCCTTTCCTGACCATTGTTAAATTGATGGAAATATAAAACTGGATTTTAGATCAGAAGTCATCCGGAAATGTTTGCACATTTACTTAAATAGTTAGATGATGAACAGTGAGATGTTCTGGTGCAATGCGGCCAGAACCTGCAGAAGCAGCACAAAAAAATTTCAAAATTTTAAGCATAATTTGCGCTCACGCAGCTCGAGTTTCTGCACATTAAACCCTTGGCTGGAACTTCAAGTGAGGTCGGCTATGGTTATTTTATTGGGGAAAAGGAATGGGAAAAGTCTGTCGAGATGGGAAAACTAATTTGCAGGCTTAAATCAAAAGAAGGCTGAGAACATTGAATGGGGGTAAGTGGTTTCATAGTTAATGATGGAATAGACAAGGCAATAATGGCGCTAGAAGCAGGACACACCCTCAGGATGAATTAATCACCATTGGGAGTTTCTGCTAATTCTGAGTAACTTGCAGAGCTCAGGGGAGGCTCCAAAAATTAAACTGGCTCTTTTGGATGCAAGTATGCTAATGTGGTCAGTGCCTTTTCAAAGGTTGTAAATGTAATTTGCTTTAATTTACAAAAGAAAAACTAACTAATATGCTCCAACGCAATGAGAAAATAGTTGAATGTATATTTATTCAAGGGAATTTCGGTAATTTGAAATTGGACTACTCAGGGAGGGGCAAGATTGACACAATGATCAAAAGAATATTGTTTTTGTGCTATTTGCAATTGTATTGATCAATTCATACCCAGGGCGGGATTCTCCGATCTTGTCCATGTCCATCCTGCTACAATCAAGAATGGAGAATTTGGCATTCCAGCCAAAACTCCATCATCTTTTAGTGGAATCCCAACCACAAATGAGGATGGAGATTTTCAGAGCTGGTTACCACTCTTGAATACTGAATATTTTTGAAGCAGATGTATTTTACTAGTTCATTGCAGATTTTTGGCAACATAGAAATGTGTTTGAGCAAACATTTTTTTTTAAATTACTCATCAAAATGTTGCATTTTGGACGCTATTTGCATCCATCTTGCTGGTTGCATATGACATGCAAAATCTGCCCATTACGTCCAAAGTTTCAGCAAGTACCTTGAGCAATTAGAAGTAAATTTGTCGTACAAGAAATATGATCATGTAAATATAATTAATCAGCATTCGGAATAAGAATTGCAGCGTCTAGCATGAGATTTCTCAGTGAACAGCTTTCACTGCTGACCTAAAAAAGCTACCATGAATATTTTGTGGCCTCGAGACTTCCTCTTTTCCAGCATCAGTTTGAATTTGATTTCTGCTGGGGTCTGTGGCATCAGGGCAGGAAGTCAGCATTCTGATTAACCAATCGTATGTAATTCTCAGATTGAAAAGCAGGAAGTAAATTGCAGGGAATGTAAGTTTTGTTTTCATCATTGTTCAGGAAGGAAAGATGGGATGTACATGTGATGTTCAGAGAGAAATATAAACTTAATAGCAAAACGTATTAAAATTCATTAAAAATCCAAAATTTACTTTTTTTTACTGAGGGAATGTATCTCCACATTTGTTAAATTTTCAGCAGTAATTTTGACTTTGCACACCATTAAAACTCAACCACTCCTGGTGAAAAACTTTGACCTTTTTCATTGGTCCCTACATTGAAAATAGTGTGTCAATATTTGGGGCCAGATTTTGAAATGCTTCAGGGCCAAGATGTCAGGCAACCAGGTGCACAATTTTCCACCATCGCCCTTCATGCCAGTTTTTAGTCACCATTCCAATTTTGAGCCATTTTCAATTAGGTGATTGAGGTCAGATCATTTACCTACTGCTTCCTGGTGGGCAACCACCTCAGGGCAAATAACATTAATTGCAGGGCTAATTATGTCCGAGCCAATGTGGGTTCAAAGGTTGGAAATGGGATGTGGGAGCGGGTACAATGGATCATTCAAGAATCCATAACTGCAATGGACCACTGGCTGCAGCCACTGGCCTTTCCATGGAGGGATTGTCCCTCTACCATCATGATTAGGCAGCTGTGACTATATTAAGTTTTAAAAAAACCTTAACCTTCTCTTCAGAGGGCACCTCTGTTTTGAGGTGCCCTCCCAAAGACAAATGTACAGATCTCGCCTCAGTGGTGGGGCTGCTGATGTATGTGTCAGTGTTGGAGGATCTCCCTTTAGCTCTTTGACCTCAGAAGCTCACCACCATCCCTGATAGGTTGGCAAGCCGATTCCTGCCACTAATTGGCCTGGCCCTTTAAAAATCCCGATGGTTGCATCTGGAACATGTCAAGCAGGGTTGAGAGAAGAGCTGCAGTAGCTACCTGTTCCTGAACCAGAATTGAAATTGAAAAACACAGCCTTGAATTTCACAGCAGGTCAATGATTTCTAAATAGTTCTATTTGTAAAAGACAACATTTTGTGGGGGAGCAGGGTGTCACTGACAGCAACGCTCCGATTTCCCTATTTAACTGCATATGTGCAGAGACCAGAATTTGTGGTCAATCCTACACAGGAATAACAGTAAACCATGATTGTGTTGCCATTATTATAACCGCAAACTCTGGACCAATGAGTTTCTTCTTTGTGTGAATCTTATTCTTTCAGATTTTAATTGTTGTGAGAGATGTTTAAAACAAATCATGTTGCTTATTTTTTCCATGTCTTATCCTTTTCTCCCTTTCTCAATCCAGGGGGCAGCACAGTGGCACAGTGATTAGCACTGCTGCCTCACAGCGCCAAGGACCCGGGTTCGATTCCCAGCTTGGGTCACTGTCTGTGCGGAGTCTGAACATTCTCCGTCTCTGTGCAGGTTTCCTCCGCGTGCTCCGGTTTCCTCCCACAATCTGAAAAATAGGTGCATTGGCCATTCTCCTTCAGTGTACCCGAACAGGCGCCGGAGTGTGGCGACGAGGGGATTTTCACATTAACTTCATTGCAGTGTTAATGTAAGCCTACTTGTGACTAATAAATAAATAAAGTTTCAACTTTTTCTTTCTTTGGCTCTCTTGATCATGCTCTCTCTATTCACAACCCATCTTGCATTCCAGGTTCAGAGATAATGCTGTCAATTAAAAATTCTCCAGTATGGTCAGTTAAAGGGAAGCAAAGTTAACTAAAATATACACATAGGCCCAGATGCCCTGGAGAGGGTATCATGTTGTATGGATGTCCGACTTGCAGCAGCAAAGAGGGAATTGAGGAGAAAACTCTTTATCCAGAGGGTAGTTCAAAACATGTTACCACATGTTTATTTATTAGTGTCAGAAGTAAGCTTACGTTAACACTGTAATGAAGTCACGGTGAAAATCTCCTAATCGCCACACTCTGGCACCTGTTCGGGTACACTGAGGGAGAATTTAGCATGGCCAATGCACCTAACCAGCACATCTTTCAGACTGTGGGAGGAAACCGGAGCACCCGGAGGAAACCCACGCAGACACGGGGAGAACGTGCAGACTCCGCACAGACAATGACCCAAGCCGGGAATCGAACCTGGGTCCCTGGCGCTGCGAGGCAGCATTGCTAGCCACTGTGCCACCTTTTAGTTCAAAGAGCAGTTGAGGCTAACAACATAGATGATTTTAACAGGAAACTAGGTAAGGGCATGAGAGACATGGAGTAAAATGGTTTCTTGATTTAATCAGGTGAAATAGGGTGGAAGAAGGCTGGTGTGGAGGATCGATGTCAGTCAGACCATTTGGACCGAGTGATTTGTTTGTATGCTATAACATTTGAAATGACAAACATGCTACTTTCTCTAACTAGTTTTCTCATGTACAGCCTTTATCACAATTGCCGGTGTGTAATGGGTCATTGTAAAACATTAAAGCAGATAACATTAATCTCCAGTATACTTAGTGTTCTAATTACTTTGATGAGGTTGCGCTGTTTATTCTCCAGGACATGGCTGAATTACTTTCTCTGCTTTGGCCCTGTATGTTGGCGCCATGTGTACTGATGAGACTGACAGTTGACTGCTCCTGAATGGTTCATAAATCATTGAGACTCATTGACAAATGATAAGGTCAGTTTAACAATGGCATCATTTGAAGATCAATCAATGCTTAAAATGCAAGACAAATATAAAAGTGTACCTCAGCAACAAGAGAACAGAGGTTTTGCTCTCTGGACTCGACCTTAATTTGGCTTTTCACTCTGAATGGAAGAGGATATGTATTTTTTTTCAGACTGCTTGGAAAAGTAGATTATTTAAATACACTAATCATTTGGCTTGTGCACCAGTGGTGCTTTTTTTCATTTGGTTTACTGCAGTAAACTTCTGTTAAAATTGGTGGATCTGAAAGCCCAGTCCTCCTGGAGAAGTTGGACTGAGTCCTCTCTCCAACCAACAAGAACCAAGTTTTTGTTCCATACGGATTGTCACTCAGGGTCGGGTTTAGGCTACCGAGGCAGGCAGTTGTGCCAAGAGATTTCCCGACTCGCCAGGGTCTCCTCAGTTTAAAAAGTATCAGAATGTGTGATCTTCACTCCTGGGGTGGGTGCTGGATAGAGTCGAGTCTCCCAACCCCATAAAACAGAACATGAGCAGCCATTGGTGCGGATGAATGCCAAGGTGGCCTGGTTAGAAGATCCCCCTCTCATCTCTCGGCAACGTTGTCCCAGCTGTTTTATCAGTTACTAAGCTCACCCCCTACCTACCCCATTGCCTCTCATACACCTCCAGGCCACCTCCCTAGTCAATCGCCCAATCTGCACCACATGAAGACACCAGGAATCATATGGATATATTTTTTAAAATCCTTCCAGCTATCTGATACAGCTTTCACTCCTGTATAGTTGATCGTGAAAATCTCCCATTCTTTAAGGCCATCCAAACTTTGAAATCTCCTCAAGTGATTAATTTATTATAAAAGCAAAAAAACTTCTCCTCGGTAGCCACATCAAAAATAATGAATCCTTTAATGGTCTCTTTAAGGTGTCAGTTAAACTCTGGATTCAGAACCTTAGAATCAGATAATTGTAGCTTTTGAAACTCAGCCAAGAATTCATAATGGCACAATGGATCTTGAGAAATGTCAACCAAGAGCTCTATTGGAACCATAGATCCAGATTCTACTTTTTTCCCTAATCTATGCCTATCAATCAAATTAGCGCAGCAGCCTGGTTTTCATTTAAGTTTAAAGGTTGGACATTTAAAAGACTTCAGACCATGGCAATAATACATATTTTATGCATCCTTTAAGAGATTTTACGGCTTCTGCATCAATTCTTGACTCCCACACTGTGGAATAAGGTCCTTGCACCAGCGAAATAGGCCCTGATTGACCTCAGGCACTGAGTTCAAATAGCAGTCCTGAGTTCAAGTTTTCTACTTGTGAGATTCACGTTCCACTGTCTTTCTCTGCTGGTCAAAATTGAATCTTTCAGAATAGGTTTGGGAATTCGGCATCCAGATCCTGCCCTCCATTTTGAAATGTCTGCAAAGGCTTCCTCACTCTGTGAAGATTCATCAGTAAGCCTCAGTTTTGCTTCATAAATGTCTCGTGGAATTGAGTGCATAATCTTAGCTCCTAACATTTAGCAGAAAATACAACTACTGGGAATACTTACTTTTCTACCTGATATTTTACTCACGTATTTTGACTTCAATGTACCTGCATATTTTATAACTCAACATTGTGATGTAGCTGAAACATTCTGTTCCCTGCAGTCATCTTTATCTCTATATTCCTTTTTCCACATCTGACTGCCCTTGCAGGCAACGGATTGTATCTCTGGATCCACTTTCCTTGGCCAGTGTCCATCAAAGTTTCCACACTTGTCGATCATTAAACTCTTCTATTTTTACTGACTAAAATGAAAGTTCACATTATTGCCTTCCAACCGTGTTCATTGATTCAAACTTTGAGAACAGGGAACAAACAGTATATTATAGTATATTGAAGCATGTTGGCCTTAGGAATAGAACTTCCTCTGAATACTGAGTATGATAAATCATTCTGATGAAGATTTATTCGACAGTCCGAAAGGAACTTGGATTACAATTAAGGCGAAAGTACCATTTTCTTTATTGTGTAATTGTTTTCAAGTGGATGTGGACTTTGATCTTTATGGGTGAAAAAGATTCCGTTCAGCTGAGTTCCTGATGAAAAAGGGGGATGGGTAAATTACATGGTTGTTGGACATCAATCCTTAGGGGTGAGCAACAACTTCATAGAACACCAGAGCCACAATAATGCCATGCTTCAAATGAAAGAAATAATTTGGATGTACATAGCATCTTTCAGAACATCAGGATGTTCCAAAGTGATTTACAGCCAATGAAGTATTATCTTAAAGTGTAGTCTCTGCCATAATGCGGGCAACATATCTGACACTTTTATCAGTAAGAAGCCTCACAACACCAGGTTAAATCCAACAGGTTTATTTGGTAGCAAAAGCTACTAGCTTTCGGAGCGCTGCCCCTTCGTCAGGTAAGTGGGGGTTCTGTTCACAAACATGGCATATAAAGACACAAACTCAATTTACAAAATAATGGTTGGATTAGACTCGCATTCCAACCATTATTTTGTAAATTGAGTTTGTGTCTTTATATGCCCTGTTTGCGAACAGAACTCCCACTTGCCTGACGAAGGGGCAGCGCTCCAAAAGCTAGTGGCTTTTGCTCCCAAATAAACCTGTTGGACTTTAACCTGGTGTTGTGAGACTTCTTACTGTGTTTACCCCAGTCCAATGCTGGCATCTCCACATCATGACTTTTATCAGTGCCAGGATGTCCCAAACAGCAATGATTTTTGATTTGATTTATTATTATCATCTGTATTAGTATACAGTGAAAAGTATTGTTATTTGCGCAATATACAGACAAAGCATACTGCACATAGAGAAGGAAAGGAGGGAGTGCAGAATGTAGTGTCATAGTCATAGCTAGGGTGTAGAGATAGATCAACTTAATATAAGGTAGGCCCATCAAAAGCCTGATGGCAGCAGGGAAGAAGCTGTTCTTGAGTCGGTTAGTACGTGACCTCAGACTTGTACCTTTTTCCCTGACGGAAAAGAGAAAGCTCGGGGTGCGTAGGATCCTTGGTTATGCTGGCTGCTTTTCCAGGCAGTAGAAATTGTAGACGGTGTCAGTGGATGGGAGGCTGGTTTGCATAATAGACTGGGCTTTGTTCACGACCCTTTGTAGTTTCTTGCGCTAAGCTAATGAGCTAAAAATGATTCATCTGGGTTTTTTTTAGTGATAGTTGAGGGATAAATATTGGCCAAGATGGGTGGCACGGTGGCACAGTGGTTAGCACTGCTGCCTCAAAGTTCGAAAGACCCAAGTTCAACTCTGACCTTGGGTGACTGTTTGGAGTTTGCACATCCTCCCCATGCCTGCGTGGGTTTCCTCCCACAATCCAAAAATACACAGGTTAGGTGGATTGGCCATGCTAAACTGCCCTTTAGTGTCCAATTTATATAGTTTAGGGTGATTAATGAGATAAATGAGGGAGGTGATTGCCTAGTAGTATTACTCGTTAGGCGAGTAATCCAGAAACTCAGCTAATGTTCTGGGGACCTGGGTTCGAATCCCGCCACAGCAGCTGGTGGAATTTGAATTGAACAAAAGAAATCTCGAATTAAGAACCTAATAATTACCATGAAACCATTGTCGATTGTCGGACAAACCCATCTGGTTCACTAATGTCCTTTAGGGAAGGAAATCTGCTGTCCTTACCTGCTCTGACCTACATGTGACTCCAGAGCCACAGCAATGTGGTTGACTCTCAACTGCCCTTGGACAACAGGAGATGGGCAATAAATGCTGGTCAGCCAACGTTGCCCATGTCCCATGAATGACTGAAAAAAAAATACTTGGGTTTGCAGGGATCGGACCTGGGAAAGATGCTCTGTCAGAGAGTCAGTGCCGACTTTATGGCCTCCTTCTATACTGTAGGGATTTTATGATTCTAAGACAACAGTCTGTTTGTCAAATAGTGCCACGAGATTTTTTTTGTTAGTGCCAACCCATGCGGTAGACCACCTTGGAGAGATGGGACTTCAAACAATTCAGCAATCCTTCAGTATCACAATTGGTGGGTTATGATTTTGTACTTGAACCTTTGGAGTGGGACTTGAACCCTGAACCTTATTACTTAACTTGGCTGCTACCGCATATTGCCTCAGAAGGCAGCACAGTGGTTAGCACTGCTGCCGCACAGCACCCGGGACTGGGTTCAATTCCAGTGATAGTGTGGAGTTTGTACGTTTGTCCCATGTCCACATGGGATTGCTCTGAGTGCTCTTGTTTCCTCTCACAGTCCAAAGATGTGCAAATTAGGTGGATTGGCCATGCTAAATTGCCCCTTAGTATCAGGGGATTAACAGGGTAAATATGTAGGGTTGCGGGGATAGGGTCTGGATTGAATTGTTGTCAGTGCAGGCTTGATGGGCTGAATGGCCTCCTCCTACCCTGTAGGGATTCTATGAGGTGTATTTTTCAGCGGATAGTTTTGCAGAGTGTTGTTTGTTCAGGCTCACTCCATACTGAGGTGCATTGCTTTTTTCCGTATCTCCCTAGGCATGTTGGAAAAGGCTGTTTGTCATCTGTTTACTGGGATTTTATTTCTCTTGCATCATCGCCTCCCCCTTCCAATCCCGTTCCACATCCCAGAAAGAAATTGCAAGACGTTAAGAATAAAAGGTCTCCCACACAATACAAAGTTGCAGTGAAAAAAATTGGTATGGCCATTGGGAACCCA
Organism: Mustelus asterias; assembly: GCF_964213995.1. Lineage (NCBI taxonomy): Eukaryota > Metazoa > Chordata > Chondrichthyes > Carcharhiniformes > Triakidae > Mustelus > Mustelus asterias. Next base: position 45,753,300 of record NC_135821.1, read on the forward strand.
CAAAAAAACTAATAGTGAGGAGACCATAGTGCAGCTAATCTCAGCAAATACAAGTTTCACCTGCAAATGGGTCTTGTGTCAGGCAGTTGCACTCCCAAGTGTAAGTAAATCCAGCAATTTTTTTTTCCATTGTAAGGATGAATTGTTGATTGCCTGAAAATTGCCAAGATGATTGACAAAAGAGCACACCATCATTTAAATGTTTGGTATTTTTAGCATGGATATGTGATTTTGTACTATGCAAACCAATTACAGCTAACTTGTGACCCATATTTACTGATTGGAATATGTATTAGAGCAGCAAGTCACTTGTATTTCTGTGATAACAGCTTGGAATCCTCACATAGCAGGTGCAACTTGCTGTTGTACACTGGATGCTGTGCATTTTTGAGAGTTCTTAGCCTGTTAAATGTTGGGGAAACCACATGGTGTGAGATTAAGAGCGACTGAGGATAAAGAAACATACAGAAAGGTACTCAAATGTGACGAGCCTGTAATTTTTGTGTGGCTTCTACCGTCAGACTAAAGCTACTGTCTTCAGAGTGATGGTGGTGGGGGATGAGCATGGTAAATATGTAGGGTGGCAGTGTAATGCTGCCTGCCATTCCTCCTAATTACATGATCACCTGCTGGAAAAAATATTACAATTTCTTTTGCATTAATTAGCAGGTGAATACTTGATCCTTTGCAGGTGAACACTTGGTCCTTGCCTTGGTGGGTAATGGAGTGTACGCCATTTTTTTCTGACTTTCCAAAATGGAGGACCGATGGACATTATATCAACTGATTCAGCATGGAATTGTGGAGCCCCATACTAAATAGGAAGATTCCATTTAGTGTTATAAAGGGAGGTGTGTTGGCAGTTTAAGGTTTGGAAATGCAATTGCTTGAGCACTAAAAGCACAGAACAATTCTGGGCCTTCCACACATCCAATGATATTGTAATTTGATAACCTGGCCACAGGCAATCCTCTGCAAAAGATTAAGTTCCTTAAGTAATGCCATGCTTTACATTTTATAAGAAGCATTCATCCATACAACAACCTGCCTTGTGTGAGTGAAGTGATTAGATTGCTCTCGATCTGCCCTTTATAATAGACAAAGGATATGTTGACAAGGAATAGACAGCACCAGGGACCAAGTTTGATTCCTGGCTTGGGTCACTGTGCGGAGTCTACACGTTCTCCCCGTATCTGCTTGGATTTCTTCCGGGTGTTCTAGTTTCCTCCCACAGTCTGAAAGACATGCTGGTTGGGAGCATTGGCCATGTTAAATTCTCCCTGAGTGTACCCGAACAGGTGCTGGAGTGTGGCGACTCGGGGATTTTCACAGTAACTTCATTGCAGTGTTAATGTTATCCACTTGTGACACTAATAAGTGAACTTTTAAAAAAACTTTAAAAATATGTGGTGCAATTTGTGCAGCTTAAAACAAGCTTTCACCAAGAATTGCACTTGCTTTTATCATAGGTCTTCAGTACATTTATTTTTAGAATTTAAGGTGGAAATACTTAGCTGGCCATTAGAAATTACTTGATGGTAAAGGAATGCCTTGCATGAATGATATGATGCTTAATATCTACAAAATAAGGTTAAACTCTAACATTTTATGTTCAAAATTTTTATTTCTTCATGTTGAGCCATTGTAATCAATTTACTTAAGATTGTGGGCAGCACAGTGGTTAGCACTGCTGCTACAAAGCACCAGGGACTCAGGTTTGATTCCTGGCTTGGGTCACTGTCTGTGTGGAGTCTGCACATTCTCCCTGTGTCCACGCGGGTTTCCCCCGGGTGCTCCGGTTTCCACCCACAGTCCAAAAGACGTGCTGGTTAGGTGCATTGGCCATGCTAAATTCTCCCTCAGCATACCCGAACAGACGCCGAAGTGTGGCGACGAAAGGATTTTCACAGTAAATTTGTTGCAGTGTTACTGTAAGCCTACTTGTGACACTATTAAATAGACTTTAAAACTTTAAACAAAGTTGGGAGAATTTTCTGTTCATTTGAGCTAAATATTGAAATAAAGGAGTATCTGGATTTAAATTTTCAGGTTGCTGCTCATTATTATGAATTGAGAGTACCGTGGCTTTAACATATAAGCGGCCAACTTCCTGCTTTTAAGAACTGAAAAATAATGATCAAATAAGCCACTTGACACAGCTTGAGCTCCAGTGCACCATGCCTTCTTAGTGCGTCAGAAAATACTGCAGCCTTGTCCTTCCAGTAAAGATCTGATTTAGGCCTGTCACGATGTTTCTCATTTAATAGGTCAGCAATGCCACATCTCTTCAGAACAGCATTCTGTAGATGTATTTAGTTCATATCCTGATTTGTACATGGACCGCAATGTTGATTGTTGCAATTTCTGGTATTCATCAGATCTTAAGTAAGTTTTAATATTATTATACATGACCATTGAACTTGACCCTGTAATAGGTTTACATTAGTGAAAAGCTAATGGATGTTTTGTGGACTGGTTTTTGCATCAAGCCATCAGATGAATGGGATATTTCATTCAAGCAAAAGTCTGGATGTATGAGCAACTTGTAGTAATGCAGGCGCCATTACCAAAATGGTAGTAACAGCGCATCTTTCAGAATCATACATTTATTATACTCATCAATGATGATGCAAATACATTGATAAGCTTTTTGCTGTTGTGTTTCTTATCACAGTTTTTCATTTACACCCAGTAGATTATTTGACCTATTGGGTCGTCTCAGTCAGATGAGGCATGTTGGAAGCAGTGGTCAGCATTGCTGCCTCACAGTGCCAGGGATTCGGGTTCAATTTCGACCTCAGGTCACTGTCTGTGTGGAGTTTGCACATTCTCCCCATGTCTGCGTGGGTTTCCTCCGGGTGCTCTAGTTTCCTTCCACAGTCCAAAGATGTGCGGGTTAGGTGGAAGATCTGTACTAAATTTACCCGAGTGTCAGGGGATTAGAGGGGTAAATATGTGGGGTTACGGGAATAGGGCCTGAGTGGGATTGTGGTCGGTGCAGACTCGATGGGCTGAATGATGCCCTTCTGCACTATCAGGATTCTATAAGTTGTATCAGTCAGATATTTATGTTGTTGGAACAGGTTTCTGAGTTTCTGATCTGTTCTAGAACTTTTTATACCATTGCTCCTCCCCAGTCCCCAAGTCCCAGCTCTGATTCTCAGACATGGCTATGCTTGTCATTTGCTTCCTCTGCGCTCAAAGTCTAGGAGTGTTCACTAGTTTCTGAAACTGAATGCTAACCTTCCAGCCATGTGCAGTGAGTTTTTAAAAAATATATGATTTTGCAGAATGTGAACAAGATTTCAAAGACATTTGATATGGAGCTGTTCGGTTTACATATCTGATTTGCTGTGTGGCAGCATTGGAGTTGTTTTTTTGATTTGATTTATTGTCTCATGTATTGCTATACAGTGAAAAGTATTGTTTCTTGCACGCAATAGAGACAAAGCATACCGTTCATAGAGAAGGAAATGAGAGAATGCAGAATGTAGTGTTACAGTCATAGTTAGGGTGTAGAGAAAGATCAACTTAATGAAGGTAAGTCCATTCAAAAGTCTGATGGCAGCAGGGAAGAAGCTGTTCTTGAGTCGGTTAGTACGTGATATCAGACTTTTGTATCTTTTTCCTGATGAAAGAAGATGGAAGAGAGAATGTCCAGGGTGCGTGGGGTCCCCGATTATGCTGGCTGCTTTTCCGAGGCAGTGGGAAATGTAGACCGTGTCAATGGGTGGAAAGCTGGTTTGAGTGATGGACTAGGCTTCGTTCATGACCCTTTGTAGTTTCTTGCAGTCTTGAATAGAGCAGGAGCCATACCAAGCAGTGATACAACCAGGAAGAATACTTTCTATGGTGCATCTGAAAAGTTGGTGAGAGTCGCAAAGGACGTACCAAATTTCCTGAGTTGGGGATAGGATGGACACTATGTCAGACTCCGATTTATTGACTACAGCTCAGCCTTCAACACCATAATTCCAACAAATTCATCTCTCAACTTCGTGGCTTTAGGGCTCTGCCCCTCCCTCTGTGACTGGATCTTTGACTTCCTGACTCATACGCCACATCAGTAAGGATAGGTAACGACACCTCCTCCACGATTATTCTCAACACTGGTGCCCCACAAGGCTCTGTCCTCAGCCCCTTACTAGACTCCTTTTACACTTATGACTATGTGGCCAAATTCTGCTCCAACTCCATTTTCAAGTTTGCTGATCAGATCTTAAACAACGATGAGATGGAGTACAGGAAAGAGACCAACAGACTCAAGAACAGTGTCTTCCCTGCTGTTTTAAATGGTCCTATCATATATTAAGCTGATCTTTCTCTTCACCATACCTGTAACTGTAACACCCTGTCCTTTTCCTTTTCTCCTATGTACTTCCTGAATGGTATGCTTTACCTGTATAGCACGCAAGAAACAATATTTTGCACTGTATCCCAGTACATGTGACAATCAATCAAATCAAAGATCCACAGTCCGTTGGGCAATGCATTCATTCCCGACTGTGACACACTTGAACACACAAAATAAAGCCAACATGCCTTGCTGGTTGTTTTCCAATTTGACCTTTGAATCATAGAATCCCTACAGGGCAGAAGGAGGCCATTCGGTCCATCGAGTCCGCACCAACCACAATCTACCCAGGCCCTAACCCCATGTATTTACCCTAGCTAGTCCCCATGACAGTATGGGCAATTTACCATGGCCAATCAACCTAACGCACACACCTTTGGACCTGAAGTAACTTGCACTGTAGCAGCAAAATAGTTCCTTGTCTCGAGTTTTTCAGTCCACACTGCATCACATATATGAATGGTGAAGATGTAATCTTTTACTTATATGGATGCAAACATGTCTCTCTGAGTGCCTTGAATTCACGTGACTGACCCAAATAAAAATCATGGGCCAGGGTGTTTAAACCTAGAACCACAAAGATACTGAATCTGTACACAAAACTACCCTTAAGTGATGAATTTTATAATTGTATAGCTTGATAATGGGATCAGAATGCTCTCAAGGACTTGATTTGCATTATTTTGTGATTTTCTAACTTTAGACTTTTTAACTTTACCTACATTTCAACCGTGGTACATTTTTAAACTGGTGATTTTTGCAATTTAAAAAGTATATTTTGATTTCAGAAATGCCTGTATTCATTTATCTTTCAGGAAGATGATATAAGATCTGTTAGCTTTTTAAAATCTTTTGAAGTTTCATTTTGTGTTCTATATTGGCAAACAGCAAGGATTTCAGGATCTGCAGTGGACTTAGCAAATGAATTTAATCACCTAGTATCGATAACTCAAGGTATATCTGCTGCAGTGGTTGATTTTATTCCAGTTTAAGGTTAGTCTTTATATTTTGTACTGATTTTGCTGTGGAAATAAATTCCGATTCCAGCGTCAGTGGATACATCAGAAGAGAATTAAACCAGGCTGTGAACAAAATTAGATTTTGTACACTTCGACTTAAACCCTTAGATTTACAATAAATGAGAATGGCTTGTTACATAAAAGTTTATCATATTTGGTCTGCAGTGTTTTGGTCTGATCGTATTTGGGACACAATTTTGTGCATTGAACCACGAAAAATCGAAGGCAATTTCATTTTATAAGAATTATTTCTAAAGATCAGTCCAAATAGGTGCAGGTTAAGTGGATTGGCCATGCTAAATTGCCCTTTAGTATCGAAAGATGTGTAGGTTAGGTGGATTACTCATGGTAAATGCACGGGGCTATTGAGATAGGGTGGAGGGGAGGGCCTGGATGGATTTGATTTGATTTAATATTGTCACATAATATTGGTATACAGTGAGAGGTATTGTTTCTCACGCAATATATGGACAAAGCATAGGGAAGGAAAGGAGAGAGTGCAGAATGTAGTGTTACAGTCATAGGGTGTAGAGAAAGATCAACTTAATGCAAGGTATGTCCATTCAAAAGTCTGATGACAGCAGGGAAGAAACTGTTCTTGAATCGGTTGGTACGTGACCTCAGACTTTTGTCTCTCTTTCCCAGTGAAAGAACATGGAAGAAAGTATGTCCAGGGTGCATGGGGTCCTTAATTATGCTGGCTGCTTTTCTGAGGCAGCGGGCAGCATGGACGGGGATACTCTTTCAGAGAGTCAGTGCAGACTCGAATGGCCTCTTTCTGCACTGCAGGGATTCTATGATTCTAATAGTTAAATTTTGTTAACCGCAACACTTCACACTCTTACCCCATGCAATTTCCTTCACTGCTTTTATCCTCTGAACCTTTTTCTTTCCTAAATTTATTTCTGAAAGTGTTGACTTTTGACTTGGAGAGTTTACTCAATTTCACCCAAATGACCTTCAATCATGTCTGAACATTGATTGTGATAGCCAAAGAAGCATTCAGTTGTCGGGGGGATAATTTAATCCCTTTCATATCTTATGTTCATTTTCATGCAGGAGTCATCATTTAATGGTTGGAGATGGAAGTTCTAGTTGATTTCCCTTTCTCAATTATAATCCACCATCTGCCTCCCAATAAATGCCCTTTGGTTCATGGTCAACCATGAATTTGTGGCAACTAAGTTAGAAATTAATTTTCACTCTTATGACTAATAATTAATAAACCATTAATTAAAGAGCATTTCTCACTCCTTTCTACAAGAGGTTTCCAGTAGTTGAGGGTATACAAAACACCCCAAATTTACTACAAATTTGCATTCAATTATCAGTGCAATTAAGAGAAGTCGCAAAATAGTTGGTGAAACATTCCCATTCCTCACTCGTGCAACAGTTTTTTTCTGACTTTTCTTGCAAAGTCTGACAAAAATAAAAGGCAGGATATTCCAGTGACAGAACAGCTGAACCACGGCAAAATGCTGTAGATGTTGGTGGGACTGGAAGATTCCACTGGCTGCCAATAGCTCGGTGCCTCCGCCACTGGAAAACCTGCCACGGAGTGGTTAGAAAATCCCACCCAAGAGCTTTATTCCACGGGGAAACTTTTCCGATCCCGTCCACCATGGGAATTGTCTTGGGTGGAATGAGCAATGGTCCATTGACTTTGTGTGGGAATTTCTGGTCCGGGGCAGGTGGGACTGGAAAATTCCGCCCCACATTTGATGCCTGCAAGATCTGGAAAGAAGTATTGCTGACACAGAGGAGAAAATACATTCTAAATCATCGCACAGATATTGTTCATCTGAAGACAAGATTACCCCTTCTGCTTTGACATGGTGGAATTTATTTTATCCTGTTGGAAAACTGATGGAATTGAATGAAATGCTGGTTTTAACCCCCCCCCCGGTCCCCCATCCAGCCCAAGGAAGTCAATCCAACCCCATGGAGTTAGATTGAAACTACTCCCAAAGTATCACCTCATTCTTAAAACTGTTGGGGCGTGATCTTACTGGCCATTCACGCCAAAGTCCCGCTGCAGCAAAGTTGGAAAATTCGGCATCCAGCGAAATCTCTGTTCACTGCAGCAGGATGGGAAAATCCCATTGGTGTGAACATTCCGGCCTTGGTCTTTAAGATTCACTTCACCACAGATATACAAAGGAAGAAAGATCATGATCTGACTTTGGACACAATCTTACCCATGTAAAGCATTTAGATAGTTACATGGGTAAGATGGGAAAAGAGGGATATGGGCCAAACGTAGGCAATTGGGATTAGCTTTGTGGTTTAAAAAAAAGGCGGCATGGAGAAGTTGGGCTGAAGGGCCTGTTTCCATGCTGTAAACCTCGATGACTCTGACAATAAATTGTGATTCCTTTTTCTGGGTACTAAATTTTAGGTATTCTCAAATGGCCAAAGGTACAGATGGGTGAAAGTTGCACAATTTATATCACATTTACCTCGGGAACTCATTCTAATTTCGATGTGGAAGCCCAGTTGCCCTGAAGTCAAATATGGTAAATACTTATTATTGAAAAATGAAATATAATGGCACACCATTATTGAGCATAACTTTTGGACAAAAAAATTCAGGTTTTTTTTTTCTTATTTTATTTCGATGTAGCTTGCATATGCAGCATTTTGTTTCACGTACATTTCATAGGAACTGAAAAAGTGGTTCTTACTGGAAATTCATCTGATCAGGACTGGTGTGCATTGAACAACGACAAGATGCGTGAACTGTGATCACAGTAAAACAAAATAAAAGTGCCACAGTGGTTAGCACTGCTGCCTCACCATCAGGGCCAGAGTTCAATTCCAGCCTCGGGTGACTGTCTGTGTGGAGTTTGTACATCCTCCCTATGTCTGCGTGGGTTTCCTCCCAGAGTCCAAAGATGTGCAGATTAGGTGGATTGGCCCTTAGTGTCTCAAGATGATGTGGAGTTGCCAGCGTTGGACTGGGGTAGCACAGTAAGTGGTCTCACAACACCAGGTTAAAATCCAACAGGTTTACTTGGTAGCATGAGCTTTCGGAGCACTGCCCCTTCATCAGGTGATGAAGGGGCAATGCTCCGAAAGCTCGTGCTATCAAATAAACCTGTTGGACTTTAACCTGGTGTTGTGAGACAACTTAATGTGTCTCAAGATGTATAGGCTAGATGGGGTTTGCCATGGTGAATGTGTGGGGTTACGGAGATAGAGTGGGGGAGAGAAGGCCTGGTTAAGAGACTCTGTCAGAGAGTCGGTGCAGACTCAATGAGCTGAATGACCTCCTTCTGCACTGTAGGGATTCTATGATGCTGAGAAATGACAGATTTGAGACCTCTTTTACTGTTTTATTCTGTCCCCATATTGCCCTTTCGATTTCCTTCTGCCATATGTCCTCCTTGCCACTGAGAGGAAGTAAGCAGTCAAACTGCTGCTCTGTATTCTCACACTGGCAGATCATCAAAGTTGGACAGGAATACGCCTGCCTTATCTTTATGCGCCATGCCTCACTTTATGAGACAGTTGGGAAAGCAACATGAGATCTGGGGAATGTTGGACACAAAGCAGTGACCAACCACACTTGGGCGGTGGTGGAAACCTTTTAGAAAAGTCATAATTACAAAAGGCATCTGCTCATTTTCGGATGTATAACTTGAAATGCTGCCTGATTTCCAGATTGCATCACCGTGCCTCATTAGCTTCTACTTCTCAATTAAACATGAGTAGACTGGATATAGCAACACCATTTTGCGAGATTCTTTGTTTGTGGTGAATCTTTGTACCCAAATCATCAGGAATTTAACATCTCCATTAAAATTGTCACACATACATGAGAAAACATGTCAATCCAAACTTCTGTACCTTTTGATATTCTCTACAATAAAATAATGAAGAGATTGCCAGGTGTATATCGCCACGACATTTGTGTTTCACCCATTATTGCAAGATTCTCTCTGTGTACATATCTGATGTTGCAAATAGAAATTTAGAAAGTTGGCCATTTGGCCCTTCGAGCCTGCTCCACTATTCATTCTGATCATGGCTGATAATTCAACTCAGTAACCTGTTCCCGCTCTCCCCCCCCCCCCCCACCCCATATCCTTTGATCCCTTTAGCCCCAAGAGCTACATCTAACTCCTTCTTGAAAACATACAATGTTTTGGCCTCAACTTCTTTCTGTGGTAGAAAATTCCATAGGCTCTCTATGCTGTGGGGAAAGAAATGTCTCCTCATCTCAGTCTTAAATAGCCTACTCTGTATCCTCAGACTGTATCCCCTGGTTCTGGACTCGCTTCCCCCCCTCCCCACCCCCATTGGGAACATTGTAGCTGAATCTACCCTGTCCAGTCCTGTCAGCATTTATTGCATGTTGTGAAGTCACAAGTAGGTCCAAGGCTATATTGTACAGGATATTGATAGTTGGGATTCAGCTCTGGTAATGTGTTAGAATGATCAGGGATGATGGTTAGATTATCCCAGGTTGGAGATGGCCATGACCGCATGAATGTTACTTGCCACTTTTCAGTCCAAGCCTGGGTGTTGTCCAGGTCATGCTGCATTTGGGCATGGACTGCTTCAGTATCTGAGGTGCCGTGCATGATGCTGAACATTGTGTAGTCATCAGTCAACATCCACCCTTCGGACCTCATGATGGAAGGAAGGTCATTGATGAAGCAGCTGAACATGATTGGGCCTAGGACACTACCCTGAGGAACTCTTGCAGTGGTGTCTTGGAGCTGAAATGACTGATCTCCGACAACCACAACCATCTTTCTTTGTGCCAGGTATGATTCCAACCAGTGGAGAGTTTTCCTCTCGATTCCCATTACTTCAGTGTTGCTGGGACTACTTGATGCCAAACTTGCCCAATTGCTACCTTGATGTCAAGGGCAGTCACTCTCACTGGGCATTTGGCATTCAGCTCTTTTGTCCATGTTTGAACCAAGACTGTAATGAGGTCAGGAGCTGAATGACCCTGGCTGAATCCAAACTGTGTATCATTCAGCAGTGTTTTGCAAAGCATTTGCTGCTTGATCGTACTCCTAATGACCCTTTCCATCACTTTACTGATGGAGCAAACTAATGGGGCAGTAATTGGCTGGGTTAGACTTTTCCTGCTTTTTGTGTACAGAACATACATGGGCAATTTTCCACACTGCTGGGCCGTTGCCAGTGTTGTAGCTGGACTGTAATAACTTGGCTCGGGGTGCGGCTAGTTTTGGAGAACAGGTTTTCAATACAATTGGTTGAATATTGTCAGTGCCTGTAGTCTTCATAGCATTCAGTGCTTTCAGTTGTTTCTTGGTATCACGGAGAGTAAATTGAATTGGCTAAAGACTGGCATCTGTGATACTGGGGAACCTCCAAAGGAAGCGGAAGTCTATTTTATTTATTTATTCATCACAAGTAGACTTACAGTAACACTGCAATGGAGTTACTGTGACAATCCCCCAGTTGCCATATTCCGGCAACCGTTTGGGTACACTGAGGGAGAATTTAGCATTGCCAATGCACCTAACCAGCACATCTTTCGGACTGAGAGAGAAAACCGGAGCTTATTTATAGAAGGGGTCCAACTCCACTACAATTACAGTGCGGGGGGGGGGGGGGGGGGGGGGTGGGATGTTATTGTTTAAACAGCCCACCCTGGCAATGAAGCCAGCAAGGATTGGAGTGTCGCATGCAAGTTGGCTACCCACACCCTTATCCTGTGCTGAACAAATTGCCAGAAACAAAAATGGGGACAGGAATGCCAGGATTGGGTCCCGCCATGTTTGAAGAGCTCCCTTGATGAGGAATATCCAGACCACTAACTCTGTTTCTCTCTCTCCAAAGATACTGCAAGACCGATCATTTCCATCATTTTCTGTTTCCATTTCAGATTCCCTGCATCCCCACTATTTTGCCTTGGTCGTACATTCTTTGCGGACCTGATGGGCCGAATGGCCTCTTTCTGCACTGTAGGGATTCTATGATACGTTTTGAGATCTCCTCATGCTCGATGAAAAAGCAGGATGTCTAACCAGGAGCACTGATAAACATTCCTTGGCCTAGATTTTCACTGAACTTCAAGCGTTTGTCTTGGCTACGATGATTTAAAAAAAAAAGGCAAACTCAAGCTGGATAAATGCAAAAACACAGTGAAGCAGATTTATGCGCAGTTTAAGAGAGGGCTTAAAACAGGGTTTGAATTTGACAGTTGAGATGTTCATCGAGTCTTGTGATTTATGTCACTTCCAAGAAGGGTTGGCGGAAAGGAATTAAATTTTGCTTCAACCAAATTGGGTCTGAATACAGCATTACTTCATGTCAAAATTAGACAGACAGCTGTAGTTGTAATCATGTACCAGTGTGTCAGTTGATTTTGGCATTGACGTTTTTACTGCTGGCCCATTGGACAGTTGCTAATGAGCCTTCCAATTTTAGATGGCACTCATAAATATGTCACATGCCTGAGCTCTTGTTTATTGTAATCTCATTCAGTACATGGAATGGACTTGGAGCTTGATTTTTAAATTTTGTCTTGAGAATCAGTAGTTAGGCGCAGGATGAAAATGTCAGTCGGCAATTTCACAAACTCTGGCAGTAATCGCTTTGCTGATTTGTTTTTATTTCACTCTAATGCAACTTTTTTTTAATGCGCATTGAATTCAAGTGCACGCTAACATCACCATTGATTTTCTCGTTTTGTGGGTGCATCCAGCCAAACATTTATATCTTCTCTCTCTTTCCTTCCATCCTATCATCTTTCAAATGAATAATGGGACATTGGACTGTGTTCTACAGGACCACAACCTATCTTCTACCACAATTTCTTTTTTGGAGGTTTCCTGAATCTGGAGGCAACAGCCTCTTGCATTTTTATAACTCTGTTAACATGGTCAAACATGCCAAGACACTTCACAATGGTGTCATCTAACATGGCACGGTGGCACAGTGGTTAGCACTGCTGCCCGACTGCACCAAGGACCCGGGTTCAATTTCAGCCTCGGGTCACTCTTTGTGTGGAGTTTGCACATTGTACCCGTGTCTGCGTGGGTTTCCTCCCACGGTCCAAACGTGCAGGTTAGATGGATTGGCCATGCTAAATTGACCCTAGCGTCAGGGAGATCAGCAGGGTAAATACATGGGGGTTACGGGGATAGGGCCTGGATGAGATTGTTGTCTCCTTCTGCACTGTAAGGAAAAAACACCAAGCCAGAAGAAGCTCTGATGAAGGGTCACTGAGACTCGAAACGTTGGCTCTGTTCTCTCCCCACCGGTGCTGTCAGACCTGCTAAGATTTTCCAGCATTTTCTGTTTTTGTTTCAGATTCCAGCATCCGCAGTATTTTGCTTTTATTTTATTATTATGGAAGAGATATTAGGATAGGGATTGATACCAATCCCTGGATCAAATAGATAGATTTTAAGGAATGGCTTAAAATAGAGAATGGCACAGAGGTTTGCAGGCAGGGGGTGGAATCCCAGAGGGCTATTCCGCGATTAACACTTTGCTCTATTCCCCTGCATTTTACATCTTTCAATAATGGTTGGTTTGACACATTTAAACATAATGTGAAGCTTGGCTATTTTCAGCCCTGAGTGCAACTCAGAAAGCAGCTCATGCAGAATCTGCTTTTCCTGATGGCAAGCCAATGCATGTGGTATGTTATTGTAAACTTAATTCTCTGACGTTTCCCAACACGTTCAGTGTGGCCTTTCCATTAAGGAAAGATGCACGTGTGAAAGGAGGACCTGTAAAGTGGAGGTTAAGTTAAGATGCCATTTTACTGAAAGACAGGGCAGAGAAGAACAACTGCCCAAGCTGTGGAGAAGCCTGGCCTCCTTCCGACCGTAAGAAGTCTAACAACACCAGGTTAAAGTCCAACATGTTTATTTGGTAGCAAAAGCCACTAGCTTTCGGAACAGGCTGTTCCTTTGTCAGGTGGGTGGGAGTTCTGATCACAAACAGGGCACAAAGACACAAACTCAATTTACATGAATAATGATTGGAATGTGAGTCTTTACAGGTAATCAAGTCTTAAAGGTACCGACAGTGTGAGTGGAGGGAGCATTAAGCACAGGTTAAAGAGATGTGTGTTGTCTCCGGACAGGACAGCTGGTGAGAGTTTGCACATCCAGGCAGGTTGTGGGGGTTACAGATAGTGCGACATGAACCCAATATCCCGGTTGAGGCCGTCCTCGTGTGCGGAACCTGGCTATCAGTCTCTGCTCAGCGACTCTGCGCTGTCGTGTGTCGTGAAGGCCGCCTTGGAGAACTCTTACCCAGAAATCAGAGGCTGAATGCCCATGACCGCTGAATTCCCCAACAGGAAGAAAACAGTCTTCTTGCCTGGTGATTGTTGAGCGGTGTTCATTCATCCGTTGTCGTAGCGTCTGCATGGTTTCCCCAATGTACCATGCCTGTCTTGTCTGGAGACAATACACATCTCTTTAACCTGTGCTTAATGCTCCCTCCACTCGCATTGTCTGTACCTTTAAGATTTGATTAGCTGTCAAGACTCACATTCCAATCATTATTCATGTAAATTGAGTTTGTGTCTTTGTGCCCTGTTTGTGATCAGAACTCCCACCCACCTGACGAAGGAACAGCCTGTTCCGAAAGCTAGTGGCGTTTGCTACCAAATAAACCTGTTGGACTTTAACCTGATGTTGTAGACTTCTTACTGTGTTTACCCCAGTCCAACGCCGGCATCTCCACATCTCCTTCCGACCAAAGCATTCCATACTTTGTGCATTTAAGGAAATAACAAAATAAGTAAATACGATTCCCGTGCCGGGCCTCATCCGAGCGAGGTCGTAAAATATCAGCCAATGTTACACTGCAGGTATGATCCAAATGACCCACTAGGGAGCTTTTAACAAACAAGGTTTATTTAAGAATACAGTTACCACATAGAAAGAGGATTAGCAATAACTTTTATCAATTACAAACAAAAAGAAACAACCATAATATTGTATAAATCTTAACAAAAAACTAAATACACTATTCCAACACACTTATCAAGCGGAAACAACTTGGCTGACTGGGGCGCACCTTCACTGGTTTGTAACCATCTTCCTTCCAAAGAAATTACTGTATGACAAAATGGTCAAAACCAGATGATCATTAGGATGGCCAAAGCTCTACTTCAAAGATGCTTGCTCGCGTAACATGGCTGCCCTAAACCTCAATGAAAGCACTTGGAAGATGGTGGCTGATGACAGAGGAAAATGGTAACATCGCCTGTGGGCTGGCATGTGCTACCATGACAATCATTGGCTTACAGTGGCTTGGTAATACCAAAATCAAATAGAACCAAAATCAACAGCCCACAGAACCACCTGATAACTACTTCATATACTTATGGCTGAACCTGCCTCTCTCGGAATGGTCCCTTCAGACATTAGCACGAGTGCACTGCATGAAGCTATCCCAACCCCGGTGCATTTGATTTGCAGCATGTCCATCATCTGATGCAGACAGAAGGATGCTGACAGTGCAAGCTTACTTCAACTACAATAACAATAGTGTGTAAGAGCCACATGGATAGAGAATGAAAGAAAAAGGCATGTGGAAAAGAGGAAGTGTTTGCACAAACATCAGAATCAAATTACAGAATATCTACAGTGCAGAAGGAGGCCAATCAGCCCATCGCGTCTGCACCGATCACAGTACCACCCAGGCCCTATTCCCGTATCCCCACATATTTACCCTGCTAATCCTCTGACACTAGGGTCAAATAATTATTCAGATAATTAAAATTTTGGCTCAATCATAGAAGACAGAGGGTAATAGTGGAAGGATGCGTTTCTGAATGGAGGGCTGTGACAAGTGGCGTTCCTCAGGGATCAGTGCTGGGACTTTGCTGTTTGTAATATATACAAATGATTTGGAAGAAAATGTAACTGGTTTGATTCATAAGTTTGCGGACGACACAAAGGTTGGTGGATTTGCGGATAGCGATGAGGGCCATCAGAGGATACAGCAGGATATAGATCGGTTGGAGGCTTGGGCAGAGAGATGGCAGATGAACTTTAATCTGGACAAATGTGAGGTAATGCATTTTGGAAGGTCTAATAAAAATAGAAAATATACCGCAAATGGCAGAACCCTTAAGAGTATTGATAAGCAGAGGGATCTGGGTGTACAGGTACACAGGTCACTGAAAGTGGCAACGCAGGTGGAGAAGGTAGTTAAGAAGGCATACGGCATGCTTGCCTTCATCGGCCAGGGCATTGAGCTTAAAAAATGGCAAGTTATGTTGCAGCTTTATGGAACACTTGTTCGGCTGTACTTGGAATATAGTTTCAATTCTGGTCGCCACACTACCAGAAAGATGTGGAAGCTTTGAAGAGGGTACAGAAAAGATTTACCAGGATGTTGCCTGGTATGGAGGGTATTAGCTATGAGGAGAGTTTGGAGAAACTTGGTTTGTTCTCACTGGAACAAAGGGGCGCGACCTGATGGAAGTCTACAAGATTATAAGGGGCATGGACAGAGTGGATAGTCAGAAGCTTTTTCCCAGGGTAGAAGAGTCAATTACTAGGGGGCATAGGTTTAAGGTACAAGGGGCAAGATTTAAAGGAGATGTACGAGGCAAGTTTTTTACAGAGGGTAGTGGGTGCCTGGAACTTGCTGCCGGGGGAGGTAGCGGAAGCAGATAGGATACAACAGTGAGTTTTAAGGGGCATCTGGACAAATAAATGAATAGGACGAGAATGGAGGGATATGGTCCCCAGAAAGGTAGGGGGTTTTAGTTCAGTCGGGCAGCATGGTCGGTGCAGGCTTGGAGGGCGTGTGCTGTTATTTTTCTTTGTTTTTTGTTCTAAACATCAAATAATTATTAACCAGGAAATTCTGGATAAAGTCAGCAGGTCAGCAGCATCTGTGGAAAGAAAAACAGAGTTAATATCTTGAATCCATATGACTCTTCTACAGAACTTCACCCAGGCTTTTAAACCAGGCCTCCTGAGAAATGTGGAATGGGGGAGTACAGGGGAGGCCAAGACATGCCACCTTTTAATGGCACCAGCTGCCATACTTCAATAAGTTCCAATGTCTCTTTTTAAAATAAAAACACTCTGACAAGCTATTTAGAGAGAGTAAGGAAGTGACGGGGGAGATTGAGGATAGGACTATTCAGTGGTGGAGGGTGTGTTACTAGTACAGTTACCCAGGAATTAGAACTGGTTTTGATCATTCTAACTTTTCTGAGGTAACGAATGTCCTTTAGGGAAGGAAATCTGCCGTCCTTACCTGGTCTGGCCTACTTGCGACTCCAGAGCCACAGCAATGTGGTTGACTCTCAACTGCCCTTGGGCAACTAGGAATGGGTCATAAATGTTGGCCAGCCAATGATGCCCATGTCCCACGAATGAACAAAAAAAAAACTACATTCTTGTCAGTACAGTGCATGTTGTCATGGAAGGACTGGAGGAGACCAAGGTGCATCCAACACTGGTGTCTCTCTCTCTCCCGCTAACTATCTTATTGTTGGTCTCTCCTTTTCTCTCTGCTTCTGCCTCTTTCCCTGTCCTATACATTTCCCTTGTTCCTCTCCCTCTGTGGCTCTCTGTGTGTCTCTTGTTATCACTGTGCTCCTGTCTTTTTTCTCTCTTTCTGTCTATCTCTGTGACTTTCTCTTTTTGTCTCAATGCCTGTCTGTCTTTCTGTCTTAATCTTTCTCTTTGCATCTCTCTTTCCCTCTGCCTGAGTGGCTCACTCTCTCGGCCAGACTTTCAAGATATTTTCCTGACTCTGCAGACCTTTGAAAATGGCAGGCAGGACCGAGGTGCTGACATCCCATGTCCCCTTTCCCTCAGATCCAATTTTTGCCAGCAGGGAAGAGTGTGATTCACACATGAGGGAAATAGTCAGAAGACTCAGCAGAGCCATTTGAATCTCATGCCGAGATCATTTTTGCTGTTGCAAGCTGGACCATGCATTGATGGAGCAGACATAAATACACTTGAAGGGTGAATAAGGTCTGGTTAAGTACCATGATCTAAAGGTTTTGATATTCTCCATTCTTTAAACATGAAGAAAAGACTTAGACTATTAGTAAGAGTTTTTAAAAAACCCTCTGCTGGACTGCTTTGATTGTCAGGACATCTGGTGAGGGGGAAAAAAGCACTACCACCTGGTTCCGCAGTTCCAGTGGAGGTCTTTGTTGACGTTTCCCCAATGATCATTATTATGTCATCACTGTTGCTATTCAAAATCTATAATTATCTCAACTGGAGTTTCTGAGTTCATAGTTTGATTGCGAGTTTAAAGAGTCTATTAAAAGATTAGGGCCTGAATCTTTTGGGTGACAGGGTTTCCCTTGCCGCCATCTGAAGAATAAGTGGGAGGACACACCTCCATGAACTCCAACTGCTCCGCAGCCATTTCCCACTCGAATGTGCACCATTTAGCTGCAGACTGGACTTCCGCCTCTTACTCGGGAGGAAGTCCCGTCTTGGAGACCTCTCTGCCAAACTGATTGGCAGACAGCTCTCTTGTTCCTGCAGCAACAAGAGCTGCAGTGGACAGAAGAGGAACTTCAGGAAGATATCTGAGTCTAAGACCCAAGACCAGACGGTAAAATTTGTTTAAGGGGGTCCCAGGGTAGGGAGGGTAGATACACTCAAAGTCAGAAGATGGCCTCCTTTGGGCCTCCCCCAATCTTCCCGCCAGCTCAAGATCCAAGTCCATTCATTTTCAAGCTTTCCCCACATGATATAAATCCTCCCAGCAGCTGACAAATTGAGTTTGGATGGAAAATAGCCCTTAAGTGGCAAATAATTGGCTACTCAAGGGTCTCAAATGGGGCAAGGGTGGACTTCCTGTCTGTAGGCTGATTTGCTCCAGTGTGAAATTGCTTTGAGGTCGGGACAGGCAGGAATCCAAAGGTTCTTCAATTTCATGCAACTTTCCAACTAAAAATGTGCCGGGGGGGTGGGGGTGTGTGAAATTCAGGCCTGAAGACTAAATAGATTATCCCAGTTTTTTAACCACTGTAGAGTTAAAAGTTTTGGATGGGTTTTTTGAATGGTTTTTTACTTATCAAGTGTGTACAAGTGTGATGTGTAATAATTTTTTTTTCAACTATGCCTGCCCATGGTGAGTCCTGGGTGAGTGGCTATGGAGGTGGTATGGTGGTGTTAGGGGCCATGTGGGGTATGAATATAGTGGATGGGTAGAGATAAGGGTTTAGCATGGGGGCTATGATGGGCTTTGGGATGGGTGGGAGGTCTGAGAGGGTGTGTATGGTGAGGGCTAGTGGACACAACACTGTATGCAGCAACCAGAACAACATATCAGAACCAAGGCCGGCCTTCTAACCAGCCCATCGCAGTGCTCGGCTGCCCCCCATGGGCACTCTACTTCTGGAGTCAGTGGGTCTGACGCTACCCTGCCCCTGTCTCCCCGAAGCAGGAATTGTGTTTAATGTGGCCCGTGTTTTTTTAACTCGAGGCTATCATGCCAAGTCAGGAAATTTCCCAACCCCCTCTATATGGGCGGGACAGTGGTTAGCAAAGCTGCCTTACAGCACTAGGACCCGGATTCCATTCCGGCCTCGGTGACTGTCTGTGTGGGGTTTGCACGTTCTCCCCGTGTCTGTGTGGATTTCCTCTGGGTGCTCCGGTTTCCTTCTACGTAACAAAGATGTGCAGGTTAGGTTGATTGGCCATAGTAAATTGTCCCTTAGTGTCCCTCTTAATGGGACTAAGAGGGTAAATAAGTAGGTTTACGGGGACAGGGCTTGGATGAGATTGTGGTTGATACAGACTCAATGGGCCAAATGGCTTCCTGCTGCCCTGTAGGGATTCAATGAGCTATCTGCCCTGGTATGGAAAACCCAGTCCTATGTTGCGCGCTCTCTGGCGTGCGCTCTCTGGCGTGCGCTCTCTGGCGCGCGCTCACCCTCTCCCTCTCTCCCCCTGCTCCGGTCTGGTTGGATTTTCAGTCTGGAGTCCAATGGCCGGATCATTCCCAGGTCCTGACCCCACAATGAGTCAGTGATATGATGTGATTTGTAAAGGGGAAGGGCCTAATTGGCCCTGAGACAAGTTGGTGCCCGAGTAGGAACAGTGAGGATGTGGAGGAGGTGGAAATTAGTTCTGTAAGGAAATTTAAAAAGGGCGAACATCAGACATTCCTGGCTTTGTCATTACCTGCTGAGTTGAGCAGGCAGGAGTCCAAATCTCTCTCCGCAGACTTGGGAAACTTTGTGTCAGTGTATGAATGCCTGAGTTTGGCCTGCCTTTTTTGCACAGGATCTTCCGTCAACAGCCACGATCAGTAATGGCCTCCCTGCTGTGCCCCTGACAGCTGTGCACTAATGTGTCCCAGACCATTTGCTCTTCCAGTTGTCATTTTGAAAATTCTGTCCCTTTCCCACCTGCTGAAAAGCTCGTCAGCGAACTTAATGACAAGTTAATTGGAGGCATGCTGGTTGTGGGCTCCTCCACCTCCAACCCTTCAATAATTCCAACACGTCACAGGAGGCATTAGAAGACTAACACACCATTAAAACGCCCTTTCTCTCTGTGTGGCTGTCTCTTTCTCCTCTCTCTTTATCTGTCTGGTTCTCAATCAGTCGATGGCCTCTACCTCCCAATGTCTGCATGCTATTATATATCTTTCTTTATTGCTGCACCGCATCTATTTGCCTTCATAGAATCCCTTAACTGCTTAAAGAGGCCATTCGGCCCATCAATCCAGCACCAACAACTATCACATCCAGACAATTTCCCTGTCGCCTCATATATTTACCCTGATAATTCCCCAACACTGAGGGTCAATTTAATGTGGCCAATCAATCTAATCTGCACATCATTGCCCCTGTTAAATACAGGAATATGTTACAAGGTGGTCCTGTGAAGAGAGAACAGGGCCAACATTTCTGGTCTGGATGACCCTTTGTCACAGTTCTGATGGAGAGTTATCCAGAGTCGAAATGTTGGCTTTATTCTCATTCCACAAATGCTGTCAGGCCAGCTGAGATTTGCCAGCATTTTCTATTTTATGTTTCAGATTCCAGCATCCGCAGTATTTTGCTTGTTAGAAGTTGGTAACTGGTTTGCACAGTCAGGCCGGAGATCAGAGTAAGAAATACCATTCTGAGCCTGAATGGAGGCAAATAGGGCCCAGAATTAATGATGTAAATCGGCGCACTGGTTTCCTGACACCACCCCCAATGTCGGCCATTTTGACCAAGCGAGGTGCTCTCAAGGCGAATAGCCAATTAGAGGCCTTCAAGCTTGAGGATAGCAGCTGGCTGCAATAAAGGGTACATAATTGAGAGGTCACTTCAAAATGGAGGCGCGTTGCCCTCATTTTAAAAAAAACTTTGAATGTAAAGCAGCCAGGCTATTACTGTCGGTGTGGAAGCTCTCAGCAGGGCAGCCAATGGCTACCATCCAGACAGGCAGGGACGATCTTTGCTAACTCGGGTGAAGTGGGTCAAGTGGAATTTTACAGCCAGCTTCCAGTTTCCTGGTGCAGATTCTGAGTTACCGGTTGCAGGATCAGTGCTCTGGGCAGGCCCAACGATCCTCCCTGCCTGTCTGAATGGTGGTACAGCCATTGGCTGCCTTGCTGAGAGGTTCCACACTGACAGGAGTGGCCTGGCTGTTTTACATTCAAAGTTTTCTTTTAAAATAAGGGCAATGCGCCTCCATTTTGAAGTGACCTCTCAATTATTTACCCTTTATTGCAGCCTGCTGCTGTCCTCCAGCTTGAAGGCCCCATCAGTCATTCTTAATCAGACAGGGAAGCTGACTCCATGAAAATTCTAAGTCAGTGACTGTTTCTCTGGGGTGTGCTCTAACATCTGTTTCACGCCCTTGAAGCGAATACTCAGCCCTAGATGTGATCAGGGTCTGGGGGAGATGTTAGAATAGAATAGAATCCCCACAGTGCAGAAGGAGGCCATTTGGGCCATCGAGCCTGCACCAATAACAATCCCACCCAGGCCCTATCCTTGTAACCCCACGTATTTGCCCCACCAATCCTCCTGACACTAAGGGGCAATCTAACATGGCCAATCCATCTAACCCACACATCTTTGGACTGTGGGAGGAAACCGGAGCACCCAGAGGAAAGCCACGCAAACACGGGGAGAATGTGTTAGACAGTCACCTGAGGCCAGAATTGAACCTGTGTCCCTGGCGCTGTGAGGCAGCAGTAGTCAACCATTGTACTGCCAGTGTAATAAATACACGTCAGCGTGAAACTGAAATTGGGCCTCAACATAGATCAAGCAAGACTTTTGGTCTGAAATTCCACAGGTTTGATTGAAGGTGACAGTAGGTGTATGTGGTATTGGCTCAGGTCAGGGGTTGAGAATGGAAAAGGCAGCCTGCAGTGCAGCCATTTACTGCCCTGCTGCTTACAGACTTTGTTCCTTTCAAGTGACCAGATGAAAAATTTTGGAGTTTTAAAATCGGCCTTTATTTCTATGAGCGAGCAAGGGATCTGGTAGCCAGCTGGTGATATAGGAGAGAGCACGAAATACAACATCTATCAGACAGATATACCTCCAGATTCGATTACAAGTAATTGCATTATACCAATCAGAGATGCACATTTGAAACAAGAGCTATCTATATCCACTTACAATTAACAATTGGGATTACAGTTTATAAAACTTGTAAAATTCTAACAGGGTGGATTCAGAAAGAATGTTCCCAATGGTGTGGGAGTCCAGAACGACAGGTCATAGTTTGAGAATAAGTGGTAAACCTTTTAGAACTGAGGTGCGAAGAAATACTTTACCCAGGGAGCAGTGAATCTGTGGAATTCACTATCACAGAAAGTAGTTGAGGCCAAAAGATTGGGCGATTCCCAGAAGAAATTAGATATAGCTCTTGGGACTAAAGGGGTCAAGGGATATGGGGGGGAAGGGAAAACCAGGATGTTAAACTTGATGATCAGCTATGACCAAAATGAATGGCGGATTAGGCTCGAAGGACTGAATGGCCTACCCCTGCTTCCAGTTTCTATGTTTCTCCATGATGTATAACATAAGGGTATGGTTATCCAATTACAACTTGTGCACGTCTACCCAACTATAATATTCCCAAGTACATATTTCTTTCTACACAATTATGAAGTTATCTTTCTCACCAGTGGTACATCATTTCCCCTGGCCCATTGTCTCTTGTTAGACAGACAATCTATAGCTTTGCGTGATTCAATGGAAGTTTTGTGTGTCTGCTGTGTGACTGACACCTCCCTTGTAACTGGGAGTTTTATGGTCCTGATTCTTATCTGGGTCTACTTTAGTAAATATCTGTGGTTTTCTCATAGTTTTCCCTGTGCGACTGAATTTAGCAGCCTATGTGATTATTAACCCTTTCACAGTTTGTCACCTAAAAACACTTGGTAAATGAATTTGGTGCCCAAAAGCTCTCTGTCGGAGGCAATGATTTGTAAAGTTGGTGATAGAGGCCTGACAACGCTTGTGCTGTTAATTGATGGACATTACTTATGTAAGCATAGGTGGGATTGAGCAGTTTGGAGAGCCCGGGACCACTCAGAACAATGGGGTCAGAATTTTAGAGGCTCAAGGGCAGAAACTGAGACCAGGCAGTGACTCCGGTGGGAATAACACGGAGCACCATTGATGTAGATGAGAAACTGTACTACCCTATGAAGAAAGCTGAGAACGAACAGCAGTTGCGGGGCAGGAACTGGTATCTTCTTGCACAGAATTACATTCATCTGTTTGTTTAGTGTAAATCCATTCAGCCTTACTGTTTTTTTTTATTCGTTCATGGGATGTAGGCATTGCTGGCTGGGCCAGCCTTTAGCACCCATCCCTGGCTCTGGAGTCACATGTAGGCCAGACCGGGTAAGAATGGCAGATTTCTTTCCCTAAAGGACATTAGTGAACCAGATGGGTATTTACGACAATCGACAATAGTTTCATGGTCATCATTAGAGTTTTAATTTCAGATTTTTATTGAATTCAAATTTCACCTTCTGTCATGGTAGGATTCGAATCCAGGTCCCCAGTGCATTACCCTGGGTCTCTGGATTACTAGTCCAGTGAAAGTATCACTACACCACACCTTCCTCGATGCAAGTGTTCATGCTTCGATGTTTATACAATATAAAGTTTAAGTTTATTTATTAGTCACAATTAAGGCTTGCATTAACACTGCAATGAAGTTACTGTGAAATTCCCCCAGTCGCCACAGTCCGTCGCCTGTTCAGGTCAATGCACCTAACCAGCGCGTCTTTCAGAATGTGGGAGGAAATCGGAGCACCCGGAGGAAACCCACGCAGACACGAGGAGAACGTGCAAACTCCACACAGACAGTGACCCAAGCCAGGAATCGAACCTGGGTCCCTGGCGCTGTGAAGCAGCAATGCTAACCACTGTGCTGCCGTGTTGCCCCATGAAAGAAACAGAACTGTTTTACCAAATATGTACAACAAATATGAACAATCAAATCTTGTAATCATATACACAAATGTTATCTTTCATGACCAATATTGTCCCAGTTTGGTATGTTTTCACATTAACCACCAAAGTGCTCTTTTTTGCTCAAACTTGTATGAGCATACTTTGCTGTAAAAAAAAAACAATTTTTGAAATCCCGAATCCTTTGTGTAAAACATAAAGACAGATTTGAATCCAATTGGTTAGATTTTGAATGTAGTTACAGTTTCTCTTCTAGATCCTAGCAGCCAATTTTCCTGCAGGAAGGTCCAATAAACAGCAGCGTTGTTGGTTTGGCACGGTGGTTAGCACTGCTGCCTCACAGTGCCAGGGACCCAAGTTCAATTCCGGCCTCGGGTCCCTGTCTGTGTGGAGTTTGCATGTTCTCCCCACGGCTTCGTGGGTTTCCTCCGGGTGCTCTGGTTTCCTCCCATACTCCAAAGATGTGCCGATTAGGTTGATTGATCATGCTAAATTGCCCTTTAGTGTCAGGGGGATTAGCAGGGTAAATATGTGGGATTACGGGGATAGGGTCTGGGTGGAATTGTACAGGCTCATATGGCTGCCTCCTGTACTGTAGAGATTCGATAATTCTATTCTATGGTTCTGGAATGTGGCCCATGGCACCAGAACTCTGCTTCTCTTCTCATGATGTCAATGGCGGCTTTTTAAATCTCGGTGAACAGGCAGATGAAGCTTGGTTTCATATCTAATGTGAGGGACAGCACCTTCTACAATTAATCTGTGCTTCAGTCCTGCATTTTCAGTGTCAGTTCAGCTTACCTACAGAAGGCATTTTGAGATGTTTTCACTATCCTCCCCCGCATTCAGCCCTGAATGTAGCTGAGTTGTGCTCGTGGCTTCTAACTACCCAAATTAAAGTCGGGGAATGCATCACGGGCATTTCAATACTGCATTGATTGTAATTGCTAACCTCAAATTGGCACGGAGTAAACACCTAAGTAACATGCTGTGATTGGCAGCTCATTTGTGTTGACTCTTCAAGTTATTTCTCATCTGCACTCTTGTGGCAGTAACTAATTAACCTTTGAAATTCACTGAGGAATCCAGGAATTCTTCCAAAATAAAAAAACTCTGTGCTTCAGTTAAGATGCTAAATTGAGGCCTTGTCGGGAAGATCCCATGTTACTATACATAGAAGAGCAGGGGAATTCTCCTGGTGTCTCGGCTAATATTTGTCCATCAGCCAACATCACGATATGGATTTCCTATTAACTCGTCTCATTGCTGATTATGGGATCTTGCAGTGTGCAAATTAACTGTGAAGTTTGCCTATTTGACAGCAGTGACTCCATTTTAAAAGCACTTTGTTGTCTTGTGTGTGTGGCGATTGTCCCTTTAAGGGAAACTTTGAAGTCAAGGGTCACCTGTCTTGAGGCACCAATTGGGACTGAGTGGGTAATCACCCCAGGGAGTGGCGTCCCATCTTGGGTAGAAGACAGTCAGAAGGCACATAGGTTGCTAATATACGCCTTCTTGACAAAGTCTGTGAACATGCGTCATTGCACTGTGCAACACTTTGAAATGACCCAAGGTTGTGAAAGACACTTGGTAAACGTAAGTTATCTCCTTTTGAAAACCGAGTGTGCTTTATTCAATCTCAGCAGAGTTTAATTGCCTCACTTTGACCACAATTGCCTCTTGGCAAATGACAGACCCATGATTTGGAGAGTTTCATTTTGTTTTCTGATCGGATTATTGAATTACTTGACAGAGCAAGAAATGATTTGTTTGATAGCAGTTTTGTTACTTATTGTATTCGATTGCTGCTGGCGATTATTTTCTATTTGAGATGATTCCTTAGTGACCTTTTTGGGAAAAAAAGAATGATGTTCGAAGGTACTACTACTTATGTTTTATCCTTCCCTGTGACATTTGTAATATCACTATACAATGCAGCGGGTCTAAGCTGAAGACTAATCCACAGAAAGCTAGAAATTACACACAATAGCTTCTATCCTTGAGTGAATGACATGGACAGATAGCACTTGTGATTCATCTTCATGCTGGTGGACTCACCTTCTCTTCATTTGAGTCAGGAACTTCTGCAAGACCACAGGCGAAGGCAATTGAAACTCCCAACGCAAGCATTTGTCCTCTCGGGTGTATAATTGTACTGTAAAGAAGGAAGAAGAAAAGGCCATTTAGATCAGGTCATCTATCATCTGTCTCTTGCCTTTGTGTCAACTCCATGAAACTGCTAGAAATTGATTTGTGCTCGACTTTCAGGCATGAAGCTAGTGAGAAGCCACAAAGCACTGAGTCAAAACATGCTTTCAAAATCATTGCTTTGCCTGCTGTTACTCCAAGAGAATGGGTGACAGCATGCACGACTGATCAGTCACAGTTCAATCTCACGGCAATGGCTTGGGCTAGGGATTGGACTGTAGACGTACATGGTGTTAAGACCCCAGGCCAGAAACTCTGAGGTATTTTATGAAGTCAGCCTGGACCCTAAGCTTTTACATCTGAATTTGGCGTTGGGTAAGCATGAAGTGTATCACTCCTGGTATGATTCAAATGACCCACTGAGAAGTTTTATCAAACAAAGGACCAATTCTCAGCAGGTGTTAAAAAGCTGAAAATCCTGCGTCAGATGAGTATACTTGTTTCTGTGCCAAGTCTGAAGTGGATGTATATCTGTGGCGTGGTGTTCGACTTGGAACAACATAGATAGCTAGCTGTTCAAGTTTATACTGTGTCACGTTTGAATCATCTTTATTTAAGAACACAGTTAAACTATATTTTTTTGTAAATTAGCATAACTTTTACCTATGACAAGATTCAAACATGACACAGTCAAAACTTTAACAGCTAGCTATCTATATTGTTCCAAGTCAAACACCTCCCCACAGACATACACTCACTTCAGACTTGACACAGAAACAAGTATACTCATGTGATGCAGGATTTTCAGCTTTTTAACACCTGCTGAGAATTGGTCCTTTGAATGTGGGATCAATTCTCTGAGGCTTCCCAGTCCTGGAACTTTCAGCAAGCCTATGGAGAGAGAGACACTGTCTTCTTCCACAAGCTTCCAACAGCACCTGAGAAAATGAAATTAAAACTTGGACTTCTCGGTGGAAAAAAACTGTCTTGAGGCACATCACCTGATCTGTCAATCATCCCCAAATTAAACTCTGCTCAGGATCACTATAGGACCATGAAACCCCAGAACACTGCATCAGTCGAGATTAAAATCAGCATGCTATCAATTATATTGCCGTAGCGGCAATCAAATACAGCAATCACAGATGACATGGTGCCGACAACTTCCAGGGCCTGCCAGAAACATCCTGCAGAGAAACATGATTTGGTACATTTCTTAAAGGCACAGTGTTGTTACATGGTCAATCAGGCGGGTACCCTGTTCAGGTAGAGTGACACAATGATTGGGTGTGTGGCCTGGAATAAACATGCGCACACAGCACTCCATAATGGAGCCCTCAGCTCCTGCCTCTGAATCAGGCATCATGTTTTCTTGTTGCTGTGCAAGTCCATATTTACTGCACTCATCATCATTGGGAAGTCGAACTCATCGCAGCCATGCCGCTTTGTCGAAGCTCCCCTTACATGGACAGCCGGACTAAATAATTGGTGATGAATGTCCATAACATTGTCTCTGGACATCTTTCATATCTAGGTTGTTGGTAAGTCAACTGTACAAACGCATCCACCATGTTGAAAGCGCATGTTCATCAAATTGCAGATCAAGAGAGTCGGGGACTTGGCACAATAAGTGGATTGGGCCTGTGTGACTTGAGGGAGGAATATGCACGCTGTACCAGGGAACTGGAAATTGAATAACAGTCAAATTTCAGAAAATAGTTACCGGAATTTTACCGGCACTCCCGCCCCTGAATCGGGGCAGGCGCGGCTCTCAGAACAGAATTCTTCATCGGCCTTAGGAAGGATTTTATGAACCTCGCCCAAGCAAGATCGTAAAGTACCGGCTAGTAACTCTAAATCTGAAGTAGTCATTCCTAAAATTGGATATCATTGACGATTCTGTTGGTCTATTATCATGTGCCTCAGGTTTGATCGATGTGGGCAATACAAAGATTTGAAACCCTTCCAATTGATTCAACTTTTAACTTTAAACACTTGGAATTACCTTTCGTCTCCCAACCTGTTTTAAATTCCCTGAAGGCAGCAAACATGATTTGGTTTATCTGGTCATAATCTGGCCTTGGAGTCAGAAAGTTCTGGGTTGAAATTTTCTTTTTTCTTTCTTGCTGCAATCGCCCCAGACTTATTCTACAACCTGCCCTGAACCTGATGAAGTTTTGACAGTGCAAGCTCAGCACATTTTCACAATGATAGTACCCACTAATTCGCCTGGGATAGAGGGGACACAGAAACAGGAGTAGTATTTTTAGCTTCTGGAGGGGTGGGAAAGAACATCCAATGTTGCTACAGTAGTTGAAAGGATCAAGGCAGCTATTTTATGTCTATATCACTGTCAGTTAGCACAGCTGACTGGACAACTGGACCGTGATGCAGAGCGGTGCCAACAGCGCGGGTTCAATTCCCGTACCGATTATTCATGAATGCCCAGCTTTCTCAATCTTGCCCCTTGCCTGAGGTGTGGTGATCCTCAGGTTAAATGACTGCCAGTCAGCTCTCCACTATGGTCACCTGGGACTATGGCAACTTTACCTTTGACACCAATGTGGCTCACTGCAGTGTCTGTGGCAAGTGTGTCTTTTAGGGGTTGAGCATACTAATCTTAAAAACCGAATTAGCTTGTAACTGCCTGTGACCCTGTAAAGGAGGACTCAACTCTCCTAAACCAAGAGAAGCAAACTTATGAAGGCTATGAATCAGTTCTGAGGAAGGAAGTGGCTGCAGAATTTATCCTTACTAGGCAGCGTAATAAGTCTACGGAACAGGAGTCCCTTCACCAGAATCCCTTTATTTACAATTCCAACAGCAGTACACAGAGTGCTGTCAGTCAGCAGTCTACCTTCGGGAGTGTCAGAGGAACTGACACTCTGATTAAACACAAGGAAAAGACTCCCTGATTGGCCCATCAATTGACTCCTTAATCAGGGAGTTCATATTCCAATAGGCCAATCTCAGTGGCTTGATTGAAGTCATTACAGGCAGTGTCTTACTGACAGGATCCTGCGAGGCCTCGAGAGACTGGACGTGGAGAGGATGTTTCCACTAGTAGGAAAAACTAGAATCAGAGGGCGCCACCTCAGGCTAAAGGGACGATCCTTTAAAACAGAGATGAGAAGGAATTTCTTCAGCCGGAGAGTGGTAAATCTGTGGAAGTCTTTGCCACAGAAGGCTGTGTGGCCAGGTCATTGAGTGTCTTTAAGACAGAGATAGTTAGGTTCTTGATTAATAAGGGGGTCAAGGGTTATGGGGAAAAGGCAGGAGAATGGGGATGAGAAAAATATCAGCCATGATTGAATGGTGGAGCAGACTCGATGGGCCGAGTGGTCTAATTCTGCTCTTATGTCTTATGGTCTTCTGAAAACTGGGTTATTTTTGTGGCTAAGTTAAGTTTGCTGCCAGAGGGGGGGTTGGCATGGGTAGGACTCATTTAGCAGTGGGCTCAAACTTAATTTGAGGTCTGCCTGTGCGAGTTGTTCCCACAACTCAGTTCCTGATTCGAGAAGGAAACGCAACATTCTCCAACATTGCATTGGGCCTCCTGAAGGTAGAGCACCTGGATTTTCAGACAGGGAGGTGTGATCAGCAGCTGCCAGTGTTATCCATTCAGCCTGACCTTCCCTGCAGCAGTCCCTCGTACCATTCTCCTTGTCGCAAGCACAGAAATAAGTGGAGAACTCACTAGTTAATGAGGCCCAGTCAGCAAGCAAGCTTAAGCATTAAAAAAAAAGCTGTTAAAACAATAATGTTAAAACTTGAGCATATGTAAAGACTCTTTAAAATTACAATTAAATTGAAAATTGATTTTATTGAAAGAAATCTTCTAAAATTACTGACAGACCTTCTTGCCCCTTTTGACCCATTGAGGTTTCCTTCCCATGAGCAACCACTCAGCAGTAAATGAGGAAAATGGAGTCCAATTCTTGGCAGCGTTATCCCACACACCACTGCCAGAATGCTGAGGCAGAACGCACCAAGCCACAATCAGATTGGAGAAAACATATCCCCTAAGTTTTCAGCACGATTGATCCTTTCTGCATCATTTTCTTCCAGCAGCTAACCTGGGCACTTACTATTCATCTGGGTGTTAAAGATCCCACACCAAAATCTGCGGAGGAGCCAATTTTGGTCACTGTTCCTTCCTCAATGAACCCCACAATAAAGTAAATCAGCTGGTCATCATGTTGTAGCAAAATGCTGTTTCTGCCTATATATATCAGCAACCACTACACTTCAACATAACTTATTGTATGTGAAGTTCTTTGAGGTGCTTCTCGATACATTATGCTGTCTATATGCAACATTTCTTTTCTATTTTTGTACTTTTATTGAACCCGTGTCAGCTGCAGCTCATTTGGTAACGTTAGAGTCAGACGATTGTGGGTTCCCACTTTAAGGGACTTGAGGTCAAAGGGCACGCCATGTGTTTTGTGGCGACGGCGAAGCCAGCCCACCGCTACTGACCAGTGGCGGGATCTTCTAGTCCCGCCTCTGTCAACGGGGCTTCCTGTTGTTTGCACCCTCCACTGTCAGGGACCCCGTAACAGGAGGTCGCCATCGGCGGGACTGGAAGAACCCAATGGAAGGAATTACAGCAGCATCCTCCCCATCCCCATCTCTCTGCTTCTCTCTGTTTCTTATCTCCCTCTCTCTTGGTACTAAGAGTGTGTGCCATTGTCAGAGGTGCTGTCTTTTGATGAGACATTAAACTGAGGTCCTGCCTGTCCTCTCCACTGAATGGGAAAGATATCTTTGAAGTTGGACAGAGGAGCTCTTTCCAGTATCCTGCCATAATAAACTGCTCAATCAAACTCACTCAATATGTTATCTGGTCATTCTGCCTGTAGGGCCTTTCTCTGAGCAAATTGGCTGCCATATCCCTCCATTATAACCATCAATGAACATTGCTTTATCTTGATTACTAATTCATTTGTAAAATGAAGTACTGGTGGGGAGAAAAAGTTCTCTGAGCTATTTCTGGATTAGTTTCTCTCTGGAAAACCTTTAAACTCTGCTTTTAGAAACCTCGAAACCAGAAGCAGAAGGAGGCCATTCTGCCCCTCGAGCCTGCTCCGCCATTCATTTTGATCATGGCTGATCATCGAATTCAATATCCTGATTCCCCCACCTTCCTCCCATATCTCTTGATCCATTCAACCCCAAGAGCCATATCTAATTTTTTCTTGAAATTGGACAACGTTTTGGTCTCAGCTATATTCTGTGGCAGCGAATTCTACACAATCACCACCATTCTGAATTATATGTTATCCACAGAAACTAAAGGATCACATTTACTGCCCATCAAAAGTACTTTGACTGTAAAAAAAACATTGGCACATCGTGAGGTTATGAAAATACTTTGTTTTGCTGAATCCAAAAGAGAAAATGCTGGAAAATCTCAGCAGGTCTGGCAGCATCTGTAAGGAGAGAAAAGAGCTGACATTTCGAGTCCAGACGACCCTTTGTCAAAGCTTTGACAGTTTGACAAAAGACAAAAGGACACTTTTGACAAGGGAGCTTTGACAAAGGGTCATCTGAACTCAAAACGTCAGCTGTTTTCTCTCTTTACTGATGCTGCCAGACCTGCTAAGATTTTCCAGCATTTTGTCTTTTGGTTTCAGATTCCAGCATCCGTAGTAATTTGCTTTTATCTTTGTTTTGCTCAATGTTCCTTTACAGAACAATGCAAACTTCAGTGAACTAATGCCCAATCATTCTAAATACCAACTGTAACATGATTAGAGTGCTGATAACGTTGAGGGTTAACTGTAATAAAAATTATAATCTTTCACTTCTGGCCAGGAACATAATTTATGGGAACAGTAAAAACTTCTGTCACTTATGGATGGCCTGTCACATTCAAATTACATTCTACGTATGAATAGATTATAAGGTGAAAACTCAGCAGAAATAATTAATTTACCTGCGCTCAAACTGAAGTCCACAACAATGCTTTCCACTGCTACGTTAAGGGATCTGACCCAACATAAGCAGCAGAAGTATCCAAGCAATTTGGTTTCAAGTTTCAGGAGAATTTTACTGCTAAAAATGTGGTATAAATTGCTCACCACGCACATTCTCCTCTCCGATTCTCCTCCGTATTCTGCAATGTCAGAAATTCTTGGACTGCACCAAGTTTCCGACTTTCTTGATCAGCTATTTGATGGACATTTACTTTCGGCATGGTAGGCACCAGGAGGGTGCAGTTTCCTGTGCCTTGGACTTGTCAGAACTCTGCAAATTTTGTGTTCATTCATGGGATGCAGGCATCAGCTGGCTGGGCCAGCATTTATTGCCCATCTCTAATTGCCCTTGAACTGAGTGGCATGCTAGGCCATCTCAGAGGACACTTCAGAGTCAACCACTATCGGTGGGAGTGTTTGGGTCTTTGGAGTGAAAACAAGTCTGTCGGTTTTACCACCCTTCTGAGGCTTGCCTTGGTGACTCTCCCGAGAGGCTGGGCAACCCTGAATTTCCACCAAAACAGACAATTTAATTTGAACAGGTAGAATATAATAAAACTCTGACAGTATGTCCTTTGACTTGTTTGAGAACTGGTACGTAATACTAGGTTGGTAACCAATCAAGGCTGTCCAACTCTTCAGATGGAAGAGGCTAGATACCGCAGCGTACTTTAGTGATGTGGGCTTTATGGGATAAGGCATCTCCTGCTCGATCCCCATAATGCTTTGAAACCCTTGAACTCAAATCAAAGGTCTGTTGGAAAATGTGTCATGTGAGTTACTTGCAATGGGTTGGGAGGGGAGAAATGTTCACTTAATGATCTAAAGTTAAAATGTTTGACCATTTAAGCCAAAACGTACAGGCGCAGATGGAAAATGGTTTGGGCTGTTTCATTTCCAGTGTCTGTTTACCCGTTAGATATCCCTTTGACTGGATTGAATGCATCATTACAAAATGTATGGAGTGATGTTCTTGCAGTTAACAAGGCCATTAAAAAACAAACAAGCACAGGGGCCCATTTCTAAAAGGATAGAATTGAAAAGCAGACTTTTCATGGTCAACTTATATCAAACCTTAGTTAAGCCATTGCTGCTGTACCGTGCACAATTCTGGCCTCTTCATTACATAAAAAAGATAAAAACATGTTGGAGAAGGTTTAAAATGGTTCACAAGGTCGATATTGGAACTGAGAGGATATGCTTAACAAAGACTGAAGAGGCTGGAGGTGTACCTATTAGGAAAGATCAAACAGGCTAGGGCTGTTCTCTCTAGAAAAGAAAGACTGAGGTGTGACCTATCAGCAGTCCGAAGAGTTGGGGGATTCTCCCAGCTCGCTGCGCTTCTTTTGTAGCACAGCGGGCTGCGAGACTCTAGTGGAGGCTGTTTTGCGGGCTGCCCACTGGGTGCCACAGCCTCTGCGCGTCTCCAGCAGCCAGATTTCTGGTGCTGTCAGCTCCGTGCCGTAAACTTAAAACTTCACTTGCAGGGGAGCTGGCGGCCTGACCCTGCTGGAGTAAAGGGGGGGGCAATCAAGACCCCCCCAGAGGGTCAAGTGTTGGGGGGGTTGCCCCCTGGGCATTGCCACCTTGGCAATGCCAGTCTGGGCCCCTGGCACTGCCCAAGGGGCAAAGTGCAAATTCCCAGGAGGCATCGTGGCACTGCCCACCAGGCATTGGTCTGTGCCAAAGGAGTGGGGCCGAATGGGGAGTCTGATGGGGGTTGGGGCCTCTGGGAGGTGATTGATGGGGGTGGGGGTCCCACTGCCATTCTGTATTTGGACTGAGGGAGGGAGGCCAGTGATCAGGGCTGGCTTTCGGGGTGGGTGAGGTGGGTTGGGGCTGCCGCTGGGCGAGTGGTCAGAAGATCGAGGCTGCGGGGGGGTGCATCGAGGCAGACTGGGGGCAGGAGGTTGAGGCTGGCCCAGGCATTTTTGGGGGGGGCCAGTGATCGCGCCATGGGGGATCACAAGGCCGGCCATGTGAGAGTCGTGGGGCTGGCCATCAGTTGGGAGGCCGGCAGACAGGGGCCACTGCGCATGCGCCAATCTCGACACTGACAGATCGGCGCATGCACAGTGCCCTGTTCAATGCTATGCTGCCGGCCTCTCCAGTGGGAATAGGCCCCATCTCCTGATTTTTGCGTGATTCACGCTAATACACACTGCAATGCACAGCATGTGGGAGATCCATTATCAAACTCCTGCTGAAAAGAAAAGTGCGATTTACTCCAGTTCATTAGAGCAGACATAATTAACAGATGTCCAAAACCAGAGGAAATAAAGATAATAAATCCAATAAGGAATTTAGGAGAAACCTTACCCAAAGATTGATTTGAATGTGGAACCTCTTAATGCAACATATATTTGAGGCAAATGGTAAAGGCACATTTAAGCAAAAGCTAAATAAACACATGAAGGAGAAAGGAATAGAAGAATATGTTGATGGGATGGGAGTTAGATGAAGTTGAAGTGAAGGAGACTCCTGGCAAGCAGAGATGCCACCATAGATGAATTGGACTGACTGATCTGTTTCTGTGCTGAAGACTTGATGTTATCGATAGAACACTTGTCTTCAAGGGCTATGTCTTATTGTTGCCTCAACTGGAAGAAAACAATGCCTGAGAATAATAAAATTATTTTTCCACTTGTTTTTACAACACAAAACAGCAAGTGTCAATCCAGTTTCATGTACAAGTAGTTATTTCAAACATTAAAGGCATCAAGTAGGACTTATTGCTTTGATTGACAACTGAGGAAGAAATGTTTATGAAAGGGCGGCACGGTGGCACAGTGGTTAACACTGCTGCCTCACAGCGCCAGGGACCCGGGTTCAATTCCGGCCTCAGGTTACTGTCTAATACGCAGTTTGCATGTTCACCCTGTGTCCACGTGAGTTTCCCTTGTGTGCGGGTTAGGTGGATTGGCCATAATAAATTGCCCCTTAGTGTCAGGGGGATTAACAGGGTAAATATGTGGGATTACGTAGATGGGGTCTGGGTGGGATTGTTGTCAGTGTAGGTTCGATGGGCCGAATGGCCACCTCCTGCACTGTAGTGATTCTCTGAAAATGACGTACTTTTGCACATGTGAAAACGAACGATCTGGCGTGGATTTTTTTGACACTTGGAATATAAATCACGTATTTCTCGCTTTTGTTCATTTCATTTGTTCATTGTGTGCCCATTAATCCTCCCACCTCCATCTCCCTTGTCAAAAGACCTAATGATGTTGTATTACCCAGCCAAGAGAGGAACAAGTAAAGCTGACTTCAGCTTCAATCAGTGCTGTCTTTGATCCTGGTGCTTGATGCTGTACAAGTGAGTGTTGCTGGAAAATCTGAACTTGCCTTCCCTCACACAGGAAACATATCTGTCCTTCACTTGGTACCTTTTCCACCCCAAATCAAGAACCACAATTTCCTAACCTTGAATGAGTGATTCCACAGCACGGTACATTAGAGTGCCAACTCATACGGGCGAGATCACTTCTAAAGTTAGGGACAAGGGATCCATTCTAATGCCAAAAGCCCTTGACTTTGTCATTGTCCATTATTGTTGACTTACTGAGACTGAAGGGACAGAATGATTGGTGAAGCATTCAAATGGAAGTCTGATTGTTATGTTAGCAGTCAATTCGCTTTTGGCACTTTCCCCATTCCAAACCTCATCCTTTGCAGTGATATTCCGGCTCATAATTAGTCACGTTTAGCGTTTTGCAGCCTTCTTGATCAGGCTTTATTCCCTCTGGACAAATGCCCAAGTTGTGATTGACTACACTAATCACATTGAGCAGCAGTGTATTCACAGGATGTTTCATTATGAATGAAGTACACATAGCGCTGCAGGTCTTGTCATCTTTGGCTTTCCATTATGAAGAATCTTGTATTTAATATCCATTAAGAAGTCTTTTTTCTGCATTTTTAAAGCAAAGCACCTATTTTGCATTAGCTCTTTTTGGTTTTTGCCAGACAGAATAATAGTTGGACAATTTTTCATAAAGCAGGTTGCTTGCACGTGAGCCATAAAATGCATTGATGTCAAGGTTTGATTTGATTTATTATTGTCACATGTGTTGTGATACAATGAAAAGTACTGTTTCTTCCTCACTATACAGATAAAACATACTGTTTATGGGGAGAAGGAAAGAAGAGTGTGCAGAATATAGTGTTACAGTCACAGCTAGGGTGTGGAGAAAGATCAGCTTAATATATGGTAGGTCCATTCAAAAGTCTGATGGCATCAGGGAAGAAGCTGAGGTCACGTACGTGACCTCAGACTTTTGTATCTTTTTCCCAACAGAAGGAGGTGGAAGAGAGTCTGTCCGGGGTGCGTGGGGTCCTTGGTTAGGCTGGCTGCTTTTGCGAGGCAACAGGAAGTGTAGACAGAATCAATGGATGGGAGGCTGGTTTGCATGATGGACTGGGCTTCGTTCACCAGCCCTTTGTAATTTCTTGTGGTCTTGGTCAAAGCCAGAGTCATATCAAGCTGTGATACAACTAAAATGGATGCTTTCTATGATTCATCTGTAAAAATTCATGTAAGTAGTGCCGAACTTCCCGGTGTTCGGTTATCTGAAAAGAGGCACATAAAGGTCTTTAAACCCTCCTTCCATATCTCCAACTGAGTTTTAACCTCGCAGCTCTCATTCCCTACATGCAAACTGTGCATGGGGTAAGACCTCACACCTAGGGCAGAACTCTCCTGGGCCCCATCCAGCGGGATTAATGGCAGGTGGGTGGGGGCAGGGGTTTGTTCTGAATTTGGTGGAAGGCCCATAAGTTGGTTTCACACCAAAGTGAAATTACAGAGGGATCTTCTGATGCTGCCCTCCATAGTGGATTGGGAATCCTGTTGGAGGCAGATATGAAACTGATTTGTATCCTGCTCGTAGCATGCCAGTGGGAAAACTGCCAATCCAGAATAAGCCTAGACCAACGGGACCTGGAAAAGTTGGGACCTACCTGAAGAAGGCCTGGGCTGCCTTCGGAATTCAGGATGGAGGCCACAGGAGACCCTGAACCCTGGAACACCACAGCAATGGGTGGGAGGAGCTTCTATCAGGTGGATGTTCCAGCTTCAATGCCTTTGAGGAGGTCCAACTTCCAGCCTCTGTATATTTTTGGAGATCCAAGTTCTTTCTACAGGAGGTCCATCTTCTTTCTTCAATGTGGGCTAGTGCTGTTGGCGCCCTTTAAATATGGCACCTGGTTATGAAGGTGGGACATGCTCCATCAACCCCACCCCACCATGGAAGATGGCATAAATCCCCCAGATGCATATTTAATTATGCCAAAGAAAGAAGAGATGGCATGGTGTCCTGTCGGTTGCTGAAGCACTCCTCGACACCACCCTTGTCATGGGCCAAAGCACCAGATGGGAGAGTTCTGCCCCTGGAGTCTAAAATGTTTGATTAGTTTGAGATTCATGATAAATTGCACAATTTCCTCCTGTAAGGTTTCAGAATTGTAGAATGATTACAGCACAGAAGGAGGCTATTTGGCCCATCGGGTCCAAGCCAACACTCTGCAAGAACAACTCAATCCCAATCCGCCGCCTTATTTACTTGGCCCTGAAAATCCTTTTATTTTTAGTGATTATCCAATTCCATTTTGCAAGATGTGATTGAATCTGTCTACACCACACTGTCAGGCAGCATATTTCTGATCCTAAACACTCGCTGTTTCAGAAATGTTCTTCCCACATGTTGCTTCTGGTTCTTTTTCCAATCAATTTAAATTGGTGACCTCTTTTCCATTGACTTTTCTGCCAAAGGGAACAATTTCTCCCTCTCTGCTCTTTCCCAGGTCCTTCATGATTCTGAACGCCTCGATCAAAACGCCTCTCAACTTTTTCATCTCTAAGGAGAACACCAGTTTCTCCAATATTTCCTTACAACTGATGTCACACCTGCCTGGAACGACTCTCGTAAACCTTTCCTGAACCCACTCCAATGCCTGTACATCCTTCCAAAGGGAATAGATGTAACAGTCCATTTGAAACACAAGTAGTGTTTTATAAAGATTCGCCATAACTTGTTTGCTTTTGTACATTCTGCCTCAAGTTATGAAGCCCAGGGTCCCATATACCTTATAGTCACATTTCTTAACTTGGCCTGGATCCCTTTGATTCTCTGTTACAATTGTATTTTTTTAGTGTTTTCCCCATTCTTCACAGCAAAATGCATCACTCCATGTTTCTTTATATTAAATGTCATCTGGCCCCAAGTCCACCCATTCCATTGGTCTGTCTATGTCCTCTTGAAGTCCATCACGATCCTCCTCACATTTCACAATAATTCCAAGTTTTTTGTCAGCTGCAAATTTTAAAATTTTGCCGAGTACTCCCAAGTCCAGGTCATTAATGTGGATCGAGAAAAGCAATGGTCCTGATACCAACCCCCGTGTGAAACCCCACCATGCAACACCCTACAGTTCGAAGAACAACCATTCACCACTTCTCTTTGCCTCTTGTTACTCAGCCAACTTTGTATCCATGCTGCTATTGGCAAAACAGATTCAAAACCATCAATAGCACACAATTTAAAATTAGTGATATTTTGCGAGAATGATGTTACAAGAGATGACCATAAGTACAACAGCCAATGGAGAAGCATTCTGTACAGTTCTTGTTATCATTCCATAATTGATTGATATTTAGCATTGTAGTCCTCAAATGTGTTGCATGACGTGTTCTTTAGGTGTCTCCATGATGAGATTTTGAGAATTGTATGAGACATGAACGATTTATTGTTAGTTGTTAGAGAGGGTGTTCTCTCTCTGAGTATGTGACTCCATGCATCATACCATTCTCCAGCCCCACATTAACCCTTGTTTCAATGGGCACCTTTGCATTACAATGGCACGCATGCAATATCACAACAATATGAATGTAGGATTCAAGTTTAAGAGTTGCGTCTTTATCTTGGAACCTTGTTTGTCATGCTACTGATAATCACCACTTCTTATTTCTAGAGTCAAACTCTGAAGGATTTTATAACATTGTAAAACCAGTCATGGAAGACTTGCCTGGTACACTATTGCTGTAGTATTGAGTGGAACTTTCTCCACTCTCAAAGTATTGATTTTGTGACATTTCAAGTTACTACATAGACCTCAGAGCCTTCTTATTGACATTTGGAGATGGTCCTATTTTTTCTTTTTCTCTTAGAGAAGCATGAAGCTCTCTGACTCTAGCTTGGCAGGGTGCGGAAAAGTTAATTTTCCCTTTCAATACTGGTAAATTATTGATCCATTTGGAGACACAAAAAGCAGCTTAATATCTATGTTCGCTCATGTTTTGACCTTTATTTTCCAGTGCTACAGTTTATTGACTGCTAGATTTCACTGGTATCTTATCCAAGGCTGAAATGAGAGAGACAGGTAGCTAACGGTGAGTACCATCCACACTGTGCTCTGTTGGGTCTTCATGCAAACCAGCCTCCCATCAATTGACTCTGTCTGTACTTCCCGCTGCCTTGGCAAAGCAGCCAGCATAATTAAGGACCCCACGCACTCTGGACATTCTCTCTTTCACCTTCTTCCATCAGGAAAAAGATACAAAAGTCTGAGGTCACGTACCAACCGACTCAAGAACAGCTTCTTCCCTGCTGCTGTCGGACTTCCGAATGGACTTATCTTGCATTAAGTTGATCTTTCTCTACACCCTAGTTATGACTGTAACGCTACATTCTGCGCTCTCTCGTTTCCTTCTCTATGAACGATGTGTTTTGTCTGTATAGCACGCAAGGAACAATGCTTGTCACTATGTTAATACATGTGACAATAATAAATCAAATCAAATCTTGCAATGTTCATAGCTGTGAGCTTTCTAAAAAGAGCCATTGGATGGGGGACAAAACTGGAAACTGTGCCTGACTTTCCACTCTCCAACTTGGGGATATTGTTTGCTCACAGTGGCACATTTTCAGCTGTGCTGGCCAGGCTCACCTAGCTAACGACCAGAAATATATCCTGGTCAATTTTGATCTGTCTGACAGGCTTTATTTACCATTTGAGCAATCAGGAAGGGCTGTGTCCTCTGAATTTGATTGCCACGAATCTTATGCAATTCATATTATATGTTATAGTTATGTCACCTCCATTTTGGATCTATGTTTCTCTCAACTGTCGATAAGCTGTCTTGTAGCTTTGCCGAATTTCATGTAAAGTACTTAAAAATTAATGAATTTGGAATGAATAAGACACAGTAAGAACATTGTTGCTGTGGAGCTGGACTACTCACGTCCGCTGTCTGTACCTTTCATTTATTGTTAAAGCATAAATTATATCACCTCTTGTTCATCAGTTTTTTCAAGTGAAGATGCCAAATTTCCTTGTCTGCTCTCCAAGTGTAATGTTCCAATCTTGAGAATTGTCCTCTACCTCTTTTGAAAGCAACAGGTTTTAGTTACAATGACCCAGCAACGAAGGAAATGTTCTGTACCTGGTTCAACAAGTAAGTACCACAAAGAGTCCAAATACGTGGTACTAGATGTACTGTGATTTTCGCATGCACCCTGATATTCCAATACATACTTATGTTCAAATCGGTAAATGAAAATATTTTCTAAACCAAAGCCAGAATGAAGCTTTCATTTCCCTTATGGACTGCAGCTGCAACATGTATTTTATGCATTGGTAGAACTGAAGGCCATTTCCACAAGGTTGTCTGCAGTTAGGATTTCATAGTTGTGGCAACCAGATACGTCATTTACAAGTTAGTAGTTGGTCGAGGACAGTGTTAAACTAATCACACTAGCTGTTTATTGTGCAGCCAATATAGAAGTTTAGGGATAAGTCATCTATATACCCCCATTGGTCAGGTTGGGGAGGAAACTCAAACCGGGAGGGTAGAGATCAATAGTAATCTTTTCCCACCAAACAACCAAGCAAAATGACGCAATAATCTTCTACACGTAGCAGTGCCGAAAGTAGCTGTTGAGGTCACAAGGGATTTCAAGAAGTGTCAACAAAAATTAATTCTATTCACATCCTCTTGTGTAAAAAAAAGTGTAACGTAACATTAAAACAGTAAGAGTTTCATTGGAAGGGATTTTTGCACCCCTGTTTGCCATGGGCATTACATTATGTCAGCGAGGTTTACAGCAGGCCTGGGTCAATGTGACCCAGGCGAAGCCAACCCGCTGGGGTGCGGACAGGTAAGTACAGCCACCTGGGGGGAGCAGGACCAGCCCTGGCACTGCCACTGGCACTATGGGGCAGCGCCAGGGTACTGCTGGGTGAGGGAGGGGGGGGGGGGGATGCTTCCCTGTGTCTGAGAGGAGAGGGGTTCTTCCCCGTGTCTGAGGGGAGGGGGGTTTCCCACGTCCATGGAGGGTGGGGGGTGAGTTTCCTGTGTCCATGGAGGGGGATTTCCTGTGTTGGTCGGGAGGGAGGTTTCCCATGTCCGTGAAGGGGGATTTGGGATTTCCTGTGTCAGTGGAGCTGGGGTTCCCCATTTACGTGAGGAGGGGGAGGGGTCACTCCTGTTCATTTGAGGGGGTGGGGGGGTCTATGTGGCCGTGGAGGGGGAGGTTTCATCATGTGCATGGGGATGGGGGTGCTCCCCATGTCTCTGAAGGGGGTTCCCCATTTTCATGGGGGGGGGGGGGGCCTCCATGCCTTTATTTTGCGGGGGTGGGGGGCGTTCTTTTTTGTTTTTATTTTTCATTCTGTTACATCAGGATGCCCTTTAAAAATGGCTCCCCTTAAAAATTACTCCACCATCTTACGAAGACCAGTGTGATGGCATGGGAACAGCCTCCAGCATATCTTTTTTTAGTGTGTTCAAAAATTTAGTGGGAAAAGCCGGCAGCTTTTTCCATCTGAGACAACACTTTGGGGGGAGAAACCCCCCAGAAAATTCCACCTATTATTCATGGCTGTTGGCTGGATGAGCTCTCCAGCATTGAGGTGTGGGATCCACCTCCTATATTTTTTTTTCAGAAGTAATGATAGGCGAATCATTGTTTGTTCGATGTGAGCAGTTATTCTATAATACAACTGTCCGTGTTCACTCATTACGTCATGGCTCAATGTTCGCACTCTTACCTTTTGTGTCCCAAGATTACAGTTCAATTTCCACCCCAAGGGCTTGAGCACAAAGTCTCGGCTTGGACATGCCAGTGTAGTACTGAGGGAGTGCTGCAATATTGGTGACACCATCTTTCAAATGGCGTGCTAAACCAAGACCCCAATTGCTTTCTAATCTGAATTTACTTTGAATAGAAACAGGGCTGTTGTCCTAAGAATCTTAATCAATCTTCCCCTTAACCTGAATCTTTTTTAAAAATTGCCGTATCATTGTCACATTTTGTTTGTGGGACCTTGCTCTGCACAGAGTGGTAGCTGTGTTTCCCATAATGCATTAGTGACTACACACCAAAAGTACTCCATTGCCTCTAAAGTGCTTTTTTATTTCATTCGCTCGTGGAACGTGGGCGTCGCTGGCTGACCAGTATTTATTGTCCATCACTACCTAGTTGCCCTTGGAGAGCAGTTGAGAGTCAACCACTGTGGCACTGGAGTCACATGTCGGCCAGACTTGGTAAGGACAAAAAAGTACCCTCCCTAAAGGACATTAGTGAACAAAGTTTTTGATGTCCAGATCACCAGCAACCTGTCCTGGTCCTCCCCCATGCCGACACTATAGGTAAGAAAGCCCACCAATGCTTCTACTTTCACAGAAGACTTCGGAAATTTGGCATGTCGGCTACGACTCTCACCAACCTTTACAGATGCACCATAGAAAGCATTCTTTCTGGTTGTATCACAGCTTGGTATGGCTCCTGCTCTGCCCAAGACTGCAAGAAACTACAAAGGGTCATGAATGAAGCCCAGTCCATAACGCAAACCAGCCTCCCGTCCATTGACTCTGTCTACACTTTCCACTGCCTTGGAAAAAGCAGCCAACATAATTAAGGACTCCATGTATCCCGGACGTATTCTCTTCCACCACCTTCCGTTGGGAAAAAGATACAGAAGTCTGAGGTCACATACCAACCGACTCAAAAACAGCATCTCCTCAGCTTCTTCAGACTTTTGAATGGACGTACCTTGCATTAAGTTGATCTTTCTCTCCACCCTAGCTGTGACTGTAACACTACATTCTGCACTCTCTCCTTTCCTTCTCTATAAACGGTCCCCAGAACATGAGGCTTTACGATACCCTGGGGGTATAAGAGGTGTTGTGTAACTGCAAATCATTCCTTTTTTTCCCTTTGTTCCTTCTTTCCCCTTTGTTCCTTCTTTCCTTCCTCCTTTTCTTTCCATCTCTAATATATCTTCATATAAGGATGCTTCAGACAAAGACCGACTG
Organism: Mustelus asterias; assembly: GCF_964213995.1. Taxonomy (NCBI): domain Eukaryota; kingdom Metazoa; phylum Chordata; class Chondrichthyes; order Carcharhiniformes; family Triakidae; genus Mustelus; species Mustelus asterias. The sequence continues at coordinate 45,796,504 of NC_135821.1, forward strand.
ACTCTTGAACAAGAATCACATCAGATTTACTTACTGTTTAAAAACAACACATCTAAAGCTTCCCCGAAGTTGTTGGTCTGCTCTGACGCTTTGGTCTTGTGTTTGAATTTTGTTTCCTGGCCTTTGCACGGAACGGTTTTCCATTTCACTGAATCTTTCAAAAACATGTTGAGGTGTGACTTTAAATTGATGCTTTTCTCTTTCGCAAACAATCAACAGTAAATTGCTACTACTTAATGCAATAGACTTTCAACTAAATAATTTAAACTTGGTAATTTGTTTGAAATATACCTCAGAATTTTCCGCCAGAAGACTGGGGCTTCTCAGTGCCAATACTGTAGACTGATGATTACCTTAACAAAGAGACGAGCTTTAATTCATAGTGTGCATCTGGGCTGACAACTCACAGAATTGTTTCATAATTGACAGCAAGCCTGCTCATTCAACAAAATAATCGTTCAGCAAAAAGACCGAGCATCGTTGGAAGCCGTCATCTAGTTGATGAAGCCAACCAGGAAACCATTTCTGTGAGCAGTGAAACGTGAATTTTATCCGAAGTGTTAAAACAAAGATAAATCGTGGAGTTTGAGATGAATTCCTTCAAGAACGGAGTAGAGATTAATTCATTAAATGGATTCCTGTATTCAGCAAAAGCAACACAAGGCAAATGTGACATGATTTCTTTTCTAATCACTTGGGGTTTTCTGAAAAGCGTAGACGTGAAAATTCATGAAAAATCATCATACAAATAATAGACGGAAGACCTCTTCACTGAGTCTATGTCATGGATTTGGGACTTTATTCCCTGGAGCGTAGAAGATTGAGGGGAGATTTGATAGAGGTGTATAAGATTTTGATGGGTATAGATAGAGTGAATGCAAGCAGGCTTTTTCCGCTGAGGCAAGGGGAGAAAAAAACCAGAGGGCATGGGTTAAGGGTGAAAGGAGAAAAGTTTAAAGGGAATATTAGGGGGGGCTTCTTCACGCAGAGAGTGGTGGGAGTGTGGAATGAGCTGCCGGATTTAACATTTAAGAAAAACTTTGACGGGTTCATGGATGAGAGGGGTGTGGAGGGATATGGTCCAAGTGCAGGTCAGTGGGACTAGGCATAAAATGGTTCGGCACAGACAAGAAGGGCCAAAAGGCCTGTTTCTGAGCTGTAATTTTCTATGGTTCTATGGATTGACCACTAGATCACTGATGCATTATGGGAAGCACAACTGCCAATTTATACACAGAGATGTCCCACAAACAAAATGTGATCACGATTCAGATTTTTATTTGAGAGTCTTGTTGAGGATTAAGATGCTGAGGATGATTTCCCTGCTTTTCTTCAAAATACCGGGGTGGAATCTCATCCACTGCAAATGGTTTGAGTCATTGGGATCATATGCAAGTCTTGATCATAGAATCCCGACAGTACAGAAGGAGGCCATTCGGCCCATCGAATCTATACCAACCACAATCCCACCCAGGCCCTATTCCCGTAACCCTCATTTACCCTGCTAATCCCCCTGACACGATGGTCAATTTAGCATGGCCAATCAACCTAACCCGCACGTCTTTGGACTGTGGGAGGAACCTGGATCACCCAGAGGAACCCCATGCAGACAGTCATCCAGGGCCAGAATCAAATTGGGGTCCCTGCTATAACATCTTTAATTATGGCTTCTAATATTTTCCCTATGGCTGATGTTAAAGCTAACTGGCCTGTAGTTTCCTGCTTTCTGTTTCTCGCTTTTTGAGTAAAAGAGTTATATTTGGTATTTTCCAATCTAATTGAGCCTTGCCCAAATCTAGGGAATTAGGCAAATAAAAATCAATGCATCTACTGTCTCACCAGCCATTTCTTTAAAGGCCCGAGGATGAAGTCTATGAGGATCTGGGATCTTGTCAGCTCACAGCTCCAGTAGTTTGTTCAACATCACTTCCCTGAATGATTGTAATTTTCTTGAGTTCCATTTCCTGATTTACAACTATTTCTGGGATGTAACGTGGAAACATACATAGAAACTAGAAGCAGGAGTAGGCCATTGGACCCTTCGAGCCTGCTCTGCCATTCATTATCATGGCTAATCATTAAACTCAACATGCTGATCCTGCCTTCCCCCCACCGCCATGTCCCTTGATCCCTTCAGCCTCAAAAGCGATATCTAATTTCTACTTGAAATGACACAATGTTTTTGCCTGAACTAGGTTCTGTGGTAGTGAATTCCACACATTCACCATTCTCTGGGTGAATAAATTTCTCCTCACCTCAGTCATAAAAGGTTTACCCCTTATCCTCAAACTATGACCCCTAGTTCTGGACTTCCCCATCATCGGGAACATTCTTTCTGAATCCACCCTGTTTAACCCTGTTAGACTTTTATAGGTTCATGTGAGATCCCCTCTCACTTTTCTCAACTCCAATGAATATAATCCGAACCAATTTAGTCTATCCTCATGTTATAGACCTGTCATTCCAGGAATCAGCCTGGTAAACCTTCAGTGCACTGCCTCTGTAGCAGGAACATTCTTGCTCAGAAAAATGATGACCTCCTGGCCATAACAGAACTGTTTCGCAAAGTTAAATACTGGTGCAAAAGATATTTGGGAAAATATATAAATTAGTTAAATCATTCTTTCCAGCTTTGCATTTCTTGGTTCTCAATATGATATTCACCTGCTGCGTTCAATCATTTCAGTAGAAAATTGCAAGCAATTATAAATTTAAGGGTAGCATGGTGGCACAGTGTTTAGCACTGCTGTCTCTCAGCACCAGGGACCCAGGTTCAATTACGGCTTTGGGTGACTGTGGGATTTGCGCGTTCTTCCCGTGTCTGCATAGGTTTCCTCTGGGTGCTCCAGTCGCCTTCCACAGTCCAAAGATGTGCAGGTTTGGTGGATTGGCCATGTTAAATTGCCCCTAAGTGTCCCAAAATGAGTAGGTTAGGGGGATTAGTGGAGTATATGTGTGGGGTTGTGGAGTTAGGGCTTGGTAAGATGCTCTGTCGGAGAGTTGGTGCAAACTCAATGGGCCGAATGGCTTCCTTCTGCGCCATAGGAATTATGATGATTCTAAATAGTTATTTTTGCTCAGAGCATCATATTTTAAAGGAAGGAAACTTTAAAGAATGTTCAAGGCAGGTATGAGATGGCATACTTATAAAACCCAAGAGAAACCAAGTGGATTGGGTCGTGAAAGTAACGGTGCAAATTAATCGCATCAATATTTACTCTTGGTAAGCCCCTTTGCAAGGACTTTTCTCTTGTTGAGTAGTCTTGATCAATTTGAAAGTTCCATTATTTATGTATAACTGGAAGTGTATGGATGCTGATTGCAACTGTACAGCCGTTTCTCTTGGGAAGTTTGAGGCTTTTTCTTCTTGCCTGGCTGTTGAGAATGGAATTCTGTTTTCTGATTTTATTTGCTTTACTCTCAATTTTGGATTTGAGTGAAATCTCTATCCTGAATATTGAGGAATTTATCCTGTCACTGGGCTGGATTTTCAATCACCTGTGGGGTGAGGGCAGCTGTGGACATGATGTGAAAGTCGTGCTTGTGGAGGGCGTACTAGTTTTCCATTGCTTCCTGAATGCACTTCAGTTTTCAAAGTGAGGACCTGTTGGGGAGAGCTATCCATCCTTTTGTCTCCATCCAAAACAAAAGGTAAAGTCACCATAGTTTCAGGCTGTGACTAGTGGTGAATTATCCTGAGGGTCACCACACCTTAGGCGAAGGGCAAGACTAAGAAGACGGGGCCTTCATGAAGAACCTGAGCCAGTTCAAGAATTGAACTCACGCTGTTGGCATCATTCTACATCACTCTCCAGCCAACTGAGCTAAACCGAACCCCCTGCCTCCAACTAACCATCTTTTAACATCATTGAAGAGCAGGTTAATTGGGTGAAGATGGCCAAAAGGAGATCCACAATGCAGGAAATAGGAAGACCAAGTGGTCTGGGACAGATGTGTGCACACCTTTTGGGAGCATGGTGAGGAGCCACACCGCACGGTGCCCCTGCTGAATTAAAGTTATGGGGTTTAACAAAAAGGGTTATCCAAATTGAGGTGTTCAGTAATGGTACAAAATCACCATTGCTTTAGCAGCCTGGACCAAGTATCTCGTGATTGATTGGCCACCCGTGTACACTGAGAGGCTGTTGGCTGTCTGCTTTCCAGTCTGCTTCATTCCGCAGTCATGGATGTCATCAGCCTTTGAGCTTTCCACTTCAGAGTCAGAGCCTGCCTGTGGGCAGTGCCCAGAGCCACTGATTGGGTGCTGAAGTTTTCTCTGACATGAATTAGTGGCTTTGCATAGTAAAATAGTGTTGCGTTAGTGATGTAGATGCTGAGTGGGCTCAGAACCCAGAAACGATCCAGGAGTCAACTTCCTGAATCCGGACTGAAAATCCAGCCCATTTGTTTTTCTGTTCAGATCAGTACAAACAGTCCTCTCTGTCGGTTACATAAACTACCATCTTTGGTTCACGTCTTCATTCTAAAAGCACCTGCATCACATAAATATACTTACTGTAACTGATTAATTTCATTGCAGTACAGGAAACATATATTTTCTTTTCAGTGTATCCTTGTCAGCTGGGCTATAGATAAGGTTATGTAGAAGCCTTGGTGGTATGGCAAGGTCTAATTCACTCTCTCAGATGTGAAGCCACTATATTTCTGACTTCCAATAGCACTGATGACTGGAGTTAGCCTGACAATCTCCTCAGTGCTTTTGTGATTGGATGTGAGATTGGATAGACTGCATGGAGTGAGACCACCATTCTCAACCAGAATGGAGATGTTTGAGTTATTCCCCATCAGTCAATACTGTAAGTGACTGGGATTGATCTTACACATATAATTTGTATGTAACTACCCCCACTTGCTGCATTTTGCTGAACAAGTCACATTGTTGTTGTCAAGAGGCACTGCTGCAGTTCTGTTTGTTGTAGGTCATAGAAACTCTTTTTCAATAGATTTCGTAAACTGTTTGCTGTCGTGTGCCTCAGCACCATCAACTCAGGTTACAAACTAAATAGGCTTTGTTTGTAATAAAATAGACTATGCTAACCCTGCAATGGCCAGGTTTGTAAAACAGACTGGAGTGAATTCTAACCCTGAAATGGCAGGGTGGCACAGTGGTTGGCACAGTGGTTAGCATGCTGCCTCACAGCACCAGGGACCCGGCTTCGATTCCCGGCTTGGGTCACTATCTGTGCAGAGTTTGCATGTTCTCCCCGTGTCTACGTGGATTTCCTCCAGGTGCTCTGGTTTCCTCCCACAGTTCAAAGATGTGCTGGTTAGGTGCATTGGCTATGCTAAATTCGCCTCAGTGTACCCGAACAGGCGCCAGAGTGTGGCGACTAGGGGATTTTCATAGTAACTTCACTGCAGTGTTAATGTCAGGCAACTTGTGACACTAATAAATAAACTATAAACTTTAAAAACCAAACTTGTAAAATAGACAGCAGTGAGTGCTAACCCTGTAATTGCCAGGTTGTCACAAAAGCCTATCTGATTCACGAATGTCCTTCAGAAAAGGAAATGTGCCCTCCCTACCCAGTGCCAGACTGTATGTGAATTCTTATCCGCAGCAATGTGGTTGACTCTGCCCTCTGCAAATCACTCAGTTAAGGGCAATTTTGGATGGGCAGCATTGGCCTTGCCAGTGACTCCCACATCCTGTGAATGAACATTAAAAAAATCTCACCCTGCCTCCAATTCATTTGCTGACGTGGTGGTGCCAATAGACAGTTTAATTAATGTGATGTCTTCCCCACAGGTATGTGATAGGAAATTAGCACTGAAGAAATATTGTATTCACTGGGAAATGATTATCTTTTGTAGTAATTGGAGGGAGCAGGAATAAAAGTGAGAGGAGATATTTATTAACATGCACCTCACTTCTTGACCCCAAGCCCTTTTATGGTGGTTGTATAATCTTCAACCTTTAATGTATCCAAAGCAATTAACAGCGCTGGGAAGAAAAGACTGGAATGAAATATATCCTCACCGATATAAGATTGAATTGAGCAAAAATGCCTTTGGAATTGTATTACATTGAAAGTGTGAATGGATGAAGTCTTGCCAACTGATTAATAAGATTGCGCTGTGCTTTTGGATGTCTGGTTTTACATTAAAAAGCCTTTTTTTCCAATAAGCTCCATTACTTCCAGTGTATTCCTTGGACTATTTCTGTGCAGTTCGTGGAGCTTTTCCATTCTCTCTCTCTCTCTCTCTCTCTCAAGACTCTCTGGGAACCTTTTTAGTACTTGGATGAATTCATTCAGTGATAATGTTAACCCATCTTTCAAATTACAATTTGCCGTTTGTAAGGTAGCAATTAAATTATAAATCGAATTGTTCCTCCTTCCCTTCAGAAGAGATGAGACCTGCATTAACAAAGTCAGCAGGATTGTATAGTGTGACTTTTTGTTAAATTGCGCAGCCAATAGTGGCATTTGATTCCTTTTACTGTGGTTAGTTGCACACAGATTTAATGAATCCTTCACATAAATGAGCCTGTCCATTCATGGTATTGGTATTTCTCTTTCAGTTGTACATATTATACACTCATCTGCATGGTTCTGAACACTCTGGTCTAATGCATAACAGAGGAGAGAAAATGACAACACTGAGTGGCCAGGGTCATTGTCTAGCAATATACAGGCTCTCTGCTGAAACAGATAATGCTGAACAATTGCAAAGCCTCTCCAGCCTACTAAACAGATCAGGACACCACTATGTGTTTCATAATTGCCAGAATCTAATTCATTCTGAAGTACGTCCGTTGTAATTTTTACAGCCACTCTTTACTCCAAATAATGAGTACCCTCACTTCTAATCTGAAAACTATCGTTTTAAATAAGTAAGCGGCATTAAGGCTTTGAGGTAATGCTGTGGAATGGTAGTGTTCTGATTTGTAACACCTTTTGAAGTTCCTTTGGCAGCTTTTTTAGAGATGTGGATCCAAGGTAAAAACAAATAATTTGACAACTCTGCTAAAATAATGGATCAAGGAATTTCTCACGAATGCCTGAAGTGTTGCTGTATTATAATCCCACAGCATCATTTCAAAACCTGCAAATAAAGATAATTTAATACACAGTGCATCTCCCAAATGGCCCCAGGCTGTAATATTTTCAAAAACAAAGTAATCATCTTGCGTCGTCCTGTTCTGTCCAGCTTGTAGCTACTCCTTCCAGGAGGTCTGCTGGCATAGCATGTCAGGCAAGTCTGTCTTGCGCCATTCTCACATATCCACTGCAGCTCGCTCTGGGACATTCATCATCCAACTATGCCGAGGGTGACCCACTTTGCTGCTTCGCCCACTGATGCTTTTCAGCTCTGATCAAAAGGCCGAAGTACTGAGTGTCTGGGTTTCAGTTTTGAGAGTTAACTTGCTCTTACAATTTCTTCAATCACCGCTTCATCTTATGATTGTGAGGTAAAGATTTTTTTTAAAGTGACCAATCAAATTGTTTGAGGAAAGTAAGGAGATATTGGGCTGGATTTGACCTTCCTCTGTTGGTACACTGGGAGAAAGGAGGTTTCATCATAGTGCAATGGAAAGTGTCGAGAGAAAGCCCCATTGCAATAAAATATTATAAGGTTCAGCCAGGTTGACAGGAGGCTGAAAGCTGGCAGGAAGGTAATTCAGCCCATTAAATGGCAATTAATTCCAGTTTGATCACCATTTACTAATTGTACAATAAGTAAAAGAAGTTTCCAAACCTTACCACATAATAGAAAGCGGTGTATTAAAGAAGGTCAGTGTTGGATTGGGGTGGCTGCCATTGTGAACAGTCGTGTGACTTGGTGGGGAAGGTAGGACTGAATGAGTGCAGCAAGTGGTAATCAGGAGGAGGGTTATTGGCTAAAGTGGCCTAGAACAGGACTTTGAGCTGTGGAACCTCCACTGATCTCCTCAGTGCATCAGGGAACCCCAAGCATTCTCAGCAGGTCAACACCGCTTTTTATTTACCGTTGAATAGGTGCGAACACAGAAATCAAATGTAAACAAGCCTTTTCTAGCGAAATCTATGCATTTTATTAGGAATTAGAAAGAGCCACACAGTCACAAATACGTACACCAGCTACATGACCCCCTCACATTAACCCCTGGCCAAGCCACCCTTCCGTGGCTCCTGAACATTAACCCCTGGAACTAGTATCCATCTGAAGAGTGCCTAATCTAAAAAGTTATCTTATTAAAAAAATCTTACCTTTAGTCATTTTTAATGGGAGGAATGATGCTCGGAAGCTGATACTCAGATCGGACATACGCACCTCTCAGAAACACACATACTTCCCACACGTACACACACACCTCTCTCGCATATCTCTCTTACACACATACACATCTCACTCTCCCACTCGTTTCATGCTCTCTCTCACGTGCATGCATACACACGCTCCCTCTCTCACAGGCACTCAGCCCGTCAAACACCCCTTCACACACTCTCACTCCCTCCCCCACATACTCATCCTCTTCTCGACACACACATTCCCCCCGATACACATCCATTCTCTCTCTCACACCCATTCTCGCCCCTGCCCCACACACACTTATACCTTTGCCCCTTTCACTTTTTCTGAGACTCATTCGCTCCCCACTCTTCCTCCAATGCTCAGAGGCCAGTGGTAAATGGCCCACCATTCTGAGGCTCACTTTAGACCCCTAAGCCTAAGCTTGCCGGGGAAGCCGGCTTCAGACTGCTCCGGGCGCCATTGCACAGGAGGTCCAGATCTCTTAGTGAACTTGGAGACCTCCTTCCACCACTCCCCTCATGGACATCAGATACCCCCCATCATCGGCGCCATGTACTCCCTCACCAAGACTGGTTGCCAGCATTGGGGGCATCAGGAGCCTTCTGATGATTCTCTGAGCGGACCTTCTCAGCCCCCATGCCACTATACCCCCATTGTAGAGCTCCCCCCCCACCCCCTTGCAGAGACCTGCTTGCAGACCCCCACTGCATGCCCCCCCCCCTTGCAGAGCCCTTCTTCTTGCAAAGCCTCCCCCCTCCATAAGCCTCTTCTCTTTCAGAGCCCCACCTTGCCGAGCTCCCCACCACATAAGACACCATCATTGTGCATGCCACCCCCCCACCCACCCAATCATAACCCCAAACCCAATCAGGCCCCACCCCCACTTAGGCCACACACAGTTATGTTGCCCAACTGGACACTGCCAGGCTGGCGTTGCCCAATAGGCACTGTCCGGCCATGCCCCTGGTCACCTGGGGGCTTCAGTGATCTCTGATTCCCCCCGCCATGGCCTTGGCTCCTGATCTGCGCTAGTGGAGACCGGCAGTGATTCTCGCTGGCATCAGGTCATGCCGGCGAGGGAGAAAATTCCGGGAGGCCATAAGATGGCATCCTGGACATGCTAATGGGATTGAAATTTATTCCCATTTGGAGGAGCTGCTGAACCACATGTGCCGCAGAAGGCTACACCTGCAAAGGGAGACAGTGCAACATCTGGCACCGTGGAGGAGGAGGGGGACTGCACTGGAAAGACGGAGAATGAGGGGAGACCTAATAGAGGTGTACAAAATTATGAAGGGTATAGATAGGGTGAACAGTGGGAAGCTTTTTCCCAGGTCGGACGTGACGATCACGAGGGGTCACGGGCTCAAGGTGAGAGGGGCGAGGTATAACTCAGATATCAGAGGGACGTTTTTTACACAGAGGGTGGTGGGGGCCTGGAATGCGCTGCCAAGTAGGGTGGTGGAGGCAGACACGCTGGCATCGTTTAAGATTTACCTGGATAGTCACATGAGCAGTCTGGGAATGGAGGGATACAAATGAATGGTCTAGTTGGACCAATGAGCGGCACAGGCTTGGAGGGCCGAAGGGCCTGTTTCCTGTGCTGTACTGTTCTTTGTTCTTTGTACACCTGGTCCCCATTGCTGTAAAGGTCACCACCGTCCTCAACCTCTTTCCAGGGATCTTTCCAGGGATCTCAGTCATTCATGCGCAGGTGCATCTGCCAGGCCCTTTATGGACATCAGATTACATCAGCTTCAACCTAGACCAGGCCCATCAGGATACCCAGGCTGCATCATTCAGCGCCATTGCTGGGATGCCCCAGATCCAGGGGGCAATCGATGGCACACGTTGCCCTACGAGCACCATCTCAACAGGGAAAGCCCTATATCAACAGGAGAGGGCTCCACTCCCGAAACATCCAGCATGTGTGCGACCAGCAGCCTGCTCAGGACATCCCGACCTCGCAGTTGGCTACTGACCACTCCTGGCCCTCCCCTGCAATTTCCAGTGCCCTTTCTTCAAAGGGGGTAAGGTCCCTCAGCCCGCTCCTCCCTTCTTTCCTCTCTCCCTTTTTGTTATGTGCTGTCTTATCCTTTGGGTAGAGAAAAAGATGATTGAGAGTGCGGCCAGGTGGGTTCAGAGGCTTAATATCAGCGTCATGTGTGGGATCTGGGGCAAGCCTGTGAGGGATCACGATGGTGTTGGCGGGGGAGGGGGGGGGCGGGGGGAGGGAGGGAACAGAGAGAGACTGATGGGGATCATGGGGAGTTGATGGGAGGTTCTGAGAGAGGTGCTGGTCAGCCGGCTCATTGAAAGCTGGAAGTGCTTATTGTAACATGGCTGTGGTTTGGGTCAGGAATGATGCCGGGGAGGATAAGTGGGGTATTCACTCTTCCCACTCTAAGGAGATTGTTAATTTTATTCCTACACTGAACAGCTGTCCTCCAGGTCAGACTGCTGCTGCCGACAGCCTCAGCCACCATTTCCAAGCTTCTGCCAGTGTGTTAGAAGGTTGCCTCCTGCCTACTCTGGGAAACATGGTCGCCCTCTAACCTCGATGGAGTTCAACATCTGGTTAACACCCGCATCCAGGAAACACGGGGCTGGGCTCCTTTGGGCCATCTTCCCTGGTCATGAGTGTGGGGTGTGCAGGGGGCACTTTGATGCTGCCCCCACCTTGTTGTTGATTGAGGTGATTCCGGACTCCAGTGAATCAGTCACCGCTGGAGTTGGAGAATCCGCGTGTTTCATGGGATAGCCCATTTGAATAGGCTGGGTGGCTTGTGAACATGGCTGTCAGTGGCAGTGCGATTCACTCCCGCTTTCCCACCGGCAGAAGCACAGAGCCTGAAAACGGGAGAATCTGGCCCTGTGTCTCTCTCTCAAATGTGGAATTGAAAAATTGGATGGTGATGAGCTGGCATGAATTCGAACAAAAGAAAATATATAAGCTGAAGATACTGGGAATTGTCTGATATGAGATGAGTCTGAGTTTTCTCTCATTAAGGATTCACTGTTTATGATGCCATGAAAGAATAGAATCCCTGCAGTACAGAAGGAGGCCATTCAGCCCATCACTCCTGCACCGACAACCATCCCACCCAGGCCCTATCCCCGTAACCCCACATATTTACCCTGCTAATCCCCCTGACACTAAGGGGCAATTTAGCTTATCCAATCAATCTAACCCGCACATCTTTGGATTGTGGGTGTAAATCGGAGCACCCGGGGGAAATCCATGCAGACATTGGGAGAACATACAAACTCCACACAGTCGCCCGAGGCGGGATTGAACCTGGGTCCCTGGCACTGTGAGGCAGCAGTACTAACCACTGTGCCACTGTGGATCTAAATGAATTGTGTAAATCGAGACATTTAAGACTTAAAACAAAATAACTGGCTACATGTTCAACATGATAAAAAATGAACTTGAAGCCTACTGTGTTTAGATGTAACCTTCAACTGGCTTTATTGCTTTCTTTACACAGTCTGTGAGCGATGAGGGTGCAAGGTTGACTGTGTCTCTGCTGTACTCCAGAAGTCGGTGCAAATGCAATAATACAGAATAACAGCAAGATAGAATGTGACTTTCAGGCAGAATGCATTTGCTGGAATATTTCACAACTGCAAGACTCGCACTCACGCAGTTGGACAGTAATAAACATTTAATGAATGATAGGAAGACAAGCATTTCATGTAGCTTCGCCAACATCTTTTTTTTGCTGGATATATGATTTAATAAAGACTCATAATCAATGATATGATTAATGTGACACAGGAGTGCCAAGCTGTCAGCTTCAGTACTGATGGGACTTTGATTTAATTTAAACATAAGAATGCATTTTTACGTTTAAGCAGAGTACAATATAATGATATACCACTGAATGTCATTTGACTGGGGAGGTCATCATTTTCCTTTGACTGGTTGTCTTTGCTGAGAATATTATAATTCACTTCCACAGCTTGGGTTCTAGGCTTCTTCCAGTCACGCAGATTCCTTCTACAGTCAGTGCGTTTCCATCACTTTGATCCACCCTGCCAACAAGTCGGAACATTTCTTTTTGAATACAGTAAAGTTTTTGAGCAGTTACAACTAAAGTTAAAAGTTATTTTGGAAATCACTTGCAGCTAAAATTCTGAGAGTTCAGACCACAAGGATGTGGAAGCTTTGGAGAGAGTGTAAAAAAGGTTCACCAGGATGTTGTCTGGTCTCGAGGGTGTTGGCTATGAGGAGAGGTTGAATAAACTAGGATTGTTTTCACTGGAAAGATGGAGGCTGAGGGGAGACCTGAGAGAGGTCTACAAAATTATGAGAGGCACAGACAGGGTGGATAGTCAGAGGCTTTTTCCTCGGGTAGAATTACAAGGGGGCACATGTTCAAGGTGAAAGGGGAAAGGTTTAAGGGAGATGTGCGGAGGAAGTTTTTCACGCAGAGGGTGGTGGGTGCCTGGAACGCGCTGCCAGAGGAGGTGGTGGAAGCAGGCACATAAGCAACATTTCAGAGGCATCTGGATGGGTACATGAATAGAGAGAGAATAGAGGGTTGCGGACCAAGTAAGGGCAGAAGGTTATTTTTTAGTTTAGTTTAGGGTATCATGATCAGCACAGGCTTGGAGGGCCGAAGGGCCTATTCCTGTGCGGTACTTTTTTTTGTTCTTTGTTCAGAGATGCGGAGGTTTGAGAGGACCATACCAGGAGCCTTAGTGAGACATTCCAACCACAGCTAGCCTGTAAGACTGCCCCATAATGTGTTAAATTGTCAGTTCTGTACAATCTGTCAGTCCCAATGAACTGAACACAGAATTTTTCTTCTTTAAAGATACTCCCATTTAACCAACTTTTCAAATAATATGTAGAATTCGTAAGAATTGTGAATAATTACAAATTATTTAATCGTATGTAGTTCTGTTTATGTTTAGAGTTGGCAAATGTCAGTAAAGTAATCCACTGTCCTGCTGCCTCTGTCTCATCACCATTTAATGCCTAAATGATGAAACACCAAAAGTAGTTGATGCGCGTCAATGAGCACATGGAATCAAGGCTTTAGTATTGAAGGCTTTAATACAGTAACAATGGAACTACTAACACGAATACACCAGTTCAGACTGAAGGGGTCCTGCCGGAGCAGGGGGTCTTATACCCTGCCACCGGAGGCGGGACCCCACTGGAATGTGCCATGATAACACTTATAACAGGTAAACACCCTAACCCAACAACATAGTACAACCCCCACAGTAATAACACCCTAGCCCAACAGTAACATGGTAACAAACCCCAGTGGTGAACCAACGATGGTTCACCACATTCACCCCTCCTTTAGAAACAAAAGGTGGCAGGGTGGACGAAAAACAGACAATAACAAAAAAAAGTCACAGGATTCACAAGTCCAGACGGTCTGGAGGACCGCACCGACGCTGCGATCTCCTCAACACCGGTTGCGAAACCGGAGCAGGTGCCGATCTCTTCAACACCGGTTGCGAAAACGGAGCAGGTGCTTGTGGTGGCTCTCTTAAAGTAACATCTGGCTGTCCCCTCAAGGACTCCCGGGCCGGCCGGCCCTGGTGAGGCGATGGTGCAGGAGATCCTGGAACGTTTGGTGGTAGTGGTGGTGGTGATGATGATGGTGGCGCCGATCTCCGAGTCTCAGGCAAGCTGTACATGGGAGTAAAAGTGTTATGCACTGGTCCCGGTGCTGACCGCGCCACGTCTGGGGAAGTAATGAGGAGTAGTGGATTCGTGACTGGGGTAATAGGAGCGACAGGGGTTGCTACGTCCCCTGCGGGCGCCAGGTCTCTGATGGAGACAGTGTCCTCTCGCCCGTCAGGATATGCCACATAGGCATACTGAGGGTTGGCGTGGAGGAGTTGGACCGGTTCGACCAAGGGGTCGGACTTGCGAGCCCTCACATGGCGCCGCAGAAGGACGGGTCCTGGGTACGTCAACCAGGCTGGCAATGAGGTCCCCGAGGACGACTTCCGAGGGAATGAGAACATCCTCTCGTGGGGAGTAGCATTGGTTGCCGTACACAGGAGGGAGCGGATAGCATGGAGCGCATTTGGAAGGACCTCCTGCCAACGGGAGACTGGAAGGCCCCTGGATTTCAGTGCCAGTAGGACAGCCTTCCAGACTGTAGCATTCTCCCTTTCCACCTGTCCGTTACCCCTAGGGTTGTAGCTCGTGGTTCTACTAGAGGCAATCCCGAATGAGAGCAGGAATTGCCTCAAGTCAATGCTCATGAACGACGAGCCCCTGTCGCTATGAATGTAGTAGGGGTACCCGAACAGGGTAAAAAGTTCACTGAAAACCTTGATGACGGTGGCAGTTGACGTGTCCGCACAGGGGAAAACAAACGGAAACCGGGAATATTCGTCTATTATATTGAGAAAATAGACATTCCGGTCCGTTGAGGGAAGGGGGCCCTTAAAATCCACACTCAGCCTCTCAAAAGGGCGAGTGGCCTTGACCAATTGTGCCCGGTCTGGTCGATAAAAGTGTGGTTTGCATTCTGCGCAAATCCGACAGCTTCTAGTTACTGACCTGACATCCTCCACCGAGTAGGGCAGGTTGCGGGCTTTGATGAAGTGGTAGAGTCTGGTGACTCCAGGATGACACAGATCATTGTGGAGAGCCTTCAAGCGGTCCTCCTGCATGATGGCGCATGTTCCGCGCGAGAGGGCATCCGAGGGCTCATTGAGCTTCCCTGGACGATACATAATATCGTAATTATAGGTGGAGAGCTCAATTCTCCACCGCAAGATCTTATCGTTCTTGATCTTGCCCCTCTGCGTGTTACTGAACATAAACGCCACGGATCGTTGATCCGTGATCAGGGTGAACCGCTTACCTGCCAGGTAATGGCGCCAGTGTCTGACTGCCTCCACAATGGCCTGAGCCTCCTTTTCCACCGCTGAGTGCCGAATCTCTGGGCCTTGAAGGGTGCGGGAAAAAAACGCGACGGGCCTGCCTGCCTGGTTTAGTGTGGCGGCCAGGGCGAAGTCAGATGCATCACTCTCCACCTGGAAAGGGATGGATTCATCCACCGCGTGCATCGTGGCTTTCGAGATGTCGCTCTTCAAAACCTTGAAGGCCAATTGGGCCTCCGGCGTAAGTGGGAAGGTCGTGGACTTAATGAGCGGACGAGCTTTGTCCGCGTAGTAGGGGACCCACTGTGCATAATATGAGAAGAACCCGAGGCATCTCCTCAGTGCCTTCGTGCTAGCGGGCAAGGGAAGTTCAGTGAGTGGGCGCATACGGTCTGGATCAGGGCCAATGACCCCGTTTTCCACCACGTATCCGAGGATGGCTAACCTACGCGTACGGAATACACACTTCTCCCTGTTATAGGTCAGATTCAGGCGAGATGCAGTGCGCAGTAAGTGTTGGAGATTCGTGTCGTGGTCCTGCTGGTCATGGCCGCAGATGGTGACGTTATCCAGGTACGGGAAGGTAGCCCGCAACCCGTTCTGGTCCACCATTCGGTCCATAGCACGCTGGAAGACCGAGACCCCATTGGTGACACCAAATGGAACCCTGAGGAATTGGTATAGACGACCATCCGCCTCAAAGGCCGTATATTGTCGGTCCTCTGGGCGGATGGGGAGTTGATGGTAGGCGGACTTAAGGTCTATGGTAGAAAACACTCGGTACTGCGCAATCTGATTGACCATATCAGAAATGCGCGGGAGAGGATACGCATCCAGCTGCGTGTATCTATTAATGGTCTGACTATAGTCGATGACCATCCGAGGTTTGTTCCCGCTTTTGACTACCACGACCTGCGCTCTCCACGGACTAGCACTGGCCTGTATGATCCCTTCCTTGAGGAGCCGCTGAACCTCAGATCTAATAAAGATCCGGTCCTCAGCGCTGTAACGCCTACTTTTAGTAGCGATGGGCTTGCAGCCAGGTACCAGATTTTTAAAAAGGGATGGTGTCGTGATCTTCAGGGTGGATAAATTGCACGCGGGGCGCTTTGGGCAATTTGGAGGCTGCGGCTGATTCCCTACTGCCAGTGAAGGGAGTGGCCCACCGTACTGTAGGATCACACTCTTCATGTGGACCATAAAGTTTAGTCCGAGGAGAATTGGCGCGCAAAGGTGAGGTAGCACAAGGAGCCTGTATTGCTCGTAAACTGTGCCCTGTACCTCAAGAGTTACCATACATCGTCCTTGGATCGGTACAGACCGGGACTGTGATGCCATGGAAATTGTCTGTTTGGCAGGGAGAATCCGGAGTCCACACCTTTTAGCAGTTTCAGGGTGTATGAAACTTTCGGTGCTCCCACTGTCAAACAGACAATTCACAGTTCTGCCACTAACCTTTACCTCCATCATAGAATGTTCCAGTCTGTAATGCCTGGTCTGATCCAGAGAGATCGACGCCACCGTTGGCCCCTGGGCGTCACTGCATGCTGCCGATGTGGATGCTGTGGACCCCTGCTGGTCGCTGCTGCATGCTGCCGATGTGGATGCTGAGGACCCCTGCTGGTCGCTCCTAGTCGTCGTGGACCATGATGGCCGCCCCCATGAATCGCATGTGGGCGAGGGCGCCAAGCGCAGCGACTCCTGGTGGTCTTCCTCCTCCTCTGTTTGCCACGATGGCGCCGTCCTGAGATCGCACGTGGTCGGACCTCGTGGGTACTGCGACACCGAAAGAGATGGTCTCCGTTCTGGAGGGTTACAAGCTGCACTGCCGTTTTTAGGTTTGGACCTGCAGACTTTGCCGTAGTGGCCTTTTTTACCGCACTGGCTGCAGATTGCCGTTCTTGCCGGACACTGTTGCCGTGGATGCTTGGCCCCACCGCAAAAATAGCATCGCTGGCCACCTGGAGCTGCCGCCGTCGTCGAATCGATCTGGGAGCGCGGGTTCGCGGGGCGAGGAGGGAGCAGAGCTTGCTCCAACCACGTTGACTACACGTGGTCCTCGGGGTACAGCGCCAAGCTCTTCGACGCCGCCTCCAACCTCACGGCCATCCCCATTGCCTGGGTCAAGTTGAGTTTCCCCTTTTCTAGTAATTTAAGCCTGATGTACGAGGACCCTACCCCTGCTACGAACGCGTCTCGGGCGAGGTCGTACATATACTGCTCGGCGGAGACGTCCTTACAGTCACAACCCCTGGCAAGCTGCAGGAGCTCATTGGCATAATCCTCTATGGTTTCGCCCGACTGCCGACGTCGTGTAGCGAGGAGGTAACGAGCATGTATCTCGTTGGGTGGCGTAATGTACCTATTCTTTAGGAGCTCGACGGCACCCTGGTAAGTGGGAGCTGCACGAATGGCTAGGTAAATCGTGTCGCTTACCCTCGCGTGGAGGACCTGGAGTCTATCACTGTCCGTAGTGATAGCTACCGAGGCTGCCAGGTAGTCCTCAAAGCACTTCCACCAATGGTCGAATGTGTTAGCTGCACCGACCGCACGTGGGTCCAGTGTCAGACGATCCGGTTTTAGGATCTGTTCCATACTCTCTGTTTACTGTATTAAATTGATGCGCGTCAATGAGCACATGGAATCAAGGCTTTAGTATTGAAGGCTTTAATACAGTAACAATGGAACTACTAACACGAATACACCAGTTCAGACTGAAGGGGTCCTGCCGGAGCAGGGGGTCTTATACCCTGCCACCGGAGGCGGGACCCCACTGGAATGTGCCATGATAACACTTATAACAGGTAAACACCCTAACCCAACAACATAGTACAACCCCCACAGTAATAACACCCTAGCCCAACAGTAACATGGTAACAAACCCCAGTGGTGAACCAACGATGGTTCACCACAGTAGTAAAGGTTCAAGGAGACTAAGGGATCTGTGTAAATAAGGTCATTAAAATGCCATGGGCAGGTACACAAAATGATCATAATGAAAATGATGGATAATGAAATATTGGCCATTATGTCAGGAGAATGAGAATACAAGGGATTAGAATCATGGGGTGGGATTCTCTCAAAAAAACTTCCAAGTGTCAAATTCACGTGAAAACTGGAGTAAATCCTGTTTTTTTCAGTGGAATTTTCAAAATGGATCTCCCACACTCTGTGCAGTGCAGTGCAGAGTGCAGTAATGTGAATCTTGTGAAAAATCAGGAGCTGGGGCCTATTTCTGCTTGAGAGGCCGCAGCATAGCGCTAAGTGGGCCACTGCGCCGATCTATCAGAGCGGAGATTGGCGCCTGTGCAGTAACCCCACACTGCTGGCCTCCCGATTGCTGGCCAGCCCCTGATCCTGCATTGCTGCCCCTCCGATTCTCCCACCCCCTGATCACTGATCTCCTGGACGTGTCCAGGCCAACCTCAACCCTACCCCCTCCCCCCACCCCACAGTTCCGACTCCCCCTCCCTGCCCCCGATATTCTGCCCTGATCGCTGTCCTCCTTCTGTCTGTCACCAAGCCAAAGTGCAGAGTTGCAGCGGGACCCCCCCACCCCCGTTGGTTTCCGCCTGTAGGCCCCACCCTCTTGGCAATGCCCGAAGGGTCATGCCAAGATGCCCCCTTGAGCAATGCCAGTTTGCCCCTTGGGCTGTGCCAGGGGGCCAGGTTGGCACTGCCAAGCTGGCAATGTCCAGGGGGCACCCCTCCCCCTTACCCCCAACCTCCTGAGGATCTCAAGGGTCCCTCTCACTCCAGTGGGGTCAGGCCGCTAGCATCCCGTAATGGGAAGCTATTGTAGAGCCCTAGCGGAGGGTGGGGGGGCGGGGGGGGGGTTGTTCTTTAGCAGGCCCGGAGATTTCAGTTCCAGGCCTGCTAATGATATTAAAATCCTCATTAGCATAAATTATGGAGTGTTGTGGAGGCTGTGGCACCCACCAGGAAGCCCGCGAACGGCCTCTGGCTGAGTCTCCCAGCCTGCTGTGCTGCTAAAGCAGCGGAACAGGCTGGGAGAATCGCCCCCACGATGTGGCTCTGCAAGCTCGAGGTCGAGGGTACATAAAGTATTGTGAGCAGTTTCATATCACAAGTGTTGTAAAGTGAAAGGTGGGTAAATGTACCTTGACTAACCTTGACCAGTTTGCATTAACCCTTTTTAACAAGAGTCAAGACTCAAGGGACAAGAGTCAGCTGAAGGTCCAATACGACATTATTGAACACTTTATCAGAGAAAAAGAATATTTATGAGACTCTACTATTGTACTTTAATTAAACTCTATCAATCTCTGCACAGGACTCTTCAGAAAACAGTCTTATATCTCTAAGTAAACAGTTTCAAATCTATACTAGGTATCTACTTCTCTCATGCACTTCCGAGGATTCGCTACACCCTGTCCACAGGTCCCCATCGTTGTTTTTGAACTGTTTGTCTGAAAAGACCAGTCATACCCATTCAGTAAGGCTGGGACAGGCTATTCCTCAGTCTTTGAGCGTTGGTTGATGTTACAGGGTCCACAGTTGTCAATTTGGGCTGGTTCTGGTCTTTGGTTCATCTCGCTGGGGTGGTCTTCTGTGTCTGGTCAGTCTGATGATGCTCACCATGAGGTACAAGGAGCTGGCGATGCTGTGCTGCTCGGCTGCCAGTCGAAGGTACTCTCTGGAGATGCAAGTGCAAAAAAGAGAGAGAGAGCTGGGGCTCCAGGTTGCTCCCATGACGCCCTTCTCCAAGATTCTGTAGCCTGTGTCCAATCCTTATGATGTGGAGATGCCGGCATTGGACTGGGGTACTTTGCTACCAAATAAACCTGTTGGACTTTAACCTGGTGTTGTGAGACTTCTTACTCCAATCCTAATCCCATTTTGTCTCCGGCCTCCTGCTGAGCTGGGTGCCACCAAGTCTGCGTAGCAATCTTCTAACAAAACAGATTCACTGGAGGTGTAAAGAATGGTTTGTTCCGAAACGATGTGACCATTAGCACCTGGTCAGATAGTTCCAGGCCTCCCTGGTTTCAACGGGAAGTTGATTACCCAAGGTCTGGCTGCGTGAAAACTGTCTGTCCCAGCTCTGTCGTTTGCAAATTGCTGAGTCTGGTTGGGTTTAAACTCGGCTTCCACATTTTGAGTTTTTATCCACTCAGTTCATGGGTAGTTAGGGATGGGCAGTAAATGCTGTGCCTTGCCAGCAATGTCCACTCCGCATGAAATAAATAAAGAATTTAAAGAAGGAACCCGTGTTTTCGAAGCACTTATCATGATCTCAGAACTTTGCAAAGCATTTCACAGTCGATGGAGATGTTTTGAAGTGCAGCCACTGTTGTATTTTTGGAAGGGTGACAGGCAATATTTAGCACAGCTTTAACAAATGCATTTTTCTGGGGTAGGCGAGTTTGTCTTGGGGTCATTAAACAGATGGAACTATTTTGTCGCCACCCTTACAATGTTGGCCTGGGTGCCACGCAATGCTGGCACCGTCTCCTGCATCTGAAGGCTGTGGGACCCCCCCAAGTGGCCGTGCGGTTGCCGGAATGTTGTTCACACCATCTCCTGCAGTTCCTGGCTCTGCCTCTGCATCTCCAGCAGCTTTGGAAGAACTTTTTCGACTGGCTCGGCATCTGTTTGGGGTCCAGCTATTTCTTGAAGCCTGTCTGTGAATTCCATCCACCGAGGTGTGCGCCTCTGTGCTGGTGGATAGTACGGGTGGTGTCTGTGATGCCTGGTCGGTGCTTTCCTCGGAGCTTTCCTCCAAGGTGCTGGCGGGGTTCGTGGGGGGAGACGCTGACTCCTGATGTCCCAGCCTCATCAGGTGTTGATTCTGCAAGGCAAGAAGCATGGTTCAGTACAAAAGAGGGACAAGTGTCTGGGCACCTTGGAGCTCATTTGGGACAGGTCTTATTAAGGAGGAGTTAAACAGATTTTTAATTGGTAATGGGTTGAAGGGTTGTGGGGAGTGGGCAGGAAAATGGGGATGAGGAGCATGTCAGTCATGATCGAATGGTGGAGTGGGCTCGATGCATCAAATGGCCTAATTCTGCTCCTGTGTGTTATGAACTTAAGAATTTATTAAGTCAGATGGATGAAAATTCTGTGGATCCTCACTTCTGTAACACAGACCGACCTCACAGGACTCTCAGCTCTCATGTGGCTCCTCTGAGATCTCTATCATTCTCCCCTCACAGGCGGTTAGCAAATGCAACTCAAGGATTCCCTTGCCAGTCTTCTCCCTCTCCGTTATTATGGACTATCTTCTCCCGCGGGAACAAGGGGATGACTGAAAGCCTGATGGCTGGTGGGCCAGGGTGGTGGTGTGGGGGACAGATAGCTTATGATGGCACTGTGGCTGGACAGGAAGGGGTTGTGAGGCGGATTGCCAGAGGGATCTGAGGGTCATGCTGGGAGCTGGATGCTGGAAGGCTGTAGGGTGTCAGGGTGTGGATTTATGTGGGTGTTCCAAGAGTGACAGACGGGACTGATGCCAGCATGTGACAGATGGGCATTTACCCTTGCAGCTCAAACAAAGTCATTCATTTCTTTGTGGCATTGGTTGGCGGTCCTCAGTGTCAGGCCGCTGGCGCTGACTGCCGCAGCCACCACATTTACTTCCCTGCTTCTGGGTCGTCTACCCACTTGGGGGGATGTACAAGGTAGCCTGCCTCGAGCTCTGCTTCCATGAAGTGTTTGGCCACTCTCTGCACTGCCATCCTCATGGCTTCACTGGCTGAAAGTGCAGAGGGAACATTTAAATGCAGGTCCCCCTTGTTACCAGTGCATAGCTGCAAGCCAATCCAGGCAATTCACACTCCTGGGGACTCCAAACCGGCTTGTTTAACGCCGAGGTTCTGTCAGTGTGGGACGATTGCGATCTGATTGGTGCCGGACATACCGGTATGAACTGCACCAGTTTTCTCGTCCAAAATTGCATTTCGTCATTTTTATGGGAAAATCCCCAAATATGCTTCAATAAGATCACCTCTCATTCATTGAAACTCTAACGTATATAGACCCAAGGACAGGAATTTATGGCCTCGCTTGTCCCGAAACCATAAAATCCCACCCAAGGTCAATGGACCTTTCCATTGTCCGCCCCTGACCCGCTCCGCTTCCCTTGGCGGGTGGTCTGGTAAAATTCCGGCCAACATGTTTAACCTTATTTCATAGGATAAGCCCTTCTTCCCACAAATGAATCAAGTAACCCTTTGGAGATGGTTGCCGTAGTTTTACCGCCTCGCCTGCCTGAGGCTCGTAAGATCCCACCCAAGGCCAACGGAGAATGCCGTCTGCGAGCCGGTAAAATTCCAACCGGTAAGTCAGCGGATTGGTTAGTGTGTAGGGAGCGGGGAGCAATAAGGTGGCTACCTCCACCTGTCCTCCACTCCCCACCTGCCCTGTTCTCACCAGTTGAGATTTTAGATCACTGGGACAGTAACCACAGAGAATGGTGTCAGCCGAGATTAAATTCAAATGCAGGTGTCAGAACTAAAAAGAATGTTCGCACTCATTATTCACTCACAGTACATTTATAAAGTTTACTGTTGGGTGTATCTGCTGCTTCTACATCTTGCCAGTTCTGTACACTGAGCTATTTATTTTTCGCCTGGTTTACAAATCATTAATTGACAGTTTTGAGTACTAACCTCACCTGTTTTGGAACATTTGCATGTTCTGCACAGCCTGGTGCTAATCAATCCTTCTCCCTTTCCTTTTTCTACATTTATGAGTTGACCTATAACGAATTGTCATCCAAATTTCTTTTGTTTCTCCCAATTGCTCCTTCAGAGAACATATAGACATCCTCCCTGGGTACAATTCTGCAAGTGCTTGCCTCTAATATCTCACCCAAATGGCCAATATTCATGAATTGGCCTTGATACAATATTGCTGACCAAAGCATTATAGAGGAGAGCATTAGTGGCTGATCCTCTCTCTCATCACTCGATTTCCTTCAGTGTTTCCACCTGGAGTTGTTGATGAGGAATTTTTCCTTAACCGTTCCTCTCATCCAGCAAGGGCCTTGATTTCAGTTCTAGTCTCCCTCTTTCTCCTGCTCTGATCAAGACCAGTGAACTGGGCAGAGCCTGAAGACCTCTCTGGTCTACAAGATTTCACGCACTCACTCACTCCATGAGTTCCTCAAAACCAAAGGGAGCAACAACAATTGATTCGTACAGTGACCGATAATTCAGTTGCACTTATTTCATTTTTTGCATCCTGGATGGCCCGAACAACAAAGTGCAAACAGAAATGAATGCAAGTACGACAGGTGTCAAAAGTGATTCTGAGGAAGAATGAATAAAAAATATTCTGATGTTTAGCTTGGCCGAGGTGTCCCATTGTTTATCGTGCATGCTTTGTAACTCTGCCAGAGGTGGTGAGCTGATTTTATGGCAAGTTTTTGTATACTGCTCCCCGTTGTTTACAAGCATTCTTTAATCTTATCCAAATGCACGGTTGCATTACTCATGACTGAGACAGAATTTTACACTCTCTCCAAGGTGAGTTCGGGGGGGGGAAGTGGGGACGGGGGGGGGGGGGGGGAGCGAGGGGAGCATAAAATTGAATGGATGGAATTCCCCCTGGGAGCCCACCCAAACCAAGAGGCAATTTCATCCTTGGGTGAGCAGAGTCTTGGGTCAAAAACCCGTCCCTTCACCTCTTAAGGTCCTTAAGTGGCCATTTAATTGCCCTATACCGCCCAGCTTCAATTTTCGAGGTTGGCGGGTGTGTTAGGATTGGAAACTGATGAAAAGGCTTTTACTCATCTCGGGGGGGAAGGGGAGGGATGCGGGGGGAAGGCACCTCACTCTGAAGGCCCTCTCAGAGTTAGGGCACCATCCTCCTGGGATGTAAGAGCTCAGGACCTCCTCTTTCTCCCAGCCTGATCCCCGATGCTGTGATCGTGCTCCCCCTGAATCCCACATTCCCCCCCTCCCTCACTTCCAAACACACACACCCGGGCATCTCGTGCCCCTGGGGCACCCAGGACTTACATTTCGAATGCCCTGGGATTTGGTCCTCGGCTTTGTGCTGCAGTACCACCTCTGCCCACTGCAGTGCTGTGCCTGGCCAGGTTGAAGAGCCTTTGGCTAATCTGGTTGACAGCTTTCACAGGTGGGACTTTATTCCAAGGACAGATGGAAGCCTCGCCCACTGTTAATCAATACTCAAGTGAGTGGTAAATGGCCATGGGAGTTTGAGAGTCATCGATTGTGCGTTATGCACCAACTCTCAGGAAGGTGAAGAGGTGGGATAGGGTAACCTTTGGGCCTGTCGTAACTTAACTGAAGATATTACATTAATAAGCAATGCCTTCAAATCAATAAGATGCCCATCGCAAGAAAACAAGTCAGCATCTACCAAGGCAAAAACTTTTGAATTCAAATCACTTTTGAAGGAATATTTTATTGTCACTGGTATTGGCAGGTCTAAATTATGTGAACAATGTAACCTGAAGTGCTATTTGATTTGATTTATTATTATTATTACATGTATTATCTACAGTGAAACGTATCGTTTCTTACGCACAATACAGACAAAGCATACCGTTCACAGAGAAGGAGAGGGTGCAGAATGTAGTGTTACAATCATAGCAAAGGTGTAGAAAAAGATCAACTTAATGCGAGGTAGGTCCATTCTACAGTCTGGCAGCAGGGAAGAAGCTGTTCTTGAGTTAGTGTGCCGTTATTAAATTGATTTAACATCTTAATTTCAGCTGCACATTGAAATGATGATGGGATGTTTGATGAGTTCCATATTATCTTCTTTAACAGCAGATAGTGGAAATATAACTCATTGCAATTGATTGGAATCAATTTAACCTGTACCTTGAAACAAGTTAACTTTGCAGAAGGTGTGTGAAATATTTGTTCCTTTGATTGGATCATTTACATCTCTATAAATGCCAGAAATCTGATTTTTGATGTCAACCATGTTGACCTCATTTGAAGGTTTTCCTTTGCCAATTTCAGCTATTAAAGAGAGCAGCATGAATTAGGGGGAAAAAAAGCAATACCACTTTCAAATGTAGCTAAATTGTTATGGCTTAACCTCAACTGACTGGTAACTGTACTGAGATTCATGTAACAATACAATACATTCACAGATTCCCTGCAGTGCAGAAGGAGGCTATTTGGCCCACTGAGCTGGCACTGACAACAATACCACCCAGGCCCTATCCCTGTAACTCCACGTATTTGCCCTGTTAATCCCCCAGACACTGAGGGGCAATTTTGCATGGCCAACAAATCTAATTCGCACATCTTTGGAACGCGGGAGAAAACCAGAGCAACCAGAGGAAACCCACGCAGTCATGGGGAGAATGTGCAAACTCCACACAGACAGTGACCCAAGGCAGGAATTGAACCCGGGTCCCTGGCACTGTGAAGCAGCAGTGCTAACCACCTTTCCATCTCAATCTCCATCTGGGTCATGATCCAGTCGGATGCACTTTTGTCGTCACTGCCTGATAGCAATGGAATGAGAATGAATTGGATGGTATGAAGGTGAGTGTGATCTATCCCTCCAGATATGACCACCCAGATGACCAAGATGAACATCTCATCCAATGAGCTCTCCAGCAAGCTGCTGAAAAAGCAGGTTTTGGCCTGAATTTTTTGTCCGTGGGGAAAATGCACTTGTAAGCCCAGCTGCGCTTGGTCTCGGTGCGCAATTTCAGGCTGGATGGCCAATTAGTGGCCATCCAGTGTGACCCATGTTTGGAAGGCTGAGTGCTGCCAGGGATGACGGTGGGGCAGCACAGTGGCACAGTCGTTAGCACTGCTGCCTCACAGCGCCAGGGACCCGGGCTTGATTCCAGCCTCGGGTCTGTGTGGAGTTTGCACATTCTCCCCATGTCTGTGTGGGTTTCCTCCGGGTGCTCCGATTTCCTCCCACACTCCAAAGATGTGCAGGTTAGGTGGATTGGCCATGCTAAATTGCCCTTTAATGTCTAGGGGGATTAACAGGGTAAATACGTGGGGTTGCGGAGATAGGGCATGGGTGGGATTGTTGTTGGTGCAGCCTCGATGGGTTGAATGGCCTCCTCCTACACTGTACAGTTTCTATGATTCTATGACGGGCACCAAAAACAGAGAGAGTGCAGGCTGGCATTTCAAATGTGCTCCCTCAGTGGAAAAAGCCCCTGCGAAGATGTCTCTGGGAGCTCCTGACCTGTGAAATATATATATTGATGTTAAAACTATACCACAAGTGTCGAGGCAGCACAAACATTCACAGGCCTCAGCCCCCAGACACAGTTATTAATTTTATTTTGGCTCTTACAGTTTTACCCACCTTGGAGCCAGGTTGCAGCTAAAATGTAAAGGTCACCTGGCCAATCTGCCCATCCGCCAACCGTAAAAACAAGTCCACGTAACACTGCGTTCAGTTGACCCCTCAATGGGCTCAATTGCCAGCTTGATTGTTGGCGAGCTTGGTTTTGGCTCTCGCGAACGCCTGCCGCCCGAAATATTGTGTGAGTGCCTGACAATGTCAGGATATGGAGATGCCGGCGTTGGACTGGGGAAAACACAGTAAGAAGACTCACAACACCAGGTTAAAGTCCAACAGGCTTATTTGGTAGCACAAGCCAGTAGCTTTCGGAGCGCTGCTCCTTCATCAGGTTCGTGGGAGTTCTGTTCACAAACAGGACATATAAAGACACAAACTCAATTTACAAAGTCTCTGCTCAGCGACTCTGCATTGTCGTGTGTCGTGAAGGTCGCCTTGGAGAATGCTTACCCGTGTGCCGAACTGATAGCCAAGTTCCGCACACACGAGGATGGCCTCAACCGGGATCTTGGGTTGATGTCACACTATCTGTAATCCCCACGACTTGCCTGGGCTTGCAAAATCTCACTAACTGTCCTGGCTGGAGACAATACACACCTCTTTAACCTGTGCTTAACCCTCTCTCCACTCACATTGTCTGTACCTTTAAGACTTGATAACCTGTAAAGACTCGCATTCCAACCATTATTTTGTAAATTGAGTTTGTGCCTTTATATGCCCTGTTTGTGAACAGGACTCCCTCTTACCTGATGAAGGAGCAGTGCTCCGAAAGCTAGTGGCTTGTGCTACCAAATAAACCTGTTGGACTTTAACCTGGTGTTGTGAGACTTCTTACAATGTCAGGATATGCAGCAGATGCCTTCTCATACAATTTCACCTGCCTCTGGTTCACACACACGCCCTTGCCAGCAACACAAAATTCTGGCCTTTGTGTTGATAATTATTTAAGTGATTCAGGTGAGCTAAGAGGCAGATTATCGAAACTGAATTGTGTAGTAGCCAGAAGAGCTAATATAACTGAAAAATCATGCTTGCAATAACGAAGTCAAGCACACAATGCTTCATAGAATCCCTACTGTGCAAAAGGAGGCCACTTGGCCCATCGAGTCTGCACCGACCACAATCCCACCCAGGCCCTATTCCCGTAACCCCACATATTTACCCTGCTAATCCTCTGAAACCAGGGTCAATTTAGCATGGCCAATCAACTTAACCCCCACATCTTTGGACTGTGGGAGGAAACCGGAGCACCCGGAGGAAACCCACGGAGACACGGGGAGAATGTGCAAAGTCCACACAGACTGTGACCCGAGGCCGGAATTGAATCCGGGTCTCTGTGAGGCAGCAGTGCTAACCACTGTGCCACCATGTCACCCCATATTCATATTTAATATCCATGCACATGTCTCATATTCGAATTTCACATCCACTTCTTTCCTTCATGAGTTCACAGAATTCAGGGAGTTGGGTAGATGCAACATGGAGTTGTTCACATTGATAAGATGAGTACAATTTGTGGTAATGGACAGAAATTGGGATATAATTAGCAAATAAAGTGGCATGCATATAATTCGCAAAAAGGTGTGTAATTCCCAAAATAGGATGAGCCTCCAATTTTCTGTCACGAACCATGTGGATGTTGTCTGCAAAGGTGCCCCAACTTGAAATACTAATTCAAGATGGTGTATATTTTTTTCGGAATATTGAGGAATCACATAAAACCCCAATAAGAAATCAGTCCAGTCACCATATAACAATCCTGAAAGAATATTTATTAATTTAAGAACACAAAAATGCGCAACCACAATACTCTAAGACACCTAAGTACATGAATAACTAAATGCATGCACAGTTTATGTCAAAATTACCTCTTGTTCCAAACTATATCTAAAATCCATGAACTCGCTTCTTTTCCCTAAACAACATTCAAATTAAATAAATCTAGAAGTCAAATCCAGCCTATAGTTACCAGCCAATACAGGGCTGATCAAGTGTGGGAAACGTCTTTTTCTGGCCCAGCAAAGATATTTAAGCTACCTTTAAGAAGTTTTCCTGCAATGCTTTGACTCTAAGATGCAATAACATCGCATCTCTGAGAAGTAAAAGATGTCACAGGGCCTCTTTGGTTGTGAAATGGGTCTGAACCTCCTAGCTGTGTGTGCCGGACTGGCTTCTGGCTGTGAGACTAACCTGTCCCCTTCTGAGGGTGATAGCAGTTATAGTTTACCCTTTTGTCAATTCAAACTCAAGAGTCAGCTGTCACATATCTAAAATCCTTTCCTTTGTGGAGCTTAGCATTTCTATGGTCTGGAAATCACCTAACCTTTTAGGTCAACAGTTTCTACTTGGAGAATTTATCCTTTCTATAGCAGTCATCCAGTTCTCTGTTTCTATTCCGAGAGCAATTCACACCTGATCGTCTTTAGATGCTCTCATGCCTGTGGAATGTCCTGGTCACTTTTAGAGGTTCACCTGCCCCTGCAAATGCTGGCTATTACTGTTGCTAGGCGGACTTCTACCATTCAGGCCTTTTTAAATTCCTGTCAACTGTTGCTAGGTAGATTTCTACTTTTCAGGCCTTTTTAAATTCCTGCTGTTGCTAGGCAAAACGCTGACAAAATAGCCATTGTCCGGATCCTGAAAGATAACGGGTGGGATTCTCCAATCTCACCCGAGCCCTCCCTGCTGCAAGTGAGAAGGGAGAATTTGGCGTTCCAGCCAAAACTCTTTTCGCTGCAGCGGCACCGGAGGATACCAGCCGCGGACAAGGTTGGATGATTTTGGCTCACATCCATCCAGGTCATCTTGAACTGAAATGAATGTAATCACTTCAGATTTGATGATGCAAGTGGAATCTCCAGAAGAAATCACAAAAAGCTATTTAATAAATTTCATGCAGATGCGAATAAAGGTTTAATTGGCCTTTGGGTTCGCAGATTGATATAGATTCCTTGAGCCAATAAAGTTTTTTTTTTAGTGCCTGACAAATTGAAGATGGGATATTACGATGACACGATAATGACATTTAAATTAAATTTCAGCTCACTCTTAGCAGGCTATGCAGCTGCTGAGAATAAGCTGATCTGGAAAGGCAGTGTGAGAATAAATGTTTTAGCCATGAGAATTGTTGCTGAATATGCAAATGAATGAAATAAAATTAATTGAGATTTATTTGATAAGACATGCCTGAGGAAGTTATGACTTTACAAGAATGCCTACTTACCTAAAATTTCCAGAATCTATACCTTTTATTGACCTGTTTTTACTTGCTTCCAGAGAAGCAGTTGCTATAAGTCTTGGGATCTATGTACCTCAATACACTGATGCAAAAGTTGTTCTGTTGCGACAGTGTTGGCGACAAAACGTGTCTGCTGAAGAATTCATTATAGTTTTTGGTATGTTAACAGCAAGTCTTTATTTCCTACTTGTAATTATATACATATATACTGCCAAGGGTAGATGTGTGGGTGGCTCAGTGGTTAGCGCCGCTGTCTCACAGCGCCAGGGACCCGAGTTCGATTCCCGGCTTGGGTCACTATCTGTGCAGAGTCTGCACGTTCTCCTTATGTCTGCTGGGTTTCCTCTGGATGCTCCAGTTTTCTCCCACAATCCGAAAGACATGCTGTGAGGTGCATTGGCCTTGCTAAATTCTCCCTCAGTGTACCCGAACAGGCGCCGGAGCGTAACGACTGGGGGATTTTCACAGTAAATTCATTGCACTGTTAATGTAAGCCTACTTGTGACACAAATAAATAAGCTTAAACTTAAGGACCGATCTCCTTGGGCGGGATCTTGAATCTACGTCTAATTAAAGGCGCCCCTCACAAGATCTCCCCCTCCCCACCTCAGCAAATTTTTGTCCCTCACCACCTGACATTACATTGGCGAGGTTTACAATAGGTTCACCCAGATGTGAACTTGTTGAGGGGATCCTCTCCACACCCCCAGGGACACAACTGACCTGTGCAGGGGGGCGGTGCTAAGGAATGCCTAGGGGGAGCCTCACATGTATCCAAAACGATTGTATCCATCGTATCCAAAAGTTTGCAGATGACACCGAGATTGGTGGCATAGTGGACAGTAAAGAAGGTTATCTAGGATTGCAATGGGATCTTGATCAATTGGACCAGTGAGCTGATGAATGGCAGATGCAGTTTAATTTAGATAAATGCGAGGTGATGCATTTTGATAGATTGAACAAGGGCAGGACTTACTCAGTTAATGGTCGGGCATTGGGGAGAGTTACAGAACAAAGAGATCTAGGGGTACATGTTCAGAACTCCTTGAAAATGGAGTCACAAGTGGACAGAGTGGTGAAGAAGGCATTCGGCATGCTTGATTTCATTGGCCATTGAATATAGGAGTGGGGACATCTTGTTGAAGTTGTACAATACATTGGTAAGGCCACACTTGGAATACTGTGTACAGTTCTGGTCACCCTATTATAGAAAGGATATTATTAAACTAGAAAGAGTGCAGAAAAGATTTACTCGGATACTACCGGGACTTGATGGTTTGAATTATAAGGAGAGGCTGGATAGATTGAGACTTTTTTCCCTGGGGCGAAGGAGACTCAGGGGTGATCTTATCGAGGTCTTTAAAATAATGATGGGCATAGATCAGTTCGATCATCAACATCTTTTCCCAAAAGTCGGAGAGTCTAAAACTAGAGGACATAGGTTTAAGGTGAGGGGAAAGATACAAAAGAGTCCAGAGGGGCAATTTCTTGACACAGAGGGTGGTGAATGTTTGGAATGAGCTGCCAGAGGTAGTAGTAGAGGCAGGTACAATTTTCTCCTTTAGAAATCATTTAGACAGTTGCATGGGTAAGATGGGTATAGAGGGGTATGGGCCAAATGTGGGCAATTGGGACTAGTTTAGGGGTTTTAAAAAAAAAGGCAGCATGGACAAATTGGGCCGAAGGGCCTGTTTCCATGCTGTAAACCTCTATGACTCCATGACCTCTTGATACTATGCCTCTCCAAAAGAATACCCTGACTATCCAAATGAATCCACAATGTTGAGACCTGTACCTAACCGGTGTAATCTGCACATTTTAGATATCTACCGTACCACAAACACATGCAAAAAGCAGCTCCTGATTTACATGGGTAGCTGTCTCCGAGACCACGGATGTGCAATTTATAACCCAGACCCATTCATCACCATATGGCTATTATGGAGTTCACAACTGAACTGGCTTTCCCAGTGCACGTATTCTTTTGTAAACTGAAAACTAAAAGATTGCATATAAGGATATTCCAGTATATCGTTACAAATTCAATGATGCAGATTGAATGAGGAATCAAGTGCCACATTAGATACTCAGATAGAATGGTAACTGATCCAGGAATAATTCTGCATTGCTTTCCAATGGACTAAATCACTTCACATATATTTCCATCTTTCTAAAACTGAAAAATTTACTTCCCGTTCATTGTCATTATTCTATTTAGAATTGAAAAGATCCAAAACACTTCCCCCCATCTACTGCCATTGTATAGAATTCCTCTAACTGAGTCTCAACAGAAAATTCTGGTGCAGGTTTGAACATAAGAACTAGCAACCGGTGCGAACCAAAAAGCCGCTCAAACTAGCTCTGCCAACTCAGTAAGGTCATGGCTGATCTTTAACCTCAATTCCCCTTTCTCGTCTGACCCCCAGATCTTTTGATCCTCAATATTGGACAGCACAGTGGTTGATCAGCACTGCTGCCTCTCTGCGTCAGGGACCCAGGTTCAATTCAGCCTTGGGTGGTGTGAAATTTGCACGTTCTCCCCGTGTCGGCATGGGTTTCTTCCCACAGTCCAGAGATTGTGGGTTAGGCTGATTGGCCATGTTGAATTGCCTCTTCATGTCAGGGGGATTAACAGAGTAAATACGTGGTGTTACGGGATAGGGCCTGGGTGGGATTGTTGTCGGTGCAGGCTTGATGGGCAGAGTGGCCTCCTTCTGTACTGTAGGCATTCTATGGTTCTATGAATGTACTCAATTCCTGGGTATCCATAACTCTAGGGGCTAAATTATTTATTTTCCCAGTTATTTGATGGTGGTTCTTGCTCTGTTCACTCCATGTGGCTGGTCTGCTGCTTTCCTTTCCATTGAAGATGAGCACTACATTTTAAAAGCCAAGAATTAGTTGCTTAAAATATGTTTGTTTAATTCAGGTTGTTGAATTGAAGATTGATGCACTGTGGTGCAAGCATTTTGTCACTTTGGTGTTACCAAACTTCTCGGCTCAGCACAAGTTTGATTCACACTGCGACTTTTCTTTTAATAGTTATGTGTTCATCAAGATTTAACAATGTCTGAATAACACAATTAGACTGTAATTGGTGCTTAATTTGCATAAAGAGAGAAAGTACCTCTCGAAGTGCGACAAGGTGGATGCTCCACAGTTGTCTGAACTTGGTTCAATTTTGGTGATTAATAAGGTCTGAATAAAAAGTCACATCAGGTGCAGTGTTATTGTAGATAATTGTTAAATTCAGCAGCGTTACTTGTTAAATACTCAACTCATGTCCAATTCCTTGTGAATTAGGCTAATAACCAACTGGAAGTTGTATTGCAATCTGCCCCCTCTTGCTCCGTGGGGCTGATTACTGCACTTTTGTTCCCTCGTGTATGGTAATATAATGGGAAATCACTCTGTGCTGTAAGAAGGTGTCCTTTTGACAAGTCATCATTTGCAATATAACTGAAGATAACACACAAAACCAGTAGGACCTACTCATCTAATTAGAGCACCACCTTGAACAAGGATCAGATTTCAAAAATACAATTAAGCTTTGTCTTTAGAAGTAGAGGCAGGCAATAATTACTCAGAAAACCTTAAGGGGAGGCAATGGCCTAGTGGGATTATCGCTAGACTATTAATCCAGAAACTCGGCTGATGTTCTGGGGGCCCAGGTTCAAATCCCACCATGGCAAATGGTAGAATTCTAATTCAATAAAAAAAAAATCTGGAATTAAGAATCTACTGATGACCATGAAAGCATTGTCATAAAAACCCATCTGGTTCACTAATACCCTTTAGGGAAGGAAATCTGTCGTCCTTACCTGGCCTGGCCTACACATGACTCCAGAGCCACAGCAATGTGGGTGACTCTCAATTGCTCTCGGGCAACTAGGGATGGGCAATAAATGCTGGCCAGTCAGTGACACCCATGTCCCATGAATGAATATAAAAAGAATAAAATCTTATGAATGTTGCTGAAACATAGCTCCATTAGTGCAGGTTTGAACTTTACATCTTCTATCTCCTGAACACCTGACCTCCATTTTGGAGCACAAAGACATTTAATAGCTCTGGTTGTGGACCCAAACACTGGCTGGAGAGCTGCTGAGAAGCCCATCATAGCCAATTCTGGGCACTCCTTTGGGATTAAGTGCCTAGCATCCCACCATTGGCCTTCATGGTTCCCAGCTCCACTGTGGGGGCAGGAGGTGTGGGTATGAAAATTTACCTCCCGACCAAGTGGCACCGAGAGTTGTCCAAACACAGCACAGCCACACAAGCATGAGTTTTGGCTACCACTGGTACTGCAGTGGAACAGACTCGATGGACCATTGCTGCAGCCTCCTGACTAAAGTGTGTCATCGAGGTTTACAGCATGGAAACAGGCCTTTCGGCCCAATTTGTCCATGCCGCCCTTTTTTAAAAACCATTAAGCTCGTCCCAATTGTCCGAATTTGGCCCATATCCCCCTATACTCATCTTGCCCATGTAACTGTCTGAATGCTTTTTAAAAGACAAAATTGTACCCGCCTC
This sequence comes from Mustelus asterias, assembly GCF_964213995.1. Classification (NCBI taxonomy): domain Eukaryota; kingdom Metazoa; phylum Chordata; class Chondrichthyes; order Carcharhiniformes; family Triakidae; genus Mustelus; species Mustelus asterias. The sequence continues at coordinate 45,830,684 of NC_135821.1, forward strand.
TACTACCAACCCTGGCAGCTTGTTCCAGACACTCACCACCCTCTGTGTGAAAAAATTGCTCCTCTGGACACTTTTGTATCTCTCCCCTCTCACCTTAAACCTGCGCCCTCTAGTTTTAGACTCCCCTATCTTTGGGAAAAGATGTTGATTATCGAGCTGATGTATGCCCCTCAATTTAAAGACCTCTATCTGATCACCCTGTGTGTCCTGGGGCAGGATCGACTGGGAGGACCCAGTGGGTAGGGTTTGGGTGTGGTCATTCTCAAGGGTGGGGGAGGCTTCCCAAGGGTATCTCCAGTTCCACTCGCGGCTCCCTCCCTTGGCATCAGGTGCTTGAGAAGGAGGTACACTCCCACCAGGCCGGAAGCATACCCATCACCTAGTGAGGAGCCCACATGACCTGGTCCCCATCTACCACTGGTTGAATAACAGTGAAGGGCCTCAATTAGACTCTGGGTGGGAAGACTGTCCTCAACCTTCTTACCCAGGAATGAATTGTGGAGGAGGGAAAGTCAGGAAGGAGATTGGGCATCCATACCATGCTTTCCCCATCCCAGCTCATTTTTTGGGGAGGCGAGGAATTAATTCCACCCCCACCCCCACCCCCCCCCCCCCCCCCCCCCCCCACTCCCTGATTCTATCCTGTCAGGAGAACTAGGATTGGAAAGAGCGAAAGAAAAAATATCAAGGGAGATCCATAACACACCGCTCTGATGCACATCAGGGTGTCTTTATCAGAGAGCCTGGAAAACCAGCTACTCTTTTTTTGCAGAGATAAATGCAGAAAGGCCAAGGTAGAGCTCATTTTCAAAAAGGAGTATGTGGAGCTTGCACATTCTCTGTATGGAGTTTTCATGTTCTCCCTGTGTCTGCGTGGGTTTCCTCCGTGTGCTCCAGTCTCCTCCTCCACTCCAAAGATGTGTGGGTTAGGTTGATTGGCCATGCTAAATGGACCCGAGTGTCATGGGATTAGCAGGGTAAAAAAGTGGGATTTTGGGAATGTGGCCTGGGTGGGATTGTGCTAGGTGCAGACTCGATGGGCTGAATGGCAGCCTTCTGCACTGTAGGGATTCTATGGTTCTATGAGTCATTCGAAAAGAAACCTTTAATTCACAGGAAGATTCCCAAACTCAGTGTGTGTAATCAATAAAATGGATATCATTTGCTGATTAATTCTAGATTATGTTCCCGAATCCTAGCTTTCTATTGTTCTTTATTCACTTATTTTACTTTCTCTATTTGGGTCTTCCCTAAAAAAATCAATTCCAAAACTGTTGCATTTTGATTTGTTGCCTCCCTGTCTAAGTGGAAGGTGTAGAGAGTGCCTCCTGAGTTTTCTGACTATAAAGAGTGAAAAGACGCTGAAGTTTTAATGATCGTGGCTGAAAAGTGCTTGAACCGTGTGTCTTCCACCATTGTTTTTCTCTCAAGTGTTTGACATTAGCTCTCGCTCCATGTATTTGCTCATCACCCTTACCTCCCAATCCTTTCCCATCATCAGTGTGATTTCTTGCTGCTTTACCTCACCAAATATTACTTATCAATTGTCTTATTCTATACCATATTCTATCCCGTCTCTCCGTTTCTGTTTGATAATGTCCCTTCACTTCCCACTATCAACTCCTACCCTTTCCTTCTGTCACATATAGACGATCTGGAGGAGGGGACTGAGTACAGGGTAACAAAGTTTGCAGACGACACAAAGATAAGTGGAAAAGTGAATCGTGTGGAGGGCATAGAAGGTCTGCAGAGAGATTTAGACAGGCTGAGTGAGTGGGCGAGGATCTGGCAGATGGAGTATAACGTTAACAAATGCGAGGTTATTCACTTTGGAAGAAATAATAACAAATTGGATTATTATCTAAATGGAAATAAATTACAACATACTGCTGTGCAGAGGGACCTGGGGGTCCTTGTGCATGAGACGCAAAAACCCAGTCTGCAGGTGCAACAGGTGATCAAGAAGGCAAATGGGATGTTGGCCTATATCGCAATGGGGATAGAATATAAAAGCAGAGATGTCTTGCTGCATCTGTACAGGGCATTGGTGAGGCTGCAGCTGGAATACTGTGTGCAGTATTGTTCCCCTTATTTGGGGAAGGATATATTGGCCTTGGAGGGAGTGCAGAGAAGGTTCACCAGGTTGATATCAGAGATGAGGGGTGTTGATTATGAGGAGAGACTGAGCAGATTGGGTTTGTATTCGTTGGAATTTAGAAGGCTGAGGGGGGATCTTATAGAGACCTATAAGATAATGAAGGGGCTGGATAGGGTAGAGATGGAGAGATTCTTTCCACTTAGAAAGGAAGCTAGAACTGGAGGGCACAGCCTCAAAATAAAGGGGGGTCAGTTTAGGACAGAGTTGAGGAGGAACTTCTTCTCTCAGAGGGTGGTGAATCTCTGGAATTCTCTGCCCACTGAAGTGGTGGAGGCTACCTCGTTGAATATGTTTAAATCACGGATAGATGGATTCCTGATTGGTAAGGGAATTAGGGGTTATAGGGATCAGGCGGGTAAGTGGAACTGATCCACTTCAGATCAGCCATGATCTTATTGAATGGCGGGGCAGGCTCGAGGGGCTAGATGGCCTACTCCTGCTCCTATTTCTTATGTTCTTATGTGTTCACCAGCAGCACTTCCCATTTGCTATTTATAAGCATCTGTTACTCTCTACCTGCCCCAATGTCCATTCAATGTTAAACTGGATTCCACTGAAGAGGTTATTTCCAATTGTTTTGAACTGCTCCCTATTTTCCCTTGTCCCCTCTCCTTTCTCTTCAATTATTTGTCTCTTATTCATTTCCTCCTCATTTCATGAACAAAATTGCAATGTGTCCTCAGGAGCAGCCATTCCTATTTTTAATGTCAGGAATCTAAAATCTTTTGCGCTATCTTGCATTTGGAGCCATGACTTGGCATTATTTTACACCCTCCTTATCCAGAAATGTTAAATTTGAATTAAACCCAAAGACCATGCATTGATCACAGGCGGAACAGTGGTACAGTAGTCAGCACCGCTGCCTCACCGTGCCAGGGACTCGGGTTTGATTCCAGCCTCGGGTGATTGTCTGTGTGGAGTTTGCACATTCTCTCCACGTCCGCGCGGATTTCCTCCGGGTGCTCTAGTTTCCTCCCACAGTCCAATGATGTGCAGCTTAGGTGGATTGGCCGTGCTAAATTGCCCCTCAGTGTCCCAAGATGTGTAGGTTAGTTGGATTAGCCATGGTAAATGTGTGGGGTTACAGGGAATAGGGCAGGAGGGAGGGCTGTGTATGATACTCTGTCAGAGATTCGGTGCAAACCTGATGGGCCAAATGGCCTCTTTCTGCACTGCAGGGAATCTATGATTTCACTCACCTGTAGCTATTTCAGTCATAAATCACTATTCACTTTGTCTATCCAGAACTTCCTTGGTGTCCCCCAGCTTCTTGTTACGTGCACCACTTGTGTACAAACTCAGGAAACACATTCCAGCTGCTTTATTCTTGATATGTGTCCAAACTATTGGAGTTATTGTAGTATAAGGGGTTAACAGATGGGCTATGCCATGGGATGATGTAAATGATCATATACCATTGACATGAGTCAGTCTTATGTTTAACACTCTCTCTGAAAGAGGTTGAAATCATGCCAAGGAGCAGCATGCCTACCCTGTTCAGATACAGTGCTATAAACAGAGGTTAAGCAGATAATAGAGGGGTGGGATTTTCTGCGCAACCTGCTGCGTGTTTCATGGCCCACCATTGGCCAGCGGCGGGATCTTCCAGCCCCACCGTTGTCAATGTTGAATGCACCCCTCAACTCTGGGAGACCCGTGGCGGGGTATGCCATCAGTGGGACCAGAATACCCCGCCATCGCAAACAGCTGGAAAATTCCAACCTGTATGTTGTTACGAAGCGGAGGTTGATCCCTCTCTGAGGCCTAACACCTAACCACTCAAAGTGGAGTACCTTGCTTCATAATCTGTTAAAAGTGTGTGAGAAGGAGCACGATCTGATCTTCAGCAACTTTTAGCGGTTAAATCAAAATAACTACCTGAGACACTCTGTAAAATCAACAAGTAACACTTTCTACAATGGTAACAATCTATGTAACAATATTGGTATGTCATCAGGGGTATAAGAGACGGGGCAGTGAGACAAACAAGAACAACTGCCACCTGCCGAATGACAACTTAGTTTAGCTCTCAGGGAGAGAGACATTGGCTGGCTCTCATAGCTGCATTTATGTCTTAAAAGAAAGCCTCAGAACAATCTTCCACATAGTTGCTGTTTCTTGTTCAAGTCATGTTCTCGTTATAGCAAATACTTTGGTAAAAAAAAACAAGCCAAAGGGTTAATGAAGTAATCTGTTGGAACATGAGAATAGTTGATGAGTAACAGATGAAACTAGCCGAGATGAATTGGTTGAGGGACACTGGATGAAAAGAAAGACATTAATGAGTTCTGCTTGATTAGGCTTCACTTCAGGAAATGTGAATTGATATTGCTTGGCATTAGATATTTTAGTGATTACTGAAGACAAGAAAATTGCACAGAAAAGATGACTTGGATCTGAACCTAAATGACTCTCAGTCAGCTTTGAAGAAAATGATGGAGTTATAGTGCGAGCTGATGGAACCTGCATGCCATTCTGGCCTTTTCAACATCCTCTGTTTTAATTCCTCAAAGCTACTAGAAATGATGCATCATTTACAGGTGCAGCTTAATGCAAATTAATATGCAGAACTGTCAAATATTTTTCAAATGATTACAGTTTTATATTTACACCTCTCATGAAACAACTAATTACTGTTCTGGTATAACAGAGCATTCGTGCATGTTCATCCAGAGGAAAGATGTAAATTAATTTGCCTTGTCCACTAACATCATTTATTAAAAAGTGCGGTGTTCCACCAAACAACCTCACCTGACAAAAAGATCATTTTGAAAATCCCAATATCTTCTGTGAGGCTGTAGAGCAAAGTTTGCTGAGGCACACCTCAACTGTGTAGCACATTCAGATTGCAATTGGTCATGAGAATTACAACAACAGACTGAATTTATATAGTGCCTTTAAAGGAACAGCTCGCAGTGTTTCACAGGTATGTTATCGAACAAAATTTGACACCAAGCCACATAGGAAGATTTCAGGATAGTTGACCAAAATGCCGGGTCATAAAAGCGAGTCTGAAGGAAGAGAGAGAGAGTTGGAGAGCTAAAGAGGCCACATGCTGACAGTTGAGAGAATAGGTCAAGGTAACTGGCAATGCCCTGTGATGGCACATATTGATGCTGTCCCCAACTTGAAACTGCCACTCTGCTTTTCAACTTGCTCTTGCAAGCACTTTCAATATTTCATTGAACATACAAGTTAGAAGCAGCAGGAGGCCACTTAGAATCATAGAATCCCTATAGTGCAAAAAAAGGTCATTTGGCCCATCGAGCCTGCACCAACAACAATCCCACCCAGGCCCAATCCCTGTTAGCCCATGCATTTATCCTGCTAATCCTCTTGACCAATCAATCTAACCTGCACATCTTTGTACTGTGAGAGGAAGCCAGAATACCTGGAGGAAACCCATGCAGACATGGGAGAAATACAAACTCCAGGCAGTGACCCAAGCCAGGAATCGAACCCAGGTCCTTGGTGCTGTGAGGCAGCAGTGCTAACCACTGTGCCATCGTGCCGCCCCAAATAAAGGCCCCATTTGGCCCTTCAAGCCTGATCTGTCATTCACTAAGATCATGGCTGATCTAACTGTAGCATCCCACCTACCCTTATCAAGAATCTATCTACCTTTGCCTTGGAAACATTCAAAGACTCTGCTTCCGCTGCCTTTTGAGGAAGGGACTCACGACTTCCTGAGAGAAAAGAATTCTTCTCGTGTCTGTTTCAAATTTGCAAGCCTTTGTTTTCAAACAGTGACCTGGCACAGTGGTTAGCACTGCTGCCTCACAGTACCAGGGAATCAGAGTTCGATTCCAGCCTTGGGTCACTGTCTGTGTGGAATTTGCATGTTCTCCTCGTGTCCACGTAGGTTTCCTCCAGGTGCTCCGATATCCTCCCACAGTCCAAAGATGTGTGGATTAGGTTTGTTGGCCATGCTAAATTGCACCTTAGAGTCAGGGGGATTAGCAGGATAAATATGTGATGTTACAGGGACAGGGCCTAGGTGGGATTGTTGTCAGTGCAGGCTCGATGGGCCGAATGGCCTCATCTATGATCCTTTCCACATCCATCCTGTCAACACCCTTCAGCATCTGATACATTCCAATCAAGTTGGCTCTTATCCATACAAACTCCAGAAACAAACTGATCCTGTTCAATCTTTCCTCATAAAACAGCTCAGTATACCTGATATTGGTTTTGTAAACCGCCTCTGAACTGCTTCCAAGGTATTTACGTCCTTCCTTCAATAAGGTGACCAATACTTTACATTGAACACCAGATGTGATCTCACCAGTGTCCTGTACAACTGAGTAAGAAGTTTAACAACACCAGGTTAAAGTCCAACAGGTTTATTTGGTAGCAAAAGCCACACAAGCTTTCGAGGCTCTGAGCCCCTTCTTCAGGTGAGTGGGAATTCTGTTCACAAACAGAACTTATAAGACACAGACTCAATTTACATGAATAATGGTTGGAATGCGAATACTTACAACTAATCCAGTCTTTAAGAAACAAAACAATGGGAGTGGGGAGAGCATCAAGACAGGCTAAAAAGATGTGTATTGTCTCCAGACAAGACAGCCAGTGAAACTCTGCAGGTCCACGCAACTGTGGGAGTTACAAATAGTGTGACATAAATTCTGATTCTAGGATCGCATGATAAAGACTCAGGAGGAAAAAAGCAGAAATATTTATGTGAAATAGTGTGACATAAACCCAATATCCCGGTTGAGGCCGTCCTTGTGTGTGCGGAACCTGGCTATCAGTTTCTGCTCCGCGACTCTGCGCTGTCGTGTGTCGCGAAGGCCGCCTTGGAGAACGCTTACCCGAATATCAGAGGCCGAATGCCCGTGACCGCCTCTGTTTGTGAACAGAATTCCCACTCACCTGAAGAAGGGGCTCAGAGCCTCGAAAGCTTGTGTGGCTTTTGCTACCAAATAAACCTGTTGGACTTTAACCTGGTGTTGTTAAACTTCTTACTGTGTTTACCCCAGTCCAACGCCGGCATCTCCACATCACTGTACAACTGAAGCATAACCTTCCTACTTTTATATTCAATTCCCCTCGCAATAAATGATAATGTTCCACCAGCTTTTCTAATTACTTGCTGGACCTGCAAACTAGCCTTTTGTAATTCATGCACTAGGGCACCCAGATCCCTCTGAATTTCAAAGCTCTTCAATCTCTCGCCATGAAGATAATAAGCTTCTCTTTTATTCTTTCTGCCAAAATAGACAATTTCACATTTCCCACATTATACTCCATTTGCCAGATGACTGCCCACTTGCTTAACCTATCCATATCATCTTGGATTCTCCTTATGTCCTCTTCACAACTTAATTTCCGTACCTTCTGTCCTTTCATCCAAGTTATTTATATAAATTGTAAAAAGTTGAGGCCCAGCACTGATCCCTGTGTCACCTCACTCATTATGCCTTGCCAACCAAAAAATGACCCATTTATGTCTACTCTCTGTTTCCTGTCAGCCAACCAATCTTCAATCCATGCCAATACGTCACCCCCAATACCATGAGCTTTTATTTTCTTCAATAACCTTTGATGTGGCACTTTATCAAATGCCTTCTGGAAATCTAAGTACAGTACATCTACCAATTCCCTTCTATCCACAGGACAAGAACTCAACACTCAACTGGGTTTTCCCGCATTAGCCTTAGCAAGTTACGTTCATCAGCTGTTAAGCAATATGGACGAAAACAATCAAAACCTCATCAAAATTATCCTATCTTCTCACACAGGCACAGACACACAAATGCTTTGCAGTAAGTGTAACTTGAGAGTAAGCCGAGCTACGTTTATTCCCTTTTTCCGAATCCAGGAGCACTGAGGTCCGTTGCCATGTTTAACTGCCTCAAGGCAAAATCAAAGCCGAAAATTAACTTTGAGTGTGTCTTGATTTTTCTCGCTGAGTGCTATAGTGAAAAGTACCTTTAACAATCAAGGAAGTCAATGGCTTAGTTTTTAACCAAATAATGATTTTTAAAAATGCAATAATTTATTGGAAGCCATTTTAATATTTATATGAATACTTATGTGTCTCTGGTGAAGTGGGGGAAGAGGACTAAGGAGAGGACCACTCATGACTGGCAGGACCATCTTGGCTCCACATCAGTTAAAAAATAATAATGTGTACCCTCTTCAGCAGCAGTACTTGTCCCCTTCACATCAAAAAAAATGGAGCAGATCCCATTCCTGTTCTACTCAGTACAGCCCAATGAGTAAAGGGATTCTAAAACAGGCTTTAGACCCCACAATAGCCTGTTGTGCTTGTTTGAGGCAGCTGCTTTGAAGACTTGAAAAATGGCCCAACACAATGGGATCAATCTTGCCACCCATTCAAACCACACTCCCACTGCTGGCTTGAATGGTGGGAAAATTCCAGAGCTCCGAAAGCTTGTGTGGCTTTTGCTACCAAATAAACCTGTTGGACTTTAACCTGGTGTTGTTAAACTTCTTACTGGGAAAATTCTGGCCAAGGTGCTTTTCGATCTGCTTGAATGGAGCAGGATGCTGGAGCCCAAAATTGGACCCCATTGTGTTTGTTTACACCTATGAAAAGAGTCCAATTTTATTCATTCATCCCTAATTTCCCAAGGCTAGTTAAGAGTCAACCACATTGCTGTGCTTCTGGTGTCACACGTAGGACAGACCGGATAAGGACGGCAGATTTCCTTCCCTAAAGGACATTAGTTTTTCCGACAATGGTTTCATGGTCATTAGTTGATTCATAATTCCAGATATTTTTTATTGAATTCAAATTCCACCATGTGCCGTGGCGAGATTCGAACCCGGGTCCCCAGAACATGAGCTGAGTGTCTGGATTAATAACCTAGCGATAATACCACTAGGCCATCGCCTCCTCTCTCTAAATTTTAACATGTAGCTTAATTGATTCAGGATCTTTCTTGAACCTAAGAAAGCTGAAGCAATTGTACATAATCCTTCAGAGCTTTCACATTCTGGCCCAGTGTGAGCACTGCTGCCTCACAGCGCCAGGGACTCAGGTTCAATTCCTAGCTTGGGTCAGTATCTGTGCAGAATCTGCACGTTCTCCCCGTGTCTGTGTGTGTTTCCTCCCACAGTCTGAAAGACATGCTGTTTAGGTGCATTGGCCATGCTAAATTCTCCCTCAGTGTACCCGAACAGGTGCCAGAGTGTGGCGACTAGGGGATTTTCACACTAACTTCGTTGCAGAGTAAGCCTACTTGTGACGCAAATGAATAAACTTGAAAACTGTTTCTTCCTTACCTTAATTTCTTATCTATGACATTTAAATCACCCTGATATTGCTTGCCAATGATTTTGTGGTGCATTGGAGATGTGATATGTGAGACAGACTTTGGTTAAAAATAAAGAGAGCTTTATTAATGTTGTGTGATCTGTTTCGTGGCAGCTTCTTCTCTCTCTCTCTACTTCCTGCATTCGGCATTTTACATCATTTCCGGTGCAAACATTGATACCACAAAGCTCTAGTGAGCCAATAGGAATGTATATAAATTCACAACAGATTTTTTTTACTTTTTCTGTCAATTTCCCTTGAACTTCAATTTTATTTGTCACAGGAAATCAAATGTTGCTTCAATATCGAGGGCAGTCATTCTCACCGCAATGCTGGAAGTCAGTGCTTTTATCCATGTTTGAGCCAAGACTTGCATCGGGGTTTGGAACTGAGTGGTCCCAGTGGAACCCAAACTAAGCATTGATGGACAGGTCAATGGTGTGTGAGTGGCAATGGTAGCAATGTCACTGATAGCACCTTGCAGCACACAGTGCTGATAATTGTAGGCTGATTGGGTGGAAAGGACTGAAATGAATTTTTCCTCCTTTTCATGGACAGGACCTCCCTGAGCAATTTTCCACACCAGCGTGTATCGTGTGCTGGAACAATTTGGCGAGAGGAGTGGCTAGCTCTGGAGCACAAATCTTCAGTGGCCTATTGTCAAGTCCCATAGCATTTGCAGTGTACAATGTGTTTGGCTTGTTCTTGCTATCATGTGGAGCGAATAATATTGGCTGAGGACTGGCTTCAAGGTTGCTGGGGACCTGAAGAGAAGGCCGAGATCCACTTGGCACTTCCGGTTGAAGTTGGTTGCCAACACTGCAGCTTTCTCTTCTGTACCCATTTGTTTTGGGTCACTTTGCTCTGTCTGTGGTTGCTACTTTTGCCATTTATCAAGCACAGCATTCTGTGCTGTAGCTTCTGCAGAGCAGCACCTTATTTTCAGATATGTCTGGTACTGTTTTTGACAGGTTCTTCTACACTCTTTACTGAACCTGAGTTTATTCCCTGGTGTAAAGGTAATGGTTGTGAGAGAGTTAAGATAGGCCATGGAGTTTGTTTATTTCAGTGTCATAAGTAAGCTTACATTAACACCGCAAGTTACTGTGAAAATCCCCCAGTCGCCACACTCCGGCGCCTGTTCGGGAACCCTGAGGGAGAATTTAGCATGGCCAATTCACCTAACCTGCACATCTTTGGAGTGTGGGAGGAAACCAGAGCACCCGGAGGAAACCCACGCAGACACAGGGAGAACGTGCAAACTCTGCACAGACAGTGACCCAAGCCAGGAATTGAACCCGGGTCCCTGGCACTGAGACAGCAGTACTAACCACTATGCCACTCCATAATGAAGGGCACACTTTATATTTACAATAACATTTGTAAGCCACTGATCTTGTTCTAAGACCAGGCTAAGCAGCATATGAAACGCGTTTGCATCTCCTTTTGAATCTAACTTGCATTCTAAATATTGCCTTTCTATCTCAATTAATGCCTGTGCTCAGGGCACTGTCAAAGCAGCGTTCTGACTTGCTTGTAGTCACTTAACCAGAATGTAAAAGGACAGGTCTATTGATCATGTGGACTAGCACCACATTATCATCCACCGACAAGCTGTACATCCATTGATAGTGGCAAGTTATAGTCATCCATGTTCACACCAAATTCATTGCAAAGCAGAAAGATACACACATACAGACAAACAGATCAGCAGACAGAAAGCAAAAGAACCAGAAACAGAGAGATACAGAGATTCTTGGTGAAAGGGAGAAAGAAAGATTTCCTGGAATCACAGAATTGTTACGGTGCACAAGGAGGCCTTACACCAGCTTACCAAATGAGCATTATGGTTTAGTGCCATTCCCCTGCCTTTTCCCGTACCCTTGCATATTGCTTCTATTTAAGTAATCATCTAACGCCCTCTTGAATGCCTCAATTGAACCTGCCTCCACCACGCTTCCAGGCAGTGCATTCCAGACCTAAACCACTCGCTGTGTGAAATAGTTCTTTTTTCTCACAGCACATTTGTTTCTTTTGCAAATTAGTTTAAATTTGTGCCCTCTTGTTCTTGATCCTTTTAGGAGCAGGAATAATTTCTCCTTATCTCCTGTGTTGAGTCCTCATGGTTTTGAGTATGTGGTGTCTGCCTCTTTAAGACAGCCAATGGTAGCACTGCCAATACGGTACAACACGGTACAATGGTAGCACCAGGTACAACGTCGACAACTGCCAATCTCCAGGTGCAATTTTACAACTCATCCGCTTCATCCTGGACCACAATGTCTTCACCTTCAACAACCAGTTCTTCATCCAGACACACGGAACAATCATGGAGACCAAATTCGCACCTCAATATGCCAACATCGTCATGCACAGATTCGAACAAGACTTCTTCACCGCACAGTACCTTCAACCGATGCTATACACTAGATACATCAATGACATTTTCTTCCTTTGTTCTAATGGTGAACATTCACTGAAACAACTATATGATGACATCAACAAGTTCCATCCCACCATCAGACTCACCATGGACTACTCTCCGGAATCAGTAGCGTTCTTGGACACACGCATCTCCATCAAGGACAGTCACCTCAGTACTTCACTTTACCGCAAGCCCACAGATAACCTCACGATGCTCCACTTCTCCAGCTTCCACCCTAAACACATTAAAGAAGCCATCCCCTACGGGCAAGCCCTCCGTATACACAGGATCTGCTCAGATGAGGAGGATCGCTGAAATATGCCCTCATAAGAACAAGATATGGCGCTTGACTCATCGATCGACAGTTGCAATTCGCCACAGCGAAAAACCGCACCGACCTCCTCAGAAGACAAACACGGGACACAGTGGACAGAGTACCCTTCGTCGTCCAGTACTTCCCCAGAGCAGAGAAGCTACAACATCTTCTCTGGTGCCTTCAATATGTCATCGATGAAGATGAACATCTCGCCAAGGCCATCCCTACACCCCCACCTCTTGCCTTCAAACAGCCACACAACCTCAAACAGACCATTGTTCGCAGCAAACTACCCAGCCTTCAGGAGAACAGTGATCACAAACCAGACAACCCTGCCACAGCAACCTCTGCAAGACGTGCTGGATCATCGACACGGAAGCCATCATCTCACATGAGAACACCATCCACCAGGTACACGGTACATACTCTTGCAACTCGGCCAACGTTGTCTACCTGATACGCTGCAGAAAAGGATGTCCCGAGGCATGGTACATTGGGGAGACCATGCAGATGCTACAACAATGGATGAATGAATATCGCTCGACAATCACCAGGCAGGAACGTTCTCTTCCAGTTGGGGAACTCTTCAGCGGTCATGGGCATTCAGCCTCTGATCTTTGGGTAAGCGTTCTCCAAGGCGGTCTTCACGACACATGACAGCGCAGAGTTGCTGAGCAGAAACTGGTAGCCAAGTTCTGCACACATGGGGATGGCCTCAACCGGGATCTTGGGTTCATGTCACACTATCTGTAACTCCCACGACTTGGAAAATCTCACTAACTGTCCTGTCTGGAGTCAATACACATCTCTTTAACCTGTGCTAAACACTCTCTCCACTCACATTGTCTGTACCTTTAAGCCTTGATTACCTGTAAAGACTCGCATTCCAACCATTATTTTGTAAATTGAGTTTGTGTCTTTATATGTCCTGTTTGTGAACAGAACTCCAACTCACCTGTTGAAGAAGCAGCACTCCAAAAGCTTGTGGCTTGTGCTCCCAAATAAACCTGGTGTTGTGAGATTTCTTACTGTCTTTAAGACAGTACAGCAGATCAGGTCACCTGACTTGAGGGACCAATGGAAACTGAGAGTGAGAGATCACGCCAGAGGGTGGAGTCCTCGGGCAGAATTATCCAGCAGCCATGCAGTTAACATCATAAAGACTGGAACATGACTCCATGGCAGAGAGCTGCAACTCCTGTACCTAGTGACTCTTATCCATCAATACCTTTTGTTCCTGACGAAGTCTGAAATCGATTGATGATGCCAGAAGTGCCACAACATAATAGAACATCGCTATCAAGACTCCTCTCAGTCTTCTTCTCTCCAAGGATAACAATCCCAACCGTTCCAATCCATCCTCACAGCTGAAGTTTCTCATCCCTGGAACCATTCTTGTAAATCCCTTCTCCAGTGGATTTGCATCTTTTCTGGAGTGTGGCACCCAGAACTGTACAAAATATTCAAGCTGAGGTCTAACTGATGTCTTGTACACGTTCAGCATAACCTCCTTGCTCTTGTACTCCATGCTCCTATTAATGAAGCCCAAGATACTAAATGCTTTATTAATTGCTCTCTCCACCTGTCCTCTTTTCTCGACCGTGCTTTCACAGCCCCACCTCCAACTCATGGCCATTAGTATGCTCTTGCCACATCCCACCTTCATCCATCCACAAGGCATCCCAAAATCATCTTGTATGCAAAGAGGGTGCAAGTTATTATTGTTCTGATTCACCAGATACACAAAATAAAGCAGGACAGGAGCTCCCCTCAACCGAAGCTCTTTACATTATGCTGATATCACCTTAGCCATATGCACCAAAATCTCATAGGCAACATTTTGACAGCTGCCCGATAAGTCTGTGTGGAATTGGGAGGGATTACTCACGCTGTCAGGTTCATTCTGCAAGTGAGGTAACTTGTGAGGCATTTGGGCATAAACCTGGCAGCGTAAACCAGGCCAATATGTTGTGACTGGGTTTTGTATTTAAAGTGATTATGATTAAACTGGCAGTTTGTATCAATGTTGTCGCTGAGAAAATGGCGGAATTGAAATGTCATTTTCCAATCTGATGCTCACGCCAAATGATATTGGATACTCCCCGCACCCGTCGATCACACCCACCTCCTGTTCGGAAGGCTGTCTCTCAAGCTGCACAATAGCTCTCCTGAAGCCACACCTCAAGTATCCACTGGACGGCACAGTGGTTAGCACTGCTGCCTCACATCTCCAGGGACATAGGTTCAATTCTGGCCTCGGGTCACGGTCTTAGCTATAAGGAGAGATTGGGTAAACTGGGCTTGTTCTTCCTGGAAAGACGGAGAATGAGGGGAGACCTAATAGAGGTGTACAAAATTATGAAGGGTATAGATAGGGTGAACAGTGGGAAGCTTTTTCCCAGGTCGGAGGTGACGATCACGAGGGGTCACGGGCTCAAGGTGAGAGGGGCGAGGTATAACTCAGATATCAGAGGGACGTTTTTTACACAGAGAGTGGTGGGGGCCTGGAATGTGCTGCCAAGTAGGGTGGTGGAAGCAGACACGCTGGCATAGTTTAAGACTTACCTGGATAGTCACATGAGCAGTCTGGGAGTGGAGGGATACAAACGAATGGTCTAGTTGGACCAATGAGCGGCACAGGCTTGGAGGGCCGAAGGGCCTGTTTCCTGTGCTGTACTGTTCTTTGTTTGTTCTTTGTATGGAGTTTGCACATTCTCCTCGTGTCTGCGTGGCTTTCCTCCGGGTGCTCCGGTTTCCTCCCACAGCCCAAAGATGTGCGCGATAGTTGGATTGGCCATGCTAAATTGCCCTTTAGTGTCAGGATTAGCAGTTTAAATATGTAGGATTACGGGGATAGGGCCTGGGTGAGATTATTGTTGGTGCTGGCTTGATGGGCCAAATGGCCTCCTTCTGCACTGTCGGGATTCTCTGTGGTCCAATGTATTTCTGGGCACTTGATTTAAAAAAAGTATTGGAATATAATAAATAAACTTTTCAGCTTATTTGTTCCTGCTATAACCAAAAAAAGTAAAACAATCAGGTTAACAGGACTCCACAATGATGAAATGTCGGTGTCAGTCAGACTGATTCTATCTATGACATAACTCCTGTCTGATAAGTGTCTGAGTCGACTAATGTTAGTCTGAGATCATTATATCCCCCACAACTGCAGCTTTAAATTGACAGATTTCACAGATCCTTTCTTGGCGTAATCATGGGTTGATTTACAACCAGTACAGGTACTAATGGTAAACTCCAACCAGAAGATAATATTAGAAAGCCGACCTGTGGGTGATTGCATTAAAAATTTGCAAGTCATGGTATAATCCAAGTCCTTTACATTATTGATGTCAGTGACACCCCAATATTGTCGTTATAATTAAATTAGCATTTCTTTTAATCTTCCGTGAGCTTTGCTAATTTGCGCCGAATGATCTTTGGCTTATTTTATTCATGTCTTGGGAATAAACAAAAACGCATTCCTGGCTCTGCACAGATGTCCTTGCTCTCAGATACTGAAAGATAAATCACGCTGCTTTTCGGGCATCTTACAATGAATATTCAGTTCCTTCAGGTGCTTCCTTGTTTTTTCCTTATATGTTGGCTGCACAGTGAAGATCTAACATGTTTCTTGTTTCGATGCAAATTGATTCTGAATATGCTTGATAGTGTGACCCAAGGGTGAGGTCTATGATATGCCCATTGACAACAATAAAACCAAGAAGCATGAGACAACTTCCAAAACACACAATTTCTGCTTGCATGCAAAGTCGAGGTCCAGATGGATGTTTTAGAGATTGTCTAATTACACTTTTTAGGGCGGCACGGTAGCACAGTGGTTAGCACTGCTGCTTCACAGCTCCAGGGACCTGGGTTTGATTCCCGGCTTGGGTCACTGTCTGTGTGCAGTTTGCACATTCTCCTCGTGTCTGCGTGGGTTTCCTCCGGGTTCTCCGGTTTCCTCCCACAGTCCAAAGATGTGCGGGTTAGGTTGATTGGCCATGCTAAAAAAAAAATTGCCCTTAGTGTCCTGAGATGCGTAGGTTAGAGGGATTAGTGGGTAAATGTGTAGGGATATGGGGGTAGGGCCTGGGTGGGATTGTGGTCGGTGCAGACTCGATGGGCCAAATGGCCTCTTTTTGTACTGTAGGGACTCTATCATCTCTCAAAATTTGTCGCTGAAGTCTGTAGTTTTTTCTTTGTTAACGGGACGTATTGGACATCTGCATGAGGTTGGACCTTCCCCTCCTCCAGATCTCTCTCTCTTCTCTGCCATGTTTTGAAGTTTAACATTTAATAATGAGTTTATTTATTAGTGTCACAAGCAGGCTTACAATAACACTGCAGTGAAGTTACTGAGAATATCCCGTAGTCGCCACACTCCGGCAACTGTTCAGGTACACTGAGGGAGAATTTAGCATGGCCAATCCACCTAACCTGCACATCTTTCAGACTGTTGGAGGAAACCAGAGCACCCGGAGGAAACCAATGCAGACACGGGGAGAATGTGCAGACTCCGCACAGACAGTGACCCAAGCCGGGAATCGAACCTGGATCCCTGGTGCTGTGAGGCAGCAGTGCTCACCATTGTGCAATTTGACATCATTATTCCCTTTAATTTAGTGTATGCTTCTGATGTGGAATTGGTACTGGAGCTTTCTGGGGTGACTTGAACTTTGAAACAATAACAATTTACTTGCGTGCCATTCCTTAAGCTCTGTAATTGTAATTGATTTAAAATATCACACCAGTCAAATTCAAATGTAAATCATTTCACCCACTCAGCTCAAAAACATAGGAAATAAAGCAATTTTTTCTGTCTGGGTTGAAGGAATAGTCGTGCATAAGTTCTGCTTTTTTAAAAAAATCAGGTGAGAGGAAATTACTTGACTAAAAGGACAGGATTTACCTGTTCTTATAACCGGTCGGATCTTCCTGTCTTGCTGAAGGGAACCACTCATGATGGGCTCCCGAGTGTTAGGGGGTGTTATGATAGTTTTTAAGTATAACAAGAAAACCATTATTCCCCTCAAGTAGCCAAACAAAGTAACAGAGTGGTTCCAAGATTAACTTTACTATTGCCAGCTACAGGACCCTGAATTTGAGGACACTCAGTGAAAAATTCAGAAATACAATGGTAATTAAAGTCTCAGCACCGATTACAAGTAATTAGCATATATCAATAAAAGAGTAGGAGTTATCTCTATCCAATCATAGTTATGATTACATTATGCACACATAAGGGTATAATGCCCACTTAAAACTTCTGCATGTTATATCACAGGAGTCATAGAGGTTTACAGCATGAAGACAGGCCCTTCGGCCCAACTTGTCCATGCTGCCCCTTTTTTAATGACTAAGCTAGTCCCAATTGCCCACATTTGGCCCATATCCCTCTACACCCATCTTACCCGTGTAACTGTCTAAATGCTTTTTAAAAGACAAAATTGTACCCGCCTCTACTACTACCACCTTGTGGCAGCTTGTTCCAGGAACTCACCACCCTCTGTGTGAAAAAATTGCCCCTCTGGACCCTTTTCTATCTCTCCCCTCTCACCTTAAACCTATGCCCTCTAGTTTTAGACTCTTTTAGACTCTTTTACCTTTGGGAAAAGATATTGACTATCTCGCTGATCTATGCCCCTCATTGTTTCAGAGACTTCTATAAGATCACCCCTAAGCTCCAGAGAGAAAAGTCCCAGTCTATCCAGCCTCTCCTTACAACTCAAACCATCAAGTCCTGGTAGCATCCCAGTAAATTTTTTTGCACTCTTTCTAGTTTAATAATATCCTTTTTATAATAGGGTGACCAGAACTGTACACAGTATTCCAAGTGTGGCGTCACCAATGTCTTGTATAACTTCAACAAGACGTCCCAACTCTTGTATTCAATGTTCTGATCAATGAAACCAAGCATGCCGAATGCCTTCTTCACCACCCTGTCCACCTGTGATTCCACTTTCAAGGAGTTATGAACCTGGACCCCGAGATCTCTTTGTTCTGTAACTCTCCCCAACATCCTACCATTAAGTGAGTAAGTCCTGCCCTGGTTCGGTCTACCAAAATGCCTTGCATTTATATAAATTAAATTCCATCTGCCATTGGTCAGCCCACTGGCCTAATTGATCAAGATCCCGTTGCAATCGGAGATAACTTTCTTCACTGTTCACTATGCCACCAATCTTGGTGTCATCTGCAAACTTACTAACCATGCCTCCTGAATTCTCATCCAAATCATTAATATAAGTGACAAATAACAGCGGACCCAACACCGATCCCTGAGGCACACCGCTGGTCACAGGCCTCCAGTTTGAAAAACAATCCTCGACAACCACCCTCTGTCTTCTGTCATCAAGTCAATTTTGTATCCATTTGGCTACCTCACTCTGGATCCTGTGAGATTTAACCTTATGCAACAACCTACCATGGGGTACCTTGGCAAAGGCCTTGCTAAAGTCCATGTAGACAACATCAACTGCACTGCCCTCATCGACCTTCTTGATTGCCCCTTCAAAAAACTCAATCAAATTTGCGAGACATGATTTTCCACTTACGAAGCCATGCTGAATGTTCCTAATCAGTCCTTGTGTCTCTAAATGCCTGTAGATCCTGTCTCTCAGAATACCTTCTAACAACTTAACCACAACAGATGTGAGGGTCACTGGCCTGTAGTTCCCAGGCTTTTCCCTGCAGCCCTTTTTAAACAAAGGCACAACTTTGCCATCTTTCAATCTTCAGGTACCTCACCCATGGCTGTCAATGATTCAAATATCTCTGCTAAGGGACCACAATTTCCTCGCTAGCCTCCCACAACGTCCTGGGATACACTTCATCATATCGTCAAGAAATGATAGCTATATCTCTGATCAATGGTATCTCAACCTCCCTTTCCATTGCTTCTTGTTCTAATGGGCAGATATGTATTGCAACTGCATACCATTTGATTAGACAATCCTTGAGCGTTATCTGGGCTTACTTTAATCAAAACCTGTCATTTACACACAGTTTTCCCTGTGTGACTGAGGTTCAGTTTACAGCTTATGTGATTTTTAACCCTTTCATCTAGTGGCAGGAAGGGTGAGCCACACAAAATGCCAAAGACATTGGCAGGTCCTGAAGATCTGCAAGTCATGGAAAAGATGCTGCGTCGCTGGTCAGAGGTGGTGGCAGCAGGGAGGGAGGGTTGGCGGCGGGGGATTGGAGGAGAGGAGAATCCCACCCGTATGGTGGTGAATCTTTGGAATTCACTACCCAGATGGTTGTGGATGCTCCATCGTTGAATCGTTTAAAGCTGGGATAGTAGATTTTTGCTCTCTGAGGAATTGAGGGAATGGGGAGTGGGCAGAAACGTGGAATTGAAACCCAAAATCAGCCATGATCGCACTGATTGGCAGAGCAGACTCAACAGGCCACGTGGTCTATTATTTCTTGTGTTCCTGTGTTTAATTAAATATGATGTGCAGATGCCGGCGTTGG
The DNA here is from genome assembly GCF_964213995.1 of Mustelus asterias. NCBI lineage: Eukaryota > Metazoa > Chordata > Chondrichthyes > Carcharhiniformes > Triakidae > Mustelus > Mustelus asterias. Next base: position 45,850,347 of record NC_135821.1, read on the forward strand.
ACTGGGGTGAACACAGTAAGAAGTCTCACAACACCAGGTTAAAGTCCAACAGGTTTATTTGGTAGCAAATACCATAAAATACCTGCAGCGCTCCGAAAGCTTATGGTATTTGCTACCAAATAAACCTGTTGGACTTTAACCTGGTGTTGTGAGACTTCTTACTTTAATTAAATATCCAGCCATCAACAATTGTCACCCTATTAACTGAAATTGAAAGAGCACTCAACAACAACTTGCATCTGTCTAATGCCTTGAATGTATTAAAAATGTCCCAAGATACATCACAATCATTATCAGACAATAATTTATATCAAAGCTAAGAAGACTACATTTGGTCAGGTGGGGCTTATCTTCATGGAATTTACCTCTTCACCCTTTCAGGCTGCACATTCCACTATTTCGTGGGCAACTCGGGATGGGAAATAAATGCTGGCCAGCCAAGCAATACCCATGTCCCATGAATGAATGATAAAATAACCATTACAGCTTACTGCAGAATAATAAAACTCATGTTCCCTTTGGGTAAAAGCAAATTGCTGCGGATGCTGGAATCTGAAACCAAAAGAGGAAAGAACGAAGCAAAGAGCTCTCAGGCCGCCCTGGTGTGGGATGGAGGTGCAGAGAGTTTGCACATCCATGGTGAATGTGAGGCAGGTATGGGCTGCGAAGTGGAAGCTGTCAATATGACGCAGGGCACCAGAGGAATCCCGGATGGAGGTGGGGAGGAGTTTTTTCTCTTTTGGTTTCATGTTCCTTTTGAATCCTTTCTCACTGTCTTGAATTTGCATACCTAAAGTTTCTGACCTATCTTCCATAGAGACGTTTTTCCTCAAAGTCGCTTTATTAACACATCCTGTAACTTCCTCTATTGCCTGCATAAATAGAAAACAGTCATATAAATTATTCATAAAGATTGTTCCTTTACATGATGCTTGAATATAAAAATGAATAAACAAAGGCACGCCACCATGTTCAATAATGTATTGACAGCAGTCAAAGCACAAAACATGGGGAACCCTTTCTCGATTCTGTCAATGGAACTCAAACTACAACTACTGCCCTGATTTTTGATTCAGCAGAATGGAAAGAGAGGTGATTCAAACCATTATTGTTTCGTGTGCTTCATACTTTACGCCATGGAGGTGGCACAGTGGTTAGCACTGCTGCCTCACAGCGTCAAGGTTCGATTCCCGGCTTGGGTCACTGTTTTGTGCGGAGTCCGCATGTTCTCCCTGTGTCTGCGGGGGTTTGCTCCCAAGCCCGAAAGACGTGCTGATTCAATGCATTGACCATGCTAAATTCTCCCTCAGTGTACCCGAACAGGCACCAGAGTGTGGCGACTAGGGGGTTTTCATAGTAACTTCATTGCAGTGTTAATGTAATACTACTTGTGACATTAATAAAATAAAGTTTTTAAAAAATTAAAATTACCAATAAAGTTGATCACCTCCAGTCCCTTTCACCATCCACCGTGTTATTATTTTGGAAGGATTGTTTACCTCCAGACACACACACTAATACACTTTACACTATGCCTGCTCTGCGATAACAGAATAAGTTCAGATTCACAGGCTGTCCTCACAGTGATATTGCTGAAAGTTATTTGTAGGGATTTCACCTCTGCTGTGGATATACTAACACTGGTAGAAAATTGTCTGGGGCTTATGTGCAACACCAATGCGATCATAAAACCCTTTCAACACACTGTGCCGAGGTGCTGAACGTGTCTGGCACCCTCAGGATAACACTTCTGCAAGAAGTCAGCTTCTTCAGGAGGAGAGAAGGCAAAATTGGCACAATCAGAAAACAAAAACCAACGAAAAGTGGCAGAAGGCTGATTTGAACAACTTCTCAAGAAATTTCTTCTCAAATAAACTGACACTCGGCAAGTTCAAGACTGTGTCTAAGGCATAGCAGGAAATGAAATTTTCCATGAAGGAGCGGCACGATGGCACAATGGTTAGCACTGCTGACTCTCGGCGCCAGGGACCCGGGTTCGATTCCCATCTTGGGTCACTGGTGCATTGGCCATGCTAAATTCACCCTCAGTATACCTGCACAGGCGACGGAATGTGGCGACTAGGGGATTTTCACACTAACTTAATTGCAGTGTTAATGTAAGCCTACTTGTGATTTAATAAATAAATGAGTAAATATTCCCCTTTTTTCCCATGGGAGGAGTGAGAAGTTACTGGATGGCTCAAATAGTTCATGGGTGCATTGCGTGCTGCAAATGTATCAACCTTCATGGTGCCAGGGACCCAGGTTCAATTCCCGGCTTGGGTCACTATCTGTGCGGAGTCTGCACATTCTCCCCGTGTCTGCGTGGGTTTCCTCCGGGTGCTCCGGTTTCCTCTCTCATTCTGAAAGACATGCTGGTTAGGTGCATTGACCCGAACAAGCACTGATCTATGGCGACTAGGGGAATTTCACAGTAACTTCATTGCAGTGTTAATGTAAGCCTTACTTGTGACTAACAAATAAACTTTAAAAACTTTAACAGGTTGGGTGAGTGGGCTAATGAATGGCAGATGCAATATAATTTGGGTGGCATGATGGCACAGCGGTTAGCACTGCTGCCTCACAGCGCCAGGGACCTGGGTTCGATTCCTGGCTTGGGTTACTGTCTGTGCAGAGTCTGCACATTCTCCCTGTGTCTGCATGGGTTTCCTCCGGGTTCTCCGGTTTCCTCCTACAGTCCAAAGATGTGCGGGTTAGGTGGATTGGCCATGCTAAATTGCCCCTTAGTGTCAGGGAAACTAGCTATGGTAAATGCATGGGGTTGTGGGGATGGGGCCTGGGTGGGATTGTGGTCGGTGCAGACTCGAAGGGTTGAATGGCCTCCTTCTGCACTGTATGATTCTATGATTCTAAGAAAGCTGAATCTGAAATTTTAGTTGCAATATTAAGTCTACATTTCCTGTCCCCATCAAGCAACATCCTCCCTTCTGATCCTCACTTGTTCTCCTGCTGTTTTCAACCATTATTTCGAGGGATTCATTTGCCAGATTAGTGGCTTGTGAAAAGGGTTAACTGGTTCCCCGCTCTTCATCCTCCTCTGGTCACAATAAATGTTGAAGTTCCTTTTCCGAAACCAAATGTATTTAAGCTGTGATCAAAGGGAACCAATCAAACAAGGTTTTTTTGAGTCAAAGTGCAAATTTATTAACTACTAAAACTGAGAGAATCATAATAATGTGATATCACACACACCCATACTTATCAGAAATAAGGGAAGTTGGAGCCCAATAAAAAAGTTACAAAACTATTTGGTTAAGGCTGACTTGGAATTATCTGGCTTCGTTGATGTGGTCAGATAGAGGATATGTTGTGATTATTTCAAGTCTCAGTTTACTGGTAGATTTCTAGTAAAGTTGTCTTCCAAACTGTGTAATATAATTTTTCCAAAAGAGAGGTAGAGTGAGCAACTGTCCCCAGCTTGCTTTTTCTGTTGAAAGCTTTCTTCCAGTGTCTCTCCAGTGACTGGCAGTCTTACCCTGAAATAGTTCACCCAAGTGGTGTTGGGTGGGCCGATCTGTGGCAGCCGTTGGGCGGCACGGTAGCATACTGGTTAGCATTGCTGCTTCGCAGCTCCAGGGTCCCAGGTTCGATTCCCGGCTCGGGTCACTGTCTGTGTGGAGTTTGCACATTCTCCTCGTGTCTGCGTGGGTTTCCTCCGGGTGCTCCGGTTTCCTCCCACAGTCCAAAGATGTGCGGGTTAGGTTGATTGGCCAGGTTAAAAATTGCCCCTTCGAGTCCTGGGATGCATAAGTTAGAGGGATTAGCGGGTAAATATGTGGGGGTAGGGCCTGGGTGGAATTGTGGTCGGTGCAGACTCGATGGGCCGAATAGCCTCCTTCTGCACTGTAGGGTTTCTATGATCTAGCATATTGCATTTTAATGTCTCTTTATTAGACAGTGATGAGTTTCATTAGATCTTTAAGTGATCAGAAATGTCTCCCTCTTCGAACTTGTCATGATACTGTGCCTTTCAGAAATGTATTTATGTCATGTTTCTTGTTCAGGATTTTTTAGGAGTCAGTTCTATTTATTGGTGCCGCTTTGTCTGTTGATACTTCAGAAGCATAATTGCTTCTAATTGCTGGAATGTTTGTTTTAATCTGGACTAATGCAGTTCTGTTATTTTATCGTTTTCCCCAGGGGTTTTCAGAGTAGGGCTTGATTGATTGAAAAATCATGTGGCTGGGCGGGACTGGGCTTACACAGAGAGATGAGCTCAGTCACTGCTTAGGATCTTCAGAGAGAGGTAGCTCTTTCTGTGCCTCTGTCTCTTTGTGGACTTGGAGACTGGAATCTGCCAGGAAATGAGTCTCTTTCACTGGAGGCTGCTGTATGGGAGTCAATTTGATTTGATTTATTATTGTCACATCTATTAGTATACAATGAAATGTATTGTTTCTTTGCGCCAATACAGACAAAGCATTCCGTACATAGAGAAGGAAAGGAGAGGGTGCAGACTGTAGTGTTACAGTCATGCTAGGGTGCAGAGAAAGATCAACTTAATATGAGGTAGGTCCATTCAAAAGTCTGCTGGCAGCAGGAAAGAAGCTGTTCTTGAGAGGGTTGGTACCTCAGACTTTTGTATCTTTTTCCCGATGGAAGAAGGTAGAAGAGAGTATGTCTGGGGTGCGTGAAGTCCTTGATTATGCTGGCTGTTTTTCCAAGGCAGCGAGAAGTGTAGACAGAGTCAATGGATGGGAGGCTGGTTTACGTGATGGATTGAGCTTCGTTCATCAGCCTTTGTAGTTTCTTGTGGTCTTGGACAGAGCAGGAGCCATACTAAGCTGTGGTACAACCAGAAAGAATGCTTTCTATGGTGCATCTGTCAACATTGTTGTCAGAAGACAGATATCTTTCTGTATCTGCCCAGAGAGGTTAAAAGGCTGGAAATGTAACACCCACATGAGCATATCAGTTTCTGAGGAAACTGATTCTGAAGAAGGATGTATGTCCGTGGGGATATTGCTTAAATTGGAACCATGGAGACAATTAGCTGATAAGAATCATATCTTGTCATGTTTAAGTATTTCAATTCACAAAAGTTATGCTAATGTTTTTATATCTTAACTGTTGTTACAATAAAGCTTGTTTCAATAAAAGCTTCCTGGTGGGTCAATGGAATCATACCTGGAGCTAAACACCTTATGCTCACTTTCATGCCAAAATCAAAAGAAATTGGGGTCTAAGCTAACTTCACAATATATCTTGGTATTTCTGATCTGGTCCCGAATGCACTAGCCTGTGGAAAATTTGTTTGTTTTTTCACATACTTGATCTCATTCTCACCAACCCCCCGGCCGCAGTGTATCTGTCCATGATGGTATTGGTGGAAGTGACCACTACACAATCCTTGCGGAGACAAAGTCCTGTCTTCACATTGAGGATACCCACCACTGTATTGTGTGGCACTACCACCATGTGAAATAGGATTGACTTCAAACAAGAGAGGGGACAGGCATTCAGTAACCTACAGCTATGGTCGACTGGAAGTATTGCTGTTTTTTATTCCCTACCATAGGAAGATTTTAGTCAAAGCAGCACTACTGTACCAACCACCTGTAAATACAGAACTTTAACCAATATCTGCTATGTGCAATAAAACTCAGAATCCATCTTTGGGGAGGAAGCTCTCATTACTATTTTGAGTTTGCTATGGTAGGATCAGAAATACTTTTTTTTGGTGGGGGGTTAACTATTAGCACCAGCAAGAGATGGTAGAATGAGAATCTCATTTCCCCCCAGATTTCAATTAATACCATTCACAAAACATTGAAGATTTAAACGGACTTGCATGATAACATTCAAGCTGAGTGGTTAATGACTAACCCCTCACTTCTTTCTGTGGTTGTTTTTCGATCCGGAGCCTACTGAGAAATAAAACAAAAGCAGCAAAAGTTGTCCTGAACTGATTGTTATAAATTCCGATCAGTGCCTCATATAAAGGCATCAAAGCAAAATTTAATCTTCTAAAAAGATGAGATTAGCATCGAAAGAAATGCAAGTAATGCATTTAATATAACCGTAAAGCTACATTTGGATATTCTGGGAGATGTGCCGAGATTTTGCTTTGGAAATTGCACAAAGACCCGAGGCTGGGATTTTCCAGCCCCCCGTAACTTGTTTTCCGGCGGCGGAAGCAGCTCACCATTGGCCGCTGGCAGGATCTCCCGGTCTGGCTGATGTCGATGGTATTTTGCGTAACTCGCTGTCCTGTCACCGGGGAAACCGGCACAGGTAGTCGGTCATCTTTGGCCAGACCGGATGATCCCGCTCATGGGAAGGGCCAGAAAATCTAGCCCGTGGAGTCGGGAAGCATGTTGTTTTGTGGGGTGTGTTCCCTTGGCCCTATAGAGCAGCTTAAACCCCTTATCCCTTTGTTTTCCCCCCTTCTCTTCTGCAGCAGTTGGCTGCTTGCTTAGTACACAGTATTTGCATGGAAACCAGATGTATCAGCGTGGATTGGAAATCCAACCTATACAGTGCAGCTGCAAACTAGATAAAACCACAACCTTCCTATCATTCTGACCCCATTTGTGCTCCCCTATCTGTTGCCATTTTCCTTCTCTGTGAGCAGACCTGAAGAACTATGACCAGTTCCAGATTCGGCAGTATATACATGGTTGACCACTACCCAGCAAGCAACACGCATACTCGTGCAGGTCTCCCAGTTTGCACAGAGGAAATGCTGACCTAACTATGCAGCACGCTGACCCACCCTCTGCTGCAAAAAATAACCGGATTATTTGCCTTCCTGCTCAGCTGGTACATTGGCTGGAACTGGAAAAGAGGCAAAGCAATTAACCTAACGACCCAATGCCGGGTAGGGATGGAGCGAAATTATATCCTTTTCAAATTGCTCAGCCATACCACTGAATTGTCACTCATATACTTTGCTGCAAATGGCTATTCTGGGCTCATATAACTATTATTCATCAAAAAGACCCATTGTGTAAAGCCCAAACTATTTCTCTCTTGTGGGCCAGGTAACACTGGGTCATTCAAGAGACAGACCATCATGATAAGGTTTTGTTTGCTGTAATCAGAAATCTGGGGCTTCACTCATCCGTGGCCATGACGTTTTTGTATTTTTTTGCTGATTTTCATTGAGGGAGAAAAACATTTTCTTTGGAAATGATGACTTGACAGTTTCATTACTTTTATAAGGTATTACAAGCTTTAAGTAAGCAGAGCTACTCTGACAGAGAGTAAAAAAATTGAAAGTCATTCAACAGACCCCAGTGTCTTCAGTAATTTGCTTTCACTCAACTTGGCCTGGCTAGAAAGTGCACAAAAAATCGGAGCAGGAGTAGACCACACGGCGCATCAAGACAGGTCCACCATTTAACAAAGAACAAAGAACAATACAGCACAGGAACAGGCCCTTCGGCCCTCCAAGCCCGTGCCGCTCCCTGGTCCAAACTAGATCATTCTTTTGTATCCCTCCATTCCCACTCCGTTCATATGGCTGTCTAGATAAGTCTTAAACGTTCCCAGTGTGTCCGCCTCCACCACCTTGCCTGGCAGTGCGTTCCAGGCCCCCACCACCCTCTGTGTAAAATATGTCCCTCTGATATCTGTGTTAAACCTCCCCCCCTTCACCTTGAACCTATGAGCCCTCGTGAACGTCACCACCGACCTGGGGAAAAGCTTCCCACCGTTCACCCTATCTATGCCTTTCATAATTTTATACACCTCGATTAAGTCTCCCCTCATCCTCCATCTTTCCAGGGAGAACAACCCCAGTTTACCCAATCTCTCCTCATAACTAAGCCCCTCCATACCAGGCAACATCCTGGTAAACCTCCTCTGTACTCTGATCCTGGGCTTCAACTTCATTTTCACACCCACTACCCCTTATTCCTTCATTCCCTGCAAGACCAAAAACCTGTCCATCCCAGTCTTAAATATATTAAACGACGGGGGAGCCACGACCCGCTGGGATAAAGAATTTCAAAGATTCACAACCCATTGAGTGAAGTAATGTCTCCTCATTCCAGGCCTAATTAATTGGCCCCTTACCCTGAGACTGTACGCACCGTGTTTTAGACTCCCTGACCTGCAGTAATTATGGCCGGAACTCTACCACCTTGCCCGCCACAGAATCGGAGGGTCCGACAGAAATCTCTGTTGACCTTGGATGGGGATTTCCAGTCTCGCTTGATTGAGGCTGTAAATTCCCACCCTAATTCTCAGTGTCCATTCCATCAAGTTCCTCCAGATTCTCATAGAATTCAATGAGATTGCCGCTCATTCTTCCAAATGGGTGGCACAGTGGTTAGCACTGCAGCCTCACAACGCCAGGGATCCAGGTTCGATTCCCGACTTGGGTCACTGTCTGTGCAGAGTTTGCATGTTCTCCCTGCATGGGTTTCCTCTGGGTGCTCCAGATTCCACCTACAGTCTGAAAGACGTGCTGGTTAGGAGTATTGGCCATGCTAAATTCTCTCTGTGTACACAAACAGGCGCCAGAGTATGGTGACAAAGGGATGTTCACAATAACTTCATTGTAGTGTTAATGTAAGCCGACTTGTGACACAAATAGATAAACTTTAAAATTTAAATGCCAGAGAATTTCAGCCCCAATTTATTCTGCCTCTTATCATAGGACAACTCCCTCATCCCAGCGACCAATCTCGTAAACTTTTGCTTTACCGCCTTCAATGAAAATATATCCTTTCTTAAATGTGAAGACTAAAACTGTACACCATATTCCAGATGTGGTCTCACCAAAACCCAATGCAATTACAAGACTTATTTATTCTTGTAGAGTAGAATCATAGAATCCCTTCAGTGCAGATGGAAGCCATTTGGCTCATCAAGTCTGCACCGACCCTCTGACGAGCATCCCTCCCAGACCCTATCCGCATAGCCCCAAGCATTTACCCCGCTAATCCCCCTAACTTAAACATCTTTGCACACTGTGAGGCAATTTAGCATGGCCGAGCCACCTAACCTGCACATCTTTGGACTATGGGGGGAAACCGGAGCACCCAATGGAAACCCACGCAGTCACAGGGAGAACGTCCAAACTCCACACAGACAGTGACCCAAGCCGGGAATTGAACCCGTGTTCCTGGCGCTGTGAGGTAGCAGTGCTAACCACTGTGCCACCGTGCTGCCCATACTGCAGTCCCTTTGTAATAAAGGCCAACATTCCATTTGCCTTCCTAATTTCTTGCTGAACCTGCATGCCATCCTTCTACATTCCTTGTACCAAGCACACCCAAGTCTCTTTGAACATCAACACTCACAAGTTTCATATGTTTTTTAATCGAAAAATATATATTGCGGGGAAACTGTTGAAGAAGGGCTGCAAACAGGAAAATCAGGAGGAACAGACAGAAAATATTTTAATACCTTTAAAGAATGATAAAAGTTATGCTACGAAATGGACACTGCATGTCTTTGAACCATTGTCCAGCTTATCAGGAAAAAAGTATGGAGTTGGAAAGCACTGACTTCCCAATGTACTCAGTTACAAGTAGCGGTGGAATCCTTTCAATGTAGATAACAACTGAGCACTTCTCAAGGGAACCAATGACAAGGACAAACAGAGAACTACATGCTTCTGAGAAACTGTGCTCACAAAGGAAGAAGAATAATCTCTCAGACCTTCTTCGAAAGTTAATCCTCTCTCCTATAGTTCTCTTATTTATTGATTCCTTTCCAATTCCTGAAACCAAAACTGCACATTGCAATGCAGGTTGAGGTTAGAAGGCACCAGCTGTTTATTTATAGCCTTCAAATCGGTAACGCCTAATAGGCACATGTCTGATTGAGTAAAAGCCATCAACACTGATGTCACTTTACAACCGAGTCATGAATTGAACTGAAATGCTTTTAAACAGTCTTCACTCACACCCTGATGTATTAGTCCTTCTTATCTTGGTACTTTGTGGAGATATGCTCTTCACTCCATGTAACTGCAGGTTTTGTGTTTTATTGTCCAAGCTTTTTGTTTGGAACAAAATATTGCAAGGCTTAAAAAAGAGTGATGAATGATTGTGCACAGCTTCTCCACCTCAAGAAAAGGGGGACAAAAAACATGTTGCAATCATCCAGGTCCGCTGCATTGTGGGATTGTGAAGGGGTGGTTTAAAATAGGAGCAGGGCTGCACGGTGGCACATTGGTTAGCACTGCTGCCTCACAGTGCAAGGGACCTGGGTTCAATTCCCGGCTTAGGTCTGTGTGGAGTTTGCACATTCTCCCCGTGTCTGCTTGGGTTTCCTCCCACAGTCCAAGGATGTGCGGGTTAGGTGGATTGGCCATCCTAAATTGCCCCCTAGTGTCAGGGGGACTAGCTAGGGTAGATGCATGGGATTATGGGGATAGGGCCTGGGTGGGATTGTGGTCGGTGCAGACTTGATGGGCCGAATGGCCTCCTCCTATGATTCAATGAAAGCATACACCAGTAAAGGATCTACTCCGGAGCTACATGTTAAAAATGACATTGCCAGTGAAACTTTCTAATTAAATGAATTTCTGATGCAATTTGGTAGCTTCATGCCGTAACGGTATGTTAAACCCTTCCCAAAATGTACTGTGACCTGAACACCCGAATTGGTGCATGCTGAACACCAAAGGAGTTTTGAGGCGAGTTGACTTTGATGTACCTCAGCTCCATTTCCTGTGTTGAAAAATTTTGTGTCATGCACACAAATTCTTGCAGTAACGAGCAGTAATTACGGGGGCAAAAATGTCTTGAAATTTCAAATATTCTGCAACGATTCTCCCTCTTTGGAAAGTGGGAGTTCTATTTTTGCTCTGCAATTTTCCTGCAAGTGCTGTAACACAATCTGTTTTCAGTAGGATTGGCAAATGTGCACATTCTTAGCAATATCGGCTACACTATGCTGAATATTCCACTGCCAGATTCACTTAATCTAAAACTACATCCCGTCTGCATTGCATCAACATCACACAAAGCCAGCTGACATTTCCCTTGCTTAAGTACACATCCAAAGATCAGTGGGGTGTCAAACACACACTTTGTTAACGAAGATGCAGTGGGTGAAGGATTTGGCACTCTGAGCAGACCAAATATTGAAGGTGACCATATTGTGAGGCAGCAAGATGCCAAGACAAATAGGTCCTTTCAGTCTATCACTGGGATACAAGGTGACACTGATGCTCGCAAGCTCTGCTAAGAATAACTTTTGTGCATTAGGTACAATTTCTAGTCACTATTCATTCAAATGAGCGGAGAAATTTGTTTTAAAAGTTCAAAAGCAAATGACAAATGTGGAAATAGCAGTTAAAAGGTTGCAAAAGGGCAAATTCTGCAATTAGTATCAGAGGGAAGGGAGTCAAATTCATCAAGATGGGTCTTACCAGTTCACAGATGGATGACTCTCGTTGGCAGGGTCATGTTAAAATCCCGGGGAGGCGCAGTGGAACATCTCATGTAATTCTTTTACCAGAACACTGGAAATGGCAATAACAATTTGGCTGCCTGCTGAATATAGATGGACATCTAAATTGAATGATTATTGGCTCAATTAAGTGCAATTTTCTGGGCCTCTGGCACATTAACATGGTGGAGCAGACGTTGCCATGTGAGGAGGCTGCCTGCTGCTTGGAAGTGGCCTCCTGGGGGAGGGCTATTGGAATCAGAAGCTTGATGGTAATTGGATTTAATTTATTATTGTCACATGTATTGGGATACAGTGAAAAGTATTGTTTCTTGCGTGCTGTGCAGACAAAACATACCGTTCATAGAGTACAAAGGGGAGAAGGAAAGGAGAGGGTGCAGAATATTGTGTTGCAGTTACAGCTTGGGTGTAGAGAAAGATCAGCTTAATATATAATAGGTCCATTCAAAAGTCTGATGGCAGCAGAGAAGAAACTATTCTTGAGTCAGTGAAGAAGGTTATCTCCGATTGCAGCGGGATCTTGATCAATTGGGTCAGTGGGCTGACGAATGGCAGATGGAGTTTAATTTAGATAAATGCGAGGTGATGCATTTTGGGAGATTGAACCAGGGCAGGACTTACTCAGTTCATGGTAGGGCGTTGGGGAGAGTTACAGACCAAAGAGATCTCAGGGTACATGTTCATAGCTCCTTGAAAGTGGAGTCATAGGTGGACAGAATGGTGAAGAAGGCATTCAGCATGCTTGGTTTCATTGGTCAGAATTGACTACAGGAGTGGGGGCATCTTAGTGAAGTTGTACAAGACATTGGTAAGGCCACACTTGGAATACTGTGTACAGTTCTGGTCACCCTACTATAGAAAGGATATTATTAAATTAGAAAGAGTGCAGAAGAGATTTACTAAGATGCTACCGGGACTTGATAGTTTGAGTTATAAGGAGAGGCTTGATAGACTGGGACTTTTTTTTCTGAAGCGTAGAAGGCTGAGGAGTGATCTTATAGAGGGCTATAAAATAATGAGGGGCATAGATCAGCTAGAAAATTAATACCTTTTCCCAAAGGTAGGGGAGCCTAAAACTAGAGGGCATAGGTTTAAGGTGAGAGGGGAGAGATACAAAAGTGTCCAGAGGGGCAATTTTTTCACAGAGGGTGGTGAGTGTCGGGAACAAGCTGCCAGAGGTGGTAGTAGAGGTGGGTACAATTTTGTCTTTTAAAAAGCATTTAGACAGTTGCATGGGTGAGATATGGGCCAAGTGTTAGATTTGGTTGTGGGAGAGCAATTTGGAGATAGTGACCACAATTCGGTGTCTTTTGTAATTGCAATGGAGAGGGATAGGGCCGTACGGCAGGGCAAGGTTTACAATTGGGGGAGGGGTAATTATGATGCGATGAGGCAAGAATTAGGGGGCATAAGTTGGGAACAGAAACTGTCAGAGAAAGGAACTAATGAAAAGTGGAACTTTTTCAAGGAACAAATACTGGATGTCCTTGATAGGTATGTTCCTGTCAGGCAGGGAGGAAATGGCCGAGTGAGGGAACAATGGTTCACAAAAGAGGTGGAATGTCTTGTGAAAAGGAAGAGGGAAGCTTATGTAGGGATGAGGAAACAAGGTTCAGATGGCTCGATTGAGGGTTACAAGTTAGCAAGGAATGAGCTGAAAAAGGGGCTTAGGAGAGCTAGGAGGGGACATGAGAAGTCCTTGGCGGGTCGGATCAAGGAAAACCCCAAGGCTTTTTACTCTTATGTGAGGAATAAAAGAATGACCAGGGTGAGGTTAGGGCCGGTCAAGGACAGTAGTGGGAACTTGTGTATGGAGTCAGTAGAGATAGGCGAGGTGATGAATGAATACTTTTCTTCAGTGTTCACCAAGGAGAGGGGCCATGTTTTTGAGGAAGAGAAGGTGTTACAGGCTAATAGGCTGGAGGAAATAGATGTTCGGAGGGAGGATGTCTTGGCAGTTTTGAATAAACTGAAGGTCGATAATTCCCCTGGGCCTGATGAAATGTATCCTAGGATTCTGTGGGAGGCAAGGGATGAGATTGCAGAGCCTTTGGCGTTGATCTTTGGGTCCTCGCTGTCCACGGGGATGGTGCCAGAGGACTGGAGAATGGCGAATGTTGTTCCTCTGTTTAAGAAAGGGAATAGAAATGACCCTGGTAATTATAGACCGGTTAGTCTTACTTCAGTGGTTGGTAAATTGATGGAAAGGGTCCTTAGGGATGGGATTTACGACCATTTAGAAAGATGCGGATTAATCCGAGATAGTCAGCACGGATTCGTGAAGGGCAAGTCGTGCCTCACAAATTTGATAGAATTTTTTGAGGAGGTAACTAAGTGTGTTGATGAAGGTAGGGCAGTTGATGTCATATACATGGATTTTAGTAAGGCGTTTGATAAGGTCCCCCATGGTCGGCTTATGATGAAAGTGAGGAGGTGTGGGATAGAGGGAAAGTTGGCCGATTGGATAGGTAACTGGCTGCCTGACCGAAGACAGAGGGTGGTGGTCGATGGAAAATTTTCGGATTGGAGGCAGGTTGCTAGTGGTGTGCCGCAGGGATCAGTGCTTGGTCCTCTGCTCTTTGTGATTTTTATTAATGACTTAGAGGAGGGGGCTGAAGGGTGGATCAGTAAATTTGCTGATGACACCAAGATTGGTGGAGTAGTGGATGAGGTGGAGGGCTGTTGTAGGCTGCAAAGAGACATAGATAGGATGCAAAGCTGGGCTGAAAAATGGCAAATGGAGTTTAACCCTGATAAATGTGAGGTGATTCATTTTGGTAGGACAAATTTAAATGTGGATTACAGGGTCAAAGGTAGGGTTCTGAAGACTGTGGAGGAACAGAGAGATCTTGGGGTCCATATCCACAGATCTTTAAAGGTTGCCAGTCAAGTGGATAGAGCTGTGAAGAAGGCCTATAGTGTGTTAGCTTTTATTAACAGGGGGTTGGAGTTTAAGAGCAGTGGGGTTATGCTGCAACTGTACAGGACCTTGGTGAGACCACATTTGGAATATTGTGTGCAGTTCTGGTCACCTCACTATAAGAAGGATGTGGAAGCGCTGGAAAGAGTGCAGAGGAGATTTACCAGGATGCTGCCTGGTTTGGAGGGTAGGTCATATGAGGAAAGGTTGAGGGAGCTAGGGCTGTTCTCTCTGGAGCGGAGGAGGCTGAGGGGAGACTTAATAGAGGTGTATAAAATGATGAAGGGGATAGATAGAGTGAACGTTCAAAGACTATTTCCTCGGGTGGATGGAGCTATTACAAGGGGGCATAACTATAGGGTTCGTGGTGGGAGATACAGGACGGATATCAGAGGTAGGTTCTTTACGCAGAGAGTGGTTGGGGTGTGGAATGGACTGCCTGCAGTGATAGTGGAGTCAGACACTTTAGAAACATTTAAGCGGTTATTGGATAGGCACATGGAGCACACCAGGATGATAGGGAGTGGGATAGCTTGATCTTGGTTTCAGATAAAGCTCGGCACAACATCGTGGGCTGAAGGGCCTGTTCTGTGCTGTACTGTTCTATGTTCTATGTGGGCAATTGGCACTAGCTTCGGGGTTTAAAAAAAAGGGCAGCATGGACAAGTTGGGCCGAAGGGCCTGTTTCCATGCTGTAAAGCTCTATGAATCTATGAGTCAGTTGGTCCGTGTTCTCGGACTTCTGTATCTTTTTCCCAACGCAAGAAGATGGAAGAGAGTTTGTCTGTGGTTTGTGGGGTCCTTGAATATGCTGACTGCTTTTCTGAGGCAGTGGGAAGTGTAGACCAAGTCAATGGATGGTAGATTGGTTTGCGTGATGGACCGGGCTGCATTCACAACCTTTTGTAGTTTCTTGCGGTCTTGATCAGAGCAGGAGCCATACCAAGCAGTGATACATCCGGAAAGGGTACTTTAAATGGTGGATCTGTAAAAATTGCTGAGGGTTGTCACAGACATGCTGAATTTCCTTCGCCTCCTGAGAAACTAGAGGTGTTGGTGGGTTTTCTTAACTATAACGTCGGCATGAAGGGAACAGGACAGATTGTTGGTGATCTGGACACCTAGAAACTTGAAGCTCTCAACCATTGAAAAAGACAGGGGCATGTCCTCTGCTATGTTTCCTGAAGTATTTGTTTTACTGACATTGAGGGAGAGATTATTGTCATTGCACCATGTCACCAGATTCTCTATCTCTTCCCTGTATGGTGCGTGGGTGGA
Organism: Mustelus asterias; assembly: GCF_964213995.1. Lineage (NCBI taxonomy): Eukaryota > Metazoa > Chordata > Chondrichthyes > Carcharhiniformes > Triakidae > Mustelus > Mustelus asterias. The sequence goes on from NC_135821.1 coordinate 45,865,939, forward strand.
GACTGCCAGCTGCAAAGTGTATCCCCTTGGCTCTGATGCTGCCACAGGAAGAGTTTCTGCTCCATTCTACGGGCACTGCCTACTTGGCCCATGGAAACATTTATTTCATTTTCAACCTTCTGAGGATGCTTCAAGATGGAAGCACTCTTGCATTCTCCATCTTGCTTCAGTGGTGCCCATTTATCTCAGTGGTGTTGCTGAGGCTCCAAAGCTGCTGGCTCTCTGTGTGGACTGTCAGTGTGCAAAGCTCTCTCGCTCTCTTGAAGCATTGGCTTTCATTGGGGAAGACCTGAGTGAGCGTGTCAATCACCTGAAAATCACCCCATCATCAGGATATCAACCATTCTTGGCGAAACTTTGGTCATTATTGATGTAAGAGGCTGAAAAAAAACTGCAGATATCGCAAGTTTGAAATTAAAAAAAGGAGGAAGTGCTGGAAATGCTCCATGGGTCAGGCATCAATCTCAGAGGGGAAAGAAAGTTAATTGCTGGAATTTTACCAGCACGCCTGCCCCAGAATCGGGTCTGGTGGAACTTGCAGAACGGCATTCTCCGTTGGCCTCGGGCGGGCGAGGAGGTAAAATTCCAGCAAATGTTTCAAGTCGAGAGTCTTTCATCAGAACTGGACGAAGGATCATTGATGTGAAACTTTAACTCTGTTCCTCTCTCCACAGATGCAGCCTGATTTGTTGAGTATTGTTAGCATGAAGAAAGATGGCTCCCGGATGTCTTTTATAAAACAGATGGCAAGAGATGAACTAAATGTTTTTTCTCGCACATCCTCATTCGTTAATACTTTAGTGAATTAGCCATCATGTTATATGAGGGATGATCTATCCCCATTTCTAGCACTTTGGAAAGAAAATTTGCCAGATTATAAGGCAACATAACATTTACGAAATGCGAGGTTATACACTTTGGAGGAAATAATAACAAATGGGATTACTATCTCAATGGAAACAAATTAAAACATGCTACCGTGCAAAGGGACCTGGGGGTCCTTGTGCATGAGACGCAAAAGCCCAGTCTGCAGGTACAACAGGTGATCAAGAAGGCAAATGGGATGTTGGCCTATATTGCGAAGGGGATAGAATATAAAAGCAGGGATGTCTTGATGCACCTGTACAGGGCATTGGTGAGGCCGCAGCTGGAATACTGTGTGCAGTATTGGTCCCCTTATATGAGGAAGGATATATTGACATTGGAGGGAGTGCAGAGAAGGTTCACCAGGTTGATACCGGAGATGAGGGGTTTGGATTATGAGGAGAGGCTGAGGAGATTGGGTTTGTACTCGTTGGAGTTTAGAAGGATGAGGGGGGATCTTATGGAGACTTATAGGATAATGCGGGGGCTGGATAGGGTGGAGGCGGAGAGATTCTTTCCACTTAGTAAGGAAGTTAAAACTAGAGGACACAGCCTCAAAATAAAGGGGGGTCGGTTTAAGACAGAGTTGAGGAGGAACTTCTTCTCCCAGAGGGTGGTGAATCTCTGGAATTCTCTGCCCACTGAGGTGGTGGAGGCTACCTCGCTGAATATGTTTAAAGCGCGGATGGATGGATTCCTGATCGGTAAGGGAATTAAGGGTTATGGGGATCAGGCGGGTAAGTGGTACTGATCCACGTTAGATCAGCCATGATCTTATTGAATGGCGGGGCAGGCTCGAGGGGCTAGATGGCCTACTCCTGCTCCTATTTCTTATGTTCTTATGTTCTTATGTTCTTACCTTTAAATGTTAATCACTTTTTAATTCTGTCGCTATTTATTTATTTTTTATTAATAAATGTAGAGTGGTTGTGGTGGAGCCCTGTGAACAAAGTATGCCTAATAATGGTAAGGTGGAACACAAGCAAAAAGTGAATCCAGGCTAAAGATATTTAAAGAACTATACTCAGAGAGTCATACAGTACAAAAGTAGCCGTTCAGCCCATTGAGTCTGCACCAACAAAACTACATTGAACCTACACTCATCAAACTTTCCAGCACTTTGCAAATAGCCTTGAATGTAATGGCGTTTCGGGTGCTCATTGGTGAACCTTTTAAAGGTTGATGTTTTGTGCCTCTACCACCCTCCCAGGCAGTGCATTCCATACACCCACCACCCTCCGGGTGAAAAATATTTTCCTCAAATTGTCTCTAAACCCCCTGCTGCCCCTCACCTTAAAATTAAGCCCCCTCGTTGTTGACCCCTCAACTAAGGGGAACAGATGCTTCCTCTCCACCTTGTCCATAATTTTATACACCTCCATCAGGTCTACCTTCAGCCTTCTCTGCTCTAAAGAAAACAACTCCAGCCTCTCTTCATAGCTCAAATGCTCCATCCCATGCAAGATCCTGGTTAATCTCCTCCACACACTCTCCAGTGCAATCGCATCCTTCCTATCCTGAGATGACCAGAACTGCAAACAGTACGCCCGCCTAACCAAAGACTTGTACAGCTCCAACATAACCACCCTGCCCTTATAATCTATGCCACAACATCTAAAGGCAAGTGTCTTTTATGCCTTCTTAACTACGCTATTAATCTGTCCTGCCACATTCAGGGATCTGTGGACAAGCATCCCAAGATCCCTTCATTCCTCTGAGCTCCCAAGTATCCTGTCATTCATTGACTAACCCCCATCTTGTTACTCCTTCCAAAGTGCATCACCTCACACTTTTCAGGATTAAATTCCAACTGCCACTGATCTGTCTATCTGATCAACCTGTACCTTGCTGCAACCTTCTTCCTCACCATTAAACACCCTGCCAATCCTTGTGTCATCTGCAAACTTACCTATCGCCCCCCTCACGTTCTCATCTATATCGTTTGTATATAGCACGAACAATAAGGGACCTAGCACTGATCCCTGTGGAATGCCACTGAACACTGGCTTCCTATCATGCAAACAGCCTTCTAAGCCAGTTTTGGACCCATCCTGCCAAATTACTGAGGATCCTGTGTGCTTTTCCCTTGTTTATTAGTCATCCATGTGGGACTTGTCAAAGGCTCAGGGACCCGGGTTCAATTTCCAGCTCAGATCACTGTCTGTGCGGAGTCTGCACGTTCTCCCTGTGTCTGCATGGGTTTACTCTGCGCGCTCTGGTTTCCTCCCACAGTCCAAAAGACGTGCTGGTTAGGTGCATTGGTCATGCTAAATTCTCCTTCAGTGTACCCGAACAGGCGCCAGAGTGTGGCGACTCGGGGAATTTCAGAGTAACTTCATTGCAGTGTAATTGTAAGATTACTTGTAACGCTAATAAATAAACTTTCAAACTTTAAACAAAGTTGGGAGAATTTTCTGTTTAAAGTTAATTTATTAGTGTCTCAAGTAGGCTTAGACTAACACTACAAGGAAGTTACTGTGAAATCCCCTGAGTTGCCACATTCCGGCGCCTGTTCGGGTACACTGAAGGAGAATTTAGCATGACCAATGCACCTCGCCAGCATGTCTTTTGGACTGTGGGAGGAAATCAAAATGTGGAGATGCCGGCATTGGACTGGGGTAAGCACAGTAAGAAGTCTCACAACACCAGGTTAAAGTCCAACAGGTTTATTTGGTCGCACAGGCTTTCGGAGTGTCACTCCTTCTTCAGGTGAGTAAGAAGTTGCGTTCACAAACAGGTCATAAATCGACACAAACTCAATTTACAAGATAATGGTTGTAATGCGAGTCTTTACAGGTAATCAAGTCTTAAAGGTACAGGCAATGTGAGTGGAGAGAGGGAGCAAACCAATGCAGACACGGGGAGAAGGTGCATACTCCGCACAGATAGTGACCCAAGCCAGGACTCGAACCTGGGTGCCTGATGCTGTGAGACAGCAGTGCTAACCACTGTGCCACCACCGTAAATCAGGTGGAGGATCTTACAAATGGAAGTGCCAACATGAGAGTGGCATATGTCTTGTTTGTGTTTCACCCACTGCAATGATATCCTGTAGACCACCATGGCTATAGCAAGGCCAGTGTGCTTCCAAATAGGTTGATTGGTTGCTTTTCTTTTCTTAACAATCGGCCCACCCATTTTGTTATGTCAGATTCAAAGGACTAATTCTCCATCTAACTATTGACAAGCAGAGTGATAAAATGAGGTGTAGTCTGGCTTGATGGTTGAGTGTATTCATAATTCAAGAATTTACATGGATGCAAAGTGCTTTGTGCATCATCTCCAGGTTATGTTACAAGGTGGTGATGTCTTTTTATTTGGTTGAGTTGAGACAGATTTCTAAAATACCTCTCTGTGCAATATAATTTTGCATTTCATTCCTGCAGGCAAAACATGGGCTTTTAACAATAAATGCTTCTCCAAACTAAAATGGAGAATTGTCAGAATTGAATATTTTTGCTGTTCAAGACAGTTGGTCAGATCTTTGAAAGATAGAAAAGCTGCCAGAATGAATTTTCACAACCTTTTACGATCACTGTCTGCTTGTTGAATGTTTACATCCCAGTTTGCAGAGATGCAATCATCCTGGGGAATTCTTCAGCAAGAGGTACTGAAGCTGGCAATGTGAGCGAAACCAATACAATAATTGGGCAGTTGCAAAGCGGGCCACCTTATCGGCAACATGGCTGTTATGTTAATTGAACTGCACCTGTCTGGATAGAATTTTCCAGCTCGGTCTCCTAATTATTTTATCAGTGCTAAATAATTAAACAGAAATATGCCAAAGAAATGAACAATTATAGATAGTAAGACAGGAATTAGTCCTGCTTTTTTTTTGTGTGGAGGTTTTGCAGCATTAATGAAGAGGTGTAATTGCAGAAAATGTTTTCAGTGCCAAGCAGGGCTGATAGGTCCTTCCAATGGAGTGCAAGAGGGAGGAAGGAACAGTCAAAGCAAAGTTATCCCTGGGCTATTGTCTCACACTTCTCCACTGTCCACAGTCCAGAGCAACATCAGTGTAAGGCCATAAGCAGATTGTTCAGCATCCTCTCTTTCCTGCAATGTTTGAATTTTACAAGGGATCGTGAGACTCTCCCACTCTAGAAATATGGTCTGATTAGTGCCATTCCCTGAATTTCTCTGCAATGTTAATTATACAATAGATTATTTCCCACATATGAAGAAAAGCTGCCGGACTTTGGGAACATGGTTGCAGCGCTGTTCCAGTTTTAGTCACCGTTTTCTCAAATCCAATAGGAATTGAATGACTTCAACTTAGGAAATAATGGCCGAATTCTCCGGTCTTGCAGGCCCTACTACCACTGCCGGTGAGAACGGAGAATTTGGCACTCAGCCAAATCCCCATTCACTACAGTGGGACTGGAGAATCCCAACAATGGGCAAGGTGGGAGAATTCTGGCCAATATTTTCCTTTTAATTTTCTTCCTGAAGTCTCTGAAAGAATGCCAGTCTTGAAGTTCAAACTACTTTCCAAATAATCCTCACTTCCCAGGTCAGCAGACAACATCTTGCTAAAAGAATGTTTAATTTAAGCTAAACTACAAACTTGAATTTATTATAAATAGCAAAAGATGAAGCTGCAGAACATGTTAGCCAATGTTAGTCTAATTTATGGTATTCATGATGTGGAGATGCCGGCGTTGGACTGGGGTAAACACAGTAAGAAGTTTAACAACACCAGGTTAAAGTCCAACAGGTTTATTTGGTAGCAAAAGCCACACAAGCTTTCGGGGCTCAGAGCCTCGAAAGCTTGTGTGGCTTTTGCTACCAAATAAACCTGTTGGACTTTAACCTGGTGTTGTTAAACTTCTTACTAATTTATGGTACCCAATGTTAGTCTAATACTTAAATGCATGAACTGTTCTTCAAGTTGTCACAAACTGTGACCAGATTTTCCCAATTGTGGCTAGATTTTCTTCAAATCATTCATTTCAGCTAAGGCACGATATACGGACACATGCACTCAGAGTTTTTGGCTCATCAGCATGATGTGGGACTGAATGGTTGAACATGCGAACTTCCGAAGTGGCCAGAGGCTATTAGCATTTATCTCTGTCAGAAGGCCCGAGGGCATTGAATTATCAAAGCCAACATCAGAGGAACAATGAAGCATCTCATTCAGGCCTGACATACTCAATGAATTCCTTCACACGACACAATCAGATTAACTTGGAGAACAACCTGTGGAGCAAAGCATTTACTCACCCTCAAAGGGCAAAATCTGTGTTTCTGGAACAAAAAACAAATCTGTTTTTAAAAAAAAAAGTATTGGGGAAACCTTATTGAAATGTCAGCTGTTGTTCTACTGATATATTATACTGTTGCTCAAGGCAGTGATTTCTTGTGAACTGTCTGGACCAAGCTACTGACCACCCAACTTCACTTGCTGGCTCCCATGCTACTTAGCAGTATCACTGATCCTCTCTCTTCAAGTTCTGTACCACTCCCCTCAAATTTTCTGTTAATGGTGGCACAGTGGCTAGCACTGCTGCCGCACAGCGGCAGGGACCCGGGTTCGATTCCTGGCTTGATTCACTGTCTGTGCGGAGTCTGCACGTTCTCCCTGTGTCTGCATGGGTTTCCTCCGGGTGCTCTGGTTTCCTCCCACAATCTGCAAGATGTGCAGGTTAGGTGCATTGGCCATGCTAAATTCTTCCTCAGTGTACCTGAATAGGTGCCAGGGTATGGCGAATAGGGGATTTTCACGGTAACTTCTTGGCAGTGTTAATGTAAGTCGACTCGTGACATTAATAAATCAACTTTTAAACCCCTTTCCTCAAAATAAATTGCTTGACCTTTCCATCCGAAACAACTGCCCCATCTCTAATGTCCTCTAATGTGCTATTGCTTCCCCTATTCATTGTGATCTTGTTCGGAGCTCCATGTTTGAGTTCCTCCAATCAGGTTTCCTTCACTGCCACAGTGCCAGAACTATTTTTGAATGAAAACCACAAATTATATCCTCTCTGATTTAGAGGCAAACTTTCCCTTCAAATCCTCCTTGTCCTCTTTGCAACATTCGACAGAGCTGGACACACAGTCATTTATTTAAACTAGGCTCGAGAGAACATCTAAACAAAGGTAGAAAGCTTGAACACATTAACAGCAGAGCTGTGTGCGCTGTGTTCTACTCCCAGGCCAAAGTGAAACTGGATTACATGACACACTTCCCTTCTAGTGATAGCATGCTGCTAATCCTTAAAGGCATGTTACAACATCCCCATTTGGTTTTCAAGATGTTCTTCCCCCTTTCCAAAGAACTATAACTATTTGCAATGGTCAGCTGAACGTGTGCTGTGGCAGTAATGGTATTGTTGCACTTAAAAGCACCGCCCTTAGATGTAGCATTGCAATGTGTAGATGTTACTCATTCTGTCCACATTTGAGAATTGGAAATTTTATTATGTGAGTCATTTGTTCAACCAGGCCATCAGATCTGGGGTTATGCACAGAAGAAGTAGCGTGATCAATATTCCAACTCTCTCACATACCCTGAAATGGTTTACCAATAAATTAAGGGCCGTTATCTATAATGAACTCTCTCGGTACACTGAATAAACTGAAAATAGTACTTCACTTTAAGTGTATGCACAGTTGTGCTTGATGTATTGTGTAATTGTTGAATAATGGGGTACTTGCTCAAGTAGTCGACAGTGATGATGAAGTTGGTGCTATGGACATGAAAGAGGTTTGACATGACTTTAGTCCAAGGATGTGTAGGAACTGTTCATACTCTGCCTGTAGACTGTTGCTCTTGCAGCATCTTCTTGTCCAATCTCTGCTCATGTATGAGTGATAAAGTTGCTGAGGAATATCCGGTTACAAATATTCCAGTGTGATTATTTGCCTGCCTTAAAAATGAGGTCCTGCGAGATGCCTATCTCATCCTGATTAGACCAAAATAGTCTCGTGTTCGTGCATATACTGAATTGAATCATTGCAACACTACATTTTGCACCCTCTCCTTTCCTTCTCCCCTATGTACTTTATGAACTGTATGATTTGTCCGTTTAGCACAAGAAACAATACTTTTCACTGTATCCCAATACATGTGACAATAAATCAAAGGCCATTCCTTCAGTTGAGTGTTTCCACAGTTTCTGTAGTGTGGTATCTTTGCCATTTCTTCTTGTGGCTGCGGGTGTGTGCACTGCACTCAATATACAAGATCATTTAGCGGACTTGCATTCTCCTGCAAGCGTAATATTGCAGCTTCTTTGAAACTGTCAATTTTGTCAAACTATTTTGACGTCAGGTCATGAAGTGAGACAATAGGAGTAGTTCTGAGGCAGATTGGCCCTGAGAAGTCTGAATGATTCCTTAGATTTCCCTGGAAACTGCCTCAGGGTGAACCAGGCTGTTCGTGACCTCGGTGTCATATTTAACCTCAAGGTCAGCTTTCAACCACATTCTCGCTAAGATTGCCTTTTTCCACCTCTGCAGTGTCACTCGTCTCTGACCCAGCCATGCCATGATGTTCAGACTTGACTATTGTGGTGCACCCTTCGCCAACCTTCCCACATTTTACCCTCATCAAACGTGAGGTCCTCCAAAGCTCTGCTGACCATATCCTAATTGACACCAAGTCTCATTCACCCTTATGCTCACTTGCTTACACGGGCTCCAGGTTTGTCTTGATATTAAAATGCTCACTGTTGTTTTCAAAGTCCACAATGGCCTTGCCAACCCTATCACTATAATCTCCTTCAGTCCAGCAACCCTTATCTGCACTCCCCTAATTCTGGCCTCTTGAGCACTCCTCATTTTAAACTGGTACTTCAGCTGCTAAAGCCCAAGCTCTGGGATTCCCTCCCTGAACCTTTCCACCTCTACCTTACCTTCTTTTAGACACTCCTTAAAACCTGCCTCTGACCAGAATTTTGATCTTCTGACTTCATGGGCTGGATTTTACGCTCCCCCACCAGTGGGTCTGAAGGTGATGGGACGGGCAAAATCCAATAAGTAGCTTTTGTTCTGCTTACTCAGTCGCTGCCAACCTGCCAAACATTTTGTGGTAGGTCAGGCCTGCCCTTGTGCCTATTTTATGAGAGGACAACTGTGCCATACGGGAAGCTTGGCAGATTTAGCTGGGTGGGCTGGTGTCGGGCAAAGCAGGGGCAGGTGGAGACACCTCCTTTGGGGGTTCCCTGGGTCGATTGCAAGCATTTGCCCTCAAGGCCATCTCTTGCTTTTAACCGTCCATTAGCCTCTTGACCCCAGCCTCCCACCCCCTCGCCAAGGCCTCCTGGCCCTGAACTTAGCTGGGCTCCTCTGCGTTGGGGACTGCCTCTAGTCTCAGCAGTTCCAATCGCTCCTGATGGCATGGCTGGGACTACAGGGTTACCAGCCATAAGACTGGCAGACAACTCTCTAAGCAGGACTTCCTGACAAGAAAAGCACCAAAACTTCACCTTCAAACAATTAATGCTGGTCCCAGTGTTAAAGTCAACAAAAGTAAAGTTTATTTATTAGTCACAAGTAAGGATTACATTAACACTGCAAGTTACTGTGAAATTCCCCTTGTCGCCACACTCTGGTGCCTGTTTGGGTCAATGCACCGAAGCAACATCTCTTTCAGACTGTGGGGGGAAACCGGAGCACCCGGAGGAAACCCACGCAGACATGGGGTGAACGTGCAAACTCCACACAGACAGTGACCCAAGCCGGGAATCGAACCCGGGTCCCTGGGGCTGTGAGGCAGCAGTGCTAACCACTGTGCCACCCACTTTTAAATTAAATTAAATTGAGTTTTTTATTAAATTGAGTTAAATTACTGCAGGGCAGTCATTGGGAAAGTAGACAGGCTCCCGCACACTCCCGACTTCTAGCTGGCGAGCAGGGATAACAATACACCATAAAATTCAGCCCAATATCCCCTTATCTGGCTCTGGGCTATATTTTTAAATTTATCTCTGGGAAACACCTTGGTATGTCTCAATATGTTAAAGGTGCAATATACATACTCGCACTTGTTGTGGTACTTAGTTCATCAAATTTTGTGAGAGGCCTCAAATTTGCCCCCTGATACATTTTGCCACTCTTCACAGCAACTGCAGCCACTGCTGTTGTGTAGGCAAACCACAAGATCTTGGATGGAGTCAGAGCAGAGACTGATTTTTCTCTCTTAAATATGCACTTCCAGAGGGGGGGGAAAGAGTCTGTGGCAGAGAAACGATTGTCTGCTTCATCCAGGGGTGCTGAGGTTAATTGTTGTACGCTCACCTTGTCACCCTGGCGAAGCCAACTGAGGTTGGGGAACGATTCTGTGACCTTCCTATTTGAAAAGTTCAGATACTCAGGGAGTTAACTGGCCAAGTCATTGTCAGAACCTTGCCAGATCTTCCTTTTAAACTTGGAATAAGAAAAAAGCTTGAGGGCCTGCCCTTAGGATAAGATAATGCAATATTCTTCTTGTTGTAATTTTAATATGGCTGCAAATAGGTGGCCTGTAAGAGCCAGGTAGGGAAGCACTAATTAGCATTTTCTATTGCAAAGCCTATGTTAAACCAGTTCTGCTGTCACTGTGGAAGGTCACACACTGGATGAAATCAGGGCCTTGGTGTTGTTACAAACATTATTCACAAGCAGTTGAGAGGAAGAGATGAGAAATATATTGAGCCTCAGGCCAGGTACGCAGTGGACAAGATGGGAATACAAAGACTGAGAAGGCTGAATAGAATCAATTCTGAAATGTACCAGCAGGAGATAAGGCAGTGAAGGCCATGGCCAATGTTCACAGTTGCTCATGCAGAGAGAAAATGAACAAAAGCTGCATTTAGGCAAATATAAGAACGTAAATTAATGTTTCAAGTTTATTTATCAGTGTCACAAGTAAGGCTTACATTAACCCTACAATGAAATTACTGTGAAAATCTCCGAGTCACCGCACCCCGGCGCCTGTTCGGGTACACTGAGGGAGAATTTAGAATGGCCAATGCACCTAACCCGCATATCTTTGGACTCTGGGATGAAACCGGAGCATCCGGAGGAAACCCATGCAGACCCTGCGCAAATTCTGACTCAAGCTGGGAATTGAAGCTGTGAGGCAGCAGTGCTGATCACTGTGCCACCAGGTTACCTTAGCATGGTGACGAAGGAGGTTATTGTTCTCATGAATTAATTAGGTGTAGGGAGGGTGCGTTGGCATAATAGATTCATATTAGGAGGATGCGATTAATCCCCCAAAAGATGTTGCTCAATGGAACCCCCATGGCCCCTAGCTCATCTTCCGTTCGGTTTATATAAGCAAATGAGACGACACGATTACAAAAACCAGTCAACCAATAAGTGTGTTATTTTCAATGTCTGTCTCACAGACATGGCATATAAAACTTTATGTTAATAGTTTGATAAATAACAAATTTTAACCAGATATCTCAGTATTTCCTGGGCCTCAAAATTCAATAACTTACCCTCCGTTAAACCTAAAATGATGAAGGCTTTTTTCCTGGAGACTGAGCCCCTTTATACACACACACACACACACCCACCCTCTCTCTCACTCACTCTCTCTCTCACTCAATCTCACTCTCTCACTCTCACTGCCTCCATTCTTGTCCCTTAATGGAAGTTATGCCTGTTTTCCATTTCTACGGGGCCTCCAACATTGTCCACAGTATTGCAGTGTAAATTTTGGAAAGTTATGACCAGCAGAGGAGTGTAAGGGCAACCCACAAACAGGCTACCATCTAATCACTAAAATCACACCTTCTTCCTGCACAGTGCTTTGCCGAACTGCCTCAGTCGAAGCTGGAAACCAGAAATTAAAATTCCTAATTTGTAACTTTGAAACAACTGTTGACAAACGCATGGGGATGTCTTCAGTTGATTGTATTACACATATCCAATGCAATGTAAAGGAGAGTCCTACAGCATCGGCAGTCTTGGCACATTACAGAATGATTCCTGACGGAGGTAATCCTGAGGTTATGAAAGGGTCACCGGCAAGCCAGCACAAACAGGCATTATGACGGTAGAAGATGGAAACAAGTTTAATGGATGTAACCCATGAATCGGAAAACATTTCCTCTGAAATTCATTGTTAATCTATAAATTAAGTACTGAGAAATTAGTGACAGGAATTGCCCATTGAACAAAGTCTGGTGGCAATTATTTACAATATTGAAACAACCCCAAACGTTACACATTGGAATAATTTTTCCTTTAACTCTAAGCTCTAAATGAGATAAAATGGTGAGTTAAACAAGAACTATTTAGCAGACTTTATGGCACAGCTGACACTCAAACAACATCCCATTGTAAGAACCATCTGTGCCTCTGCAGTAAGACAACACATCATCCTGTCATACCTTATATGAGTCGGCTATTAATACATGTAGAGGCTTTTCACATGGAGCTGTGATTTAAGAAATAATTAACAGTAAAGATACATGGGTCGATCTGAAAGGGATCACAAATCAAGTTGCTCAATCTGCTCACTCTGCTCAATTTTCTGACCATGGCAGACGTGGAATTCATTGTGTTTTAATTGGATCTGTTTTTATTACTACTCCAGCCACAGCCTCATTGTTTTCAAAAACCAGGACCCAGAAGGTGAAAAGCATCTTCGCAGCTTAGTGTCAGCCATGCTGCCTCACAAGGGTGGGTTCAAGTCCCACTCCAATGATTGGGTCATGTAACCTAGGGTTGATACTGCAGTGAGGGAGTGCTGCATTGTCAGGGGTACTGGCCGGGATTCTCCCCAAAAATAAAGCTAAGTGCCGAACAGGTGGGAAAATGGGAGATTTTCCTGCCTGTTTTTTGTGCGTACTTCATGGAACGAAACTCTGTGCTCTGCAAAGTGCCTCAGGGGATTCATGCCGTAAGTGTGGGTGCGGGTGTGTGGCCACAGTCAGTGTGCTGAGCGGGCCACTGCGCATGCACCGATTTGTCAGTGTGGAGATCGGCGCATGCGCACTGGCCCCACCCCCATCACCGACCTCCCGATCCCTGGCGTCTTGATTGTTTCCCAATGCCCAAACCCCCATCGGTGGCCTACCCGCATCCCCCTCCGACCACCCCACCCCCCATGGCCAGCGCCGATCTCTCTTTCCCCACCCCCTCCCACAGGTGCCAGCCCCGATCATCATCTCCCTCTCCCAATGATCTCATTGCAGAGTGCACAGCGGGTGTTCCTCTCCCCCTCCCCATCACTGCTACCCAATGAGCAGTGCCAGGGTGGCACCCCCTCACTTGCCCCCGACCTCTGCCGGGGTGGGGGGGGGGGGGGGGTGGGGTGGGTGCGTGTCTCAATGGCCTCTGTCCCCACCAGCAGGGCGAGTATGCCTGGTCCCTGCTGATGGGGACCAGTTATGATTCCCAATAGTGGGAACATCTTCTAGCAGGGACAGGGGGAGATATTCGTGGGCCCGGCGAATACCATCCCAGGCTCGTTAATCATATAGAAAGGATGATTTCAATCTGGTAATCAGCCTCATGCCGATTTCCAGCATGGGGTTGATTATGTCTAAAAACATAGCCTGGGAGACTCGCGATCGGCCAGACGCTGGTTGCGAGTCTCACAACAGACCCCCCAGCTGATGTCTCCTGGCCTATTGTGCTACTCGGGCAGTGCAACGGGCCAGGAGAATTTTTCTGATGAGATATTAAACCAAATAGGGCGGCACGGTAGCACAGTGGTTAGCACTGCTGCTTCACAGCTCCAGGGGCCTGGGTTCGATTCCTGGCTTGGGTCACTGTCTGTGTGGAGTTTGCACATTCTCCTCGTGTCTGCGTGGGTTTCCTCCGGGTGCTCCGGTTTCCTCCCACAGTCCAAAGGTGTGCGGGTTAGGTTGATTGGCCATGCTAAAATTGCCCCTTAGTGTCCTGAGATGCGTAGGTTAGAGGGATTAGCGGGTAAAATATGTAAGGATATGGGGATTGTGGTCGGGGCCAAATGGCCTCTTTCTGCACTGTAGGGTTTCTATGATTCTATGATATGATTCAAAGCCATTTGTGCTCTTTCAGGTGATGTAAGGCATTATTTCAGAGGAACAGAGAAACTTTTCCCAATGTATTGATTAATATTTTCTTCTTCAAGTAAAATCACTGAAACAGATTGGGTGGGAGTTTCTGGTTGTGACGGCCCCAAGGCCAGGCATCCCCGCCCGAGGTCAATGGACCTTGAATTGGTCCACCCCCCATGACTATTCTCATGGCAGGTTGGACCGGAAAATTTACCCCTTTATCTGGTCATTCACCCCTAACATCCGCGCTCTGGGGCAGTGGATCTGGGGGCATCCCAAAGATGTTGGGAACCTCCTCCCCCTGCACCCCCCCCCCCCCCCACCCCCAAAGACATTCCCAAATAAGGATGAAACAGTAATTATCCGGAAGTTGTGGACAATTGCTCTTAGAGTCATAGAGGTTTACAGCATGGAAACAGGCCCTTCGGCCCAACCTGTCCATGCCGCCCTTTTTTTTAAACCCCTCAGTTTATCCCAATTGCCCGCATTTGGCCCATATCCCTCTATACCCATCTTACCCATGTAACTGTCTAAATGCTTTTTAAAAGACAAAATTGTACCCGCCTCTACTACTACCACCTGTGGCAGCTTGTTCTAGACACTCACCACCCTCTGTGTGAAAATATTGCCCCTCTGGACACTTTTGTATCTCTCCCCTCCCACCTTAAACCATTGCCCTCTAGTTTTGGACTCTCCTACCTTTGGGAAAAGATATTGACTATTTAGCTGATCTGTGCCCCTCATTATTTTATAGACCTCTATAAGATCACCCCTCAGCCTCCTACGCTCCAGAGAAAAAATGTCCCAGTCTATCCAGCCTCTCCTTATAACTCAAACCATCAAGTCTGGGTAGCATCCTAGTAAATCTTTTCTGCACTCTTTCTAGTTTAATAATATCCTTTCTATAAAATTGCAATTGGGAACATTCCGATAATGTGATTTTAAACTGCAAATTTTGGATGGTTCCAGCTGTTTTGCAAGCAAAGGTTGATTGGCCATGCTAAATTTACTCTTATGTCCCCACAGGACTCCCCCACCCCCCCACACCTCCCATTATCCTCACTCCCCCCCCCACCCCCGCCGCCCCCCCCCCCCCCCCCCGCCCCCCCCCCCCCCCCCCCCCCCCCCCCCCCCCCAAGGCCTGACCCGGCTCAGCCTATAGCCCAGGCCTGTCCTGGCCCAACCCGAACTCACCAGCCCTCCAACCTCTCAAGCCGGAACCACCCCAGTGCCCACAAACCCTGACTTCGCCATCACCCTTCCCAAATCCAGCCCATTTTGTTGATACAATTACCTTCTCCCTGGATAGTCAAAGGACTGGGACCAGATCTTTAAACTTATCTCAGGCTAGGAAAGGGCTGTTGGAAAGGGGGGTGGGGAGGGCAAGGCTTACTGACTTCTTGAGCTGCTCTTGACTGTAGAACCAGTTGTGCAGGAGTGAGCTCGCCCAGCTTGAGTCAGAGGGTTGGGTGAGATAGGAGTGACTTCTTTTTAGGGTAAGAAACTAGGGGTGAAGTTGCGATTCGATTCATTTGTGATTCTGCCAGATATTGTGGGCCGTTATCTCCTTGTGGTGGCTTACTGTGCAACTTCACTTGAACGACACGGTGGCACAGTTGGTTAACACTGCTCCTCACAGCTCCAGGGTTCCAGGTTCAATTCCGGCCTCAGGTGACTGTCTGTGAATTTGCACATTCTCCCCGTGTCTGCGTGGGTTTCCTCCAAGTGCTCTGGTTTCCTCCTCCAGTACAAAGATGTGCGGGTTGGGTTGATTGGCCATGTTAAATTGACTCTTAGTGTTCGGGGGATTAGCAGGGTAAATATGTGGAGTTACAGGGTTTGTCGTCGGTGCAGGCTCGATCACTGTAGGGATTCTATGATTCTGTGAGTGACTGCTTTTCCTATATTACAATGTGACAACATTTGAAGAATGATTTCATTGCCTGTAAAGTACGTTTGGGGCGTCCTGAGTTGTGATAAGTATTTTAAATGCAAGTTTTTCTTTCTTCCAGTCTCACTTTTCGAGCATTTTATAACAGTGTCCACAGCTTAGTGTTCTGATAACAGGTACAAGGTCTGATGCTTCTGGGCCATTTTAAGAATTTCTAAATCACAAGATAGGTGTGCGGACGGATTAAGGGATTGAACACCAGCCGTGTCCTCACACACTTGGTTCATGATGAGACATTCCGTCGGGTAATGTGCTGGAGGACAGGCTTTTGCATCTGCTCCCTTCCAATTGGCAAAACACGACAAGATGAATGACAAATCCAGCAAGCTGGAGTTTGGATTAAAATAAAACTAAATTTACCACAGACCATACTGCATCTGACTGAGAATTTGCAACCTTTCTTAATATCCTGTGTACACAATTAATACCTGACTGGGTTCCTCTGAGGATTACTGGATTCGCTGATCTCGAAAGTTAGAATGTGGACAGAAGGAGACCTTATAGCTGTCAGAAAAATAAAATCAGCAAAGCCCTGAAGCCTGATGTTCTCTTGTGAATTCAACCACCGTTGCTGGGGCAGCATGGTGGCACAGTGGTTAGCACTGTTGCCACACAGTGCCAGGGACCTGGGTTCAATTCCCAGCTTGGGTCACTGCCTGTGTGGAGTCTGCACATTCTTCCCGTGACTTTGTGGGTTTCCTCTAGGTGCTCCGGTTTCTCCCACAGCCTGAAAGGCGTGCTGGTTAGGTCCATTGGCCATGCTAATTTCACCCTCAGTGTTGCTGGAGTGTGGCGACTTGAGGATTTTCACAGTAACTTCGTTGCAGTGTTAATGTAAGCCTTACTTGTGACACTGAGTAAGGCTTCCAAGCCATTTTCTGCAATTTGGTGTCCAACCAGACTTGTCCATTGCAACTGTAATCACACCACATGAAAAGCCATAACCAACTTGTTTCTCGCATATCTGGAAGCCTTTACTTCATAATAGTAAATGCCGCAGGAATGTCAGAGGCTTCTGTTCGAGATGGCAACCGAAGTTTATAATATGGTGTCCCTTCCATAAGATTTAACGTATCCATCCTGTTCACCTTCACATATCGCAAGGATTGATCTACTCGTGAGGCAACAGTACCAAGAACTTCCCAAACTTCCAGATCCAGAAAATTCATACGAATACATGAGAAACAAAATATACCTATTTGTTGCATAATCAGATAGTTGTTACTTCTGCAATACAAAGCATTGATAATCTCCTTCTCCTTGACTTCTCGAACTCTATTTCAGATGGGAGTTGACAAATACCTACCAGAAGTCTATTGAATTGCATAGCTAGCTTGACTACACTTTCTCTGTTCCTGCTTTCCGTTTGGACTTTAGGACTTTATCACTTTCTCCTCGTTTCTCTGACATTCTGATGCACCATTTTCCATACTATTGCCCCCCCCCACCCCCATATGTCCTGCGTTGTTGACAACTGAGGATTGCCCTCCACCATGGTTGACAGTGCCTTCAACCGCATCCACCCCAATCCCTACGCTTTCCCACCGATCTTCCTCCCAGAACTATGATAGGGTTTTCCCCTTGTTGTCTCCACTGTCCACCTCCACGTCCGGGGGGAGGGAAGGCTGATGTTCGGGGCGTCGTTCGGGTGGAGAGGGGGGCTGATGTTCAAGGGGTTGTTCGGGTGAGGGGGCGGGCGAGGTTTGAGGGGTCGTTTCGGAGGGCAGTGGGGGCTGATGTTTGGGGGATCATTCGGTGGTCTTTTGTGGGGAAGGGAGGGTGATGTTTGAGGAGGTTTGTTTGGGCATCATTTGGGGCCGATGGGGGGACTGATGTGGGGGAGGGGTTCGATTGGGGGAGAGGGGGGTTGATGTCCGGGATGGGGGCAATTGGGGAGTGGGCGATGTCTGGCGAACGGAATGACAGATCTCCCAGTGTATGTGTACACTTGTGCGCAGTGCATTGGGAGATAGGGGCACCTGTGTGATGGCACACCGAGTGCTCATCAGCTGGCTTCTGGGTGTGAATAAGCTCCACCCACTCCCCCTGCTGGTGGGAATCACACTTTGCATCATTTCTTTTTCTAAGATTTTTCTATGATTGCTTCTGGGAGCTTGCCCAAAAAAATGGTTGTGATTCTCTGTAGTTTTCATGCCTGTTCGGCACTTGGAATTTTTTTGGTAAGATCATCCCCCACCCCTCCCTCCCTCCAACCTCCCCCCCCCCCCCCCCCCCACCCCCATCCCACCCCACACACACACACACACGCACACGCACACGCACACCTCATAGATACCTTAAGGGGCTTGAAAGGGTAAATGCTGAGAGGATGTTTCCTCAGATGGGACAGTCTAGGACCAGAGGGCATAGTCTTATTAAAGAGTTGCCAACTTAAGAATGAGATGAGGAGGAATTTCTTCTCTGAGGGTTGAGAGTCTTTGAAACTCCTTGCCACAGAGGGCTGTAGGGGCAGTTCCTTGTGTGTATTTAAGGCTGAGATAGATTTTTGATCAGTAAGGGAATCGAGGGTTATGTGAAAAGGGCAGGAAAGTGGACATGAGGAATGTAGTCGGATCAGCCATGATCCTGTAGAATGGTGGAGCAGGCTTGAGGGGCCAAACAATCTTATCCTCTTCCTATTTCTTATGGTTTTATGATTCTATTGTTTGAGTGAGTCCTGACAGCTGCACGCCAAGTTTGTTCCGAAGATGTTTCCTGTCGGCATGATGTCGGGGTTTGGGCATTCATCTGCATTCTATTAAAGGGATACAAATGAGGTTCACACCAGTGTCTGTTGGGTTTGCCAACCTGTTATGACAGGCACCAGTGGAAGATACCGCTGTAAATTCATACCGGCATAACATTTCTGGGCCTCTCACCATCAAACATGCCAACAGGGAATTCCACCTGTGGTGCCAAGAATTGGCACAACCAATGCTTAGAAACGTTTAGTACAATGTTCATGTTTCATACTTTTCTCCCTATTTATAAATCCAATGATCTTGTATTCCTCTTTAACAATCTTCTCCAGTGGCCCTGCCAACTTCATGTATGCTTTATGTTCCTGCTCCCTTTATAATATTGAACCTAAACCTCATCCAAAATTGCAGACTTTCCTCAGGCAAAATTTAAAAAAACATGCAAGGAAAGAATGGTGCAGGCTGCAAAAAAAAGAGAGAGTTCACTGTTATTTCCGATACTGGTATCGGTGACTGTGGCAGATCCAGTTTCATCCATTGTGATCTTGTAATACCAGGAGTTCAAGCCCCTGTAAATTCCAATTGCTGGAGACAATTGATTATTGAAGCGACATCTGTCTTGGTGAATCACAAAAAGTTGGTTTGCAGGTGCAGCAGGTAATTAAGAAGGCAAATGGAATTTTGTCCTTCATTGCTAGAGGGATGGAGTTTAAAAACAGCGAGGTTATGTTGCAGCTGTATAAGGTGCTGGTGAGGCCACACTTGGAGTACTGTGTACAGTTTTGGTCTCCTTACTTGAGAAAGGATGTACTGGCACTGGAGGGGGTGCAGAGGAGATTCACTAGGTTGATTCCAGAGTTGAGAGGGTTGGCTTATGAGGAGAGACTGAGTAGACTGGGACTATACTCATTGGAATTCAGAAGAACGAGGGGGGGTCTTATAGAAGCTTATAAGATTATGAAGGGAATCGAAAAGATAGAAGCAGGGAGGTTGTTTCCACTGGTGGGTGAAACTAGAAATAGAGGGGGAAATGAGGGGGAGCAGATTTAGGACTGAGTTGAGAAGGAACTTCTTCACACAAAGGGTTGTGAATCTGTGGAATGCCCTGCCCAGTGAGGCAGTTGAGGCTACCTCATTGAATGTTTTTAAAGAAAAGATAGATACATTTTTGAACAGTAAGGGAATTAAGGGTTATGGTGAGCGGGCAGGTAAGTGGAGCTGAATCCATGCAAAGATTAGCCATGATCTTATTGAATGGCGGAGCAGGCTCAGGGGGCCAGATGGCCGACTCCTGCTCCTAGTTCTTATGTTATGTTTTCCAGAAGCCGATGTTAAGTTCCTTGCAATGGGAATTCTCTATCTCTGTGCTGGATTTTAAACATTAGAGATGGGGGTCTTGAACTTGACAGAGAAGTGGAGGGGAGAGTATTATGACTCCTTCGGCAGGATTTTCCCAGACTACATTAAGCAGCTTGCTTGCTGTATTGAAAGAGATTTCAAAAATGGTTACCCCAATCAGATGAAGTCTCTCCCCATAATGATATTGGAAGGAAAATGCTGAGCTGATGTCTGAACTAACTCTGGCTCTTGTCCCATGGCTTATAATGTCCCAGCCACTAGCCTCTGAATCATTCACTATCCAACCTAATGAAATAGGAAATAAAATCTTTCCTTGTAACTATTGTTCTGGTAGACTTTCTGTCCCTGCTTGAGAGTTTGCCTTATAGAAATGCAAATCTGAGGTCCAGTATGGTCTTCAGTAACTCCAGATGAAATATTTCTTGACATTGGCAGATTTGAAATTCTAAGCAGCTGTGTGGGCATGTCTTAATTGTATTACACCTTAGAAGCTTCCAGAAAACTGGTCGTCTGTTAATACCAGACATCAGGTGACTTGTGGCAGCCATCTTATGTCAGGGTCTTTGCGTGTTTTAGGAAAGTCCTTTCTAAACAGTTCAATGTACGTTTGGCCAGCCGATTAAATTAAAAATTAACAACACCATGACAACGGTTAGTCAGGTGATGAGCTGCAAATGAGTTGTGCATGGATAGTTGAGGTGGGGAGAAAGGGCCCGTCTTCGGACTCGGTCCCGACATGGGCGTACGTGTACACAATGATGGCTGGTCCACCTTGTAAGCAGGTACTCTGCAGATATACGCATCTTCACTCTTTGTATGTGAAAAGACTGTCTGACCAAGTGAAATGTGGCTTGATTTCTACTCGTGACTGTTCTCCCCGGACACCACTGCTTCTGGATGTATACATATTTTATGTAAGGCAAGAGGACGTTTCACCATTATGCATCATCGCTTTGAGTTTAAAGATCCGCAGCATGCTTATTTGTTTTGTTTATGTAAATAGTGCTTTTCAGTCACTCAGTCGGACTACTCGCGATTGTGTTAGGCCTCCAGCTGTGCACCTAATTACCTTTTTGTCTTTTGGAGTTTCCTTTCACAGTGAGGAACAACACTGAGTGTTGTAAGAAATTCCAGTTAGTGGAACAAAAGATGAGGAGCAAGCTGCTTAACCTTTCTGATCGCTCAAGGGCATTTCCTTTCTTGCAAAATGTCATAAATGACACCATGAGGAAGCGAGGCAAAAATGCTCAGAAATGTAAACACAGGAAAATGGATCAACAGATGGGAACACAGAAAGAAAGAAACGCAGCACAAAGGGATTGGAAGCCATCCAAAACATTTTAATTAGTACTGAAAGCGAAACAGGGTATCATGAATATATTAGAAGTCTTCACATGTTGCCACTTTGACCACATGGGTTATTTTTATGTTAATCTACTTTATGATCCACATTTTTTAAAAAAAGCAATGAACACAATCTGCCAAAGTTACTTTATTTGTAATTGAAACAACTGCCTCTCCACTTTGAAGATGATCGCAGTAAGTTACGCAGATTTGTTTTGTGTGTAGCAGGTGGCTAACACCTTGGGTAGGATTTTCCAGCTGCGCTTGCCCCAAAACTGGAAAACTAGCCCGAGGTCGATGGACATTTGCATGGTCTGTCCGCCACCCCCCCCCCCCCCCCCCCCCCCCCCCCCCCCCCCCCACCCCCCACCGCACCCTCCCCTCACCCCACCTGCTACTATGTCCGTAGTGGGCGGAACAGAAAAATTCCTCCCCTTATCTCTGCACATATTTGACTGAAGAAATTGAAGTTGCAAGCTTGAGTAAAAGTGGTTATTTACCAACATTCATCTGGGCATCTCCATCCTGGGCATATCACTCGGAGAGCAGAGTGCACCATGAACCAGGAGGGGAAATGGAGTTGTTTTCTTCTGTAGAACCCAAAGATTTGATTTGATTGATTATTGTCACATGTATTGGGATTCAGTGAAAAGTAATGTTTCTCACGCTCTATCCAGACAAAACATACCATTCATAAAGCACATAGGGGAGAAGGAAAGGAGAGGGTACAGAATATAATGTTGCAATTACAGCTCGGGTGTAGAGAAAGATCAGCTTAATATATGATAGGCCCATTCAAAAGTCTGATGGCCGCAGGGAAGAAGTGTTCTTGAATCGGTTGGTACGTGATCTCAGACTTTTATATCTTTTTCCCAATGGAAGAAGGTAGGAAAAAGAATAGGGTGCATGGGGTCCTTGATTATGCTGGCTGCTTTTCCAAGAAAGTGTAGACAGAGTCAATAGATGGGAGGCTTGTTTGCAAGATGGACTGTGTTAGATTCACAAGCCTTTGTAGTTTCTTGCAGTCTTGGTCAGAGCAGGAGCTATACCAAGCTGTGATATATTAAGGATGCTTTCTGTGGTGCATCTGAAAAAATTGCCGAGTGTCGTAACAGACATGCCAAATTTCATTCGCCAACTGAGAAAGTAGAGGTGTTGGTGTGCTTTCTTAACTATAGCATCAGCATGGAGGGACCAGGACAGATTGTTGGTGATCTGGACACCTAAAATCTTGACGCTCTCGACCATTTCGACTTCATCCCCTTTAATGTAGACGGGCAAGTCCTCCACTCTGCTTCCCAAAGTCAATGAAGCTATGATCAATTGCACTATTGAATGAAATATCTGGTATAGTTGATAAGTTAAAGCACCTACTTTCTGAGATGGTTGTCTGGAGGAAATTCTTGCACCTCATTACCATACAATAATCCAGTCATATTTACAGTACTGATGAATCTGGAAACACTACACGATAGAAGTGCTGATGTTCCTCAGCACGTTCTCATAGTGAAGTCTCTGTGTTTATGCAAGTTTACCCCTGGTAAAGTGGGTACATAATGTGATTAATAATATCCAAATTGTGATACTACATGCCCTAGGATGTTGTTCATGGAACAACTAATCAAGGACAGCGTGGTGGCACAGTGGTTAGCACTGCTGCCTCACAGTCCCAGGGATCCGGGTTTGATTCCCGGCTTGGGTATGAAGTTTGCACATTCTCCCCGTGTCTGCATGGATTTCCTCTTGGTGCTCTGATTTCCCCTCTCAGTCCGAAGGACATGCTGAATCGATGCATTGGCCATGATAATTCTCCCTCAGTGTACCCAAACAGGTGCCGGAATGTGGCAACTTGGGGATTTTCACAATAAATTCACTGCAGTGTTAATGTAAGCCTACTTATGACACTAATAAACAAACCTAAACTAAAAACTTAGCTTTTGAAAGTGATTGACAGTTTTGGGCCAAGCGGTGAAAAATTGGGGACAAACTCATTTCAATAGGATGTTCTAAATAGCAGAAACCATTCCATCCATCATGGCTAAAACCAGCTCCCAAAGCCTACCCCCACCTTTATACATCCCACTTATGCTATTGTTTATATTTTTCCTTTTACATAGTTTTTCTTTGAGTTGCTTGGAGCAATTCAGCTTGAAACCAGTTTATATACATGTAGCCTTTAGCTTGCAAAGTACCGGTGCTCTGACCCATGACATTTAAAATCGTTCTGTATTTTCTCCTCTGTCACATTATTTGTAGAGAGATAAAATACTCATCATGTTACCATCAGTTCCAAACCAGAGGTTCTATAATTAATTGCAATTGTTCCTTAGAGATGTCAAGTGGTTATAAGATGGACCTGCTGAGTGGGTCAGTTGCAGACGAAAGCGGATTACAACCATGGGAATCAAGGTCAGGAATTTATTAACTTATAAGCATTTGCTTAATTCCTATCAGTAAATCACCACTTTACTAGCCTCAAATTTACCGAAGCAAAATTCCCTCAGATCATTTTCTTTTCTGAAAACATCACCATGGATCAAGTGCAGGTTAAAAGCGGGTGAAAAATTAGTTCCATTTCAAATTGAGGCTGATTTAATTCGAAGTCTCTTAATTGGATGTCAATTTACATTTTTGTCAGGCACTTGTTGCATTTAAGTTGCTGAATTCAAGACATCAAGAAACTTAAGATTTTTCTGGCAAAGGATCAACTTTGAATTATTGTCAAGGCTCTTTCTAAAATGATTTCCAAAAACAATCCATACTGTCCAACAATAAAGACCCCAAAATACTTCATTGAGCCATAAGGTCAAAAGGACACAGCCAAAGGAGCAATGGTGACTGAATAAAACTTGGTCATGGTATTAAGGAGGATCATAAAGGAGGTGAAGATGTGTCAAAAATGTTTAGGGAGGATATTCTAAAGTGTGCAACCCAACTGGTTGATTTTCTAGCCCTCCCCCAGGGTGGAGGTGGGGGGGCGGGGGTGGGGGGGGTGCTGTTCCAGTGGTGGAGGTGGTTAGCCATTGGGGCAGGAGGGGCGTCCATCAATGTCATGGATTGCATTTCCCACTGCATACTTTCCTTGACCTGCTACAATTTTAGCAATGGTGGGGAAGCCATCGGGTGGCCCGTCCTTCTGTGGATCAGTTGAAGCCCGGAAGTAGCCTCAGTTTTGCCTGGGCCACTCAACTCCTGACCTCATTAGAGCCCTTGTCCAAATATGGACAAAAGAGCTGAACACAAAGCATGAGGTGAGAGTTGCCCTTGATGACAAAGCCACAACATGTTAGCGAGTCTGGCATGGAGGAGAGCCCTCATAAAACGGATTTGACGGGAGTTGGGGGGAAAGTTCTGTATGCCAAGTGTGCAGCCAGATTCTGTTCACTGCGTTGAGCCCAATGGAAGAAACCACCAAGTTCAAGCAGGAGGACTAATTCTGTCAATTTGCCAATCTCAAATTTTAAGAATTGGAAAAACATTTAAAAAATGAACCAAAGTTCACGTTGAAGCGATTTTACTGTTATATCGATGCACTCCATTGAAGAATATATAACTGACAGGAGGCAAAATACATTGTACAGAGTCCATTTTCACTATGCTCAGTCCAAAAATGTGAAAATAGTCAGGAATTCGTACTGCACACAGGGCAGAGGGAGCAGGTTACTTGTAAATATACGTTGGGCAACATCAGGAATGGAAATACATCCAAGTGAGGGATAGAGCAAAAAGGACTACTGGAACTATTGAACACGGCAAAAAATGTTCTGACTGTTCTTCAGCAAAGCAGCAAGCCTTTTACTGAGGAGCAGGTGAGCAATATCACTTTGCTGAGTATGCAAGTATTCTTCATTTTTCAGGAAAAGTCTGGTAGCTCTGCAACTCGTATCACTTATGCATGTTTGCCCAACACAAGTGCCATGCCCAAGTTCTGTCTTCATTTGATACACCAAGTTATGGCAGATTGCAAAAGAACGGACTCCCAGGGTGGAAGAGTCAATTACGAGGGGGCATAGGTTTAAAGTGTGAGGGACAAGGTTTAAAGGAGATGTACGAGGCAAGTTTTTTATACAGAGGGTGGTGGGTGCCTGGAACTCGCTGCCTGGGGAGGTAGTGGAAGCAGATACAATAGTGACTTTTAAAGGGCGTCTTGACAAACACATGAATAGGATGGAAATAGAGAGATATGGTCCCCAGAAGGGTAGGGGGTTTTAGTGCAGATGGGCAGCACGGCTGGTGCAGGCTTGGAGGGCCAAAGGGCCTGTTCCTGTGCTGTAATTTTCTGTGTTCTTTGAATCTTAATGGGGCAGTCTGTGCCAGTAGATGCTCAGTGGAAACTATAAGCAATCCAGTCAGATGTTAAGAAGTGGGCTCACTCACAAAGAACTCTCATCCCAAAACTCCTGTAAATGAGATTTTTAAAAGACCGATTAAAATAACAACCACACAGAAATCATAGAATCCCTACAGTGCAGAAGAGGCCATACAGCCCATCCACTCTGCACCGACTCTGTGACAGAGTATCTTACCCAGGCACTCTTCCCCCACCCTATTCCCGTGACCCCACACATTTACCATGGCTAATTCATCTAACCTACACATCTTAGGACACTCAGGGGCAATTTCGTACAGCCAATCCACCTAACCTGCGCATCTTTGGACTGTGGGAGGAAACTGGGTCACTTGGAGGAAACCCACTCAGACACAGGAAGAACCCGCAAACCCCACACAGACAACCACCCACGGCCAGAATTGAACCCGGATCCTTGGTGCTGTGTGGCAGCAGTGCGCCACCAGGCAAGATATATTCTCAATTTAAAAATATAAATAATTTCTGTTTCCGTTTGATGTAGATTGTGATGTGGTTCCTGACAGACAGCTTTTCTGTTCAGCCCGCATTAATTTCTTATGAAGAGAAGGATTTAAAAGGTTACCGACTTATTTGAAGAAATATAATGGTGAGAAAGGCAAACCTCACTCAAAAGTTTTGGTGTCCCCACAAAACCTTTAAAATCTTTTTTGGTCTGAACTCTGCAGAAAAACATTCCATAGAATCTACATTTCAAACATAATTCATTGGCTGTCCAGGATATCAAGGTTGTGAAAGGCTCTATATAGATCCAAGTCTTTATTCTAAGTTATCCATAAACTAGTAGGGAGGTCTTATGGCCCTGTGGGTAGTGTCCCTGCCTTTGAGCCAGAAGCCCTGGGTTTGAGTCCCACATGTGGAGATGCCGGCGTTGGACTGGGGTGTACACAGTAACAGTTTTAACAAACTGGTGTTGTTAAAACTGTTACTGTGTTCACCCCAGTCCAACACCGGCATCTCCACATCATGACTACCATCGACACCGCAAACTGCCGGCTCCAAGTGGAGAGGATCTCCAAGAAGATCGCGCATATCGACACAGACACTTTAACCTGGTGTTGTTAAAACTGTTACTTTGAGTCCCACCCCAGGACTCGTTGACCAAGGAAGGTGTGTTCATAACGTCGCCAAACAGATTACCAACCCACAAAATCCTTCCCAAACGCCAATGGCTGGCAATCAGAGCTGGAGAGGCTCGTGGTCAGCCATGCTGACAGGGGAGGCGATTGCCAAATGGTATGATCGCTAGCCTATTAATCCAAAAACTGAGCTAATGTTCTGGGGACCAGGGTTTAAATCCCACCACGGCAGCTGGTGGAATTTGAATTCAATAAAAAATATCTGGAATTAAGAATCTACTGATGACCATGAACCCATTGTTGTTTGTCAGAAAAACCCATTTGGTTCACTAATGTCCTTTAGGAAAGGAAATGTGCCGTCCTTACCTGGTCGGGCCTACATGTGACTCCAGAGCCACAGTAATCTGGTTGACTCTCAACTAGGGATGGGCAATAAATGCTGGCCCAGCCAGCGATGCCCAGGTCCCATGAATGAATAAAAAATAAAATGCTTGATATGGAAGGTGCCCCTCAAGTTATAAGCCTCTGGTGGCAGGCTGGTGCCCTAGTTCAGGAGAAACCTTGCTATGGGGACAGATGAAAGTCTGCCAAGTGCTAAAAAAAAACAATAAACCACTACATATTAGAAAGCTCCCCATTGAACCAAGGGTGAATTGATTTCCTGATTTGTTTTCATCATACCTATTTTAACACGGCTAATTTAATATGTTAATGTTTCATTTATATAGCACCTGTCACAACCTCAGGCCATTCGTACATGAATCGGATGGTAATAGAGGGATATGGTCCCCAGAAGACTAGGGGGTTTAGTTCAGTAGGGCAGCATGGTCGGTGCAGACTTGGAGGGGCAAAGGGCCTGTTCCTGTGCTGTAATTTTCTTTGTTCTTTGTCTCCCAAAGCATTTCATCCCATCTCTTCTCTGAGGGTAGTTAACCTTTGGATTTGAAGTGCATACACTGCTGTAATATAGGAAATGCAGCACTCAATTTGCACACAGCAAGTTCCTGCAAACATCACTGTGATCACCAAACACGTTATCTGGGCGTCAAGTTGACTGAGGAGTAAATATTGAGCAGCACATCAGGGATAACCCCCTTGCCCCTATTTGCTGAAATGGTGCTCAGGGATCCACCTGAGAGTATAGATGGGTTTAATTTCTCATTCAAAAGACAGCAGAGCTGACAGCAGTTTCTCAGCATTAGCTAAATTGCCACTTAGTGTCAGGGGGGACTAGCTAGGGTAAATGCATGGGGTTATGGGGATAGGGCCTGGGTGGGATTGTGGTTGGTGCAGACTCAATGGGCTGAATGGCCTCCTTCTGCATTGTCGAATTCTATGATAAGAACTTTGTGTTCAAGTCTCCGCTTTGGATCAATCGATATGACAAGCAATAAATAATTGTTCAGTTATTTAAATATTTACAAATTATTCTGCCCTGATTTCCTACTTTATTTCTAATGTATCCCTTGATGTTGTTTCTAAGTACATTGCATTTTCTGTTCCTTGGATATGATTTAATAATGGAGGACGGGTAAAAGCTAGTGCAACTAAACACCAATCCATCTGTCACTTCAAATCTCCTTTAAAATTAGCATTTTAACTTTGTTAGTGTAACATTGTAACTCCAGGCTATGAATTATAGGCCACCCAGGATGTTCTCTATGATTCACTGAGGGTTTGAGGCCCATTACTTATCATGTCGGTCCATTTCCCGCCAATTAGATTACATATGATTGCTCATCAGAATGTATCCTTTCAATACATTCGGGCAGTATGTATACATCAGTATTTTTATATTGTTAAGTTCAGTGATGACACATGGCAGATTAAAGAGTACCGGCATATAAAATGGGTGGGATTTTCTGGCCGTTCCCGCCAGTGGGATCTTCCTGTCCCACCAATAATGACCCCCTGTTCCCGAGGCCAAATTGGAATCCAACTCGATTTTTAAGTTTGCTGATGACACCACCGTAGTGGGTCGGATCTCAAACAATGGTGAGATGGAGTACAGGAGAGAGAATCTGGTGGATGATGCGATCACAATAATCGCTCCCCTCAATGTCAATAAAACAAAGGAGATACTCATCGACTACAGGAGGCATAGTGGAGAACATCCCCCTGTCTACATCAATAGAGATGAAGTGGAAATGGTTGAGAGCTTCAAGTTTCTAGGTGTCCAGATCAACAGCAACCTGTCCTGCTCCCTCCACACCAACACTACAGTTAGGAAAGTCCACCAACGGCTCTACTTCCTCAGGAGGCTAAGGAAATTGCGCATATCTGCAATGACTCTCACCAACTTTTATTGATGCACCATTGAAAGCATCCTTTCTAAATGTATCACAGCTTGGTATGGCTCCTGCTCTGCCCAAGACTACAAGAAACGACAAAGTGTGGAAAATGAAGCCCAGTCCATCACGCAAACCAGCCTCCTGTCCATTGACTCTCTCTACATTTCTCACTGCCCCGGAAAAGCAGCCAGCATAATTAAGAACCCCAGGCACCCCGGACATATTCTCTTCCGCCTCTTCTGTCGGGAGAAGGATACAAAGGTCTGAGGTCATGTACTAACCGACTCAAGAACGGCTTCTCCCCTGCTGCCATCAGACTTTTGAATGGACCTACCTCATATTGAGTTGATCTTTCTCTACACCCTAGCTATGACTGCAACACTAGATTCTGCACTCTTTCCTTTCCTTCTCTATGAACAGTATGCTTTGTCTGTATACACCCAAGAAACAATACCTGTCACTGTATACTAATACATGTGACAATAATAAACCAAATCAAATCAAAGAGGGTGTGAACAATGAGAAACCTCATTGACAGCGCGGGACTGGAAGATCTCATCCCTGGCCAATGGCAGGCCATCACCGCTGTTGCGGGGGAGGGGCATGGAAAATCCACCCACAGATGATGGATATAATCCTCTTTGGTAGTACTGAATATTGCATACTGATGGAACTTCAGTCACTGCTTGATGGAATTTTAGGTTAAGCATAATATTTGTTGGCTTAAAAACAAAAACAATCCATTTTCCAACAAATCAATTTTGGGTCTCGAATTCTTCCTTGATAAATTAAAAGCTTCAGTCCCAAAACCATTGATGTTTCATCACCCTGGTTTCACTCCAGCAGTGCATTTATGTCCTTTCGAAGGCAAGGTCCCTAATTAGCTAAAATATAGAACATGCAACCCACAGTTGTGTTCAGCTGCTACTATCGGAAGTTGTGAAATCGATAATGACCACAAAATTGAAACTGACTGTTGCTAGACTGTTGCAAAAATACCCAACTAGCTCGCCAATATTCTTCAGAGGAAGGAGAAAGGCAAAATACTGTGGATGCTGAAATCTGAAACAATAACAGGGTCATTCTGACTGGAAACTTTAGCTCTATTCTCTCTCCATAGATGCTGTCAGACCTGCTGAGATTTTCCAGCGTTCTTTGTTTTTGCTTCAGAGAAAGGAAGCTGCAACCCTATACCTCCACTCGCCCTGAATGGTTCACTGTTAATCCCTTCAGGACAACTCGGTACAAGCAATAAATACTGGGCTTACAAGTGTTGCTCTTATCCCAAGGTTGAAGTAGAATTGGCAAAGCAAATCCTTCCAGTGTAGTTATCCTGGCTGCATATTTTATTTAACAACGAGGTCAATCTCTGAATACCAAATATATTAAGCCTCATTTATTTTTTTTCACGTGCCTGTAAACTTTTGCCACCTCCATGAATGGAATAAACTGGATCAGTCTCTCTTGTGCTGATCCTTAGAGGCTCTACTTTTGTCCTCCTTCCAGGGTTGGCACATTCAGAGTTGATGTATTTATTGATCTCCTGCTCGCAAGCATCATCATAAATTTAATATGTTGTGACGGGATGAGCTGAACGGTTCGCAGTTTGATCAGCCTGGTGCACTGATGCTGCCTGAAGACTGCTCTGGCATGCCCCATGAGCAATCCCTTCCATTTCAAAGTTAACGGCCAAGAAATTCCAACCTTTGCTTTGCTGCTTGTAAACAGAGAGAGGAAATGGATAATCCGAAACTATCGATGTTGCCAATTTCTCACTGTAGACAATAACAGTGCTGTTTACAGCAGTACTATGGACAATTCAGATTACCTTGCCTTGCCGTAGGAAGGATGTTATTAAACTGGAAAAAATTTACAAGGATGTTTGAATTATAATGAGAGGCTGGATAGCCTAGGACTGTTTTCCCTGGAGTGTAGGAGGTTGAGGGGTGACCTTATAGAGGTTTATAAAATCATGGCGACATGGTGGCACAATGGTTAGCACTGTTGCCTCACAGTGCCAGTGACCCGGGTTCAAATCCTGGCTTGGGTCACTGTCTTTGTGGTCACCGTGTCTGCGTGGGTTTCCTCCAGGTGCTCCGGTTTCGTCCCACAGTCCAAAGATATGCGGGTTAGGTGGATTGGCCATGCTAATTTGCCCCTTAGTGTCAGGGGGACTAGCTGGGGTGAATGCATGGGGTTATGGGGATAGGGCCTGGGTGGGATTGTGGTTAGTGCAGACTCAATGGGCCAAAATAGCCTCCTTCTGCACTGCAGGGATTCTATGAGGGGGATGGTTAAGGTGACTCACCAAGGTCTTTTTCCCAGGGTTAGTCTCTGTGAGTTCCTACCTCACAGAGACTAAGTTTTAACTGTTGTTGTAGTTCCCCTCCCCCCCCCCCACCGCCCCCAAAAAGCATACATCAAGGCTAACGTGAGATTGTCATTTCTAGGAGAGTTTTGCATTCATATCCTTGTGCCAGAAGGCATAGTTTTAAGGTGAGAGGGGAAATGTTTTAGAGGGACCTGAGGGGCAACTTTTTCACACAGAGGGTTGTGCGTATATGGAATGAGGAGGCGTTGGCCGAGTGCTATTATCGCCAGACGATTAACCCAGATACTCAGCTAATGTTCTGGGGACCCGGGTTCGAATCCCGCCACGGCAGATGGTGGAATTTGAATTCAATAAAAAATATCTGGAATTAAGAATCTACTGATGACCATGAAACCATTGTCAATTGTCAGAAAAACCTATCTGGTTCACTAATGTCCTTTAGGGAAGGAAAGCTGCCATCCTTACCTGTTCTGGCCAGAGCCACAGCAATGTGGTTGACTCTGAACTGCCCTTGGACAACTAGGGATGGGCAATAAATGCTGGCCAGCCAGCAACGTCCATATCCCACGAATGAATGAAAAAAATGAGCTGCCAGAGGAGGTGATAGAGGCGGGTATAATAACATCATTTAAAATACATTTGGACAGGTATGGATGGAAAAGGTTTCGAGGGATATGGGCCAAACGCAGGCAAATGGGACTAGTTCCATTTAGGAAACCTGGTCGGCATGAGCGAATTGGGTCGAAGGGCCTGTTTCCGTGCTGTGTATCCATATGACTTTAACAGCTGGCAGTGAGATTAAAGCTGAATAAAGTTTCCAATGCTTCATTCATCTTTTTAATTTTTTCGTACAGAGTGGAATGTTCAGCATGATCTCTCATTTCCATCTCCTTCATGTAATTAGTCTTGATGCTAACTAATACCTGGGAGCCTGGTTAAAACACTTGCGAATTACATTGTGCAGTGAAATTCCCAAGCACACGGGAGGCAATCAGCATGTCCTTCTCACCTGATAAGAGGGAAGTGAATGAAAAATTCAGAAGATGTGGCTAATTGAGCAGTGCAGTTGACTCCCTGTTATTGCTAATCAACGCTGCATGACCAAGGGGTAGTTCAGCAGGCTTCATCAGATTTTATTCAGCCAGTGGATCTTCCCTGTGTTTGGATAATTTTCAAAGCTCGAATCAAATGCTGAAGCAGCGAAGCAGATTGGAATCATTTCAAAATTCATTGCAAGTTTGTGGATGAACAGTCATGCCTGTTCTGATGTGTTTGACAGGTTGCTTTGGCTGCCATTGCCAAAATACAACCAATGTTACCAGGTTAAATGGCCAAACCTCTTCATTCAGTGCTGACATCCTTATTAAATAGAATCATGGAATCCCTACAGTGCAGAAGGCAGCCATTTGGCCCAATGAGTCTGCACTGACTCTCTGACAGAGTATCTTACCCAGGTCCTATCCCTGTAACCCCATACATTTGATGTGGAGATGCCGACTTTACCCCATACATTTACCATGGCTAATCCATCTAACTTGGACATCTTTGGACATTACATACATAGAACATAGAACATTACAGCACAGTACATGCCCTTCAGCCCTCGATGTTGAGCCGACCTGTGAAACCAATCTAAAGCCCATCGAACCTACATTATTCCAATATCATCCATATGTTTATCCAATGACCATTTAAATGCCCTTAATGTTGGCGAGTCCACTACTGTTGCTTGCAGGGCATTCCATGCCCTTATTAAGGGGCATTTTGTTTGAACTATGGTCAATCTACCTGCACATTTTTGGACTGTGGGAGGAAACCGGAGCACCTGGAGGAAACCCACACAGTCACCCAAGGCCAGAATCGAACCCGGGTCCCTGGCGCTGGGAGGCAGCAGTGCTGACCACTATGCCACCCATGTCACCATTGTTATGGCCCACATACCATCAGCATATGAATGCATCCAAGTAAAACCAATTTCTCTCATTTTTGAGTAAAGAGTTAAATACAACTTCAATAGGTTGTAAGCTCCCTCAAACAGCACTGTGATGATGGCCAGGTAATTAGTTTTTGTAATGTTGACTGGATCGATCAGCACTTCTGCTCATCTTCAAAATAGGCTCTTTCACACGCACCTGAGAGAGAAGTGGGCCTTGATTTAAAGTTTTATTCAAAATCAAGCACCTTCAACATTGCGGCACTCACAAGGTACTGTTTTGGAGTCGTGGCCTTGATTTTGATGCATATGTTCTGGAGTGGACTTGAAATCAGAATTTTCTGACTGCAAGGCAGGGGTGCTCCCCCGTGAACAACAACTGACTCAAGGGCCAGGCTTGTCCAGCCCCACCCACCACTAATATCTTCCAATCTGCCAAATACCAAGTATTTACCTTGCTAATCCCCCTGACACTAAAGGGCAACTTAGCACGGCCAACCAACCTGACCCACACATCTTTGGAGGAAACCGGAGCACCCGGAGGAAACCGACGCAGACACGGGAAGAATGTGCAAACTTCACACAGTCACCCAAGGCTGGATTCGAGCCTGGGTCACTCACGCTGTGAGGCAGCAGTGCTAACCACTGTGCCACCGTGCTGCCAGTCATGGGAAGTGTTGATTGAGGTGTGCTATTGTTCAATTGCTGATGGTTGGCTCACATGTTGCATTGAGTTTTGCTCTAAAGTGTTCGTAACCATGGTTTGATGACTAATTTTAAGTGGTAGAAATCCACCTCAGGCAGTGGCACAAAGCAGATGACATCGGGTCGGTTGCAATCATATGCAGCATCTCATATCTTTCTCTGTTGCAGTTTGTGGAATTAAAGTTGCCTGTGGCAATGTTTAAGAGCACATCATTGGGAATAAGATGAAACGAGGTTTGACATTACATCCTTTTAAGGCCACAATGGATGGCAGAGTGACTGAAGACTGTGAAAGGATCCTGTGGTGTAAACATTGAGTTTAATACCTGAACGTACAGATGGTCATCTAAACCAGGTAGTGCACCTCAGCCACAGTCTCCCTATTAACACAAAACTTGCTTGTGTACTGTCCGTTCACAGGAGCTGGGCAAGGTTTTCGGCAGAAGGAAAGATTGATTAGGCTGGGACTGGTTCCTTTGGAGCAGAGAAGGCAAAGGGGAGCTTAAATTGACATATATAAAATTATGAAGGGCCTGGATCGATTGGAGAGAAGGAACCTATTTCATTATCAGGTAATAACTTGGGGATGTAGATTTAGAGTAATTGGTAAATGGATTAGAGGGGAGTGGGGGTCTGGAATCATTGCCTGAGAGGGACAGGCAGAAAACCTCACCACACTTAAATAATGCTTGAATATGCACTTGAAGTGCTGAAACCTGCAGGGCTACAGACAAAGAGCTGAGAAGCAGGATTAGGCAGGAAAGCTCATTTTTATCTGGCACAGGGCAGGATGTGCCTAATGGTCTCCCACCGTGCTGTGCATTTTCTATGTTTCTATGCAGCTGTAGCCTATTTTCCTAAATCGCCTGCCTAGTGTTGATTGTTCTACAAATGACAAAATTCCCATGTCTTCGGCACTCTCAGGCCACCTTCTTTTCAGCTCCAGTTTCATGATAAGTGTCATAGCTGTGTCGGCTGTGCCACGGGAATGCAAAGCTTTGCTGTATGATTTAGCACAGCTGCCTCACAGCGCCAGGGACCCTGGTTCAATTCTGGGCTCAGGTCACTGTCTGTGCAGAGTATTCTCCCCGTGTCTGCGTGGGTTTCCTCCGGGTGCTCTGGTTTCCTCACACGCTCCAACGATGTGCGTGTTTGGTTGATTGGCCATGCTAAATTGCCCCTTAATGTCAAGGGGATTATCAGGGTAAATACGTGGGATTAAGGGTACAGGGCCAGGCTGGGATTGTTGTGTGCAGGCTTGACAGGCCAAATGGCCTCCTCCTGCACCGTAGGGATTCTATGATTAACTTCCATCAGTGCTGTGGCGCAGCTTAGAAATCAGGACCAACTAAATCAGATCAAACCTGAGTTCAGAATTCTATTTTCGCTTTTAGCTGCCCTTTTAATGTCCAATTCTTCAAACATCGCTTGATTTGGTGCTTAAAAAGCTTAGAGCCCTTGAGATGCACTTTCTTGTAGCTCAGTTTTGTTAACATGGCATAGCATGGGAACGGGAATCTGGACACCAGCACAAGCGGAAAAAATGTTTGTGACTGCTTTCTCTTGCACTCCATTTACAGTCATCCATTTTAATATCATGCTAAATACTAAAATTAAATCTTCTGTTACTCCTGAATCTTGACCTGTACAAAAGTACGCACATAGTGTTGATTCACTCAAAATCTTTTGTTGTAACATCACCAATACAATGGGGAACATATATCTTTTTAAAGTGGTGATGTTTGCTATTGTGGTGTCCCTAACCATCTCCGTGATTAGCACTGCTGCCTCACAGCGCCAGGGTCCCGGATTCAATTCCGGCCTTGAGTCACTGCCTGTGTGGAGTTTTCCCCGTGTCTGCGTGGGTTTCCTCCTGGGTGTTTCAGTTTCCTCCCACAGTCCAAAGATGTGTGGGTTAGGTTGATTGACCATGTTAAATTGACCCTAGTGTCAGGGGGATTAGCAGGGTAAATATGTGGGGTTATGGGGATAGGGCCTGGGTGGGATTGTGGTTGGTGCAGACTCGATGGTCCGAATGGCCTCCTTCTGCACTGTAGAGATTCTATGAATCTCTGATTACTCAGTGCTCTGCTTGATGCCCTGCTCACTGCCTCACTCCTGCCTGGCTCCTACCCAGCCCACTACCCCACTCGCTGCCCCACTCGCTGTTTCCACATCCAGGTGACCTCACCTCAATTTATATATATACATTGCTGGGAAAATCTGATTTGCTTAAGGTTTTTTTTTTACTTGAAAAGTTAGACTTCCATGGAACAGGACATTAAAGACATTAAGCTCAGACATTAAGTCAGGAGTTACTTGGCATTATGCAATGTATTGTTAATGTAAGACAGTAAGAAAATAGGAACAGCTGCTTTTAAAGCACAAATATGCGTGAGAGGTCCTGTGCATTGTTTGAATACACCAATGTAATTCTGCGGCAAAGTTATGGGCACAGTACACTGTAAGAGTTTTAACAACACCAGGTTAAAGTCCAAGTTGTTAAAACTCTTACTGTGTTTACCCCAGTCCAACGCCGGCATCTCCACATCAGTATACTGTGCCAGAGTTTATCACAGGAGAATCTCTGTTGACTTAGTTTTGATGTGGAGATGCCGGCGTTGGACTGGGGTGAACACAGTAAGAAGTCTCACAACACCAGGTTAAAGTCCAACAGGTTTATTTGGTAGCAAATACATAAGCTTTCGGAGCGCTGCTCCTTCGTCAGATGGAGTGGAAATGGGGAATCAACGTGGTAAATATGTGGAGTTACAGGGATAAGGTGGGGGGGGGGGTCTTTGGTGGGGGAGGATAGGCCTTGGCAAGATGCTCTGTTGGAGAGTTGGTGTAGACTTGATGGGCCAAGTGGAAATTTCCACTCCATCTGACAAAGGAGCAGTGCTCCGAAAGCTTATGATATTTGCTACCAAATAAACCTGTTGGACTTTAACCTGGTGTTGTGAGACTTAGTTTTGCCCAAGAGCTTCTTTCAATAAAGAATATTCAACACCAAGTCATCTATTAAAATATATGAATTTAATCATCCCACAATGGATGTTTGTATGGCTAATTACGTCACATATGGCTACATATGTGATGTAAATAGCCAATGGCTATTGTCGATCAGCAAGGTTGGGAGTTTTAAAGGAGTAAATGTTGGTATAGGATAGGTGACAGGAAAGAGAGATTTGGATAAGCTAACGTTTATCGAGAGTAGAGGCAGTCAGCAGTGTGTCTGGAGGTAACCATGACTTGGAGTTGGGTTTCAGCATGGGCTATGACAGGAGCACATGGGTGGTACAGTGGTTGGCATTGCTGCCTCTCAGTGCCGGGGGACCTGGGTTCGATTCCTGGAGTCAGGTGACTGTCTGTACGGAGTCTGCACATTCTCCATGTGTCTGCGTGGGTTTCCTCGGGGTGCTCCAGTTTCCCCTCACACGCCAAAGATGTGCAGGTTAGGTGGATTGGCTGTGCTACATTGCCCCTTAGTGTCGCAAGATGTGTCGGTGAGGGGGAATCAACGTGGTAAATATGTGGAGTTACAGGGATAAGGTGGGGGGGGGTTTTGGTGGGGGAGGATAGGCCTTGGCAAGATGCTCTGTTGGAGAGTTGGTGTAGACTTGATGGGCCAAATGGCTGTCTTCTGCACTGGAGGGATTCCAATTCTAATAAAGATAGGCCTATGTTGAGTAAACTAATCACCATCACTGAGGAAGGCAACAAAATCAAAAATCTTACTTCACACCTGATCCTGTGAAATGTTTGTACTGTGAAAGATGCCTTTCTCATTCCTGTCTCTGCTTCCCTGTTAGCCTTTCATACAAATACTGATCAAGTGGGTGAACTATCGTTGGGCTTTTGGAGACCATGGAACCACATCTCAACAGGAATCACTGCCATCAGGAGGTGAAGTAATTGATGGCAGGGGATGGTGATGGTTCAAGACTGGGGTGGGGGAAATGGGGCAGTGGGGAGGAGCGAGGTAGAATAAATACTCCAGTTTGAAAAATTGGCATCAAACTTTAACATGTTTTTCGATCTCTCTTTAATAAAGAGTTCTTTAAAATTGAAACATAAAATGAGTTTGAAACTATCTTCTAACTATAGAATTGGAGAATTTAGATGAGAGGAGATAAAGTTTATTTATTAGTGTAACAAGTAGGCTTACATTTACACTGCAGTGAAGTTACTGTGAAAGTCCCCTAGTTGCCACACTCTGGTGCCTGTCTGGTTACACTGAGAGAGAATTTAGCACGGCCAATGCACCTAACCAGCACGTCTTTCAGACTGTGGGAGGAAACTGGAGCACCCGGAGAAAACCTACACAGTGACTCAAGCCGAGAATTGAACCCGGGTCCCTGGCACTGTGAGGCAGTAGTGCTAACCACTGTGCCACCCATGGGCACTCTGGATTATGAATAGATAATATCGTCATCTATAGGTCTTTGGTGAATTCAATGTATGTTAAAACAGTTCCTTCATCTCATCAAAAAAGAACCCAACAGCATTCACTGCTTAAAGCAAAACTAATCAAAATTGAACTCATTACTATTGATCAAAAACATACTCGATTTTTATCATGTGGGCAATGAAGGTGAAACAGATTCTTATTTTTTTCTTCTCTCAGTGGCCAGTTGGTTACATTTAGAAATGAGTGACTAGATTCAATTGTGTGCAAAATGATGCACAGATGCTGAATTTTGATGAACTAATTGCTTGAGACAGAGAGTAACAAGATCTCTCTTGAGATCCCATTGGATGAAGGCTCTCAGAATACATTCGTACAATTAAAAAGGACACTTTTAAGATGAAACTCAGTGCTTCCCTAATCCTGCAAATGTAGTTCTACTTTTAAAGACCCTGTGGTGTTGCCACATGTTGCTGTTGACAAGACAAATCCTCACTGATCTCTAATCTATTGATTTTGTTTAACAACCAGTTCACCGATTGAGACACTGCAATCTCAGAGGGCAGTTTAATGGCCACTTACTGCCAAAGATGTGTGAGCAAATCAAGGAAATAAGTTCACAAATTTTATTTTTGATCCTGTGCTTGAAAATTCCAGAACTTGTGTCCTGAGATTGTCAACCAATCTTGTGACAATTATCAATCGTCATAATATCGATAGGATCGCTATTCTCGGTGGCACATTGCTTAGCCCTGCTGCCTCAAAGCGCCAGGGACCCGGGTTCGATTCCCGGCTTGGGTCACTGTCTGTGCGGAGTTTGCACGTTCTCCCCGGTTAACTGCGTGGGTTTCCACCGGTTTCCTCCCACAGTTTGAAAGACGTGCTGGTTAGGTGCATTGGCCATGCTAAATTCTCCCTCAGTGTACCCGAAAAGGCACCGGAGTGTGGCGACTCGGAGATTTTCACAGTAACTTCATTGCAGTGTTAGTGTAAGCCTACTTGTGACACTAATAAACAATATTTTAATTAAAGGACTTTTTGTCATGCTTCTTTAACTTTTATAGTCTCTCATCTGGAAGGAATAGACTAATTAAGAAGTTCAAGCTCTTATAGCTCTGTGGCATATTTGGCTATTTTGCCTCTTAGGCCATTTCTTCACCTTCAGAACGTTCTGGGCAGAATCTCATGCCCTCCCTCTTTGCGGGTTTGGTGGCAGGGATTATTTAATTAGGCAGGAGGGCGACAGGTGACACCCCACCACCTTCCAAACTTCATGTGATTAAGTCCATGGTGGGAAGACCAGTTGATAGCCTCCTCTATTCCCCACCTCCCTTGAGTGAGACCCTTAAGTAGTCATTAATTGTCCACGACCACTATTAAACCAATGGTGAGTGTGGGGCGGGCGGCTGTGTGGTGAGGTGAGGCCCTCCACTAGCCTGTCAAGTTTTCTGAGCAGTAAAAGATGCATCATGCCTTCCCTTAAAAGAGACCCCCATCGTTTCCACAAGATTCCGCCCTCTTTATTCAACATGAAGTTTAACAATGGCATGTTGTGTACTTGCATCAAAGTTGTTTGGCATCTTCTTCTCCTGCTTTCTCTTGCACACTTTCCAGGGTAAAAATTTCAGAGAAGAAACATAGAAACTAGAAGCAGGAGTAGGCCATTCGGCACATCGAGCCTGCTCCACCATTCATTTTGATCAAGGCTGATTATCAAATTCAATATTCTGATCCCACCTTCAACCCATGTTCCTTGATCCCTTTAGTGCCAGAATCCCTACTGTGCAGAAGAGGCCATTCAAGTCTGCACCAACTCTATGACAACGTATCTTAGCCTTTCCCCCCTGCCATACCTCTGTAACCCCATACATTTACGATGGCCAATCCATCTAACCTTCACATCTTTGCACTGTGGGAAAAACCGGAGCACCCGGAGGAAACCCACGCAGACATGAGGAGAACTTGCAAACTCCACCCAGACAGTCACCCAAAACTAGAATTGAACCCAGGTCCCTGGAGCTGTGAGACAGCAGTGCCAACATTGAAGAGTATTCAACCAGTCTAGATTGAGAGCAAAGACCACAGTGTTATTGTTCAAATACCTGTTTGCTGATACAGCTTTTGTGAATTGAAGAACTGCTATCAATTCTAAGCACCTCCTCGACTACTGCTGAAGAATTTCAGCTGATAGTTAGCCTACAGAAGACAGTGACAATAGCTCAAGGTGATCAACTCAAAGCAGCACTACAATTAAATAACACTTCATTGGAAAATGGAGACCAATTCCACTACCTGGGGTCAACAGTCTCAAGTGAAATGAAGCTAGATGAGATATCAGCTCCTACAGCTGTGGCACTTGGATAGCTTCTGGCAAGAGTTTTGAAAATATCCCAAACTTACAAATGCCACACGACTAAGAATTTATAATGCCTGCATAGGAGGCAACTGCTGTTAAAACTTGAACTGCATATCAGAATCAGGAACACATTTCATATGGGAACATAAGAGCAGGAATAGGCTATTTGGCCCCTTGAACCTACTCCACCATTCAGCCAGAACATGGCTGATCTTCTACCTCAACACCATATTCCCACATGATCACTATATCCTTTAATGCCATTGGTATCTAGAACTCTGATAGGAATGCAGGAGTAAGCAATATGCATTGCTTGAGAAGGATCCTTGGGATCCACTCACCCCAATGCAGAAGTACATCAAATTTCTCATGCAGGAAGTATTATGACAATTCTGAAGCTACATGCTTAAAGCCATATTGTTGGAATGGACGATGGTTCTCTTCTGAAAGATGTGCTGTTTGCTGAGCTTGATGGTGCCTTTCAGCCTGTTGGGCAGCCAAAACTAAGCAATAAAGATCCACGTAAGCGAGACATCATTTCGTACCAGACTGACTCCAACAACTGGGAACAGTCTACACATTTTTATTCATTCATTTGTGGGATGTGGGCATCACTGGCTGGCCAACATTTATTGCCCATCCCTAATTGTCCGAGGGCTGTTGAGAATCAACCACATTGCTGTGGCTCTGGAGTCGCATGTAGACCCGACCAGGTAAGGATGGCAGATTTCCTTCTGTAAAGGACATTCGTGAACCAAATGGGTTGTTCTGACAATCAGCAATAGTTTCATGGTCATCAGTAGATTCTTAAGTCCAAATATTTTTTATTGAATTCAAATTCCACCAACTGCCAAGGTGGAATTTGTACCCGGATCCCGAGAACATTAGCTGAGTTTCTGGATTAACAGTCTAGTGATAATGTCACGAGGCCATCGCCTCCCCTAAAAAAAGACTTAGCGTTGAAGTCTTCACACTGAAACGGGGAAATTTGAAGATCTGTATCTTCAAATTTCCACCGAAGAGTAACATTGCAAGAAGGTGCATGAATGATGGGTGATCTACTGCAATTGATAAGGTCTTGTTCAAATTGGATTTTACTTGCACTTGAAGAATTTGAACAGAGGAAGAGAAGATGAAGATGTAAATCATTGGTGCTAATGCAAAGCCAAAGTGAACACGAAGTAAGCTTATATTAACACTGCAATGAAGTTGCTGTGAAAATCCCCTAGTTGCCACACTTCGGAGCCTGTTCAAGTACACTGAGGGAGAATTTAGCATGGCCAATGCACCTAACCTGTACATCTTTGGAGTGTGGGAGGAAACTGGAGCACCCGGAGGAAACCACACACACGGGGAGAACGTTCAGACTCTGCACAGACAGTGACCCAAGCCAGAAATCGAACCCGGGTCCCTGGTGCTGTGAGGCAGCAGTGCCATGCCACAGTGCTGCCCCTGCAAAGTAGATCCCCAATAATGCCATAAGTTTAAATGTTTTAGTCATTGCTTCAAAATAGATTAAGTCGCACAAAGCAGGAAAATAAACTATGTACTAATGACAACTAATTTGAGAAATGCAAATCAATGTGTACCATTTTAATGAGTGAATCCTCAAATCTGTTTGCTCCTTTCCCTTTCTGCTATTGTTTATCATGCCACTTTTACACCATCTCTCTTGACATGTTTCTGATCAATGATAACCCACAGGACCTTGATAGTGCGGGGTGATAATGCCACTGAGTGTCACAGAGAGGTGGGTAGACTTGCAGCTTGGATATGCTCGTGCCTGGCATTTGTGTGGTGTGAATGTTAGCTGCCGCTTATTAGCTGAAGACAGAATATTGTTCTGGTCTTGCTGCAGACAGGCATGTTTGAGGAGTTGTGAATAGAACTGAACACTGTTCAATCATCAAAAAACATCTAGATCTCATGATGGAAGGAAGATCATTGATGAAGCAGCTGAATATGGTTGGGTCTAATTCCCTAACCCGAGGAACTCCTGCAGCAATGTCATGGAGCTGAGATGATTGGCCTCCCACAATCACGACCATCTTCCTTTCTGCTAGGTATGACTTCAACCAGTGGAGGCTTTGCCCTCAATTGCCACTGAGTATAATTTTGCTCAGATCCGTTGATGCCTCACTCGGTCAAAAGCTGCTTTAATGCCAAGGACAATCTTTCTTGTCCATATTAAGGCCAAGGCTGGTATTAAGCTGAATGCTCCTGGGGCAACTCAAGTTGAGCTCTGGTGAGCGTGTTATTGGTGAGTAATAGACTCTTGATAGAATTGTTAATGACACCTTCCATCACTTTGCTAATGATTGACAAGAGATTAATGTGCGAGTTAATTTGCCCTGCTTCTTGTGAACAGGACATAACTGGACAAGTTTCTGCTTTGTCAGGTGGATGCT
This sequence comes from Mustelus asterias, assembly GCF_964213995.1. Taxonomy (NCBI): domain Eukaryota; kingdom Metazoa; phylum Chordata; class Chondrichthyes; order Carcharhiniformes; family Triakidae; genus Mustelus; species Mustelus asterias. The sequence continues at coordinate 45,909,020 of NC_135821.1, forward strand.
CGTGTTTGTCTGGAAGGGAACAGCTTGATGAAAAGCATGGCTAGTTCGAAAGTCTTCAGCACTCAAGCAAGTTGTCTTCAGTACAACAGTTGGAATGTTTTCAGGGCCCGTAGCCTTTGCAGCATCTAATACCTTGAGCAGTTCCTTGGATCCGGATTTTCCACTCTCATTTTCATTGAGCAAGTACGGTGACAGGAATGGAGAATCTCACGAGCGCTCCCTAATCATGTTTCATGCCGACATAAAAGCGTGATGTGATTGTCCGCTGGCCCATAGGTGGTGGGGCATGTTTTCTGATGTTCAACATTAGGGACGCCATATGAATGCACTAACATCTAATTCACTGGCCCCAGCGCCTGAATCAAACCAACAAACCTCCCCCTGCCTCCCCCCCCAACCCCACCCGGCAGAGAATCCATTCACGTCGGCATGAGAGCAGAACAATGTGAAAGCCAACTGGTGCTCCCCCTCCCCCAAGGCGGAGTGAACAGACCTCCCTGGGTAGCTCAGGTGAATTCAGCACTCAGAGAGGAGAGAGTCATGCATGGACAGTGCCTGGACACTGGTACCTGGGGGTGGCACGGTATCTTCTTTGCGCTGGGGTGGTGTTTAGAAAATGGCGCCCTGATCTTCGAGGGACTTATGTTGCTGGCGGGACGTGTGAATCAGAGGCTGCCCCAGTGACATTAAATTGTGGGACCTGCCCCTTTAGGTTCTTTACTCTAAATGTTGGTCACCCTTGGTGTCGGTGGCTTCAATGTCGCTTTTCTCGCCCAAAATCGGTCTTTGCCGATTTCTGGGATAATTCCGCCGTTTATATCACATGGAGTGAATCAAATTGGCTGAAGACTGGCATCTGTGATGCTGGGAACCTCCGAAGGAGGCCAAGGTGGATCATCCATTCGGCACTTCTCGCTGAAGAATTTTGTTGACGTGTCATTTTTTGGTGTTGCTCCTGGCATACCCTCCTGCATTCTTCATTGAACCAGGTTGATCCCTGGTTTGGTGGTAATAATAGAGTGGGGGAGAGGCAGGCCATGGGATCACAGATTCTGGTTGGGTACAATTCTGCTGCTGCTGATGACCAATCGCGTCTCATGGCTGCTAGAGTTGCTAGACCTATTTGAAATTTATCCTTTTTAGCACAATAGTAGGGCCACGTAACATGATGAATAGCTCTCCCAATGTGAAGACCGGACTTTGTCTCGACAAGGATTGTGCACTGGTCACTCTTACCAATACTGTCATGGACAGATGCGTTTGCGGCAGGCAGGATGCTGAGGATGAGGTCAAGTATGTTTTTCCCTCCTGTTAGTCTGCAGCAAGTGGTGAGGGAACTCAATCAAAGAGCTGTGTCCTTTTGGACTTGGTCTGCTTGGCCTCTACTGGTGCCGCTGAACTTCTCTTGGTGATGGACATTGAAGTTCCACAGCCATGATATGTTCTGCGACCTTGCCACATGAAACAATACTGAGTGGTTTTTGCTTTTGACTCTCAGTTCTTATGATTGTAAGTAAAAGCAATCTCTTTCAGCATTTGTACGCCGCCTATGTACAGCTGCTCAAAAACTCTTAATTCTACTTCAAAGAAAAATCATCACCCAGGCTGATCTTTTTTTAAATTAGTGTCACAAGTAGGCTTACATTAACACTGCAATGAAATTACTGTTTAAAAACCCCCAGTTGCCACACTCCGGCGCCTGTTCAGGTACACTGAGGGAGAATTTAATATGACTAATGCACCTCCCTAGCATGTCTTTCGGACTGTGGGAGGAAATGGAAGCACCCAGAGGAAACCCACGCAGACATGGGGAGAACGTGCAAACTCTGCACAGTTAGTGACCCAAGCCGGGAATCGAACCCATGTCCCTGGCGCAGTGAGACACAGTGATTAGCACTCTGCTGCTCTTTTCACCATGTGGAGATGCCGGCATTGGACTGGGGTAAACACAGTAAGAAGGTTAACAACACCAGGTTAAACCAAACTTTAACCTGGTGTTGTTAAACTTCTTACTGCACTTTTCTCCCTACAGCCCCTCACCAGACTTGCCACTTACATGAGCTGAAGCAAAAAAATTTGCATGCCTGTACTATCAGTCAGTATCTAAAGCAGTCAGTTTCTAAACTGTCCAGACTGAATTCTGTCCTGCTCGACCCTATGCATCTCAAGGCACATATAAGTTTAATTCTGAAGGTCACATTGGTTGTTCACATAATGATAAACAGTTCAAGAGCCCCTTGGTGAGTCAGAGAGAAACATCTCCTTTAATATCTATAAAATAGTTCTGAATATTACTATAGAAACAATCAGAAGATTAAACCTTCATTAAAATGACAAAGTGCCAGGAGAAATTTGATGCACAGTGAGGGAAAGAATTTTACATAAAAATCAATTTTACCATCTGTTTTAAATTTAACCTGTAGGATTGGTGATAAGCTAATTATATTGAAATAATGTTGTGTAAAAATTATAATTAGGAATTGCTGTTCTTTTCTGTGACCTTGATCTGCTTCTCATTTTCAGTTGGGTTTTATATGTATATATAGATAGTGGAGTCTCTGTATATTGACTGAACACTAACTTAGATTTGGTAGGTTATTTGAGGATTTCTTGTAGATCTGCAATTAATTTGCATTACAGATTGTTGGCTGTCATTGACTGATCCAAACTTGAATAAGTCAATCTTGACAACCACTCAAATCAGTCATTATAAACCCATCATCTCGAGATTAGCATACTTCATCTTCACTTAATTTCAAATGGTCCGAATGCTTCATGGTTTTGAAAAACTTCCCCATAACTTGGTAAAATTAAGGTGAAATTTGGTTGCAAGTTATTCTAATCTTTCCACAGCTTTGGTCCATAAATGCGTTAACTTTGGCAAAATAGTTGCCAGATCACTGCATCGATCCCTATGCTGCAAAACAGCCTTATGCCACAATTTAAAGTAAAGTTTATTTATTAGTCACAAGTAAGGCTTACATTGCAATGAAGTTACTGTGAAATTCCCCTAATTCCACAATTAATGGCTTCCTCGAGAATGACAGAAATCAAAGTGAAAAGAAATTAACTGAATTTTATCAGCCCTCTGAAGATGGGTTTGGAGATGGGAGGCCCCGTGAACCTCATCAGTTGGGGCATTGAGTACAAAAATTGGCAGGTCATGCTGCAGCTGGACAGAACCTTAGTGAGGGCTCATTTAGAATATTGTGTACAATTCTGACCATCACACTGTCAGAAAGCTGCGCATGCTTTAGAGAGGGTACAGAAGAGGTTTACCAGGATGTTGCCTGGTCTGGAGGGTATTAGCTATGAGGAGAGATTGGATAAATTGGAGGGTGGAAGGGCCTGTTTCCTGTGCTGTACTGTTCTTTGTTCTCTTTGTTCTTTGTTTTAAGGTCAAATTAATTCTTAAAATAATTTTTATTTGTATTTACTTAAATGTGCAGGATTTAGCTGTATTGGCATGACCTTACCTCGCAGGCACCCTCGGCATTGTCCACCTTATAAAAAGTCTTACTTGTGACTTATGTAACAGTCCCAAAGATGTGCATAAGTTCTCTTGCTTTCTGTCTTTCTCAAATATATTAACATTCCAGCTTGTGAGGGAATAATGATCCAATTTATTTACTGAATAAAGTCGTTCAATTCTATTTATTGTGGAGATACCAAGAGTAACTTCCTCCCATTGTTCCTGTGGGATTCTCCCAAGTCATCTGCTGTAACTTTTGCAGACATCTTGGAGAAACGGTGTGAATGTTGTTTCTTGCCAATCTTCCGCTGAGGTCACGGCAGATCATCAGAGAACTCCACAAAATTCTGCTGTTAATATTTTGAAGGAACTTTTGTATGAGTCCGAGACTGAAAGAAAATGTTAATCAGAACAGCTATGCAGAGGCTGATGTTATATTTTCATCACTGTGTAGTTGTGGGCACGGAGGAGCACGATTTTAATGTCGTAAATACAATATTGAGAGATGATAAAAGCAAAATATTGTGGATGCTGGAAATCTGAAAAAAAATTTGGTTTGTTCTCACTGGAACAACGGAGGTTGAAGGGTGACCTGATAGAGGTTTACAAGATTATGAAGGGCATGAAGCGAGTGGATAGTCAGAAGCTCTTTCCTTGGGTAGAAAAGTCAAGTGCTGGAGGACATAAATTTAAGGTGCATGAGGAAAAGTTTAATGAAGATGTGCGAGACACGTTTTTTACACAGAGGGTGGTGAATGTCTGGAACGTGCTGCCCAGGAAGGTGATGGGAGCAAGTACGACAGCGGCATTTAAGGGGCATCTAGACAAAGACATGAATAGGATGGGAATGGGAGGATACGGACTCCGTAAGTGCATCCGGTTTTAGTTCAGGCAGGCATTATGATCGATGCAGGCTTAGAGGGCTGAAGGGCCAGTTCCTGTGCTGTACTGTTCTTTGTTCTTTATTCTAAACGGCAGCAGAAAGTGTTGGGAAAGGATCCAAAGGAAGTTCTCAGGTGCAGCAATCTCAGCGCCGTGCTTGCTCACTGACTCGGGTCAGGCAGTGAACAAAATGTCCAAATAAGGGCCATTCCCATCCCCACTGGCATTTTACTAGCATTTGGAGAGGCCACTGCCTTATGGGGAAGCCAGCAGCTAAGGCCTGTTGGGGCCTCTCGATGAGTTCCCGGATTGGGAAGGTGGGGTATGGGAAAGAGGGGTGGCCTTCCTTTATGATTGGACCATGCCCATGGATGGGGACCCTCACAGCCAACACCGTTTCCAAGGTGACAGCAATGTCAGTCGATGCTGCAACCACCAGTTGATTGGGCCTGTGCTTTTTTATTAATTTTTTGATTTGATTTATTATTGTCACATGCATGAATATACAGTGAAATGTATTGTTTCTTGCGGGCTATACAGACAAAGCATACCATTCATAGAGAAGGAAAGGAGAGAGTGCAGAATGTAGTGTTACAGTTATAGCTAGGGTGTAGAGAAAGATCAACTTAATGTGAGGTAGGTCCATTCGAAAGTCTGATGACAGCAGGGAAGAAGCTGTTCTTGAGTCAGTTGGTACGTGACCTCAGACTTTCGTATCTTTTTCCCGATGGTAGAAGGTGGAAGAGAGTATGTCCGGGGTGCCTGGGGTCCTTAATTATGCTGGCTGCTTTTCCGAGGCAGCGGGAAATGTCGACAGTGTCAATGGATGGGAGGCTGGCTTGCGTGATGGATTGGGCTGCCTTCAGAACCCTTTGTAGTTTCTTGTGGTTTTGGGCAGAGCAGGAGAACTTATCTGGCCTTTGAGGATAACTCAGCAAAGAGGTACCTTCTCCTCCTTCCTGCAGTGGTCACGTCAATTGATAACACTGCCAAGGCAGATAAGCTGCCAGCCCTTTGAGTGGGAGATACGTTGCCTCCTTTAATTGGAAAACAGTCCTGGCAATGGCCTTTTAATTGACCATCACCAGTAAAGTGTTGGCCATGGGCGTGCTACCACCTGCCCAGTCCGGTGGCGAGACTGTATATCATTTGGAAAAATTCCAGCTAATGTTCTATATAAAAAATATTCATATTTACAGCAGGTTGCACAACATGATCGAGCTGATAGGCAAATTTGAAGTATCATTGACGCAAGTTCAAGAGTTGAGGGTAATTTCAGAGGCAGGGTGGCACAGTGGTTAGCACTGCTGCCTCACAGCGCCAGGGTCATGGGTTTGATTCCCAGCTTGTCTATGCGGAGTCTGTACATTCTCCCCTTGTCTGTGTAGGTTTCCTCCGGATGCTCCGGTTTCCTCCGACAGTCCGAAAGACATACTGGTTAGGTGCATTGGCCAAATCCTCCCTCAGTGTAACCGAACAAACGCCGGAGTGTAGCAACTAGGGGATTTTCACAGTAACTTCATTGCAGTGTTCATATAAGCCCACTTGTGATTCTAATAAATGAACTTTAACTTCGTAGAGCACCTGAATATAGGCTGCAACATGAGAGGCAACAGTAGCTTGTAAACTCAAAGAAATCTCCTTTTCTCTCCTCCCATATTTCACGGTGTCATGAAAATCGTTTTTAAAAATTAATGGCAATGAGAATCAGAAAGAAATCTTTATTTTCATCATATCAATGCCACATTCAAGTAAGATGATCATCCAGGAACGTTTGTGGATTGTAACATTTAATAGAGAAGTATTGTAACATGAAAAGAAAGAGAAAATAATTGATAATTTCTTGGGATATTTTCACTGATAAAATGAATTTTAAAAATACACAGAAACAAAAATGTTATTGTGAGCAAATCATTTGAGTTGAGTAAGGCTGATTCAGAATAGGTTTCCAATTTTGGAAAAGATGAAAGAAGTGACAGATTGTAATCCAGACACAATTGCATCAAAGGCAGTACAGAGAGGTAAGTGGCATTGTTTGAGTTTTACAAAAATTAGGTTAGCTGCAGATGTGACCAGGTTCTCCACAAAAGTAAGTCAACAAAGTACAGAAGAGGTCATCACAATGTGATTGAACTATATATTTGCACATTCTTCTCTTTATTCATTGATTGCTGCCACTGTTACTGTCCCTAACTACGTTCCCCAATTGTCGGTGCAGATTTTGTTGTGTGATTTCATTGACAATTTTTTTTATTACCCAACCGAACTTGATTATTAAAATATGATGATTGGGCTGCTCCCCTGGATTAATTATTATGGGTACATATAGTGTTGAACAGCGCGGCACAGTGGTTAGCTGTCTCACAGGGGCCCAGGTTCAATTCCAGCCTGAGGTGACTGTGTGGAGTTTGCACATTCACCCCGTAACTGCGTGGGTTTCTTCCGGGTGCTCTGGTTTCCCCCCACAGTCCAAAGGTGTGTGAGTTAGGTTGATTGGCCATGCTAAAAATTGTCCCTTAGTGTGTCAGGGGGATTAGGAGGGTTACAGTGATAGGATTTGGGTGGGATTGTTGTCGGTGCAGGCTCAATGGGCCAAATGGCCTCCTTTTGCACTGTAGATTCTATGATTGAACCAAAAATATTTTATTCACCTTGATCAATAATTTAAACGGCCAGATTTTCATAAGTCGACACCAAATGCCTTTAACACTGGTGGATGGGATCTGGATACAGAAGTCCAAACTCTATTTCTGATGCAACCCATTTTTGCAGATGGGCAGGAAGAGTCAGAGCATGAATCTCTCAGGTGGGAAGTTTGAACTCAGCAGGGTCACTTGAAATTGATGTTGCAGTCAAAGAGATTCCAATTTCACTGTTCCAAGGACCTTAACCTGTAATGTGGGAGTCAGACGTTGATGCTCTTGAAGGGTGGGCGAATTCTGTTTAAAGGTCATCATCTGAAGTTATTTATACTGCCAGGCCTTTAAAAATAATATAAAAATAACAGATTGAAGCGCACAGTTAGAGTTTAAAAAACATTCTCTTTTTGACTGTTTTAATTGACAGACCATCTGATGCAGTTTAGCAGCCATTTTGGCAGTTGAATCACATTTCCTAAAGGCTGTTATTATAGCTAGGGTCATTATGAATGCTTGACTGAGTTTCAAAGCAGCATTTATCTCAGTGGGAGGAGATGTTAAGTTTACATTTTTGATTGATAACTTAAAGAAGAAATAAAGGATTAGCTGTTATCGATATGATTACTGAATAGAAGTTAGTTTGTTCTTCATAATAGGTTGAATGCATGAAGGGCTTTAAAATCTTTCAATAGGTTTAATTTATAAGAGTTGTTTTCCAATATCAAATGTTTACACGTGAGAGCTCCATCAGAATTTTTGAAAGATTTTTTTCATCTCGATATGTCCCCTGATATCTGCCCAGAGTGAATACTGGGTGAGGTGGCATGGAGATGGTATGCGGCATGAAGAGGCATAGCCTTTAAGCAGCCTGGTGGAAGGTGCAGGCATGGGTTGGCATGGAGGGGCATAATGGTATGACGGGTCATAGAAGATGGGTGGGGGAGCATCTGTTGGCATGGAGGCAGCACAAGGGGTCTTAGGGTAAGGGCCTAACAGCTTCTAAAAAAACTTGGACAAAGCCCTCGAGAACCAAGCGTGGCTCAGTATCCACCTGGCCCCGTGGCCATCTATAAACTGTTTGTGGTCAGTGGGCACTGAATATCCTGTCCCACCCCTTTGAGCTAAAGCTGGATGTAACAGGCCTACTTCAACTAAAGTGCATCTGCCGAGTCAGGAAATTTCGGAAATGGAGCTACCACTTTGGTATCTAAAACCTGGCCCTAGATTTTTTTGTTACAAGTTTCCATCTTCCCTTCTTCCAATCCCCTGTACCAAATGTAAGGATAGTCTTAAGAATCTAAGTAAATGTGGTTGTTGAACTTGCCATCACCAAAATTATGTTTGCATTCAGTTTAAAATGGATGTTGCCCAGTCTCAAAGGAATTGGCCATGGGGAGATTTTGAATTAACTAGGATTGTTTTCACTGGAAAGACGGAATTATGAGAGGCATAGGTAGGGTGGATAGTCAGTGGCTTTTTTCCCAGGGTGCAAGTTTCAATTACAAGGGGGCATAGGTTCAAGCTGAGAAGGGGAAATTTTAAGGGAGATGTGTGGGAGGAAGTTTTCATGCAGAGACTGGTGGGTTCCTGGAACACGTGGCCAGAGGAGATGGTGGAAGCAGGCATATTAGTAACATTTAAGAGGCATCTGAATGGGTACATGAATAGGGAGGGAATAAAGAGATACAGTCCAAGTAAGGACAGAAGGTTTTTTTAGTTTAGTTAGGGCATCACGGTCAGCACAGGCTTGGAGGACTGAAGGGCCCGTTCCTGTGCTGTATTTTCTTTGATGTGGAGATGCCGGTGTTGGACTGGGATGGGCACAGTAAGAAGTCTCACAACACTAGGCTAAAGTCCAATAGGTTTATTTGGAATTATAAGCTTTCGGAGGACTCACTTGATGAAGGAGCAGTGCTCCGAAAGTTCATGATTCCAAATAAACCTGTTGGACTTTAACCTAGCGTTGTGAGACTTCTTACTGTACATTTCTTTGCTCTTTGTTCTAAAAGGGAAACTTCATGCTGGTAAACTAAATACAACAATGGATGCTTACAGTAAGCTCCACAATGAGAATGCAAGTTGCATGCTATACAAGTGTAAATCGAGGTGGAAAAATATTGACCAGAAGATTAGTTATCTATGCTTGTGATAAATTAGATTCCTTCTTTAACCTTTTGACTAAGATCAAGTGTAGTTTTCGCACCCTGCACTTGGTTGAAGTCGTGAGGTTACACTGAGGCTTCATTTGAAGCAATTTTTCAAAGCAGCATCAAGGCCTTTTGGCTAAGATGCAAATAAGATCAAGCCTTGGAGAAGGTGCAATGCCTGCTCCAATCAGCTTGGATCATGTAGATCAAGCCCAAGAGAGGAAGTGGCTTGCCTGTCTTGTCAGCTTAGATCTGGAATGTCTCACTTGCTGAGACTTTGAATTGGACTTTGATTGTATTGAATTGGATATAAACAAAAAAAAAATTAGATTCCTTCTTTGATATATTCTTGGTTGCTTTTTCCAACTGGGACCGATACCTAGTATAGCGTTAGTAAATTGAATGTACCCTTTTTGCTGCTTTTTTCTGGGTAATCCTGGAGTTGAGGACAAGACATTTCTAAATTGGATATATTCAATTTGGACACAATATTCGTGAATATATTGGATTGGCTACGCATGAAAAAGCAGCAACACAGCAGACTAAATTCAATAGATTACTGCTGGAATTCTCCGATTTCATACACCCTGCCCCCGCTGCCAACAGGAATGGAGAATTTGGCGCTCAGCCGGATCTCCATTCACTGCAGCGGGACCGGAGAATCCCAGCCGCAGGCGAGGTGGGAGAATTCTGGCCTTTGTTTTAGGGTGTGTATTTGCATGCAAGAGAGAGACAGAAGAAATAAAGAAAACATGACAAAAATAACACTGAAGAAAAGCAATAACTCAATCACAGATAATTGTCCGCTTTCCTCTTCAAACCATGCAATAAGTTCTTTGGGTGGAGCTTGAGGTTGGGCATAGTGCAAAAAAAATGTTAATTTCAGTCAGAGACAGTCTCATCTTATCCAATTACAACCACCTCAAGGAAATATCCATCCAGGGTTCTGAATAACACCACAATGAAATATTGACATTGGATATCATTGAGGAAAAAATATCAAGTAAAAAACAAAGACCTACGTTAATGCAGAAGTATGATTTGGAAGGAATTACCATCATTCCTGCTCTGTGAAACTACAATGATAGCCACAAAGTGAAGTTTTAAGCAGCAGCTCACACTATAACTGTCACCAGTAGCACTGCAGCCCCAAGAGGGCTGCAATGAAAGTCCATTGGGACTTTTAGCCAAGAGGTTCTCCAAATAATGTCGTTTGGACACTCCATTTGTTCAAGTTCCCAGTGGATTTTCACTGCAGCTATGTTGGTTGTTGGCAGCAGTTACAATATGGCCCCTGCTTATAGCGTCAGCTCGTAATTATCACTTCAACATCGAGAAGAAAAAATAACAGCTCGTCATCCATCCGAGTTCAGGCCGATTTTTATATCGTGCCATTGCAAGTTTAGATCCAATGTCTCTTTGACTGGCACCAGGTGGCACAGTGGTTAGCACTACTGCCTCACAGTGCCAGGAACCCGGGTTCAATTCCGGCCTTGGGTGACTCCTGTGTGGAATTTGCACATTTTCCCTGTGTCTGCGATTATTTCCTCCGGGTGCTCCAGTTTCCTCCCACACTCTAAAGTTGTGTGGGTTAGGTTGATTGGCCGTACTAAATTGACCTTTAATGTGAGGGGGATTAGTAGGGTAAATAGGTGGGGTTAAGGAGATAGGGCCTTGGAGATAGGGATTCTATGACCTATGATCAATAGGTTCGGTTGCAGGAATAGGGTCTGGGTGGGATTGTTGTGGGTGCAGGCTTGATGGGCTGAATGGCCTTTTCTGCACCGTAGAGATTCTATGATTCTATGTGCTATGATATAGCAGGGTAACTCTGAAAGCTCATAAAATTCTACCAGTCACGGGATGGAAAGAGTTAGGTACAAGGAAATACTGGGTTGTTCTTTTAATTAGAATCATAGAATGATTGGCACCAATGGTAAAAATGGCATTGGTGAGAATCAATGGAAATTGAATTTGGGTGGTTTCATCCTAGATAGCCGATATACCATGGCACCAAGTTGAGAATCTGCTGAGTTAGATTAAGGGAGACCGAGAGAAAGAAATAAAAACAAATGTTACAAAGAGATCTTTCAAACTATTTCCACTCTAAATACAAGTGAATGCATCAAATGAAGCACCGGGGCATTGACGTTTCTAGGGAGGACAAGAGGTGGTGGAAACAAGATGATGTCCACAAGTGCCCCCTACTTCAACACGTGATACTTTCCAACAGGTTGGAATATCCTCTTTAGGTTGGACAAAGGCATGAGAGGCACCAAACAAAAAGGAAGCTTACAAGCTGGTGGTATGCCCAATTTTGGGGCAGAGCACAGGATGGAAGAGTGGTGATGAAGAGATTAGAATCATAGAATCCCTACAGTGCCAAAAGAGGTCATTCAGCCCACCAAACCTGCACCAACAACAGTCCCACCCAAGCCCTATCACCGTTACTTATGTATTTACCCTGCTAATCTCCCTGACACTAAGGGACAATTTAGCATGGCCAATCAACCTAACCTGCACATCTTTGGATTGTGGGAGGAAACTGGAGCAAAGCCACGCAGACATGGGGAGAACATGCAAACTCCACACACTCACCCTCGGCTAAAATCGAACCCGGGTCCCTGGCGCTGTGAGGCAGCAGTGCTAACCACTGTGCCACTGTCATTTAGACTCGTGTCTTGCTCAGGAATTCAACGACCTGCACACTTCCCACAACATATTGGAAAAGCCATCAAAGGAATGATTCATTTGCCATTAAACAATTACATTGAAAATATGAAAATCAAATTCTGAATTATGTTTGCATCAATAAACAAATCCTCGTCCACTGCTTTAAGAATCGTAATATTGTGCAGTTGTATTAAGCGTGAAAAATATTTGTGCAGAAGCTCCATTATATTGATTGAATGTCTGAAGGATTTGATTGCTGAAGGAACTTATAATTTGACTATCAATGCAAAAGCAGGTAATTTGAAATATGTAATTATGACGCAAATTGTCAACTATCTACTTAATTCACAAACTAATTAGTGCCTGAACAGGTGCAAGTTATCAAGCATTCATTTAAAATAACTTTTTGCACCACATCAATCTATCAAAATACAACTTACGAGACAGAAATTAGTAACAGATACGATGTGAGAGCTACTAGTTATAGAATAGGGGTGGATGAAGATGAATTATGGATTAAAATGTCATTTTAAGTTGCATTGGTGTCAGTTTATATATAGATAGTATTACATTCATCAAGAGTTGAGGTTACACACACTTGTAATTTATAAATGATTGTGGGTTGTTTTAAATAGTGCATAAAACTACACAGAGATACTTTTGTTTTCATTTCCGTGTAAGAAAATAGCTGGTTTCAACAGGCATATTAGAAATGGAGAGCTTACCACACTGTACAAATTGATTATTTCCTCGGGTGGATGAAGCTATTACAAGGGGGCATAACTATAGGGTTCATGGTGGGAGATATAGGAAGGATATCAGAGGTAGGTTCTTTACGCAGAGAGTGGTTGGGGTGTGGAATGGACTGCCTGCAGTGATAGTGGAGTCAGACACTTTAGGAACATTTAAGTGGTTATTGGATAGGCACATGGAGCACACCAGGATGATAGGGAGTGGGATAGCTTGATCTTGGTTTCAGATAAAGCTCGGCACAACATCGTGGGCCGAAGGGCCTGTTCTGTGCTGTACTGTTCTATGTTCTATTATTATGTTCAAGTTAAAGTTAAGTTACATTTATTTATGAATCACAAGTAAGTTTTACATTAACACTGCAATGAAGCTACTGTGAAATTCCCCTAGTCGCCACATTCCGGCGCCTGTTCTGGTCAATCCACCTAAACAACACGTCTTTCAGACTGTGGGACGAAACCAGAACACCCGGAGGAAACCCACGCAAATGCGGAGAACGTGCAAACTCCGCATAGACAGTGACCCAAGGTGGGAATGGAACCCGGGTCTCTGGTGCTGTGAGGCAGCAGTGCTAACCACTGTGACACTGTGCCGCCCCTGAGAGTGACTTTGGTGAGGCCACAGCTGGAACACTGTGTGCAGTTCTGGTCGCCACATTATAGGAATGATGTGATTGAACTGGAGGGGGTGCAGAGGAGATTCACCAGAATGCTGCCTGGGATGGCACATTTAAGTTATGGACAGAGGTCGGGTAGGCTTGGGTTGTTTTAATTGGAACAGAGAAGACTGAGGGGTAACCTGATCGAGGTGTACAAGATTATGAGGGACAAGAGCAGAGTGGATAAAGAGCAGCTGTTCCCCTTAGTTGAAGGGTCAGTCATGAGGAGAATCGGTTCAAGGTGAGGGGGCAGGAGGTTTAGGGGGGATGTGAGGGAAAACCTTTTTACCCAGAGGGTGGTGATGGTCTGGAATGCGCTGCCTGGGAGGGTGGTAGAGGCGGGTTGCCTACCATCCTTTAAAAAGTGCCTGGGTGAGGACTTAGCATGTCATAACATTCAAAGCTGTGAGTTAAGTGTTGGGAGATGGGATTAGGTAGGAGTTCGGCTGTTGCTCGCATGTCGGTGCAGACTTGTTGGGCCGCAGGGCCACTTCTGTGTTATATGATTCTATGATTCTATTACTAGTGCTATAGGTGCATCAGCACAACAGTGATATTGGGGCAAAAGTCCAGGTAACTGTTGCACATTTTCCTCATGAGAAAGAAGACTTTGAAGTGCGCTACTTTTAAATGATTGGTAATAGCTAACTATGGAGTAGAAACTATGGAGTAGCTGTGCGATGGTATCATCTGAAAGATGAACATGTTCGTGCCAAATTGCTCTGTCAATTGTTTCAGTATTAACATTAACAAGTTAGAAGCTCTTAAAGTAGAAAGAGAGGAATTGACTATGAGTACATTAAGGGAGTACAATTGATTGAAGCAGTAACACAAGATGGATTTAGAGCAAATTGGCAGCCAATTTCTCACTGCATAGTATCTTCTTTCATTTCATAGTCTCACTCTCACTTTCACTTGGTTTTAAATTAAAATCTTGGCAATATTTTTCAAGTCAATGGCACACAAAAGCTGGAAGAGCGGAAAATCGACCACGTCCAGTGCTACGGGAGTAGACCGGAGAGCTTGCAAAATATCACTGACAGAAATGTCTCCCTTCATATTTCAAAAGAAGATGTGTTTCTACTCGAATAGGTGCAGATGTTCACCACGCGCACACAAACATTTTCAAGATGACACGAGGGACACAGTTTTACGAGCTTCTGTTGAACTGGCACTAAAAGCAATTGTCTGAATCAGAGCACAAAAACAGCACTCCATTTAGCAATGCATTACTAAGAGCAACATCTTAACATTTAAATTCTGATTAACATTCATTCCCAGTGCGCTAAAGTATCGCTGCCAAAATGTTTACTGCATGCCAGAAAAGAACGTTCCCTCCTCCTCCTCCTCGTCCATGTGTTGCATAAATGAAAAAACGGCCACATGTGGTTACATTTGTGGTGAGGGCTTAAACATACTATGAAGAAATGCTCCTTCCAGTCAAGTGATGTGAGCATTGTATCAAAGTGATCTTTGTGTGACTGGAGTCAAGTATGTGCAAATGTTATTTTTTACATGAAATGGTACCTGTTCATGGCACATTCAGACTTGGCCTGATAGCGTCAAGTAACATTCATGTCACACAACTGCTGGGCATGATTATTTATCTAAACAAGATATCTAAACAAGATGTGGTCGGTGCAGACTCGATGGGCCGAATGGCCTCCTTCTGCACTGTAGGGTTTCTATGATTTCTATGAAGATAATCTGACCATCTCCCCATGATATTCAATGGTATTACCATCATTGAATTCCCTATCATCAACGGCTGTCACGATTGACCAGAACCTGAACTGAATCAGGAACATAAATACTGTGGTTACACAAAGTGGTCGGTGGCTGGGAACTACTTAGCAAATAATTCATCTCTTAACCTCCTAATTACTGTCCACCATCTACAAGGCACAGTGAATAAAGTGGTAGGATACTTCCCACTTAGCTAGCCGAGTGCAGGTCCGACAAAACGCTCAACTCCACAGAGGAAAAAGCAGCCCACATTATTGGCAGCACACCCACAAGCTTAAACATTCACTCCCGCCACAAAAGCAGCAGATACGTACCCTCCACAGCTATGCTGCAGCAACTCTCCAAGATCCTAAAACAGCACTTTGCAAACCCACAACCTCTACCAATTAGATGAAGGGCTGCAGGTGCATGGAATCATCACCATTTGCAAGTTCCTGTCCAAGTCCCACACCATACAGTCATGGAACTGTATTGCTAGCCTTTCATTGCTTTTGAGTCTAAATCCTGAACTTTACTCACTAACAGCACTGTCTAAGTACCTACAACACATAGACTGCAGTAGTTTGAACTGGCACAGCATGGCTGTGGATGGCGCGATGGCACAGTGGTTAGTATTGCTGCCTCACAGTGCCAGGGACCTAGGTTCAATTCCGGCCTTGGGTGACAGTCTATGTGGTGTTTGTATGTTCTTCCTGTGTCTGCGTGGGTTTCCTCCGGGTGATCTGGTCTCCTCCCACAACCCAAAGATGTGCAGGTTACATGGACTGGCCATGCTAAATTACCTCTTAGTGTTCAGATAAATGTAGGTTAAGTGGATTAGCCATAGTAAATGTGTGGGGTTATGGGGAGAGGGCCTGAGTGGGAGAGTCAGTGCAGACTTGATGGACTGAATGGCTTCCTTCTACATTGTAGAACATATCAATGAACATATGGACTGCAGCAGTTTAAACTTGCACCACATGGACTGGAACAGTTCAAGAGAGCAACTCATCACTAGTTTCTCAGGAGCAAATAAGAATGAGCAGTATATACTGGCTTTGCCAGCGATGCTCATATCCCATATGATGGCTGTCCTTCCAGTTCGAAGAAGTTGGCAGATATGCAACTATGGACACAGAGATGGGAATCAGTTAGGACATTGAAACTCCTGAATTGTGGCATGGACAGATGCTGCTTGAGGACGTTGTTCATGGGCTGCAATAAGATGTTGATGTTGATTCTTTTCAAAAGTGACAGAAGCTCTAAGAATCAAAACCCTCCAGTGAGGTCCTTCTCTCAAAGATTCTTCCAACTCATTGATGCCACAGCACTTCAGATGTTCCTTAAGCATGTCCTTGTAGCACTTGTGCAGCTGACCTTGGTTTCTTTTGCCAGACACTAGCTCTCCGAATAGCAGCTGTCTTGAATTTTGATGGTCCTCCATTCTAATAGCAAGCCCCACCCAGAGCATAGAACCATAGAACATTAAGGCACAGAAACAGGCCTTTTGGCCCTTCTTGCCTGTGCCAAACCATTTTTGTGCCTAGCCCCACTGACCTGCACCTGGACCATATCCCTCCACACCCCTCTCATCCATGTACCTGTCCAAGTTTTTCTTAAATGTTAAAAGTGTTAAAAATGTTAAAAGCAATTGGACTTTGTGGAGCATTGCCTTTCTTCTTGTTATCTGGGTTTGGTACATAATGTGTATGCATTATTCCAACTGCCTTACGTGTGTGTGGTATAAGTGCAGCACTTAGTCGTTGAGGAGAGAAGTAATGATGAGACTGTTGTACATCTTAACCTTCATGGACATTCTAATGCCATGGTGGTTTGCTACTTTGGAACATAGCCTTCCAAATGCCTGGATCACCTTGCTGATCCAAGCTGACATTTCATCAAGCAAACCATCCTTGGAGATGATGGTTTCAAGGTATTTGGATGTATTCTTTAGCTTTGTGTCACCAATGGAGATGCCTGGTTGAATAATGCTGGAATTTGGCAAGCTATAGAACATTAGATATAGAGTCTGAGGCTGGAATTCTCCAATGATGTACACCTCGCCAGCACTGCCAGCGAGAACGGAGAATTTGACACTCAGCCAGATCTTCATTCACTGCAGCGGGACTGGAGAATCCCAGCCTTGGATGAGATCAGAGAATCCAGGCCTGTGGGCGCGTTCTTTGCCGACTGTTCATGCCCTGCTGCGAGCGAGGGTGAAGAAGAACCTATCACCCATCCAAATCTCTGTTTACTGGAACTGCCCGCGGACGTGAACGGCTAGAAAATTCCACCCTTAGTCTTTCCGAGTCTGATGGTCAATCCAAAGCTTCAAAGCACGCGCTCCCATCAGTTGATATAACAATGGGGTTCTCTTTGCTTAGGCAATTGAATTTATAAAGAATGTAAGCTGAATTTCACCATTTGTTTAATCCTGCTACAGAATAGACAGAAATTAGTGCAGTACTTGTGATGAATTTCAAATCCATTATCACTGATAAGGATATCAGCATTGCTGTTTTGCTTGGATACTAATTTACCAGACTGTTGTTGTGTGTGCCTCAGGTCCTGTCTCATTCCTTGCTGCATTCCCTGTGCTACATTTGATCCAGCTGACCTGCTTCTCACCTCCATGGTTCTGGATGTTCTGTTTTTCCTCTCTACCTTCTGTCAGGACTACTTTTAATTATGTGTTGTCCCCTTCTCAGCTCAATGATCTGTCTTTGGTATTTTTTTTAAAGCTTGTAGGTGCTGAGCCGCTTGGCCTTCAAGCTTCAGATTATGCTACATGGTTCGAATCGAGAATATTGTGAGAATTTGCAATCAATAAAGCAAATCACGATCATGGATAAAAAGGGGAGATGTTGGTGTAATGTCACTGGACTAGCAATTAAGGGCGGCAAGGTCGCACAGTGGCTAGCACTGCTGCCTCATAGCGCCAGGGACCTGGGTCGACTCCCAACTTGGGTCACTGTTTGTGTGGAGTCTGCATGTTCTCCCTGTGCCTGTGTGGGTTTCCTCCGGGTGCTCCAGTTTCCTCCCAAAGATGTGCGGGTTAGGTGGATTGGCCATGCTAAATTGCCCGTTAGTGTCAGGGGGATGAGCAGAGTAAGTGCGTGGGGTTACAGGGATAGGGCATGGGTGGGATTGTGGTCGGTGCAGACTCGATGGGCCGAATGGCCTCCTTCTACACTGTAGGGATTCTATGATTCTATTCTATGATCTCTAGGCCCAGGCTGATGGCCTGGGGACATGGGTTCAAATCCCACCACGGAAGCTGGTGGAATTTGAATGCAATTAATAAAATCTGGAATTGAAAGCTAGTCTCAGTAATGGCGACGATTAAACTGTCATAAATTGCTGGAAAAATCCATCTGGTTCATCAATGCAGGTTGAGTTGGTAGTTAGGAAGGCAAATGCAATGTTAGCAATTCATTTCGAGAAGACTAAAATACAAAAGCAGGGATGTACTGCCGAGGCTTATACGACTCTGGTGAGCCCACATTTTAAATATTGTGAGCAACTTTGGGCCCAATATCTAAGGAAGGCTCTGTTGGCCTTGGAGAGGGTTCTGAGGAGGTTCACGAGAATAATCCCGGGAATGAAAAGCTTTTGACACATGAGGAACATTTGAAGACTCTGGGTCTGTACTCATAGAAACATAAAAGATAGGAGTAGGAGGAGGCTATTCGGCCTTCGAGCCTGCTCCGCCATTAATTAAGATCATGGCTGATCATCCAACTCAATAGCCTAATCCTGTTTTTTCCCCATAACCTTTGATTACATGTGCTCCCAGTGCTATATCCAGCCGCCTCTTGAATGCATTCAATGTTTTGGCATCAACTACTTCCTGTGGTAATGAATTCCACAGGTTCACCACTCTTTGGGTGAAGAAATGTCTCCTCATCTATGTCCTAAATGGTCTAACCTGAATCCTCAGACTGTGACCCTGTTTCTGGACTCCCCCACCATCAGGAACATCCTCCCTGCATCTATCCTGTCTAGACCTGTTAGTATTTTATAAGTCCCTGTGAGATCCCCCTTCATTCATCTGAACTCCAGCGAAAACAATCCTAACCTAGTCAATCTCTCCTCACACATCATTCCCGCCAACCCCGGAATCAGCCTGGTAAACCTTCGCTGCACTCCTCGAGAGCAAGAACATCCTTCCTCAGAAAAGGAGACCAAAACTGCACACAATACTCGATGGAGTTTAGAAGGACGAGGAGAGGACGCTAGCCTTACGAAGAGGTGTTGGCATTGCCAACGATGCCTACATCCTATGACCAAATGAGGAAAAATATGAGTTAAGAACCTCAGTTCCCAGTCAGTGGATTTAGTTGAAAACAGTGCCAATTTGTCAACTTTATTACATAAAGCAGAGGGTAGAATCCTTGCCTTTGTGCTACGGAAAGATAAAGAGAAGTAATTGCTTCAATGATGGAAATTATTTATAATCTCTAACCCTTATTACTAACTTTCAAAATTAATAGATTCCTTGGCAGAGTTAAAGGTACTCTACATCGAACTGTGTCGAAGACTACATGACAGCAAGTGGGATGTAATTACATAATTCACATTAGTTGTGAATGGTGGTGCAGTGCAGTTTGCTCATGACCGTATTTCCTAACTGAATGTAAAAACGTCTCTTGGTAAACATCAAAACCACGTCAGGTTTCCAACAGGAAATAGCAAATGACAATAGGAAAAATGATTGGTTTTGAGATTTGTCAGTGGAGGATAATTTGCTACCGGCTCTTCACTGAGCTATACCCAAACATGTATGTGGGATGGAATTGAGGAGAAGGGCTTTTGTTGCTGGTGAGGGAGTCTGGGGCAGTGGGGGCGCATAGCTTAACATCAAATCCACTGTGTGGAACCGCCTCCCACAACATGCAATCGATGCTCAGTAAATCATTTTAGGTCTGAGATCATTGGATTCTTCCTAGTCAAGAGTGTAATGAAAGCAAGATGAAGTTAGCATCAGATCAGATCTCACTGAATGATAAAATAGCCTTGAGCAGCTGAATGGTTACTCTTGTTCCTTCCATACACTTCGATTTGTGTTAGTCAATCTCTTATTGAAGATTGTTTAATCGCAAAACATTTGTTTAACCTCTGTGATTACCTTTCAAATATTTTCAGATGCCTTTCTCCCCTGAGCCCCATTGTGTCCACATGCTCTCTGCTTCCTTTGAAGTGCCACTTTATTTGTTCTCTCTCTTTTCAGCTGTCACTCTCATTTGAACTTTCGCTTCAAACCCCATTGTGCACACATCCCAGCACCACCCCCCCCCCCCGCCCCTGCCAGCCGCCATGGTCATAATGAGGGAAAATAGTTAGTCAATAAGCACAGGCATTCAGCGTTGTACAAAGTGTAATCAGTGAGGAATTGTTACTCTGGCAGAGAGATGGTGATTCAAGATACACAAAAAATATCTGGAATGCTGAGCAACAGATGCTGCAGCAGAAAGTAGATCAATGTATGATTAAAACATCTTCAAAATCGGAGAATCATAGAATACCTACAGTGCGTAAGGAGGCCATTCGACCCATTGAGCCTGCACCGACAACAATCCCATTAAGGCCGTATCCTCATAACCCCACATATTTACCCGATTAATCCCCCAGACACTAAGGGGCAATTTAGCACAGCCAATCCACCTAACCTGCACATCTTTGGACTTTGAGAGGAAACCGGAGCACCCGGAGGAAACCCACGCAGACATGGAGAGAACGTACAAACTCCACACAGTTACCTGAGGCCGAAATTGAACCCTGGCGCTGTGAGGCTGATTAACTAAATGACTAATTCAGCTTTATTAGATTTGTTTTATTTATTTACATTTTAAGTCCATTTTGTACTTTAATAAAGATCAGCAACAGATAGCTAAAGCATGAATAAACATGCATGACGTTACACTTGCATTGATTTGACAAATCCATTTTGGTTTTGGAGTTAATGATGCCGGCAAGGAAAGTGTCCAAATCGTACAAGAAGCTCTTTGGTCTGTCAAGGACAGAGAACGCCTCCTCTAGAAATGTTTTTTCATGGGGATATGACATTTAAAATGAAGTGGGTTTGAAGTCGCTTTTGTCACATGTTGCTGCTCAAGGGAAGGTAGCTTCCAAGACATCTCGCAATGTGGCTTTTTGCACCAAATAGAACCTTGTGGTTTTAAAGGGACAACTGAAGTAGCTTCCCACAGACACAGGACAAAAACACCTTGTGCAATACTCCTGTCCTTATTCAAAATGAGTAGCACTTACCTTCCGGTGAAAAATGCGAGAAATTATGGGTTATTTTTCAAAAGACATCTAATAATGCTTTCTGACTTGAGTTCTGCTCTAATTGGCAATACTTACCAGAGTACACTTACAGATATATAACAACACAACAAAGCTCCTAAGGGAAACCATAGCCCACCTGAATTGTCATTTGTTCCTATTCATTGCAAAAGGAGAAAAAAAAGACTTCCTTTCATACAGTGCCTTTCGTGACCTCAGATTGTCCCAATACAGTTTACAGTCAACTAATTACTTCTGATAAAAGCAAAATACTGTGGATGCTGGAATCTGAAACCAAAACAGAAAATGCTGGAAAATCTCAGCATCTGACAGCATTTGTGGAGAGAGTACAGAGCCAACATTTCGAGTCAGAAGGTAAAGAAAATTGGACAAGATTTATTCCACGAGTGTGGTGGGGGAGGGTTGGGGGCCTGTAATTGGATAAAAGGAATGTAAATGGTGGTGATAAAGGTTGGGAAAGGTGCTAAGAGCATCACTAAGAGTTTGGAATGTGTGACTGACAGAACAAAGGTGCAGATTGTGAAAGGGCAACCTGAGGAATGTGGCAATTGGCGCGGGGGGGGGTGGTGGTTCTGAAGTGTAACCATTGTTCTAATGTAGGCAACTAATTTGACCACGCAAATAGCAATGTGATTGTGACCACATAATCAATTTTAATGATGTTGATCGAGGGATAACTCTTGCCCAGGAAACAGGGGAAAAATCCCCTCCTTCTCTTAAGAATAGTGCCATGGGATCATTTTCATCCATCTGCAAGGGCCAATGGCCTTAGTTTAGTGTTTCATCTAAAAGGCAATGAAACACTGTCTGACTGGATGATGAAGAGCACATAAATAATGTGGTCAAGTCCCTGGAATGTGACCTGAACCCGTTATCTGCAGACTGAATGGTGACAGGGCCACAACTGAGCCAAAGCTGGTTCTCTGAGCACAAACTCAATTAATTGCGGGAGACTGAACTAGGATTCAATGTACACTGATAGGAGGGAAGGCCTACTTTAAGGGCACTATGTCTAATGAAGCAGCCTAGACTTAACTGATGGTGAGTAAAGGAAATGGGTGGCATGGTGGCACAGTGGTTAGCACTGCTGCCTCACATAGCCAGGGACCCTGGTTCATTTCCTAAATTGGGTCACTGTCTGTGCGGAGTTTGCACATCCTCCCCGTATCTGCGTGGGTTTCCTCCGGATGCTCTGATTTCCTCCCACAGTCCAAAGATGTGCGGGTTTGGTTGATTGGCCATACTAAATTGTCCGTTAGTGTCAGGGGATAAGCAGGATAAAAATGTGGGATTACAGGGATAAGGCCAGGATGGGATTGGTGTCGGTGCAGGCTAAATGGACCAAATGGCCGCCTCCTGTACTGTAGGTATTCTATGATTCTATGAAATATCAGATTGACACAGTAATAATGCTCTTCTGAGGCTAGTATCTAGACATATTGCTAAGGAGGGCATAGGGAACCTTGTCCACCCAGGTATTCTACGCTAAACTGATCTGAGACTGCCTGAACAAAGAAAATATTCCATTTCTTAATACGAGCATTCCTCAGATGAGCATAAATAAGACTGCATCAGCAAAGGAGAGGAACATTCAATCTAAGATAACACAGAAATGAAGCTATGCTGTTGTTGTTCCTTAGCCTTTAAGTTTGTAATAAAGAGGTTTTGCTGTAATTGATTCCTACATTTCTACACAAACTCTACATAAAAGCAGGCGATTCTGATCAGTATAAAGAAATGGATCGCATTCATATCAAAGATTTGGGAAGATGAGAGTTGAGAGGGTTTAGTTCATTCTCACCAAACAATTTTAACATTATTGTACATTGAGTGTAATTAGCCTTTGAAAATGGATGTGTAATCTGGTCATTTAAAAAATATATATTTTTCACAGGACATGGGCATTGCTGGCTAGACCAGCGTTTATTTTTATTGCTCATCCCTAATTGCCTTTAAGAAGGTGGTGGTAAGCTGTTTTCTTGAACAGCTGCAGATCAGGCGGTGTAGGTGCACACATAGTGCTGTTAGGGAGGGAGTTTCAGGATTATGATCCAGCAATAGTGAAGGAACAGCGGTATCATTCCACGTCAGGATGTGTGTCTTGGAGGGGGACTTGTCAGTGGTGGTGTTACCTTGCATCTGCTGCCCTTGTCCTTCTAGGTGGTAGAGATTGCAAGTTTGGAAGATGCTGTTGAAGGTGAGTTGCTTCAGTGCATCTTGTACCCACTCGCTGCCATTGTGTGCTTGTACTGGAGGAAGTGGAGGTTGAAAGTGGTGGATGGGGTGCCAATCAAGTGGGCTGCTTTGTCTTGGATAGAGTCTAGCTTCACAGTTTGGTTGGAGCTGTACTTATCCAGGCAAGTGGAGAGTATTCCATCATACCCAGACTTGTGGGTTTTAGATGGTGGACAGGCTCTGGGGAGTCAGGAAATGAATTACTCTTCACAGAATTCCCAGCCTCTGACCCGTTGTTGTAGTCACAGTATTGATATGACCGGTCCAGTTCAGTTTCTGGTCAAAGGTAACCCCCGATGTATTAATTGTGAGGAATTCAGTGATAGTAATGCCATTGAATATAAAGGGGAGATGGCTGGATTCCCTCTCTTTGAAGATGGTCAGTGCCTGGCACTTGTGTGGATAAATGTTACTTGTCACTTGTCAGCCCAAGCCTGAATGTTGTCCAGGTCTTGCTGCATATGGACACAAACTGCTTCAGTGTCTGAGGAGTCGGGAATGGTGTTGAACATTATGCAATCACCCGTGAACATCCTCACTTCTGATCTTATGATGGAGGGAAGATCATTGATGAAGAAGCTGAAGATGGTTGGGCCTAGTACTAAAGATCTCCTGCAGTGATGGGACTGAGATGATTGACCTTTCAACAACCACAACCATCTTTTTTTACTAGGAGTCCTTAACACTGCACTTTTACAAATGCTGCCTTGATGTCAAGGGCAGTAGCTTTCACCTCTCCTCTTGAGTACAGTACTTCTGCCCATGTTTGGATCAAGGCTGTAATGAGGTCAAAAACTGAGTGGCCCTGACAGAACGCAAACTGAGCATCAATGAGCAGGTTTTTGCTGAGTAAGTGCCACTTGATAACATTGTCAATGGCACTTCCCTTTACCTTGCTGATGATTTTTGGAATAAATGCAAAATAATGAGAAGCTCTTGAAATATATCACTCTACTGTTGATTGGAGCTGACTTTGGAGCTCATTAACTGCAATTATATTGGTTGAATCTAGGCAATAGATGGGGAAAGTAAGAACTGATTAGAATCCTGACCGCAGAACTGGATACCTAAAAAGAAATGAAGGTAACCATGGCAAAATCTGTTTATTCATTCATACGACATGGGCATTGCTGGCTGGCCAGCATTTATTGCCCATCCCTAGTTGCCCGAGGGCAGTTGCGAGTCAGTGTCATTGCTGTGGTTCTGGAGTCACATGTAAGCCAGATCAGATAGCGACATCAGATTTCCTTGCCGAAAGGACATTAGTCAACCAGATGGGTTTTTCTGTCAATCGACAATGGTTTCATGGTTACCAATAGATTCTTAATTCCAGATATTTTTTATTGAATTCAATTTCCACTATCTGCCATGGCAGGATTCTAACCCGGGTCCTCAGAACGTTAGCTGAGTTTCTGGATTAATAGCCTAGTGATAATACCATAAAGCCATTGCCTTCCCTAAAAATCTAACCCAAGAATGGCTGTGTGATTTAAAAAATGACATAGGGCGGGATTTTACGGCCTTGCTTGGGCGAGGCCGGAAATCCCAACCCGAGATCAACCGAGATTTACGTTGTCGAACCCTTGCCCCCTCCGATTCCATGGCAGGCGAGGTGGTGGAGTTCCGGCCATTGATTTTTTGTGATCTGGCCATGATAATGCACTCCAACAACAAATGATAAAATCACTACTTAGAAGAAGTCATATATCTTGCTTAGTTAAGTTAGTTGTGTTGAAATAAGAGGAAACCTTGGATCATTTCCATTGCACAGTTTCAGGCAAAGCATGTTTTTTGTTGCAGCTTACGATCAGCAGTACGTTGTGTTGCTTTGCTCGCCTCACTGGGGAGTAGCCTAACTCATGACTTCAAAGACAAATTAAATTAATCCGCCATAAATGCATAATTTTAATCAATGCCCAACCTGATGTAGTGAATCCAAAATTTAGGTATGCAGTCATGGTACACCGGCATTGGGAAAAACAAAGGAAGTCACGATCGCTCCTTGCAGTGAACTCAGTAAATAAGGAAAGCTTTGGGAAAAAAAATGATTTAGTTCTGCTTTCCTCATGTAAAAAATCAAATAGACCAAAACCAACATCAGAATATCATATGGGAAGCAGTTTGCCATTTGGCAGAACTACATGCAGTTATAATCATTTTAGTTTGCAATGTAACCAATTACGTTTGCTCAGGCACTTTGTTCTTTTGACCTTGCCGCAACCCAACATTCACCCCTCCTCACTCAATCCACCCTCCCCCACCACTCAAATATACATTCACAATCATCTTATGTTCAATTTGCGAAAATGTAATTAAGCAAGAACTTCAGGACTTTGGCATCATGAATGTTTCAAATAAATCAAGAAGTCCACTGGAGTAAATTAGCATTCCCTTCAAAGGATTTAAATTGTGGTAGTTATCCTGACAGCATCCAAGATTCTCCTGTCACCAAAAATTATACCCGAGGCCTCAAGTGAATCATCCTCACATTAATAGATACAACTCTGCAGTAAGCTGTAAACTGGTATCATCTCCAAGTTTCAGTCTTAAGGAGTTTGTACTCAGAGCCAGGGAATATTTAGATATGCCTCCTCTTCGCATCCCTGTTCCCTTGACTTTGGAATCCTTCAAGAATCTATAATTGGTTCCCTCTTATTTCTCATCTGCAAACAACTCCTTGGCAACACAATTTGAAGACATAGGGCTGGATCTTCCCTTCTACATTGGGCAATGCAAGTCGGATCAGTTCCTGACTTCAAAATACCGAATCCATCACATCCTCCCATTTCCACAGTACTTTTGACCCTGTGAGACATGGGCAGACATGGTTTTTACCTGCCATCCTTCTGGGGTAGAGCTGAGGCAGCATTGGAGGCAGGTGGATGAGGAGGTGGGCTGGTTTGAAGGCTTCTTAGATATTGGTACAGCCCTCTACATTTTTGCCAGACTCCCTCGCCATTAACCCTTATCAATGTTGACTTATTAATTACATTGTTGAGAATTGCTCATGTCATTGTTAAGGTGTTGAAAAACAGGCAATGGGTATTAATTGTCTTGAACACATATAAATAGGGAATAGTTGGTACATTGGGTTAAGTGGGAGGAGAACTGAGAGACTGAACAAGTCAATAAACTCTCTATAACGAAAAGCTGTGTGTCTCAGCTTCAGCTCCACCAATCACTGGGAGGCAGTGGTGTAGTGGTATTGTCACTGGACGAGTAATACAGAGACCCAGGATAATGCCCTGGGGACCAAGGTTCAAATCCCACCATGTCAGATGGTGAAATTTGAATTCAATAAAAAGCTGGAATTAAGGGTGGGATTTTACGATCTCGCCCAAGTGAGGCTGTAAATCCCACCCGAGGCCATCCTCTCTGCTATCCCCTGTGCTTCCTCTGTTCCATTAATTTCCCCATGTACCCCCTGATCACTCATAATATCACAGTCATTCTCCATACCAACTCTTCTATGATATAGAACTAATGAGCCATCGGCAAGTTTGCCCCGAAAACAGAAACAATAAACAATGAGGCTTGGACAGTTTTGTTTTTGGAGAAATGATCATCTTTCAGCCAAATAAAAATGTCAGTCAATGACAGCCATTCAGAATATCAATGACACAGCTTTAATCGCGTATTCTCCTAAATCAAATAAACAAACAGGCATTGAAAAACCACATCAAAGAGATAATGTATTACAACCTTGTTAAGGTGTTCCCAAATAAATCTAACAAAAGCTTTGCACATAGGCCCCTTCTGAGCTGAGTCAGTTAGCCATTTTTAGAGTTCAACTAAGCTTTTATTACGAGGCCCTCTAGAAACATGGATGCTGACCAGCTGTTCAAATTATTTACAGTTATCAGATGGGGGATATGAGGGGACATTGGCAAGGCCTTTTAAAATTACCTGTCAAAAGTTTACCAAATCTTTAGGCTTACCCCAAGGTTTCAGGACTGAGCGACCAAGCTTCCCTTGGGTGGCATGGTGGCACAGTGGCTCACACTGCTGCCTCTCAGCGCCAGGGACCCGGATTCGATTCCCGGCTTGGGTCACTGTCTGTGTGGGGTTTGCACATTCTCCCCGTGTCTGCGTGGGTTTCCTCTCGGTGCTCCAGTTTCCTCCCACACTCCAAAGATGTGCGGATTAGGTTGATTGGCCATGCTAAATTGCTCCTTAGTGTCCCGGGATGTGCAGGTTAGAGGGATTAGCGGGGTAAATTTGTGGGGATAATGTTTGGGGTGGGATTGTTGTTGGTGCAGACTCAATGGGCCAAATGGCCTCCTTCTGCACTGGGGTTTCTATGATTTCTGTGATTTTAATCCCTCCCTTGCAATGAAGATTTCAAAATTCCTCTTTCCTCTTGGCCGTAACAATGATGACCAGCACGTCACAGAACTTGTATGTGGGGTTATGGGAAGATGGGGTGGGTCAGGAATGAAAGGTAAATTCTGGCTTCATGCATTCCCCATTCCCAACTAAATTCCAGGCTGGTATAGGAGGTGAAAATCAAGCCCATGATGTATGCTTCCAAAGTATGCTGACAACACTCAGATCGACCTCACCAGCACCTGTTTCAACTGCCCTACGGCCTCTGTGTTGTCAGATTCTGCATCTATCTCTCCGTGAAGACTCTTGAATCTAATTAATGAAGAGCCCCCCAGTGCCTGACCTGTTCATGCATGATGTGGAGATGCCGGCGTTGGACTGGGGTAAACACAGTAAGAAGTTTAACAACACCAGGTTAAAGTCCAACAGGTTTATTTGGTAGCAAAAGCCACACAAGCTTTCGGAGCTCCAAGCCCCTTCATGTATTCATGTAAATTGAGTTTGTGTCTTTATATGCTCTATTTGTGAACAGAATTCCCACTCACCTGAAGAAGGGGCTTGGAGCTCCGAAAGCTTGTGTGGCTTTTGCTACCAAATAAACCTGTTGGACTTTAACCTGGTGTTGCTAAACTTCTTACTCTGTTCATGCATACCAGATAGCTCCTGTAGAAGATGCAACATTGGGTCAGATGCACATGGCAGCAAATCCTATACCCAAAACCATGCAAAATATCAATAGGCAGCAGACTGCATAGCGAAGGGCAAACACCATTCAGCACACTGACTGCAAAATCTGGGACAAAAAAAATCACCAACTCTCTACTGTAGCACAAAGAACTACTCAGCAAGGGATGTGCATTGCTTAATACTGTGAGGGATTTACAATGTACAACTTCCATTACACTGTATTGGACCAGGAATGCGCACAACCCCAACTCACTGTAAGCGCCTCATCAAATAAATATTTGTTGCACTGAAAAACCCATGAGGCTTTCCAATACCTGACTGTATACCCAGTCATATCTACCAGAACCTAACCAAAACACCATGAGATTACACTTCAGCTAAATTGCTTTCAATAAAAAAAGAAACTGCACTAGTATTATCAATGACTTCCGCCTGTTCCAGTGATACCTGGAAATAAGAAAAGATATTCTTGATTTGATTCATTATTGTCACATGTATTGGGATATAGTGAAAAGTATTGTTTCTTGTATGCTATACAGACAAAACCTAATGTTCAGAGAGTACATAGGGGAGAAGGAAAAGATATAGGGGGCAATTCTCCCAAAAAAGTTTTCAGTGTTGAATTCACGGGAAAAATTATGCAAATCACCATTGTTTTCTCAGTGGGAGTTCAGACTCGAATCTCCCACACTCTGTGCACTGCAGAGGTCACAATCGTGAATATCATTAAAAGCTCGGGGGAGGTGCGGCCTATTCACGCCAGAGTCTGACAGTTCCGGAACTCTGCGCATGCGCAGTGGCCTTGCACTGTCAGCCTGCAGTTTGCTGGCCACTCCAGGACCCCCGCACTGCTGCCCTCCACCCCCCCGCCAATGGCCCGATCGCGGAGCCCACGACCATA
Source organism: Mustelus asterias (assembly GCF_964213995.1). Classification (NCBI taxonomy): domain Eukaryota; kingdom Metazoa; phylum Chordata; class Chondrichthyes; order Carcharhiniformes; family Triakidae; genus Mustelus; species Mustelus asterias. The sequence continues at coordinate 45,938,424 of NC_135821.1, forward strand.
TCCAGGCCAGCCCCGCTAACCTCCCATCCCGGAGCACCCCAATCTCTAGCTCCCCCCCTGCCCCCGACTCTCAACCCCGCAGCGCCCCCCCCGGCAGACAAACCCCTAAGCCTGTCCTGATCGCTGGCCTCCCTCTAGCCCTGACTGATCCTGTCTGCAGAGTGGCAGCGGGAGCCCCCACAGCCATCGATCGCCCCTTGGCCCTGCTCTGAGCTGGCCCTGCCCCCCAGACTCCACCCCCTTGGCACTGCTGCTTGGGCCCCACCCCTTTGACACTGCCCCATGCCTGGTGAGCAGTGCCAAGGTGCCCCCTGGGCATGGACACTTTGCCCCTTGGGCAGTGCTAGGGGCACAGGCTGGCATTGCCAGGGTGTCCATGCCCAGTGGTCACACCCCCCCTCCACTGCCCGACCCTCTGGGGGGACCCAGAATGCCCCCTCTTCACTCCAGTGGGGTCTCCCGCTAGTTCCCTGAAAGTGAGGAGCTACCCTAAACCCTGCCAGGGTGAAATTGTACTGACAGGGTGGGAGATGATATCGGGCCTGGAAAATTCAGTCCCGGGCCCGATAATTACATTTAAAGCACATTAAAATAAGATTAAAGTAACTTACCTGTGTTCCTGCCAGTTTCCAGTGTGGTCCCGACTGTGCAGGATTTCCATCGTTGAGAGATGTGCATGCATCGGAAACGCATGCACGAATCCGCAAAATGGCGCACTGTGAATTAATGGGTCGGAATGGGAGAATCGCCCCCAGTGGCTGGGATTTTTGGGCCTCACTCGAGCAAGACCTGAAAGCCCATGCATATAGCAACGTTTTAAGAACATACGTACTAGGAGCAGGAGTAGGCCATCTGGCCCCTCGAGCCTGCTCCGCCATTTAATAAGATCATGGCTGATCTTTGCGTGGACTCAGCTCCACTTACCCGCCCGCTCATCATAACCCTTAATTCCTTAACTGTTCAATAATTTATCTATCCTTGCCTGAAAAACATTCAATGAGGTAGCCTCAACTGCTTCACTGGGCAGGCAATTCCACAGATTCACAACCTTTTGTGTGAAGAAGTTCATCCTCAACTCAGTCCTAAATCTGCCATCCTTTATTTTGAAGCCATGCCTCCTAGTTCTAGTTTCATCCACCAGTGGAAACAACTTCCCTGCTTCTATCTTATGTATTCCCTTCATAATCTTATATGTTTCTATAAGATCTCCCCTCATTCTTCTGAATTCCAATGAGTATAGCCCCAGTCTACTCAGTCTCTCCTCATAAGCCAATCCTCTCAACTCTGGAATCAACCTAGTGAATCTCCTCTGCACCCCCTCCAGTGCCAATATATCCTTTCTCAAGTAAGGAGACCAAAACTGTACACAGTTCTCCAGGTGTGGCCTCACCAGCACCTTATACAGCTGCTCCATGACCTCGCTGTTTTTAAACTCCATCCCTCTAGCAATGAAGGACAAAATTCAATTTGCCTTCTTAATTACCTGCTGCACCTGCAAACCAACTCCTTGTGATTCTTGCACAAGGACACCCAGGTCCCTCTGCACAGCAGCATGCTGCAATTTTTTACCATTTAAGTAATGGTACATTTTGCTGTTATTCCTATCAGAATGGATGACCTCACATTTACCATCTACCAGACCCTCGTCCACTCACTTAGACTATCTATATCCCTTCCAGACTTTCAGCGTCCTCTGCACACTTCGATGTGCCACTCATCTTAGTGTCATCTGTGAATTTTGACACACTACACTTGGTCCCCAACTCCAAATCATCTATGTAAATCGTAAACAATTGCGGTCCCAACACTGATCCCTGAGGCACACCACGAGTCACTGATCGCCAACCAGAAAAACACCCACTTACCCCCACTCTGTTCGTGAACCAATCCTCTATCCATGCTAATACATTACCCATAACACCGTGCACTTTTATCTTATGCAGCAATCTTTGGTGCAGCACCTTGTCAAATGCCTTCTGAAAATCCAGATACACCACATCCACAGGTTCCCCAGTGTCCACTGTGCAGGTAATGTTCTCAAAGAACTCCACCAAATTAGTCAAACATGTCTCGGTCTTTTCAGGTGAGTGGGGAGTTCTGTTCACAAACAGGGCATAAACATATGCCCTGTTTGTAAACAGAACTCCCACTCACTGATGAAGGGGCAGTGCTCTGAAAGCTTGTGGCTTGTGCTACCAAATAAACCTGCTGGACTTTAACCTGATGTTGTGAGACTTCTTACTGTCTCTTTTAGATGGGATGTATTCCATCAGGGCCAGGAGACTTGTCTACCTTTAGCCCCATTAGCTTGCCCAACACTACCTCTTTCATGATAAGAGTTTCTAGGTCCTCACCTGCCATAGCCTTCCTGTCATCAATTTTTGGCATGTTATTTGTGTCTTCCACTGTGAAGACTGACACACAATACCTGTTCAATACTCCAGCCATTTTCTCATCTCCAGTTATTACATCCCCCTTCTCATCCTCTAAAGGACAAATGTTTACTTTAGCCACTCTTTTTTGTTTTATATATTTTTAGAAACTTTTGCTATCTGTTTTTATATTCTGAGCTAGTTTACTCTCATAATCCGTCTTACTTTTCTTTATAGCTTTTTTCGTGGCTTTCTGTTGACCTTTAAAGATTTCCCAATCCTCTAGTTTCCCACTAATTTTTGCCACTTTGTATGCATTTTCTTTCAATTTGATATCCTCCTTTAGTTTCTTAGATACCCATGGCTGATTATCTCTTTTTCTACAGTCCTTCCTTATCACTGGTATATACTTTTGCTGAGCACTGTGAAAGATCGCTTTGAAAGTCCTTCACTGTTCCTCACTTGTCCCACCATAAAGTTTTTGCTCCCAGTCTCCCTTAGCCAATTTCTCCCTCATCGCTTTGTAGTTTTTTGTTTAAGTACAAGGCACTGGCATTGGATTTTACCTTCTCATGCTCCATCGATATTTTGAACATACTGAAGCAAGGTTGCAATCGCGCACCATCCTACATCGATTACAATAACTTATATATTATTTTGCATCATGCTTTAGGCCATTTTAGGAGCAGGGACAGTTCACTTTAAAGTTTATTTAATAGTACCACAAATAGGCTGACATTAACACTGCAATGAAATGAAAATCCCCTTGTTGCCACACTCCGGCACCTGTTCGGGTACACTGAGGGAGAACTTTGCATGGCCAATGCACCCAACCAGCACGTCAGTGGAAGGAATTCGGAGCACCCAGAGGAAAGCCACGCAGACACGGGGAGAACGTGCAGACTCCACACAGACAGTGACCCAAGCCGGGAATCAAAATCCAGGTCCCTGGCGCTGAGGCAGCAGTGCTAACCGCTGTGCCACCGTGCTGCTCCCTTGCCATTTATCTCCTCCTCCTGAGTCAATCCACTCTTCAGACCTCCTGGCATAGGCAGCTTCAAACACTGGCCGGGATTTTATGACCTCGCTCGGGTGAGGCTCATAAAATCCCGCCTGAGGACAGCAGAGAATTCCCTTCTATGAGCTTCGCCTGCCCTGATTTCGGGGTGGGCGAGGTGGTAAAATTCCAAATCCAAATCTTTCTACTCTTTTCAATCGGGCATCGATATAGCTCCAATATAGCAATATAGTCCAAAGGTGTGCGAGTTAGGTCAATTGGCCATGTTAAATTACCCCTAGTGTCAGGGGGATTAGGAGGGTAAATATATGGGGTTAAGCGGATGGGACCAGCGTGGGATTGTTGTTGGTGCAGGCACGATGAGCCAAATGGCTTCCTTCTGCACTGTGGGGATTCTATGATTCTATAGCTGCTTTTCTAAATTATGTCAGCATTTATTGTATTAGTTGATATTTTGTTCCATATTTTGCATGAAATGTTTATTCCTTAGATTCCGTTCTGTTACCAAACACCATCCCAAATCACGAGTTGTATGTTCTTTGTTCTTTGTTCTTTGTTAAGTACAGCTCCTTCTTTTTGATTCGAATCCTGAGCCCGATATCAACCTTAACCTCAACCCACTTTCAGAACATTGCCAAACACGTCACAGTGGCGTTTCAGTTTGACAAATACATTACCTTTGTGGCCCCTGGAAGAAATGCTGCCGGTTTAACACCAATTAATGCGCTCTGTGGGCTCAAGGTTTCTTGAAAAGAGATTGAGACTCCTTGACAGATGTGTCACAGAGGATCTGAGCAGAGAGCACATTTCTATCCAATTATTCGGGGCTGCAGTCAAAACAGAATCTCAGAGGTTATAAAGCAAAGCTGTGACCTACTGTGAAACCCAAGTTGTCTGATCTCCAGTGGAAGTCAGCTTTGCTGTTGATTAATTGGCAATTAATTACCATTGAAACTATCGTCCTTTATTTAAATGGTAAAATTTCTGTGTTTTGAGATTTCATTCTCCTTCACTGTTAACCAGCACTGATATGTGAATAGAGCAAACACTGGTAACTAACTGCAGATGAAAATCTTCTCACTTTGCCAAAAGACAGACCAGACAGGAAAAGAAAGGAAGGAGGGGACCTCACTTCCAAAGGAAACAAATCAGCGTAAAGGAAATAGTGGCTTTGCAAAAACAAATTAGATTTATGAAGTACCTTTTAATGGAATAAAAAAGGATTTTGCTCAATTGTTCTGTGCTTGATTATGTCAATTAGTTTACAGTTGATGCTTGCTGCATTTGACTAGTCAAGCCTGGGTGTGGACTCTAACAAAGCTGAAATTGTATAGGATTTTGGAATATTTTGTGCAGTTTTGGTGTCATTATCTGAGGAACTAGTGTCATCTCCACATGGACCTGAGATATAGTCACTAAAAATCTCCATCCTCGTTGGTGGCTGGGATTCTCCAGTGCTGCTGAAAGTGAATGGAGTTTTGGCTGGAACACCAAATTCTCCATTCTCACTTGCAACGGGGGTGGCCATGGACAAGATTGGAGAATCCCGCCAAAAATATACAACATCAAGATGCTTCCCAGGAGCACCAAAAAACAAAACACTTTACCAAGCTCGATAAGGAGATATTAGATCAGATGACCAAAAGCTTAAAGTTTATTTATTAGTGTCACAAGTAAGCTTACATTAACATTCAGTGAAGTTACTGCTTGGTCAAATAGGTAGGTTTTACGGTTAAAATAACCATGTAGGGAAGTTGTAGCATTATCAACGAGGGAGCCTAATCTGGGACAATGGATGAGAGAGGAGGACTGTTGATGAGTACCGAAGGGTTTGGTAGGGAATTGGAAAGGTGGAGTACCTGAGAGAGGGTAAGAGAAAGGACGCATGGGAATTGAAAAGAGGAGGGATAAAGAGAAAAGAAGAAAAAAAAGGGGCGAAAGTGTAAATTGAATTATGAACTCCATTCTCAAGTAGCAACCAGAAAATGCACATGAATGGACAAAGGGAAAACTCAAGGTACATGGGCCTTGTTCGAGAAAAAACAGGGTATCAAAACCTGATAAGAACAGGAAATAGATTGGAGATAAAGGGTGAGATTCTCCAGCTTCCCAGCCTCCTGTTTCCTGGCAGGGGGAAGTGGCGCACTGTTTGCTAGTGGCGGAATTCTCTGGAACCACCTCAGTCAACGGGAAATCCCATTGACGTTACCCATGCTGGCAGGAAAGCCAAGGGTGAGGTGTGCTGCTGGTGGGATCTGAGAATCCTGCCGGCATGAATGGCCGGAGAACTCCAGCCAAAATGTTGGGCAAATCTTTTTATTTATCAATAAATACACAGCATAACAAAATCATTTGCAGCAGGTGTCAAACACCTTGTAACAAAATGATGCTTGCCTATTCCACTTCCGGAAAAGCCATCTAAAAATATATTTTTCTTGGACAGCAATAAAAAATTGTAGAATAATCATTATGGTAATGAGATAACAATGTGTACCATTATTTACCAGTGACATCAGCAGTCATGTGCAAGAGACTGAGATTAGAAGATGGGATCGTTTGTACAAGAGGGAGATTGGCTTAACTGGAAGCTTAGAATGTACTGCAGAATAAATAAGGAATTTTTGAAGAAACAAGACCTAAGTCACTAATTAGTAGGAAACCTTCCCAAGCTAGAATAGGCCACAAGTTACTCAAAGGCAGATCCAAATACTATTTAAAATAGAAACGAAACCACAAATTATGGTCGCAGCGATGGTGCCAGAATCTCACAATGGTTTGTTGCCGTTAATAGTACACCCATGGGGAGAAATTGGAAGAATTTCGAAGAAAGAAGCAGAAGACTTATCTTGTTGAGACGCACAATGAGAATTGGTAGCAATGTTAGGATCAGTCAAGCAGTCACAGCCCCTTCAGCAGCCATTTGCAAACCTCGAAGGTTCACAGATGGCTCAGCACTGGGAGTTGTGGAAAACCAGTTAGAGAGATATCAAGCCACTTCAGGTTTGCATGCCAAAGAGCAGAAGCACTAGGTTAGTACATTCCTGTATACAATGGGGTCCATTGCTGCCTTTGTCCTCCTCAGACAGAGGTAGAGGAGACCTCTGTAGATCTTGAAAGCTTTCAATACATTGGCCAGCTCCAATGTGACCTTGTTATCGAGTGAGTACAATTCAGTCAGAGGTCCCAAAGGCCAGGGGAATCTATTGAATTGTTCCTCACAGACTCTGTCGGATTTTTGCAGACAAAAAAACCTGAACAAACGCGCAAACAAGTTGTTCAAAATGCTAGTCAGGTCAAACTTTGGGCGAAAAATCAGGTTGTAGAACCATAGAGGTTTACAGCATGGAAACAGGCTCTTCAGCCCAACTTGTCCATGTCGCCCTTGTTATTGTTAACCACTAAGCTAGTCCTGATTGCCCGCATTTGGCCCATACCCCTTTATACCCATCATACCCATGTTACTATCTAAATGCTTTTTAAAAGACAAAGTTGTACCCACCTCTACTACTACCTCTGGCAGCTTGTTCCAGACACAATTGCCCCTCTGGACACTTTTGAATCTCTCCCCTCTCACCTTAAACCTATGCCCTCTAGCTTTAGACTCCTCTACCTTTGGGTAAAGATGTTGACTGTCTAGCTGATCTATACCCCTCATTATTTTATAGACCCTAAGTCTCCTACGCTCCAGGGAAAAAAGTCCCAGTCTATCCAGCCTCTCCTTATAACTCAAACAATCAAGTGCCGGTAGCATCCTAGTAAGTCTTTTCTGCACTCTTTCCAGTTTAATAATATCCTTTCTATAATAGGGTGACCAGAACTGTACACAGTATTCCAAGCGTGGTCTTACCATTTTCTTGTCCAACTTCATAATCCATGGAAATACCAAGGCTTCAGGTGAGTCTGTTAGTTGGGTCGACCCAAAGATGGCAGCTAAGCCCACTCAGAAGACAGTCAAAAACAGGGGAAAGAGCAGGAAACCCTGTGGCAGCCATTTTAGAGTAACCACACCTTGGAGCACTGAAGGCAAGATTGTCCTGAAAGGGGCACAGGGTGTATCCAATGTGAAAGACAGGACACTTCAAGCCGTTCTGTCAATCTAAATATGCAGTAAAAGGAAGAAAGCAAGAGAATGTTTATGAAAAGTGAACGATCCAGGAAACTGGGAATAAAGAAAACAATGAGAATACAGATATCCTAGAAGTGAATGCTATAGAACAACATTTTTTAAAGTTGCTTTATAACAGAGTTCAAACTTGGATACTGATGCCATTGTGAAAGTACTGGCTGGTTATTTTGAATAACTCCAGCCATCAAGAATTAAATTGTAAGGTGAAAGTGATACAGATTTTCAAGTAAATGATCAGATAACTGCCACCCTTAGCCTCAAGGAGCAGGAGATTATCAACATCCTCTATACCTTGCACATTTAAAGCCTATCTTTCTGAGCAGAAATGTATGCATACAGCTGGGTCTTTTGAAAAAGTAAGAGTTTTAACAACACCAGGTTAAAGTCCAACAGGTTTATTTGGTAGCAAACACCATTAGCTTTCAGAGCGCTGCTCCTTCGTCAGATGGAGTGGAAATGCACATTTCCACTCCATCCGACGAAGGAGCAGCGCTCCGAAAGCTAATGGTGTTTGCTACCAAATAAACCTGTTGGACTTTAACCTGGTGTTGTTAAAACTCTTACTGTGTTCACCCCAGTCCAATGCCGGCATCTCCACATCTTTTGAAAAATGCAGACAAAGCCCGACGGCAGGATAGTGAGACACCACTGAATGAGGAATTTCCAATTTTAGGTGCAGAACCAACGGATTTTGATTCAACAGCAGCTGATGAGGTTTATTCATTGAGTTGTGAGTCACTCTTTATTACAGAATCATAGAATCCCTGCACTGCAGAAGGAGGCCATTCAGCCCATCGAGGCTGCACCAACAAAATTCCCACCCAGGCCTCATCCCCATAGCCCCACGTATTTCCCCTGCTACTCCCCCGACACTTTAGCATGGCCAGTCAACCTAATCTGCACATCTTTGGACTGCGGGAGGAAACTGGAGCACCCAGACGAAACCCACGCAGACACGGGGAGAACGTGCAAATCCCATATGGACAGTCACTCAAGGCCGGAATTGAACCGGAGTCCCTGGTGCTGTGAGGCATCAGTGCGAACCATGTATCATCGTGTCACCCATCGACTGGACCCCAGGATGAGATTGTTCAGTCCTTTTTGTAGACCGACTAGAAAGTACGCTGATAGGTGTTGAAGACAATAACCATCCACTGGAGGAACTTCTGGGCCCTAGAGTTGGGTCTTTCCTGAAAAAGGTTATAGGAAAGAAGCTTTGAAGCAATGGCTGATCTGTCGGAGGATGAAGTGCTGGAGAATATTTTGCCCTTCGATGCCAAAAGATGAAGTCTCTGTTGTCTTATTTAAGAAGTCAAGTGTGTTTGCTGCTGCAGAGCTGAATTTGGCTGTTTGTCCCACTGAACCCATCAAGGGGAGTCATTTTAAATCGTGGGCTGACCACAGTGACTGTCCAGGGAGAATAGAATGTTTGATTCCAAGTTGGATCAAACTGCCAGAATGAAAGCAGAGCCTATTAGTTTGGGGGAAAATAAGTTGATGCCTCGACTTCAATCCCATCCACAAGCCATCCTTCCACTAAATTAGTTTTTCAGAGTAGAAACAGAGGAGAAAACTGCAGAGCTTCTCAATCAGAAGAGTCATATAGAGGAATTTCATTTGTGTTCAGCTGTGGAGATTCATTCCATAGCTGACGATGATGTTGTCTTGTTGACACTGTCATTCCATTGTCTGCAATAGAGCAGCTTCACACTGGAGCAAACGTGGCAATGTTATCGCTACCAACAGGAGTACAAGTAGTATCCTGAGCATAGTAGGAAAGTTGTAGTTTCCTCATTTCCTGCAAATGTCTGCCAACATTCACCATTCTTCTCATCTTTCAGATTTATTCAGATAATGAACATGTTTTATCCTCAGTGGACAATGACAGTTGTGCAATTTTTCATTGAGGTTGAAGACGCTTTATTCTCTCCAACCTCTCTTTGATGTACTAAGCAGGAGTAGAAGATTTCAGAGAGAGATACTAGTTTGTTCTCTTCCTGGTTGAGAGAGTGTGGTCATCCGACCTCTCTCGAATCAGTTTTTCATTGAAACGTTTTCATGACCCTTGCAGTTCAGTCATCATAGAGACCACAGCCCAGTTTGGCAGCAGTTATGCCAAGCTGTTATCCCATGACACCAACGTGATTGTCTTCTGTTGAAAAGAGCAACTGTGTATGTCTTCAATGCCCTCTCACAGAGTCAAGAACGCTGTGGGAGATTGAAGTGCTTTCTGACAGTGACTTAGGGAGAGTGAAGGATAGGAGTTGCTTAGAATCTCTAACAGTAGCAGGAAGTTTACAAAGGCTGAAAATGTAATGTAAGTAGTTGAAGAAAATAGCTATTTGAAATGTTGAAGTTCAACTTGGGTGCGATGCAGGATAATGGGTTAATAGTTAATGGTAATGAGATAGTGGCGTGTACCATGATGTAACAGTGATATTAACAGTCATGTGCAAGAGACTGAGAAGAGGCGTTGGAATACGAGATGTACCGCGGCATTTAGAATGCACCATAGTGCAAGCAAAGGAGGTTTTGAAGGAATGTACCTGGATCTAGATCACTCATAAGTAGCGTGAAACCTTCCCACCCTAAAACAGGCCATAAGTTACCTGAAGAGAAATCCAAACAATTTAAAACAGAAGCCAAACCACAAACCAATGGATCACTTTGAATCTTAAATTCAGCTCTGCAACAGCAAACACACTTGACTTCTTAAATAAGACAATGGTGGTAATTTTGTGTTCTGCTCGGACAGTCGGAGGCATATCTGCATTCCAGGCAACAGCTGCAAAATATCCGAATCTGGAATTACCTGTGTATTTGCAGTCAGAAACACCCACAATCTGTGTACTACTTGTATGCGTGGCCTTCAGGATCAAGGAATTCTAATCTTAAAGTACAAAATTGAAATATTCCCAATCTTTTACAATCATTCATTGATTCTTCCTTAAAATGCATCTTTCCCCTCTAGTCTTAGAGCCTCATGCTTGCCCAAAGGCTACCTTCAATTTGCGACAACCTTTTTAATGTGTGTAGAGGAAAAAGAGTACTTTCTCTGGTATCTTAGAGCAATTTGTTTCAGTTTTTAAAGATTTATTCTTGCTGTGTCATGCTCTGCATTTTCCCTTTCTTTGAATACATCACGACTGGTCACATTGAAGATTAAGAGACGTGCCCATTTTCAAATTCTTTAGCATACTGCACCTTACATGCCCAGAAAAGATAAACATGTTTGCATTTATATAGTGCCTTCCATCTCCTCAAAATTTCACAAAAACTCTTTATGGATAATACCCGGTGGCACAGTGGTTAGCACTGCTGCCTCACAGCACCAAGGACCCGGTTTCAATTCCCGACTTGGGTCACTGTCTGTGCGGAGTCTGCATGTTCTCTCCGTGCCTGCGTGGGTTTCTTCCGGGTGCTCCGGTTTCCTCCCACAGTCCGAAAGACGTGCTGGTTAGGTGCTTGGCCATGCTAAATTCTCCCTCAAAGTACCCGAACAGGCGCTGGACTGTGACGACTGGGGGATTTTCACAGTAACTTAATTGCAGTGTTAATGTAGGCCTACTTGTGACACTAACAAATAAGCTTGAACTTTATACTTCATTTCTCAGATGTAATCAAATGTGTCAGCAGCCATTTAAATTCAGCACACTGAACAAACAAATCTGCTTCTTTTATGGTTCTGGATGTGGGAAGAATGGTGGACAGATCAACAGTTCTCCTCTTTCTCAAATTGTGCATTTATTGGAAGGACAGCACCTTTGGCAATGCAGCAGTGCCTAGGTAGCACACTGAAATATCAGTCCATATTCACATCTCTGGAGGATCCGTGGGGCAGAATTTTCTGGCCCTTCTCTCTGGCAAGATCTTCCAGCCCTGTGACTCCTCCCTTCCTTCCCTCCCCGCCCCCCCCCTGCCCAATGGTGGGACGGGCATGCCACACAAAACGCCATAGACATCAACAGGCGGCCAATGGCGAGTTGCCTCTGCCGTCGGAAAGCTAGCTGCGCAGCGTGGACGGGGAAGGTTGCAAAAATTCCCACCCATAATCTTCTGATTAAAAAATAAGGAGACTGCCAATTGAGCCAAAGTGATAAGTATTCACGTCGTGTGATGAATCTGAGCGTGTAGGTTTGCATAGAATCCTTTTCCCAAACTCCACCCACGCTGACACCCACCCTCCACCCATGCTGCCACCATTCATCTCGTGCAACACACCATTATTCTGGTGAAGGAAGTGGACTTCTTTTGATATTGCTGTAAAAAAACAAGATGATTAGAAGATTGTCAGAGCAGCACATTGTGACTTCTTCAGCTTCCCACTGCGAGATGTGTTCTATTTCCAGTTGGTGCCAAACCCCCAGGTGGCTGTAGATCAGCTCAATGTTGCACTCTTGCATCGTAGCACAGAGTGACTCAATCAGTTGCCCAGCATGGTCTCCTTATTCCTGTTGCTGCTTTCTTGATAGGTCTTCTGTCTTTCTCCGGTAATTGATTCTACATCGCTGTTCCACTTTTTTGTTATGGTGCCCTTTTGTTTTCCCTGTCTTGCTTCCTTTGTGGGTGACGTGCTTTAATTTGACTGGTGATAAGTCTTCTAACTCGGTAATTCTAACTGTACAATAACAGGAAGGGAATGATGTTTTCTCTTACATATCATCATTATTCAGGATTGCTCAAAATTGAATAGTTGAAGCTGCCTTGTTCCCAGGTACAGAATGTTGTTGTTTTTTAAAGACTGACCCCATTTCTCATTTAAGTACTGCACTGAGACAGTGACACTGGCTTACATCGTGATCACTGCACAAGCTGGAATTGGTAGGGGAGGTATTAGACGCAGCCACACGAAACCTTTATCTCTAAAGCTTATAGTTGCAGACGAGATAGTAAAGCTTATAGTTACGGCACAGTGGTCAGCACTGCTGCCTCACAGCACCAGGGACCCGGGTTCAATTCTGGACTCAGGTGACTGTCCGTGTGGAGTTTGCTCATTCTCCCAATGTCTGTGTGTGTTTCCTCCAGGGGCTCCGGTTTCCTCCCACACTGCAAAGATATGTGGGTTAAATTGCTCCTTAGTATCAGGGAGATTAACAGGGAAAATATATGGGATTGCTGGAATAGGGTCTGGGTGGGATTGCTGTTGGTGCAGGCTCAATGGGCTGAATAGCTCCTTTGACACTGCAGGGATTCTACGATTCTATGATTCTAAGATAATCAACTAACTCTGGTCTCAACCAACTCTCGCAATAACAACCATCAGCATCCAATCTCCTCTTCAACCTGTGCATATTGTAGGTTTAAACTTCACCTGTATTTGGATATAAAGTTTATTTATTAGTCACAAGTAGGCTTACATTCACACTGCAAAACACTGTGAAAATCCCCCAGTCGCCACACTTCGATGCCTGTTCGGGTACACTGAGGGAGGATTTAGCATGGCCAATGCACCTAACCAGCACATCTTTCAGACTGTGGGAGGAAACCGGAGCACCCGGAGGAAACCCAGCCAGACACATGGAGAACGTGCAAACTCCACACAGACAGTGACCGAAGCCAGGAATCGAACAGGGGTCCCTGGTGCTGTGAGGGCAAAGAGTTAAAGGCAACATACTGAAAAAATGTCCAGTATTCATTTTAATTGAATACTTTTTGTTTCTTGCTTTACCCGAGAGCAGATAGCAAAAAGTGATAGCAAAAATCTGAAATCATCAGACGAAGGGTGAAATTCTCCCAACCTTTCCACATGGGTTTGGTGGAGGGGCGGGCATGGAGAATTTGGCAACAGCCAAAAAGTTGGAAATCAGCCGGTGAAAAGTCATATTGCAATTCTCCCAATGGTGGGTCATTTATCCCACTGGCACAAATATAATTTGCATTCATTTGCATCTCATTAATGCAGCAACTCTCCAGTATTCCATCAGGCCTTTCAATCTTGTGTCACGCCAGCGGGAAATCACATTAGTGTCAAACCTGATTGCTAAAGAGTGGCGTGCACAAGATGGTCCTCAGTTCACCAGAGATTGAGGTGAACTCAACAAAGCTTTGTGCCATGGCGCTTAGTTGCTCCTGATACACTGTTCACCACTCTGCGGGACACACTGCTTCCTACTCTCCATCGCCATGCTGAGCTGGTCATCATGGACATCACCATGCTGCTGTACCCACAGACCCTCCTGTGACACCGCCTCGATTGAGTACTGGGGTTGGGGAGTACAAGGGTCTCCTTGCACACCCTGATGCCACACACTAGTGTCTGTCTTGATAGCACTGTGCTGCAGGACTCATGAGGTCCAAAGTTCAACCAGGGGTGGAATGTGAGGAGGGCTGGATGGGTGGTGTGGTGGTCTGATAAAGACAGGGTGTCAATGTGGAAGGGGAGCTTTGTCAGGAGGGAGGAAGGGTGAGGGATCACAACGGCAGGCAGAGGGGCAAGGAGATGGATGAATCAGATGGAAGGCCAAAGAGAGGGAATCAGGATCCCAAGGAAGGTGCATGAAAAGCTCACAAACAAGGGGGTCAAAGAGATACTGCATTGTTTCCTGGAAGTAGATGGGTGAAGACTCCAGAGGTGATGGGGAAAGGTCAAAGTGGGGCAGGGGCGCCTTGCAGGTGCGGGGCTTGGGGGGAATGTGGTTGAATCAAGGAACAGACTATTTCTTGAGGCTGGGTTAGGGCTAACCTAGCCTTTTCCCTCTGGGTTGCTAACATCCTGCACAGTCTGGTGAAGACAGGTGGGCTGGAGAGAGCGGTACGAGTGTGCTGGACTGGTATTTAAACATGGCGCCAGGATCTTTGAACCTGTCAGCTGAGGATGATCAGGTGAATCAGCTGTCGGCCCACCAGGAGAGTCGAAGAGCATTTGCCTGTGTGTAATTAATGAGGTTCCAGGTGCAGAATCTGGCACAGGATCCTACCATTTTGGCCAGAGGGAGAGACGTGACAGAGCTGCCCACCATCGCACTTAATCTCAAACTGGGAGAATTCTATCCTAAGTTGCAAAGCAGCATTTAAATATCAGGAGGCTCAGTTCTTGAAATATTCGCTGGAATCTCGTTTAAAGTTTATTAGTGTCACAAATCAGTTTTGATTAACATTGCAATGAAGTTACTGTGAAAATCCCCTAGTCGTCACACGCCAGCGCCTGTTCGGGTACACTGCGGGAGAATTTAGCATGGCCAGTGCACCTAACCAGCACGTCCTTTGGACTGTGGGAGGAAACCGGAGCACCCGGAGGAAACCCAAGCAAACACGGGGAGAATGTGCAGACTCCGCACAGAAAGTGACCCAAGTCGGGAATCAACCCCAGCTCCCTGGTGCTGTGAGGCAGCAGTGCTAACCACTCTGCCACCATGCCCCCCACTAGGACATAACCAATGCTGAAACCTTGATTATCCTTTAGCCATCTGCTCAGCTCAGCACAATCCAGTATGTGCAGTCGGTTAACTCCACACCACTTGCACCCTCAACTGCTTTAAGTTTCTTGTGCATTTGCTCTGTCTCTTGGTGACATTATTGTATTCCACTCCCGAGACTTGGTGTGGAGATGGCGATGTTGGACTGGGGTGGGCACAGTAAGTAGTCTCACAACACCAGGTTAAAGTCCAATAGGTTTATTTGGTATCATGAGCTTTAGGAGCGCTGCTCCTTCATTACTCACCTGATGAAGGAGTGCTCCGAAAGCTTGTGATACCAAATAAACCTGTTGGACTTTAAACTGGTGTTGTGAGACTCCTTTCAATGCCTAAACTTGTGATCCTTACAAGTGCTACAGTATCTGGAAGTGGAAGAGGAAACAGCTGGCTGAGGGATGGCCCGAAATGGATTCTGGGATGTGAGTTACGCCATCCAGGAAAACAAAACACACAACAAAGAAAAAATCACTCTCTCATTGAGATTTTTTTTGTTTTTTCGTTTAACAACAAATACACAATAAAGACTGACGTAAGCAAACAAACATTGTACGAAAATGAAAATTGGGATCATATTGTTAGGGTAGCACTCAGTGCCAGAAATCTGGGTTCGATTCCCGGCTTGGGGGGTCACTGTCTGTGCGGAATCTGCACATTCTCCCCGTGTCTGCGTGGGTTTCCTCCAGGTGCTCCAGTTTCTCCCCTCAGTCTGAAAGACATCCTTGGCCATGCTCACATTCTCCCTAAGTGTACCCAAAAGGCATCAGAGTGTGGCGACTAGGGAATTTTCACAATAACTTCATTGCAGTGTTAATGTAAGCCTACTTGTGACACTAATTAATAAATTAACTTAAACTCTTGGGGGCACTCTTTCTGGGGTGCTTGGATTGCCTCCTTAGTCTGAGTGTCTTTGGTCTCCTGAAGGTAGATATTATCCTAATTTTCTTCTACCTGTGACTATGAACTCCCTTCAAAATGCCCTTCTTTGCTTCCAAGGCCTTAGGTTTAGCCTCAGTCTTGGCAGGGACAAAACTAAACAACTTTTAGAAGTATTACTGCCACAAGAGGCAAGAGATGGTCAAATAGACGATGAAACAAACAAAATGTGGTTAAATTGGCCATATGTGACAAGTCAGACTTTCGCAAAAACACCTTTGGAGACAAAAAATATCTCTCAGGAGAACAATAGCTAATCAGTCCAGCTGCAAGTCATCAAAGCTGTTATCACTGGAGCAAAGGGTCATTGGAGAAGAAGATTGTGGATAATTGCAACAGCAATAGCAAAAGTGTTTTTCTTTTAACCATGTAAAGGATCACTGCTATCAAGGATTGCATGGGACTGTTGAAGTACATGGCATGACAGATTCAGCTGAACTGCCAGGACATTGTCGAGGTTTCAGAAGACTACTGTACCTCATTCAATTGTTTATTTATAGATACCATTAGTGCAATGTGCAATTAACTCTTAAGTTATTAATGTCAAAGTGAATCCTGTTGGGGTCTTGAAACAAATGGTTTTGTGCTCATTGAACCCTTTGCTTATCTATTTAATGACACTCTGGGGTCTCTGGTGCCAGTATTAAAAAAAAGTAGCAAGTGGATATCGGCCGATTATTATAAATTCATTTAAAGGCAAGTTATTCGAAGCAATCATTAACCCTATAAACACAGAGAACAGTCATTAAAGACCCGTAGAGGCTTCTGGAAAATAAGGCTATGTCTTCTCACACAGGTTGAATTCTCAGGTGCATTTACTAGGTTCACGGATGAAGGAATCCTGGTTCACATAAAAAATAGGAGCAGGGAGAGGCCATTTGGCCCTTTGAACCTGTCCTACCATTCATTATGATAATGGCTGATCATCCAACCCAATAGCCTGATCCCACCTTAAGGTACGTAATGAAGTGGCACTGGAAATACTATGTCCTTTGGTCATTTTCCAAAATTCTTTGGACTCTGGACTGGTTCTGCAAATGGGAGGGTAGTTAATGCAAGTCCACTATTCAAAAAGGGGGGTTAGAGAGAAAACAGGGAACTATAGATCAGTGAGCCGAATGTCGGTAGTCAGGAAGTTGCTCGAATCCATTATCAAGGATTTCATAGCACAGCATTTGAAAAATAGTGGTCTCTTCAGACAAAGTTAGCATGGATTTACAAAAGAGATATCATGCATGACAAATCTACTGGCATTCTTTGAGGATGTAACTAAAAGGAACCGGGACAACTGGTGGATGTGATTTATTTAGACTTTCAGAAGGCTTTTGACAAGGTCTCACATAGCAGCCTACTGTGTAAAGTTAAAGCACCTGGGATTGCAGGTCATGTCTTGAGATGGGTAGAAAGCTGGTTGGAAGATAGGAAGCAAAGAGTTGGCATACATGGATCTTTTTCCAATTGTCAGGCAGTAACTAGTGGGGTACCACAGGGACCTGTGCTTTGGACCCCAACTGTTCATATTGTATATTAGTGATTTGGACCAGGGAAATAAATGTATTATCTCCAAATTTGTAGATGATACTAAGTTGGGTGGGAGGGTGAGCTGTGTGGAGAATGCACAGATGATTCAGCATGATTTGGACAGGCTGAGTGTGTGGGCATATGCATGAAAGATGCAGTAAAATGTGGATAAATGTGAGGTTATTCACTTCAGTAGCAAAAATAGGAAGGCAGATTATTGTTTGGGTGTAAATTGAGAGAGGTGGATACTCAGTGAGACCTTGGTGTCCTCGTGCATCAGTCGCTGAAAGTAAGTACACAGGTACAGCAGGCAGTAAAGAAGACAAATGGTATTTTGACCTTCACAGAGAGAGGATTTGAGTACAGGAATAGGGATGTTTTACTGCAATTGTACAGCGTGTTGGTGAGGCGACAGCTGGAGTATTGTGTACAGTTTTGGTGTCCTTATCTGAGGAAGCATGTTCTTGCTATCGAGTGAGTGCAGTGAAGGTTTGCCAGGCTAATTCCTGGGATGGCAGGACTGCCATATGAGGAGAGATTAAGTTGGTTAGAGTTATATTAATTGGATTTTAGAAGAGTGAGAAGGGATCACATAGAAACTTATAAAATTCTAACGGGATTAGACAGGATAGATCCAGAAGGAATGTTCCCGATAGTGGGGAAGTCCAGAACTGGGGGTCATAGTTTGAGGATAAGGGAATTTTAGGACTGAGGTGAGGAGAACTTTCTTCACCCAGAGAGTGGTGAATCTGTGGATTTTGTTACCACAGAAAATAATTGAAGCCAAAACGTTGTGTGATTTCAAGAAGGAATTAGATATAGCTCTTGGGGCTAAAGGGATCAAGGGATATGGGGGGAAGTCGGGTTCAGAAATATATCAGGAAGTAATCTGAATGAAAGTTTGTAGTTGATACAAAGGTAGATGAGCTATTTTGTGATGCATTTTATGGTTATTATTGTCACCTGGAACTTATTTTGATCACCTTCAGGGGACGTGGAAGACATTCTCCCATTTACTTTTGCAAAATGGATCAAGAGTTTTTGCTTTGTTTTGTTTACTCCTCCAAGACGATTACGTGGAAGAATGTTTTGCAATGGCATTATTAGGGTACACACATCTCCACACCATGACTACCATCGACACGGCATCTCCGCATCATTATTAGGGTACCGCAGTGTAAGGGTTATACTATGGGTTGGGATGAATAATCCGCAGGACATGCTTTCCAATCCCATCATGACAGCTTGAGATTTTGAATTTAGTCACTGGTGGCAGCACAAATCGAATTTCAGAAATCAACGCTATTTCCCTGATGTCCTTCAGGGAAGGAAAATTACCCTTACCCATGGTGGCCTATTTATGATTCCAGTCACACACAAACATGATTGGGCTCTTAACTATCTGCTGAAGTGGCCGAGCAGGTCATTTGATTGTATCAAATAACAGAGATAGTCCACCCTTACCTTCTCAGATTGGGCAGTAATTACTGACTTTTGCCAGTGATGCCCAGATCCTGTGAATGGGGGGAAAAAAAATTGTACGTGGACAAATTTAATCCACCATCTGGTCTTTCCCTGTCCATCATTTTTGCCTGTGTGCTTGCTCATGTTTCGAATGCTTTGAACCTTCTTTCCAAATGTTTTCACTGGAAATATTTGCTGCTCGCAAACCATTTTTCTCCTCCCACTCTCCTACCCCCACCCAAGCCTTCCCCCGTCCCCCCCCACTCCACCTCTGCCTCCACCTCCCTCACTCCCCCTATCCCGGCACCTCGTAATTTACAGCTCACAGTAAATAGAAGCATGAGCCATTTGCTCCAGCAGCACATGTAGCGATGTCTTGGCTCTTACACTTTGTTACAGACATGAGGTAATCTTTTTTCCAAGAAAACGAATGTCAGACCCTTTCATGTAACCTGGAGGAAGAAATTTACAAATAGCTACACTTGACCGTTAAATTACCGTGCAGTTTCTAAGCAGATATGCTTTGCTGATTTTCCCAATTGAGATCACTTCCAGAGGGAGTACTTGAGGGGTAGTGGCTTTTAAGGGACACGACTCATTAGACACAGCTCCATCTTACCAGCTATGTGTCACCACTGCACTTCAGGCATTCGCAATGCACTATCAATTATCTGTACACATACAAAAGAAAAATTGGAAAATCAGTCTGAAAGACGTGCTTTGGCCATGCTAAATTCTCCCTCATTGTACCCGAACATGCACCAGAGTGTGGCGACTAAAGGATTTTCACAGTAATTTCATTGCAGTATAAGCCTACACATGGCACTAATAAATAAACTTGAAACTTTTATGCAATTTTGAAGTATTTGTGTTGATATTTAAATCTGTTCAGTTCACAAGTGAACTTAATTGTGATTAAAAAAGGTATTTGTGGCCTGAATTTTCCGTAATAATGACAATGAAGCAATCCGTATTTGCTGCCATTGCTGCTTTTAAACTTACAGCAACAGTGGAGTCTACATGTGTTCAGTTAAACGTGGAAATACAAAAGATGCTATTAATTCCTTGCTTCCCTACAAGGTGCATTGTTGAAGTCATCCTCAAACAGCCATTAATTAGAAATCACTGAACTGATTCATCTCTCAGTAAAATTTCTTGAAAACATTCCACATTGTTGAATGACGTGGAGTTGCCAGTATTGGACTGGGGTAGGCACAGTAAGTAGTCTCATAACATCAAGTTAAAGTCCAACAGGTCCAACAACCATTATGTCTTTTTATGCCTTGTTTGTGAACCCAACTCCCACTCACCTGATGAAGGAGCAGCATTCCGAAAGCTTGTGCTACCAAATAAACCTGTTTGACTTTAACCTGGTGTTGTGAGACTACTTATTGTTGAATGGACGCTAAGTCGGAGTTTAATGGGATTTCTTGCAAATTAAGAACCGGACAGCAGAGTTTTGGGCAATCTCAATTTACAGAAAGCAAAATGAGGGAGGCCGCGGAGGAGTGCTTTGAGTACTCTGGATGAGTACTCCATGGATGAGGATTTCAGCTGCAGAGCTTGCTGAGATAGCAGCAGGCAACCATAGTGGTGGTGAGGGCATGTGGTTGAAAGTTCATCTCCAGGTCTAATGTGACACCAAGGTTAGGAGCCATTGAGTCAGTGTCATTGGGCAGGATTTGATGGCCTCACTTGACCCAAAATCGGAAAATCCCACCCGAGGTCAAGGATATTTTCGTTGTCCGCCCCTCGCCCACACAGATTCTATGGCAGGCGGGCAGTAGAATTCTGGCGATAGTCATACAGCATAGAAAAGGCCCTTCAGCCCCCATCGAGTCTGCACCGACAATAACTACCACTAAAGTCGTGCATCAGGATTCACAAAGGAGAAGAATATGGTGGGTGGTGAGTGCAGAAAGGAGGATGTTGACATTTTAGGACATGTTGAGATAAAAAGGGAGGAGGTATTGGAGGTTTTGAAAAACGTTAAGGCGGACAAGTCCCCAGGGCCAGATAGAATACTGAGAGAGGCAAGGGAAGAAATTGCTGAGGCCTTGACCAAAATCTTTGTATCCTCCTTAGCCACGGGCGAGGCACCAGAGGATGGGCGAGTAGCTCACATTATCCAATAAATGAAAGCAAATTACTGTGGATGCTGGAATCTGAAACCAGTGAGCTTTGACAAAGGGTCATCTGGACTCGGAAACGTCTGCTGTTTTCTATCCCTGCAGATGCTGCCAGACCTGCTGAGATTTTCCAGCATTTTCTCTTTTAGCTAACATTATTCCTCCGTTTTAGAAGGGCAGAAGAGGCAATCCGGGAAATTTCAGGCCTGTGAGCCTTACATCAGTGGTGGGGAAATTACTGGAGAAGGTTCTTAGGGAGAGAATGTCCTCACATCTGAAAGAGAATAGATTTATTAGTGATAGGAAGCATGGGAGGGGAGGTCGTGTCTCTCAAAAGTGATTGAGTTCTTTGAGGAAATGACAAGAATAATTGACCAGGACAGGCCAGTGGATGTTGTATTCATGGACTTTAGTAAAGCCTTCGATAAGGTTCCCCATGGCAGGCTGATCCAGAAGGTGAAGTCATATAGGATCCAAGGTGAGCTGGTCAGATGGATACAAAACTGGCTTGGGCATAGAAAGCAGAGAGTAGCTGTGGAAGGGCACTTTTCTAACTGGAGGTCTGTGACAAGCAGTGTTCCACAAGGATCAGTGCTGGGGCCTCTGTTGTTTGTAATAAATATAAATGATTTGGAGGAAAATGTAGGTGGCCTGATTAGTGAATTTGTAGATGATACAAAAATTGGGGGAGTAGAAGATAGTGAGGAGGATTGTCAGAGGATACAGCAGGATATAAATCAGCTGGAGACCTGGGCTGAAAGATGGCAGATGGAATTTAACCCAGACAAATGTGAGATGGTGCGATTTGGAAGGTTGACTGCAGAAGGAAACTATACAGTAAATGATAGAGCCCTTAGAAATATTAGCATACAGAAGGATCTAAGCGTGCAGATCCACAGTTTCCTAAAGGTGGTAACTCAGGTGGACAAGGTGGTCAAGAAGGCATATGGCATGCTGGTCTTCATCGGTCAGGGTATTGAGTATAGGAATTGGAAAATCATGTTGCAGCTGTATAAGATTTTGGTTCGGCTGCATTTGGAATATTGTGTACAATTCTGGTTGCCAGACTACCAGAAAGATGGTGATATATTGGAAAGAGTGCAGAAGAGATTCACCAGGATGTTGCTTGGTTTGTAGGATATGGACTATGAAGAAAGGTTGAATAAATTTGGATTGTTTTCATTGGAGCGTCGGAGGATGAGGGGGAACCTGATAGAGGTTTACAAGATTATAACAGGCTTGGATGAAGGGGATAGTCAGAGTCTTTTTCCCAGGGTCGACGAGTCAATTACTCGGGAGCATGGGTTGAAAGTGAGAAGGGGAAAGTTTAAAAGAGATGTAAGGGACAAGTTTTTCACACAGAGGGTGGTAACATGCTGCCAGAAGAGGTAGTGGAAGCAGATTCTATAACAACATTCAAGAGGCATCTGGATAGATACATGGATAGACAGGGAATAGAGGAATTTGGACCATGTAGAGGCAAGAAAATATTAGATTAGAGAGGCATCTTGTCAGCACAGACTTGGCGGGCTGAAGGGCCTGTTCCCGTACTGTTTTTTGTTCTTTGTTATCCCAGCACTTGTCCTAAATCCTTGAATGTTATGATGTTTCGTGAGTTCCTTCAAATGCTTTTTGAAGGTTGTAAGGTTTCCGGCCTCCACTACCTTCCCAGTCAGTGCATTCCACATTCCCACCACCCTCTGAGTGATTTTTTTCTCTCAAATCCCCACTGAATCTCCTGCCCCTCATCCTAAAACTACACCCCCTCATGATTGACCCCTCAACCAAGGGGAACAGCTGCTTCTTATTCACCCTGTCCATACCCTCAATTTTATACACCTCAGTTATGTCCCCCCTCAGCCTTCTCTGCTCTAAATAAAACAATCTAAGCCCATCCAATCTCTCCTTATAGCTCAAATGCTCCATCCCAGGCAACATCCTGGTGAATCTTCTCTGAATCCGTCTGGTCCAGCCTCAGTCAGTTGCCAGAAAAAAGGATGGAGCTGGTAGCTGAGGAATGGAGTTTGCAACAAGAACCAAAGACATTGCTTAGTCGGAGGAACTTTCTGCTCATCTCGTACTGAATGTCGGTCTGACAATTTGGCGAGAGCGGAGGTGTCGAGAGTGACACTGGCAAGCTAGAGCTGAATGGCATCAGCATACACTTGGAAACAGATGCTCTGTTCGGTGGCACAGTGGTTAGCACTGCTGCTTCACAGCGCCAGGGACCCAGGTTCAATTCCTGGTTTGGGTTACAGTCGGTACGGAGTCTTGATGTGGAGATGCTGGCGTTGGACTGAGGTCGGCACAATAAGAAATCTCACGACACCAGGTTAAAGTCCAACAGGTTTATTTGGTATCACAAGCTTTTGGAGCGCCGCTCCTTCATCAGTGAATGGTCCACTGCCCTGCCCACTCACCTGATGAAGGAGCAGCGCTCCGAAATCTCGTGATACCAAATAAACCTGTTGGACTTTAATATGGTATTGTGAGACTTCTTATTGTATGGAGTCTGCACTTTCTCTCTGTGGGTCTGCGTGGGTTTCCTCCGGGTGCTCCAGTTTCCTCCCATAGTCCAATAGGTGGGCCGATTAGGTGCATTGGCCATGATAAGTTCTCCCTCAGTGTACCCGAACAGGCGCCAGAGTATGGTGACTCGGGGATTTTCACAGAACTTCATTGCAGTGTTAATGTAAGCCTACTTGTGACACTAATAAATAAACTCTCAACTGTTTGCATATGATGTTGCTGAGGGGGCAACATGTAGATGTGAGTTCAATGGGTTGGGTGGGGGGGCAAAGATAGACATTTGGGGGTTATTAAAGGTAAGAGTACAGGAGTGGGAAGAGAACCCACCAAGGTCTCCAGCTACAATTAGATCGATAAGAATGGAGTTACATGAAAGCAGTTCCGTTCTGCTGGATGACAGTGGAAAGGTATTAAAGAACAAAGAACAAAGAACAGTACAGCACAGGAAACAGGCCCTTCGGCCCTCCAAGCCTGTGCCGCTCCTTGGTCCAACTAGACCAATCGTTTGTATCCCTCCATTCCCAGGCTGCTCATGTGACTATCCAGGTAAATCTTAAACGATGTCAGCGTGCCTGCCTCCACCACCCTACTTGGCAGCGCATTCCAGGCCCCCACCACCCTCTGTGTAAAAAAACGTCCCTCTGATGTCTGAGTTATACTTCGCCCCTCTCAGCTTGAGCCCGTGACCCCTCGTGATCGTCACCTCCGACCTGGGAAAAAGCTTCCCACTGTTCACCGTATCTATACCCTTCATAATCTTGTACACCTCTATTAGATCTCCCCTCATTCTCCGTCTTTCCAAGGAGAACAACCCCAGTTTACCCAATCTCTCCTCATAGCTAAGACCCTCCATACCAGGCAACATCCTGGTAAACCTTCTCTGCACTTTCTCTAACGCCTCCACGTCCTTCTGGTAGTGCGGCGACCAGAACTGGACGCAGTACTCCAAATGTGGCCTAACCAGCGTTCTATACAGCTGCATCATCAGACTCCAGCTTTTATACTCTATACCCTGTCCTATAAAGGCAAGCATACCATATGCCTTCTTCACCACCTTCTCCACCTGTGTTGCCACCTTCAAGGATTTGTGGACTTGCACACCTAGGTCCCTCTGTGTTTCTATACTCCTGATGACTCTGCCATTTATTGTATAACTCCTCCCTACATTATTTCTTCCAAAATGCACCACTTTGCATTTATCCGGATTAAACTCCATCTGCCACCTCTCCGCCCAATTTTCCAGCCTATTTATATCCTGCTGTATTGCCCGACAATGCTCTTCGCTATCCGCAAGTCCAGCCATCTTCGTGTCATCCGCAAACTTGCTGATTACACCAGTTACACCTTCTTCCAAATCATTTATATATATCACAAATAGCAGAGGTCCCAGTACAGAGCCCTGCGGAACACCACTGGTCACAGACCTCCAGCTGGAAAAAGACCCTTCGACCACTACCCTCTGTCTCCTATGGCCAAGCCAGTTCTCCACCCATCTAGCCACTTCTCCTTGTATCCCATGAGCCTTAACCTTCTTAACCAACCTGCCATGTGGGACTTTGTCAAATGCCTTACTGAAATCCATATAGACGACATCCACAACCCTTCCTTCATCAACCGTTTTTGTCACTTCCTCAAAAAACTCCACCAAATTTGTAAGGCACAACCTCCCTCTTACAAAACCATGCTGTCTGTCACTAATGAGATTGTTCCGTTCTAAATGCACATACATTCTGTCTCTAAGAATCCTCTCCAACAACTTCCCTTCCACGGACGTCAAGCTCACCGGTCTATAATTTCCTGGGTTATCCGTGCTACCCTTCTTAAACAACGGGACCACATTCGCTATCCTCCAATCCTCAGGGACCTCACCCGTGTCCAAAGAAGCGACAAAGATTTCCGTCAGAGGCCCAGCAATTTCATCTCTCGTCTCCCTGAGCAGTCGAGGATAGATGCCATCAGGCCCTGGGGCTTTGTCAGTTTTAATGTTCCCTAAAAAACCTAACACTTCCTCTCTTGTAATGGAGATTTTCTCTAACGGGTCAACACCTCCCTCCGAGACACTCCCGGTTAACACGCCCCTCTCCTTCGTGAATACCGATGCAAAGTATTCATTTAGGATCTCCCCTATTCCCTTGGGTTCTAAGCATAATTCCCCTCCTTCGTCCCTGAGAGGTCCGATTTTCTCCCTGACAACTCTTTTGTTCCTAACGTATGAATAGAATGCCTTAGGATTCTCCTTAATCCTGCCTGCCAAGAACATCTCGTGACCTCTTTTTGCCCTTCTAACTCCCCATTTGAGTTCTTTCCTACTCTCTCTGTATTCCTCCAGAGCTCCATCTGTTTTCAGTTGCCTGGACTTAACGTACGCCTGCCTTTTCCTTTTAATCAGATCCTCAATTTCCCTGGTTATCCACTGCTCTCGAATCCTACCTTTCCTATCTTTCCTTTTTACAGGCACATGCCTATCCTGCAGCCTTATCAATAGTTCCTTAAAAGACTCCCACATGCCAGACGCGGACCTACCCTCGAACATCCTCTCCCAATCAACATCCACCAATTCCTGCCTAATCCAGCTATAGTCAGCCTTCCCCCAATTTAGCACTCATCCTTGTCCATTACTATCCTAAAGTTAACAGAGTTGTGGTCACTATTTGCCACATGTTCCCCTACCGAAACTTTGACGACCTGACCGGGCTCATTTCCCAGAACTAGGTCCAGTATAGCCCCCTCTCTAGTCGGGCTATCTACATACTGTTCCAAAGAACCTTCCAGTACGCATTCTAAGCACTTTCCAGTCTGTGCCAGGGAAATTAAAGTCCCCCACTACAACAACCCTATTTTTTCTGCACCTATCCAGAATCTCCTGACATATCCTTTCCTCCACTTCCCATGGGCTGTTGGGTGGTCTGTAGTACACCCCCAGCATAGTGACTGCACCCTTCCTGTTTCTGAGTTCCACCCACAGCGACTCAGTACATGACCCCTCTAAGTTGTCTACCCTCTGCACCGCGGTAATATGCTCCTTAACTAATATCGCTACTCCCCCACCTTTTTTACCCCCTCCTCTGTCTTGCCTAAAACACTTATACCCCGGAATATTCAGCTGCCAGTCCTGTCCTTCTTTTAACCAAGTTTCCGTCACCGCAACCACATCCAAATTCCGCCTAAGCATTAAGGCCCTAAGTTCGTCTGTTTTACCCGTTACGCTCCTCGCATTGAAGCAGATGCACTCCAGACCTCCAGGCCCAGTCAGGGGTCATCCTCCTCCAGAGTGCTCCTCTTCTTAGCTAGCCTTGCCCTGGCTCCCAGCTCAACCCCAGCCTCAGTATTTACTGACCTCCTGTTTTGTTCCCCACCCCCCTGCCACACTAGTTTAAATCCTGCCGAAACACTCTAGCAAAACTCCCAGCCAGGATATTTGCTCCCTTCCAGTTAAGGTGTAACCCATCCTTTCTGTACAGTTGCCATCCTGACTTGAAGATTTCCCAGTTATCTATGAATTTAAAACCCTCCCTCTTGCACCAGTCCTTTAGCCACGCGTTCAACTGTAGAATCTCCCTGTTCCGAGCCTCACTTGCACTAGACACCGGGAGCAGTATTGTTTGAGGATAAAGTGGTTAACCATGTCAAAGGCTGTAGGCAGGTCGAGAATGCTAAGGAGAAATATTGTATCATTGACACAGTGTTACTGGATGTCAGTTGTGTCTTTGATGAGAATTAATCTGGTCCTGGCAAGGATAGGAGGAAAGGAAGGGAGGTGGAAGATGAGGTGGCAGTTTGAAATAATGAAGGGGTAAAAGGTATGTTTTTGAACAGATTTGAAAGAAAGGGGAATAATATCTGAGGAAAAAGAATGCTCAGTCCGTCACACAAACCAGCCTCCCACCCATTGACTCTGTCGACACTTCCCACTGCCTCGGAAAAGCAGCCAGCAGAATCAAGGACCCCATGCACCCTGGGTGTATTCTCTTCCACCTTCTTCCATTGGGAAAAAGATTTAAAAAGCTTGACGTCACATACCAACCGACTCAAGAACAGCTTCTTCCCTGCTGTCATCAGACCTTTGAATGTACCTACCTCTCACTAAATTGATCTTTCTCTACACCCTAGCTATGACTGTAACAGTACATTCTGCACTCTCTCCTTTCCTTCTCTATGAATGGTATGCTTTGTGTGGCATGCAAGAAACAGTGCCTTTCACTGTATACTGATGCATGTGACAATAAATCAAATCAAATCAAAAAAGTTAACAATGGGGAAGTTGGTTCATCAGTGGCTTCTTGGGAACAGACTTGAGGAAGCAAAATGTGGGTCCTATAAGATGAACTTTGAGGAGAGGAAGAAGTGGAAATGCAGAACAATATGCGATTAGGTGGAAACTTCAGGGGATGTTTGTCCTGGCGTTCAAGAGAAAGGAAGGAAGGTGGGAGAGTCAGCTGAATAGGTGGTCTTAGTCTGAGTGACAAAGAAGCTCTGAACTCTTCAGACTGATTGGATGTGAGGGTGGAGAAAATAGAGGGGAGTAGTTTAAGCCGATGGTTTGCAGTTGAGAAAAAAATAAACCAGACGTTTTTCTTTCTTTCCAGGATAATCCTGGAATAGTGAGCAGATTTGGCAGGTGAGAGCAGCAAGGGTCCATTCTTCATGTGGTCTAATGAGATCTGACAGTGAGTGGCTAAACCAGTTTCTGCCACATCTGTTCATGTCTGTGTGCCTTTAACTTATGGGAGCAGAGATGAAAGCCATAAAAGGGAAACAGTCAGTGTCAGAGAAATTAATGGGGACCAGGGCATCAAACACAATCGTTTGGTTGAGCACATTGATGATCGCGGAACAATTGTGGTGAACAGAGGACTAAAGATGAGGCAATTAAGATTTTGAAAGTGCAATCATGGGTGAAGTTGGGGAGAATTTTTTTCCAAGGATAAACCCAGGAGCCATGATGTGGAGATGCTCATCTGATGAAGGGGCAGTGCTCCGAAAGCTCATGCTACCAAATAAACCTGTTGGACTTTAACCTGGTGTTGTGAGACTTCTTACTGAACCCAGGAGCAAGTAAGTTTGGATGAGGAAGAGGATGTTGTTGGATATAACTAGTATGAAGTGATCAACGCTGGCCTTACCTGTGATAGATAAGGTAAGCGAACCATGTGAGGTGACAAGGTCAAGAGATGATTGTGAATATGGGTTGGGAAGCTTATATGGAGTTTGGGATTAAGGAGGGGGAAGAGGACAGTGAATTCAAAAGGCAGACAGAGCACAGTAAATTGAGGTGTGATTTTAATGAGCTGCATCTTGATCATCTTTCAAAGCTTTGAAGCCAAATTGCGCAATGTTGCAAATGCTTTGAGCCGATTTGCAGAATCACAATTGAAAACATAAATTTGTTATTTAGATCGACAACAGTGATTTTTGGCTGACTTAATTTCTTAGATTCGTAAATGAGAGCTAAGTCCCAATGAAGGTTACATCCTAAAGCTTTTTTTTCTAATGAGACTGCTGTCCTGCTGCTGCTCATACATCCTTCGTCGTCACTGTTGGAGGCATCGAAGATGTGCCTGAACGTTAATTAGGCCTATTGGCTAGAGCAAGGCATGGGGTATCACAAAGCAGCAATTTCCTGTCGCATCCTCTAAGGGAGACGGGAACACTGTGAAATAGGAAGTTTGACAAAATGCCAGTTCTAATGCACCAATAATAATGGTCTCTGTCGCCTGTGATAAAGTCACAAATCAATCACAATACAGGTTTTAGTAACTTTCATTATAGAAGAAGTGATTAAAATTTATCATTAATTTGTGATACTTCAGCCAGAAAAAGTGCTATTAAACAATGTTGATGAGTGTTCAACTTACAGAAGAAAAGCTTTTTGCTTTGAAACTAAACCAATGCTTTGCTGCATTTCAGCAACTGAAGCAAAGAAGACAGAAGGGCAGAATTGGATTTTTCACCTCATTTAGTAGCCCTGAAAAGCCTTGCACATTTCAGGATATTTAATACGTGACAATTTTTGCAGCTTGGAATCAGATTTTCCTCTGCCTGCAATCAATTAAAAGATACAATTCCAAACAGCATAGTTTGTTCCCGATGTAGGTATGTTTGCAACTAGCCACCATTAATACTGCAGTGGAAGACCTTGTTTAAAATTGATCTCGGTGCAGACTCGATGGGCTGAATGGCCTCCTTTTGCATTGGAGGGATTCTAAGATTAACCATTTTTTTTACTCTTTGCTATTTGAGGTTGGAGTGACATGCGTGTAAAAATTTGCTATGCTGTTCATTTTATTGTGGTAGACTGTACAAGAGAGAACTTAATTGTTAACCCAAATTGTAATCCGTTTAACTGTTAATTATCGGTTAATTTTCAGACATTTTCTCAATATTATTTTTCGATTAGACTTAATTTCCTAACCCTGAGTCTCTTATGAACTCAAGCCCCCATGTGGATTCTGCATGTGATATATATTGTTTTCCCCCTAGCAAGAATCTAAATGTTGCTTAAAAAGAATATTGACTGGCTTAAATGAGGTTGAAGAGAAACCAGCACTAATTATTTTTAAAATAGCGGAATTATCCAAATCCTTTAAATCTATCATCAGACTATGCACATTGCTCCAAATTGAATTCATTGAACATTTTAGTTCTTGTTGCATAACAGTCCTTCGACATAATGAATTCACTCTGTGGAATTCTGACAAGTCAAACAAAAAGGTGTTGTTATCCTGGTGAAGCGACTTAGATGCTATTTTTTATTGTACTTCAGAGACCGACCTCGCAACTTGTTGATGCGCTGCGATAATCACATTGGAGATCAGTTTCTTCTACGAGCCTCTTATAGAGTAAACAAGGAACTGTGTTGACTGTGCAGCAGCAGGAGGGATCTTCCACTCTGCATGAACTGACACTTCAGAGCAAACTGTTTCAGGATCTGGCACTGTCCCAGGACTCCCTGATAGATTTGTAATGCTGCCTTTTCACTCATTAACTGAGCTGAAATTAACTGCTTAACCTAAAGCTGCACTTTCAGAGCAATTGTCTAACAATAAGGTGCAAACTTGTGATTTCAGGAAAAATTCGAATGGGAAGATTCCTTTAAATGATATCTTGTTTCTCTTTCTTGTTTGATGCACGATACAGCGTGGCAATTTGTATGGACGATGTCCTTTTACTTCTTGTCTGACATCTGTTTGAATGCTGATGGACTGAAAAGTTTTTTTTCTCCAGTAGTTTCCAGTGTGTGATGTGAAACAAACATGGACAACCTCAGCCCATTTCATTCTGAACATGAGTTCAGAATTGCTCACAAATATAATTTACTTTCTTTATTCATTCATGGGACATGGGTGTCGCTGGCTGGCCAGCATTTATTGCCCATCCGTAGTTGCCCGAGGGCAGTTGAGAATCAACCACATTGCTGTGGCTCTGGTAAGGCTGGCAGATTTCCTTCCCTAAAGGACATTAGTGAACCAGATGGGTTTTTCAGACCACTGACAATGATTTTATGGTCATCAGTTGATTCTTAATTCCAAATGTATTTATTGAATTCAAATTCCACCATCTGCCGTGGCGGGATTTGGACGCTTCTGCATTCTCAATCTTTAAATGTCAATGGCAGTAAAGCAGTTTGCGGCATGGGACGGTGGCACAATGGTTAGCACTGCTGCGTGAAGGCACCAGGGTCCAGGTTCAAATCCAGCCTCAGGTCACTGTCTGTGTGGAGTTTGCACGTTCTCCCCGTGTCTGGAAGGGTTTCCTCCGGTGCTCCGATTTCCTCCTGCATTCCAAGGATTAGGTGGATTGGCTAGGCTAAATTGCCCCTTAGTGTCAGGAGGATTAGCAAGGTAAATACATGAGGTTACGCTGATAGGGTCTGGGTGGGATAGTTGTCGGTGCAGACTCGATGGGCTGAATGGCCTCCTTCTGCACTATATGGATTCTATGATTTTTGAGTGCATATTTTTAAATTATCCTTTGTTTATCAGAACTGTTATTGCCAATGTCCAGCTTTGCTGTTGTTAGGTAAGTGAATTTTTATCAGTGTTGGGCTATAAGTAATTCTTACAGATAAAGGTGTAAAACCCTCCACTTGGTATAAGAAATCTGACCTTGAATTTTGTTCCACTAAATGTGGTACAGCCATAATAAACCACCAAACACGCAGGTTGTGGTTTGCAGTTGTGTTCCCTTGATCAACACAAAGTAGAGACTGTCTTTAGATGAAAATCATGTCAAGAAAAACTGCTAAAATTATTTAATGTCTTCAAGAAATCTACCCTTCATGAATTGTTACACGTGTTTTAATGTGCAGCTATTAAAAAGGGTAGATTAAATTTGATAGTGATTATTTTTAACCTTGTGCAAGATTGAATTAATTGCATCAAAGCAAATTTACGGTGAGGGATTTCTTTTCAGTGAACAGACTTCCATTTAAACCAAATTCTAAGTAAGTTTAATTGAAGTAAGTCTTCAATTCACATTTTTGCCTGGTGCCAGTTCCATAATTTGAGAAGCAGCATTTACTTTGCCACTCCAGCCAAGTTTTCCATTTCACCTTGGCATTGCCCGTCAGATCAAACGGCACAATTCCCCAGACCGCGGCCATATCAACCCTGGCAAGTACCATGACCCAACCCTAAATATCTTCATATTTATTCTCATCACCAATTTCACATCTCTGGCTGAAAAAACCAGACCTCAACCGGGATCTTGGGTTCATGTCACACTTTCTGTAACCCCCACAACTTGCTTGGGCTTGCAAAATCTCACTAACTGTCCTGACTGGAGACAATGCACATCTCTTTAACCTCTGCTTAACTCTCTCTCCACTCACATTGTCTGTACCTTTAAGACTTGATTACCTGTAAAGACTCGCATTCCAACCATTATCTTGTAAATTGAGTTTGTGTCTTTATATGCCCTGTTTGTGAACACGACTCCCACTCACCTGATGAAGGAGCAGCGCTCCGAAAGCTTGTGGCTTGTGCTACCAAATAAACCTGTTGGACTTTAACCTGGTGTTGTGAGACTTCTTACTGAAAAAATCAATACTCGAGGTCACAGATTTAACAGCAAGAGCAACATCATTCAATCTACCCTGCTAGCCTACTACCTAACATGTGCTACCTGACCTTGGGTAGTGAGTTTTAAACAAAAAGAAAGAAATGTGGTTTTCACACGTAGCGCGCACCAGGTTTATCCCAGGTGCTCTGTATAGAGTGCAAACTGAAACTAAAACAGCAACCTGTGCAACACCCTAATGATATCACCATCAAATCATGTGATCAGTTCTTAAAGCAATCATGCAACCAGTTAAATGTACAAGCCCCCAGATCAGGTGACCCCATATGTAGCACGGTGTCTTATCCAAGTGTCATATAGTATTTAATACTCAAATTCACACACGCAACCAGCAATCATCCTGACAGCCATGGATGAAAAAAAAAATCCTAATTTGATTCAAGAGATGTTTGGACGATGTGGTGAAGTAAGTGTAAGATTTTTATTTATTTTCGAGAGATAATCCCAATGGACTGGATAATTCCGGTCCGCCACAATGATGCATTTATTCCGTGAAGAATTATTCAAAGTAAATTGAACTGCAGTAGTGGATTGCTTTGTTTAACATAATGGTATTTATCAAAAGATATAGGCCAGGATTTTATGCTCCCCAGATGACTTCTGAGTCAGGGGGAGAGAGCATAATATTTGCATGAATGGGATTCCTTCCAGGAAGCTGCCTGCTCTGAAACAGATGCAATTTCACAGTGGGGCAGGCAGAGCCTCCTTGTGACCCTATTAAAGCCCTTACATTGCCACTTAATGGCTGCTTAAGGGCCTTTTCCCCCTCAGCCTCAATTCATGCACAGGCAGGCACCAGTCAGAGCATGGTGTCAATGAAAAAAACGTAACAAATCTCAATTTTGTGTGGAAAAGGAGGGATGGTCACCCCTCTCGGACCTGGGAGCTCTGACCCTAACTCCAACTCACTCCCCACACCCTAGCATGCCCCCCTGATACCAAGATCACCCTACTCAGGACACGCCCTACTCTCATGCTCCTTGGACCCCTGGTACATACCTGAAGTGCGGTCCTGGGACTTGGGCTCAGGCACAGCACACTACAGTACCTCTTCTGGCCACTGCAGCGTTGTGCCTGGAGGGCTGGAGAGCTGTCGGCCAATCTGATTGGCCGACAGCTCTCCAAGGCAAGGACTTTCTTCCAAGGGTGGATGAAATTCACACCTGCGACCTATAAAGACTCAATCTTATGTCGAGCGCTGAAAATGTAGGTCATTGGGTGTTTTACTGGATATGAAATGAATGAATTTAGGGAAAATATGTCCTTGTATGACAGAAGATTGAGAGAAGAAATGTTATGTTCAATGTCTAAAATCAGAAATGAACTCTGTAAAAGGAAGAAGAGATTTTTATGTCTCGCCCCAAAAAGAGTTAATTAGACAAATAATTTGATTTGATTTGTTATTGTCACATGTGTTCGTATACTGTGAAAAGTATTGTTTCTTGCGTGTTATACAGACAAAGCATACCGTTCATAGAGCACATTGGGAGAAAGGAAAGGAATGGGTGCAGAATGTAGTGTTACAATCATAGCTCGGGTGTAGCAAAAGATCAACTTAATATAAGGTAGGTCCATTCAAAAGTCTGATGACAGCAGGGAAGAAGCTGTTTTTGAGTTGGTTGGTTATGTGACCTCAGACTTTTGTATCTTTTTCCAGACGGAACAAGGTGGAAGAGAGAATGTCCGGGGTGCATGGGGTCCTTATTTATGCCGGCTACTTTTCCGAGACAGCGGCAAGCGTAGACAGAGTCAATGGATGGGAGGCTGATTTGTGTGATGGACTGGGCTACGTTCACAACTCTTTGTAGTTTCGGAGCATCTACGGTGCATCTGTAAAAATTGGGGAGAGTCGTAGTCGGCATACCGAATTTCCTTAGCCTCCTAATGATTGCAATATCAAAAAAAAAGAGAAGTATCGTCCTCAAAGTTTGCCTACCTGCCTCACATAATGAGCTGCCACTTTAGATTGAGGTAATAAATCTGCAAAACAAAATTACAGCTTCCAGTTTCAAACCTGAGACTTTATTTGAAAGGTTACTTGAAAAAAAGGTGACTTAGTAAGTTCTAACCACTTTTCCATTTCCAATTTTATTAAACAAAATAGAAATAGATAATCCCGTCGCAATGATTTTGCTGATAAAATCAAGCCCAAGGAAAGGTTGGAAGTTGCCTAGAGAGAGGGAACCCAATATCGAGGCATGGCATAAGGAATGGCAGATTCTCATGTCATGAAGTGTGAAGAGTTGAAGTTTGGTACTGAAAGCAGTACTGGTCATTTTGTGTATGTATATTCAAACTGACTATACATCGGCAAAGATTCAGAGAACAATGGCAAAACTGTTTTTAGACTCAGCTCTAACCTCTGAAAGACCATCAGTGAGATCCACAAATCCCTCTTCATTCAAGGTGTAGGGAATGAGCTCCAGACACTTTCCCCCTCTCCAACCCTCCTCCCCTATTCCCCAACCCCCGACACCCAATGTTCCTGCAGTTTGGGAGTGCTCAGATTCCCAGCTCTCATGTTCCTTACAGTGTGTCTTTTGCTGTGCTGCTGCGACTTTTTTTCAGCATGTGCATTTATCACCAAGCTCGGCAACAGCTTTGGCAGTGGCTAAGTGGAGCTCCTCGAGCCTTCCGCTGACTTTTTCCATGGGGCAGTTTTCAATGACGTGAGTCGTTGATTGGGGATCACCACAGCTGCAGTCCGGGTTCCCTGCAAGCCCCTACTTGTGCCGATTTGCTGCGCAAAGGCCTTGACTGGTGCGGAAATGGTGGAGGAGAGCCTGATGGTAGAATAGAATAGAATCCTGAGAGTACAGAAAGAGGCCATTCGGCCCATCGAGCCTGCACCGCCAACAATCCTAACCAGGCCCTATCCCCGTAACCCCATGTATTTACCCTGACACAAAGAGATAATTTGGCATGGCCAATCAACATAACGTTTACATCTTTGGACATGGAATGTTGAAGCTGGGTGGGGCGGGCTGTGGGATCTGTGTGCTGTGGGATCTGTGTTGTGGAAGTGTTTTTTATGGTGGCGCATTGGTTCCATTTCTGCTGTCACGGGGCCTCTGCTGCTGTTCCTTTGCAAGGTGGTCTTAGTCATATGGACCAGCGACTGAAGTTAAAAGAAGGTGCAAATTATTATTCAGAGAAGCAGAACTGTTGGTAATTTAATATATTTGACAATTTTCAAAGCATTTCACTTGTGAGCTATGAGGAGTTTGGACATTCTGCGAACCATGATTTTAATCTGAGCTGAGAATTGTTCCATTCCATTTGACCAATTGAGTTCCTTTTGTGTACTCAGCTTTACATCAATGTTATCTGCTCATAATGCCACCCTGTGGGTTAGCTGGGACAAATGTGGGTTAATATCTTGTAGACGTTCAGCAAAATTAATTCTGTTAGAAACTGAATATTAAAAAAATATCTATCAATATTTCATAATACAGTTATAACAGAAACAAATAAGTTGGTTAAGAGCATGAATGTTTTACAAGGGCTCATTCATTATTGTTGAGGAGTGCATAAGTGGTGCGAAAGGAAAGCAGAGAGATTAATATACATACACAAGCACTCTCACGGAGTGATATATCAAGTTAATTTTACTTATTTGTGTGCGGCTTATTCTTGGAACAGAAGGGGGAAGAATAAATGAGACGAACATTATGACACTTGTTGGTATTCATCAATTTTTGTTGTCATGACAGATCATTCAATATTGGGAACAAGTACTGCTATGATTGGTGGCTTTGTTTTGTTATAGGCCTGATAAATAGCTCCATCGTCCCATGTCGATTGTTTCACTGATGAGGAAATTAATCCAAGTCTGTGAGAACATTTGTAAAGCTGATTTTCATTTTTTTCTTATTCATTCATGGGACATGGGCATCGCTGGCAGACCAGCATTTATTGCCCATCCCCAGTTGCCCTTGGAGTGCAGTTGAAAGTCAACCACATTACTGTGGCTCTGGAGTCACATGTAGGCCAGACTGGGTAAGGATGGCAGATTTCCTTCCCTAAAGGACATTAGTGAATCAGATGGGTTTTTCTGACCATTGACAATAGTTTCATGGTCATCAGTAGATTCCTAATTCTAGATTTTTAAAATTGAATTCAAATTCTACCACCTGCCGTGGTGTGATTCGAACCCGGGTCTCCAGAACACGAGCAGAGTTTCTGGATTAATAAATAGTCTAGTGATAATAGCATATGGCCATGGCCTCCCCCAGTTGATTTCCATTTGTTTTAGAAAGGAACTGAAAGTGAAGCAACCTTGTTCTTTCTATCAGGAAGATTAACAGTCTGAAAGTGATCTCAGCACCGTAAAATTGATTTGTAGTGAATCGGCAATGAATTTTTCACTGCATTTGAGCTTCTTCCCGTTGAAGTTCGTGCAGAGCGAAAGTTCTAACTGGTTTGCACATCTCGCTGTCACTTTTGCTGGCTTTAATGGTGAAAATATTGGCAAGATTTTCCAAGCCATTGGGAAGTGAAAACTGGTGCAATGGCTGCCTGGGAGTCGGAGAGACAGCAGGCCGGAGCGGGAGGTAATACATCAGGACCGAGGCTGGAGACCTATACTGACCTGAGAGCTGGAGCGGCCACCAGTCAGCGTCTCGGACCGTTCTAGCACTGAGTCTGAAAGAAGAGTGAAAAAAAAAAAAGAATTTGATTGGTTGGAGAAGAAGCTAACAGATGGTATCCGATGGTATTACAGGAACTAGTTCAGGGGTGGCACAGTGGTTAACACTGCTGCCTCACAGTGCCAGGGATCCAAGTTCGATTCCCGGCTTGGATCACTGTCTGCGCATAGTCTGCACATTCTCCTCGTGTCTGCGTGGGCTTCGTCCGGGTGCTCTGGTTTACTCCCACGGTCTGAAAGACGTGCTGGTTAGGTGCATTGGCCATGCTAAATTCTCCCTCAGTGTACCTGAACAGACATTGGAGTGTGGCGACTTGGGGATGTTCACAGTAACCTCATTGCAGTGTTAATGCAAGCATACTTGTGACACTAATAAATAAACTTCAAAATCACTGACCACTGGCAAATGTTGAAAAATAGCAACTTTCTGTGATTCCTTCCCAACTTTGTCTTTGCTGGAGATCCCAGTGACTCCGTTGTAACGTGCAGTTCTGTAAAACAGAAGATCTGGTCTAAGGGCTTACCCATCCACAGGAGTCTTCATGAATAACCTCAGCCTATACGGGAATTGAACCCATGCTGTTGGCATCGCTCTGCATCACAAACCAGCTGTCCACCTAAATGAGGTAAACCAGCCCCCAACAAATTGGCTGAACAGCTGGTTAAAGATCCAGAGTGACATTTGTTCTCTATCGTCTTTCATTTCAATGTACAATAATGAGAATTTTTAAAAGGTTTGGGTTGAGAAAAACCTTAGATTATTGCTCAAGTAAGTCATTCTAAAGGAAATTCAGTGTTCCCCTCTGTTTCTGATAATGCTATGCATGTTACTGAAATAAGAGACATGCTGTCATAGCTTTTCATCTTGCACCCATCTGGACAGATGCAAGAAGACCAAATTTCAAAAGGAACAACAATTTATACCGCATGAGAAAAAGGTATCGATTGGTTTGCAAGTACACTGGTTGAAGCTTTGCCATGCAGAATACACAAATATCCCCAAAGGGGGTGATCTTATCAAAAAAATTCTAAGTCCAAGAAGGGCGTGAAAATTGGGAGAGTTTCATATTCGTTTTTTGGGCGAGTTCACATCTGCTATCACATGCACTCCATGTATGAACGAAACAGCAGAAATGGTTTCTCGCCTGTAAAGGAAAGGGGTTGGGGCTTAATTCACCAGAACATTTGCTGAGAGCAGCAGAGAGTGTCATTGCGCATGTGCAGGTCTTTGGCAGCAGAGACCTGTCACTCAGCCTCTGCTGCTCTCAGCCAGCCTACATGGTTTAAACATTGCAACCCGCCAAGCTACCACGGCGGGGGCCAGATTGTGAGCCCGATGGACAGTCTTAAATTGGTTGCTAGCGTCACTCTTTTCACATTTGGGATTGTTCTGGAAGTGCTGTCCAGTTGTGAAATCACTTCTGATATTAGACACTGTGGCCAGAACTCTACCACCTCGCCCGCCACCGAATCGGTGCGGGTGAGGGCCTGACAATCTCCGTTGACCCGGGCTGTAAAACCTCGCCCTATGTTCTGCGTTTTGTGTGGTAGGCAGTCTATCTTTTTGACGTGATGGCAGTATTCTGTTAGTGAAGAATACCACTCGCATTGCTACTGCATAGGAGCAGCATGAAACGGCTAGCTTGACCTGCTGCTCAAATATTTGAGATACCATACCCTTCCAGGGTAATCTGAGGTTGACCAGGCATCTTTCAGAGCCAAAAAAGACCAAAAGCTGGAGGTAACTATTCCTTGGTGAGTTCTCCATAGCAATATCATGTTCAATTAGAATCCACTTGCCTACTAATCATATGGTATCAATTGTTGCTGGCTTTGAAATGTGGTATTTTTGTGATTTTGTCCTGATGAGTGCCATAGGGATTATGGGATTCATTGCGACCAATCAATGCAACTTGCCTTTTTTGCATTTAAAGCAAAACTTGGGGAAATAACTGCTATCTGTTGCATTGCCCATGGCAACATCTCCACCAATCAGAGTCTGTTTGGCAAACAATCAGCATCATTTTCTCATGCAGTGTAAATTGTTGTTCCCTTTGAAATTTGGTATTCCTGTTATTTTGTCCTGATGAGTACAAGACAAAAAGCTTTGTCAGCATGCGTCTTTTTTAAATCAATATTCAAATTCTGCACTACTAAGCAAATATAGTGCTATGAATTGAAGCTGAATCATGCCTACGCAAATTAGAGAGTATGAAATCGCCCAGACCAGCAGAAAATAAAGACTTATTTTTCTCCCAAGCTTCGTAGAATTTCACTATGTCCCTGGCTCGTATTCTGGCCTAAGTTGAGGGGAGAATGTGGTGTGTGAAAACAGTAGGCCAGAATTCAGTGTATTGTTTACTTTCCAGAACGTTTTCACAGGAATTGAGATATGGACGAAAGGGCAGCACGGTGGCACAGTGGTTAGCACTGCTGCCTCTAAGCACCAGGGACCCGGGTTCAATTCCAGCCTCAGGTGACTGTGCGGAGTTTACACATTCTCCCTGCATCAATGTGGGTCTCCTCCGGGTCCTCCAGTTTCCTCCCACATGCCAAAGATGTGCGGGTTCGGTTGATTGGCCATTCTAAATTGCCCCTTCGTGTCAGGGGAACTCACAGAGTAAATACGTTGGGATACAGAGTCGGACCTGGGTG
This sequence comes from Mustelus asterias, assembly GCF_964213995.1. Taxonomy (NCBI): domain Eukaryota; kingdom Metazoa; phylum Chordata; class Chondrichthyes; order Carcharhiniformes; family Triakidae; genus Mustelus; species Mustelus asterias. The sequence continues at coordinate 45,978,312 of NC_135821.1, forward strand.
AGATTGTTTTCGGCGCAGGCTCGATGGGCCGAATGGCCTCCTCCTGCACCGTAGGGATTCTATGAAAGTGCTTATTGAGAAGAATGGTTCCAAGTTTTATTTTCCTCTGGTGCTGTGTAACTAGTTGTCCGTTTATTAACCTATAACATTGAATACAGGAGTTGGGACGTCTTGCTGAAGTTGTACAAGACATTGGTAAGGCCACACTTGGAATACTGTGTGCAATTCTGGTCACCCTATTATAGAAAAGATATTATTAAACTAGAAAGAGTGCAGAAAAGATTTACTTGGATGCTACCGGTTCTTGATGGATTGAGTTATAAGGAGAGGCTGAATAGACTGGGATTTTTTTCTCTGGAGCGTAGGAGGCTGAGGGGTGACCTTATAGAGGTCTGTAAAATAATGAGGGGCATAGACAAGGTAGATAGTCAATATCTTTTCCCAAAGGTAGGGGAGTCTAAAACTAGAAGGCATAGGTTTAAAGTGAGAGGGGAGAGATCCAAAAGTGTCCAGAGGGGCATTTTTTTCACACAGAGGGGGGTGAGTGTCTGGAACAAGCTGCCAGAGGTGGTAGTAGAGGCGGGTACAATTTTATCTTTTAAAAAGCACTTAGATAGTTACATGGGTACGATGGGTATAGAGGCATATGGGCCAAATGCGGGCAATTGGGATTAGTTTAGGGGTTTAAAAAAAAAAGAGTGGCATGGACAAGTTGGGCCGAAGGGCCTGTTTCCATGCTGTAAACCTCTATGACTCTATAACTGGTTGTCTTTTCATGTTATGAGATGCAACGGACGTCATATGGATTGTTCCTCTTTTATCTGATATACTTGTAAAACCTCTTGCAGCATTCTTCACTGTGTCCATGAAAAGGAAGTGTGTGTATGTATGTGTGAGAGAGAGAGAAGGGGATTGTGTATAAATGAGTTTGAGTATCCAAGAAAAACACCAGGCAGCTTTGCTAAGGCAATGAGCATTCAGGTGTGAATCCCACATTGCCAGTTTTCTCTTTGCCACTTGAATAGTTCAGTCCTCACTTCAGGTGCTATCAAGGTTTGAGAGTTGGCAAGATTTCATCTGCCACTTGGACAATGCCTTCATTTGAATTTTCAAATGAATTCACCACTTTCTTGCTGAGAATTAAATGCAGTGCCAGATTGAGAACATAAATAGTGCCGGAATCGGCCAATAAAAAGCACATTTCATTATCTTTCATTTTTTTTGAAGGATTACAATTGCTACAAACCTAAATGGTTTTACTTTGTAAAAGAAAATCTTCTTTCCTCTGCTGTACATTAAGCTGGGAGAAGGGAAACTGATAAATTATTTCCATTAAGCAATTTTAAGAATTCACTGAACTAAAAAATTAATTTGTCGTATCCTCGAGCAAGTCAGCAAACAGGCAGCTGCGGGAAATTGAATGTCTGAACTTGTCACGTGTTTCCTCCACAAATTGAAAGTGTAACAACACACAACATCCTGTTTTCTCCCTTGTTTCTCCGGCGTTCATTTTGGCTCTTTAATTTCCAGAGAAAAGAATTATTCGCGAACTAGAGAAAAAGGTTGCTACAGAAAGAATGTTCATTTCTACCAAGTAATTGTACTTTCCCAGCATTCTGACCCTACATTTCCACATGTTAATATTCCTTCTGCTGACTTGCTGTGACTGTGTCGTCGCCCCTGCTCTCCACCTGCCCCCCCATCTCGAAACAAGAGATGCCCTGGGCTGATGAGATTCTGCGCTGTTGTGATCGCCAACATTCATCATTATCCACCAGAAGGCAAGAACTGGAGCTGAATCACATCATTCATCTCTCCCATTTTAGTCCATAATAGATTGAACCCTGCTCTGGTGTTCCAGTGACTTCTCCGCTAAGGGCCATGAGTAAATCCACCGAAGTGAGTTCAAGTAACAATCACTCCTGAGCACCCCACTCACGATCCCCCTTGCCTTCAACAATGGCCCACCTCCGCTACCTGAAGTATTGCCCTCACTGTTCTAATTTAACCACATACGAAAGTCTTCAGTTGAGGAAAGTGAACTCAATTGACCAGCAATCTTGAAATTCAGAGTTGTGACCTTTGGTTGGGCACAATGATGAGAATTATTCGCCTCCTTCTTGTAAATTGCTTGTAAAATGGCTGTTTCATCTTCTTGTTCATGACATCTTACTGCACAGTCAATTCTATTTCAATATCATCTTGCTTAGCAACAGGGTTAGCAACAGGACAAGCACAAAAAAAGGTAAAAAAAAGTGTCCTTTTACTTCATGAAGGTGAATGCTCCAGTTGTGTCTGCTTATATGTTAAAGTAAAGTTTATTTATTAGTCATAAGTAAGCTCACATTCACACTGTAATGAAGTTACTGTGAAAGGATTGAGATATGTTAAAGTATTGGAGACATTCTTTTTCATAGCTCAATCTTTCAGAATTTAAGACATCTTTTATCAGAAACGTATTCAATTATTTTCTCCAAATCCCTTATTATAAAGGTATCTTTTTCCTCCAATTTTTCCCATTCATTTCTTCCTGTAGGTTTGGTCTCCATGAGTCAAAAACAGAAAATGCTGGAAAATCTCAGCAGGTCTGACAGCATCTGTGGAGAGAGAATAGAGCCAACATTTCAATTCTTGATGACCCTTCATCAAAGCTGTCATTCAGACTCAAAATGTTGGCTCTATTCTCTCTTCACAGATGCTGTCAGACCTGCTGAGATTTTCCAGCATTTTCTCTTTTTGTTGCAGATTCCAGCATCCACAATATTTTGCCTTTATCCAGGTATGAGTCCTTGGATTCTAAAGTTCCTGCCAGTAGTTTGACCAAGTGCACAGTCTTTATGTGTGAGCGAAGGCAGGGACCAGAATGCTCCCATCGCGTCCGCCATTGTAGCGGGCGGGGGCGGGGGGGGGGGGGGGGGGGTGGACCATGCAAAGGTCATTGACCTCAGGCGGGATTCTTCGGTTTTGAGGCGAGCGCAGCCAGATAATCAAGCAGATGACTGCCAAAATGGCTATTTGAGAATGGGAGGAATTTTAGCCATACTAAATCCTGCCCTTGTCCGATATTTGCACATCCTGTGACAAAGATCAGTGAAGGCATGCAAGGGTATGAATACAGTTGTTTTTATTTATTTGCTAACCAAGAAGGCCAAAACTGATAATAGTGCGCACTATTGTCAGAACGTAGCTAATCTACTCTCACTGATTTTATAAATTAGAATTGGAGAACCATGTTCAGTTGATGCAAAGGTTTTGAAGAAATAACAATCTGACTGTAGAGAAACATACACAGAAAATAGAAGCCATTCGGCCCTTCGAGCCTGCTCCGCCATTCATTATGATCATGGCTGATCATCAAGTTGAATACGCTGATCCTGCCTCCCCCACACCCCCATATCCCTTTAGCCCCAAGAGCTATATCTAATTCCTTCTTGAAGCCACACAATGTTTTAGCCTCAACTGCTTTCTGTGATTGTGAATTCCATAGATTTACCACCCTCTGGGTGAATCTCTTCATCTCATTCCCAAAAGATTTACCCCTTATCCTCAAACTATGCCCCGAGTTCTGGACTTCCCTACCATTGGGAACATTCTTTTTGAATCTATCCTGTCTAATCCTGTTAGAATTTTATAAGTTTCTATGAGATCTCCTCTCATTCTTCTAAAGCTGCAATCAATGTAATCCTAACTGATTTAGTCTCTCCTCATGTGACAGACCTGCCATCCCAGGAATCCCAGCAAATCTTTGTTGCACTCCCTCTATAGCAAGGACATCCTTCCTCAGATAAGGACGTCAAAACTGCATATAGTACTCCAGGTGTGGCCTCCCCAATGCCCTATACAATTGCAGTAATACATCCCTATTCCGATACTCAAACCCTCTCACTATGAAGGCCAACATACCATTTGCCACCTTTACTGCCTGATGTACCTGCGTGGTTACAAGTGACTGATACAAGAGGACACCAAGGTCTCACTGAGTATTCACCTCTTTCAATTTACACCAATGTAAAGAATAATCTGCCTTCCTATTTTAGCGACCGAAGTAGATGACCTCACATTTATCCACATTATACTGCATCTACCATGCATATGCCCACTCATTCTGCCTGTCCAAATCTCTGCATCGCTGAAGCATCTCTGCATCGTCCTCACAGCTCATGCTCCCATCCAACTTTGCAGCATCTGCAAATTTGGAAATAATACATTTAATTCCCTCATCCAAATCATTAATGTATAATGTGAACAGTTGGGGTCCTGGCACAGATGGCTGCTGTATCCCACTAGCCATCACCTGCCAATTGGAAAAAGACCCATTTATTCCAACTCTTGGCTTTCTGTCCGCTAACCAGCTTTCTATCCATCTCAACTCACTACCCGCAATCCCATGCATGTAAACTTTACATAGTAATTTGCTATGAGACCTTGTCGAAAACTTTCTGAAAGTCTAAATAAACTACATTCACTGGTTCCCGCTTGCCAAATCTACTAGTTACATCCTCAAAGAATGCCAATAGATTTGTCAAGCATGATTTTTTTTTCACAAATCCATGCTAATTTTGTCTGATTATACCACTGCTTTCCCAATGCTGTGCTATGAAATCCTTGATAATGGACGATAGCAACTTCCCTACTACCGAGGTTAGGCTCACTGGTCTATAATTCTCTGTTTTTGATTTGATTGGATTTGATTTGATTTACTATTGTCACGTGTATTAATATACAGTGAAAAGGATTGTCTCTTGTGCGCTATACAGACAAAACATACCGTTCAGAGAGAAGGAAACGAGAGAGTGCAGAATATAGTGTTACAGTCATAGCTAGGGTGCAGAGAAAGATCAACTTAATGCAAGGTAAGTCCATTCAAAAGTCTGACAGCAGCAGGGAAGAAACTGTGCTTGAGTTGATTGGTACGTGACCTCAGACTTTTGTATCTTTATCCCGAAGGAAGAAAGTGGAAGAGAGAATGTCGGGGTGCGTGGGATTCTTAATTATGCTGGCTGCTTTGCCGAGGCAGCGGGAAGTGTAGACAGAGTCAATGGATGGGAGGCTGATTTGCGTGATGGATTGGGTTACATTCATGACCTTTTGTCGTTTCTTGTGGTCTTGAGCAGAGCAGGAGCCATACCAAGCTGTGATACAACCAGAAAGAATGTTTTCTATGGTGCATCTGTAAAAGTTGGTGAGAGTCGGAGCTGACGTGCCAAATTTCCTTAATCTTCTGAGAAAGTAGAGGCGTTGCTGGGCATTCTATACACTGTGGGGGGGGGGTCAGGACAGGTTGTTGGTGATCTGGACACCTAAAAACCTGAAGCTTTCTACCTCACTTTATGAACAGCGGGCTTGCATTAACTACCCTCCAATCTGTAGGAAACATTTAATCAACTCTGTTTCTATGTTGTGCTTTTCCACAGTTTTCCACACAGTAAATTGATAATTAATGAACAGTACATCATTTCAAAATATGCTATTGCTGAGAACCAGAACCTGGAATCTTTCTGGAATTTCAGAATGTTCAGAATTCTCAAGGAAATCTTTGCTGAGTGAGCCACTTGCAGACGTTTCAAACCACTGCAGTAATGTCAAAAAAGGATTTACTGACAGGAAGTTGAAAAAATAAATTGTCGCGAAACTATGCCCGCAGATTGAGAAATTTCAAAAATAATTATGAAGATGAGATGAGTTGAGAAGTCACTTAGTCCCTCGGAATAGTTGTGTTCCAGGCCAACTGGAAGGAAACAAATCTTTGTGATGCCTGTGGTTCCCATTTGATTGAGCGGTGGGCTGGTGGAGGGGTGAGTCCTTAGACCACATCTTCTGTTTTACGGAACTGCATGTTACAACGCAGTCGCTGGGATCTCCAGCAAAGACCAACCTAGGAGGGAATCACAAAAAAAAACTATTCTTCAACATTTGCCAGTAGTCCGTGATTTTAAAATTTATTTATTAGTGTCACAAGTTGGCTCACATTAACACTGCAATGAAGTTACTGTGAAAATCCCCTAGTTGCCACACTCCGGTGCCTGTTCGGGCACACTGAGGGGGAATTTAGCATGGCCAATGCACCTAACCAGCACGTCTTTCAGACGTGGGAGGAAACTGGAGCACCCGGAGGAAACCCACGCAGACATGGAGAGAATGTGCAGACTCTGTGCAGACAGTGACGCAGGCTGGGAATCAAACCCTTGGCATTGTGAGGCAGCAGCGCTAGCCACCATGCCACCCATATTGGCATTTCCAGTAGGTATGAGCTGGTCATCAACTTTATGTAGAACGGGGCAGCGTATCTTTAAACACTGCAGTAGGGACAATTTACCTCTTTGCTTTCCAGTACCTGACATTGTGAGTGCAATGATACAGGTGTGCAACAGTGAGACAAATTGTATCTAATACATGTGATGGGAGGTGTGAAAATGGGACAAAAGTAAAAATTGAAGGACAGTCCTGGGTCATGAACATTTTGCTCACTATCAGCACATCAAGGATAAATGTCATTACTTCTCACACCTTCAGCAGTTGCACTAATGAAGTGCAAGTTATATGCTGGTTGGTTTTACTTGTAAAGCAGTATTCATTAGAGTTTACTTGGACCTTAACCACAGTTGTCTTCAGAAGGAGCCAAGTCTTTGTCGAGTAAGCCAAATGAATGCTGGTAATTGAAATTGAACTGATCACGAGTTCGCCCACCCCCATTGAACCTATCCAGTCACATGGTTTATTCAACAGGCTAACAGCTAATGGATGCAAATAGATGGTAGTTCTTATCCGCTTCTCATCCATCATTTACGTGCCACCAGGGGAGACCACAAAGCCAAACAGCAAGCTTACCCAAAGCCAAGATAAAGGTCTCAGTTCCCTTGCCTCAGTCTTGTGAAGCGAACTCCTGAATACTGTTGAGGTTGATTGAAACCACATTGGTAATTTCCTTTCTTTGTGGGGATGAAGCATTTTGGAACAGAATATAAGGAATATCCAGGTGAAAATCCCTTTCACACTGATTCCTATCCATAGCAGCACATTGCAGCCGACCTGCAGACACCATTTTGGCATCCAGAAGTCATCCACCCATTCCACAATAATGAAGGTGGCTCAGTCCTACCTCCCTGGTAGGTGGCTGATGCCCTGAGATGGAAGGGATAAAAATAATAAGTGGACAATTGGGAAGAGCAAGGAGAATAAATGGGATGGGCTCGAGCAGACGGGAGTCAGGGAGAGGCAAGCGATTGGAATGGATGAATTTTTTCCCCCCGAAAATATACAATTTATAATTCCAAAAATATACACTGTTCATAAAATTTATGAATACATTACTTAATCATTCAAAGTTGACATTGCATCAGGTGCAAACCAAACCAGTTTCTTCCAAATACTATATGTCGTTTACTGCAATTACAGTTAATATTTATTAAACTCATTAGATGTCAAACATCCAACACATAGGTTTTTCTTTCACAGCTTCCAGCTCCTGGCTTTTCAAAGGCTATAGGTCCATAAACAACAACCTTTCCCCACTGTAACTCTATGGCAGGTTTAGTGCCTCCCTCAGCACTTTGTGAGGATGAACGGAAAGGCAGTGTACAATTCGGATGGACAGAGATTGCAGAACTCTGTGGTACGTAGGAATCTGGGTGCCCTGGTACATAAATCACAAAAAGGTCATACGCAGAAACAGCAAGTGATTAGGAGGCCAACGGAATGTTGCTATCTATTCCAAGGGGAATGGAATATAAAAGCAGGGAAGTTTTACTGTGGTTGTAAAGGGTGTTGGTGACTCTACACCTGGGGTATCACTCAGAATTTTGATCTCATTACTTGAAAAAAGAAAGAATTGTGTTAGATGCGATTTAGAGAAGGCTTACCTGACCTTTTCAGGGATGAAGTATGTATGAAAAATTTATTTTCTCTGAGGGTCATTAGTCTCTCGAATTCTTTTCCCCAGAAAGTAGTGGAGGCTGGGTCATTGAATTTATTCAAGGCTAAGTTAGATATATTTTTGATAGACAAGGGAGTCAAGAGTAATGGGGGCAGAGACAGGAAGGTGAAGTTGAGGCCAGATCGGACAAGATCTAATTAAGCGGCATAGCAGTCTCAAAGGGCCAAATCCTCCTATGCTCCGATCAACATTGCTTCCTGGTGCTCGTGCAAACATTAATGCCTTTGTAATGTGGGGTTGGGGAAAACCAATCTCAAATGATTCCAGGTATAAATAGTATAAAACACTATTGGAAAAAAAAATCATGGGCCGGATTCTCCAACCTCATCCGTAGCTGGGATTCTCCAGTCCCACTGCAGTGAACAGAGATATGGTTGAGTGCCAAATTCTCCGTTCTCGCTGGCAGTAGTAGCTGGGCGTGAACGGCTGGAGAGTTCTGGCCCATGTATTTTTCCAGGAACCATGCGGTTTTAAATTTTAGGTTCGTCTAATTGTCATGTGACATTGCTTATTATGGTTCACACTGAGCATGGTGGTTCCCAAGCGACATGGCGAAAATGGTCAGTACTGTTTTGGCACAGACTTCTCAGGAGGATCAGGGTTAGGTTTAGAGCCAACTTCATTATTGTGGAATGGGTGAATGACTTCTGGATGCCAAAATGGTGTCTGACAGAGTTGAAAGATCCTTCTGTGCTTACAGTTGTCACATGACAGGGTCCCACGGTGTATTCTACACAGGAATTATAGTTTCATTGGGCATTGGGAGAGGGTAAAATGACAATACACTTGATGGATGTCTTTCTGTGAAGTACCCATTGCTGTTGGGGCCCTTCCAATTCTGGATCTGACAAAGATCCTGAATCTCAGGCCACGTAACAGATGTACAGGGATCTCAAAAGAAGCAGCATATGGAATACCAAAATGGTCACAATTTTACAGGGAATGGTCCATATTGTGTGTATCTTAACTGCTTATAGTCAGTTTTTAAAAATATATTTTTCATGGGATGTGGTTTTCACTGGCTCGGCAGTGTTTATTGGCCATTCCCAATTGCTTTTGAATTGAGTGGCTTGATCAGCCAGTTAAAAGTCAATGGGCTGAATTTTCCGAGAAATAGACAAAGGCCGAAAGTGGTGGGCAAAGCACAACGTTGAAGCCGCTGACAGCAATAGCAGCTTTCTCTGTTGTGTAATCCCACACCTAAATAGCAAGGGGCAGGTCCCATGATGCATCACTGGTGGCCGCTGATTTGCTTGCCCCATCACCAACTTAGTCAATCGAGGATTGGTCCGCCATTTTTAAAGACTGCCCCAGCGCAAAGGAGTTCACCTTGGAACCCCCCCCCCCCGCACCGCTGCTGGAGGCAGTGCCCCGGTGCAGTGGCCAGGCATAACCATCTAGCCCCTGAGTGATGCACTCAGATCTCTTGAGCGATCTGCTCTTCAATGGCCTTCATCAATAGAGGAATTGAGTTTAGAAATCGGGAGATAATGCTGCAGCTGTATAGGACCCTGGTCAGACCCCACCTGGAGTACTGTGCCCAGTTCTGGTCGCCTCATTACAGAAAGGGTATGGAAGCCATAGAAAGGGTGCAGAGGAGATTTACAAGGATATTGCCTGGATTAGGAGGCATGCCTTATGAGGATAGGTTGAGAGAGCTAGGTCTTTTCTCCTTGGAGAAGCGAAGGATGAGAGGTGACCTGATAGAGGTATATAAGATATTGAAGGGTATTGATAGAGTGGATCCTCAGAGGCTGAAATGGTTGCCACAAGAGGTCACAGGTTTAGGGTGCTGGGGAGTAGGTACAGAGGAGATGTTAGGGGTACGTTTTTCACTCAGAGGGTGGTGAGTGCGTGGAATCGGCTGCCGGTAGTTGTGCTGGAGGCGGATTCGATCGGGTCTTTTGAGAGACTTTTGGATAAGTTCATGGAAGTTAGTACGATAGAGGGTTATAGGTAAGCCTAGTAGGTAGGGACATGTTCGGCGCAACTTGTGGGCCGAAGGGCCTGTTTGTGCTGTAGCTTTTCTATGTTCTAAGTGCATGCCTTGGGAGACCAGTCGGGCTTTTTGTCATTCAGCCCTCACATTGACATGGATATTTTTTCTGACCGGGAGAGGGATAATTCGGACGTTGAGGCCTAATGCAAATTAATCTAAATTATGTCCCCCATCACCAATGAGGGGAGGGGACAATTGTGTCATGGGTCACATGGAAGTGAAACGCAATTTGGCTGTTTTCACGAGATTTTCCACTCTCATCACTGAACCCGTCCATATGGATTGGTAGTGGAAGATCCCGGCTAACTAGATAGTTGTGGGTTTGGAGTCACACATAGGCCTCACGAGGCAATGCTTTTATGGCAGTCGACATTAATGTGACTAGCTTCCAATTTTTATTCAAATTTAAATTCCACCAGCAAATGTGGAAGATGTTTTGATTAGTAGGAGACGAGGATCCGAGGGCATAGCCTCAAGGAAAAGGCATTTTGGACTTTGGAATTGAGATGAGGAGGTATTTCTTCAGCCAGAGGGTGGTGAATCTATGTAATTCATTGCCTGGATGTGGAGGCCAAGTCATTGACTATATTTAAGACAGAGATAGACAGGTTCTTGATTGGTAAATGGATCAAGGGTTACGGGGAAAAAGTGGGAGAATGGGGTTGGGAAACTATCAGCCATGATTGAATGGTGGAGCTGACTCAACAGGCTGAATGGCCTCATTCTGCTCCTATATCTTATGGTCTTATTTGTATCTGTGCCCCCAGAGAATCAGCCTGGGCCTCTGGATTGTCAGTTCAGTGAAATTACAATTATGCCGCCATCATTTCTAAATCACAGTTGTCACAAGCAGAAATGAATGCTGAAACCAACTTTGAAGAGCAGGTTCAGTGTTTGTTTGAGATTGCAGCTCTTGAAGCCTTTTGGCTTCATTGAGATTTGTGCCAATCCATATTTCAGCACATCATTATGGTTGTTTGAGGCAATAAACTAAGAACACCCTTTGAGATTTCCTGCTGTAGGTACATGTAATTTATGATCTGCTGGGTATAAGACAATCAACTATACATTTTCAAAGCAAGAACAGGAACAAGTGACCAAGCCCTAATATACCTGCCCTTTTTTTGAAAGGTTTTGCCAAATATCTTAACCTAGCTTTCTGTTGAATGAATTTTAGTGATTGTTTCAAGGCTGTATGTACCCTGTTTTTTTTATTAGTGTCACAAGTAGGCTTACGTTAACACTGCAATTAGGTTACTGGGAAAATCCCCTCGTTGCCACACTCCAGCGCCTGTTCGGGTACACTGAGGGAGAATTTAGCATGGCCAATGCACCTAACCAGCACGTCTTTCGGACTGTGGGAGTAAACTGGAGCACCCGGAGGAAACCCACACAGATACGGGGAGAATGTGCAGACTCTGCACAGACATTGGCCCAAGCCGGGAATCGGGCCTGGGTCCCTGGCACTGTGAGGCAGCATTGCTATTCACTGTGTCACCGTGCCGCCCCTCACTCTGTATGCGGAGGGGTGGGAGAGAGGTGTGGGGGGTTGGGTTGGGAGGGGGAGGGGACGGAGTTGTGGAGGGAGATCATTCTGGTGAACAAGGTTTATGAGATGCAAATATATTTACAATGGTGTTCCAAATGTGCTGCAGCAGGAAACACGTCCCGCCATTGAGAAGTGGAGCTGGTAATTGCAAACTGGTTTACGCCAATATAAAACTGATTTTTGCAATTATGCCGTATTTTCCACTCCCTCCCACTATGATACCCGCTGCAAACAAGGGCGAAAAATCCTGCCCATTGTCAGACCTCAAGATTGCATTGACATGCCAACATACCAGTGAAATATCTCTATCCTATCAGTTCTGTGAATGATTGACAACTTGAGATTGTTGCAGGAAAGTTTTACTTTTTTTTACAGCGGTGAAGGAATACAGGACGGTTTGGAAAAATGTTGCCAATCCCCTTCACTAACATTAGCCGGGAATCTCTGGCCTCATCTGTGGCTGGGATTCTCTGGTCCCGCTGCTGTGAATGGAGATTTGGCTGAGTACCCGTTCTCGCAGCAATATGACATTGGAGAATTCCAGCCATTGTTTTGGATTTGTTATCCGCGGCCTTTGGTTAAGGGAAGTGTGAACATTTTATACTGGGTTAATGCATCATTGGTTTTTCTGTCCCCCTGAAAAATCCCAAGATGTCTCATTCAGATGGTTAGTGATATCAAAATACTTGGTTTCTTAAAATAAATACAGTAATTTCTCAAATAAGTAGTCTCAATTAAAGTTCTTTTTTATACCCATTGCTCTTTATTTAATGCCTTTGTGTGGTTATAGAAGTGATGTGGAGATGTCGGCGTTGGACTGGGGTAAACACAGTAAGAAGTTTAACAACACCAGGTTAAAGTCCAACAGGTTTATTTAGTAGCAAAAGCCATGGCTTTTTCTACCAAATAAACCTGTTGGACTTTAACCTGGTGTTGTTAAACTTCTTACTGTGGTTATAGAAGGACAGGGTTATGGAGTCCCCTCTGTGAAACTTGATTGTAGAGGGGGTGGCAAAGTGATTAGCACTGCTGCATCACCGCACCAGGGACCTGTGTTCAATTCCTGGCTTGAGTCAGTGTATGTGTGAAGTCTGCATGTTCTCCCCGTGTCTGTGTGGGTTTCCTCCGCGTGCTCCGGTTTCCTCCCACAGTCTGAAAGATGTGCTGGTTAGGTGCACTGGGTATGCTAAATTCTCCCTCAGCGTACCCGAACAGGTGCCGGTATGTGGCAACTAGAGGATTTTCACAGTAACCTTATTGCAGTGTTAATGTAAGCCTATTTGTGACACTGATAAAATAAACTTGAAAGTCTGTTGAGTCTCTTGATATGAGCATATGAACATTTCTAAATGTGTTTTCACAAATTTGCGAACATGAGGTCGAATGGGATGAAGGAGTACAACATAAAGGGAAAGACTCTCAGTACGGTAGAGGATCAGAAGGACCTTGGGGTCCGGGTCCACAGGACTCTAAAATCAGCCCCGCAGGTGGAGGAGGTGGTTAAGGAGGCGTATGGTGTGCTGGCCTTTATCAATCGAGGGATTGAGTTTAGGAGTCCAGGGATAATGATGCAGCTATATAAGACCCTCGTCAGACTCCACTTGGAGTACTGTGCTCAGTTCTGGTCGCCTCATTACAGGAAAAATGGGAAAAGATTGAAAGGGTGCAGAGGAGATTTACAAAGATGTTGCCTGGATTGAGTGGCATGCCTTATGAGGATAGGCAGAGGGAGCTCGGTCTTTTCTCCTTGCAGAGACGTAGGATGAGAGGAGACCTAATAGAGGTGTATAAGATGTTGAGAGGCATAGATCTGGTGGACTCTCAGAGACTTTTTCCCAGGGTGTAAATGGCTGCTACAACAGGACACAGGTTTAAGGTGCTGGGGGGTAGGTACAGGAGAAATGTTAGGGGAAGTTTTTCACACAGAGGGTGGTGGGCGAGTGGAATCGGCTGCCGTCAGTGGTGGTGGAGGCAAACTCAATAGGGTCTTTTAAGAGACTCCTGGATGAGTACATGGAACTTAATAGGATGGAGGATTATAGGTAGGCCTAAAAGGTAGGGATATGTTCGGCACAACTTGTGGGGCTGAAGGGCCTGTTTTGTGCTGTAGTTTTCTATGTTTCTATGACTGGAAAGGAAGACATGCCCCATAACCACAGATTCATCACATTGTGTTAGAGCATGTCACTTCTTTGAGAATACTATAAAGGATGTATACTCATGTTCTTAAAAACCTGAATTAAAAGGAAAAAATGATATTGGAATCACAGGAGACTGAAAGACAATTTCTCTGTCCTGATATACTGCCGATTAGTTGAATCTTTTTATAGTTCCTTTTTATGGATCTACTGAGGATTTCAATTTACTGAAAGGATATTAGAGTGACCTTGCAGAGTAATCCAATTTAACTTAGTTGCTGGTGGTTTATTTGGCAACAGGTTCTTAATTGCAGAGTGTAAGGCTAATTATTTGCCTTTGGATTTCAACAGCTTATCAGTGCCTTTCTTTGGTCATTAATATTTTTTGTAACCACAACAGCACATAGAAAAACCACTCTGCATCTCAGAATTGATCGAGGAATCACGTTGAAGTTTATAAATCGCATGATGCTCGCTCGCAGAGAAAACAGTTTCGCTCAGACCATAACATTCCAGTCGTACCTTCAACCTTGTAAAATGCCAACATCGCTTCGCTTGACTGTTCAACAATCTCAACCTGGGGACAATCCACAGATGTGATGGGGTGTGAATAATTAATTGGTATTGGTGATATATCAGCGTGGCAGCTGTGCTCTTGGGGATCCAGTGTATTGGGAAAAGTTACGTAAAACTATGAAAACCATAACATTTTATTCAGTCCAGGCACTTCAATTTGATTGTATCCTTGGGTGACCGAATCTTTCGAAGGACGGAGGTATTGAAATTTAGGATCACCTCACACTTGACAGCTCCAAGGGTTTGTTAGGAAATGCACTGAATCAGTTTAGAGTTTATGCAGAATGAACAAATCCAATGCAACCTAATACATCAGCACGGTTCGAGTACTGGACCATTGACTGGAAGGCTGGAACTAAGGTACATATTCAATCTCGATCTGTCTTGCCTCCGTGTGACTCCAAACTCACAGCAATGTGGTTGACTTTCAGATGCCCTCTTAAATAGAGGGCCATTCGGGATCGGCAATATTTTTATTTCTTCTTGGGACATGGGCATCGCTGGCTGGCCAGCATTTATTGCCCGTTCCTGGTTGCCCTTGGAGGGCAGTTGTGAGTCAATTGCTATGGCTCTGGGGTCGCCTGTAGGCCAGACCAAGTAAAGACAGGCAGATTTTCTTCCCAAAAGGACATTAGCGAACCATGTGGGTTTTTGCAACAATCAACAATGGTTTCATAGTCATCAGCAGATTCTTATTTTTCATTTTTTTTATTGAATTCAGATTCCACCATCTGCTGAGGCAGGATTCGAACCTGGGTCACGAGAGCATTAGCTGAGTTTCTAGATTAATAGTCGAGCAACAATACCACTTGGCCCAACGTTCGTCCCATAAAGGATCTCCATTATTCAAATGCAGATCAACTGAATAAAGAATAATATAGTGATTTCATTTATTATTGTCACATGTATTGGTATACAGTGAAAAGCATCATTTCTTGCGCGCTGTACAGACAAAGCATACCGTACATAGAGAAGGAAAGGAGAGACTGCATAATGTAGTGTTACAGTCATAGCTAGGGTGAAGAGAAAAATCAACTGAATGCGAGGTAGGTCCATTCAAAAGTCTGATGACAGCAGGGAAGAAGCTGTTCTTGAGGCAGTTGGTATGTGACCTCAGACGTTTGCATCTTTTTCCTGATGGAAAAAGGTAAAAAAGAGTATATCCAGGGTTTGTGGAGTCCATAATTATTCTGTCTGCTTTTCCGAGGCAGCGGGAAGTGTAGATGGAGTCAATGAGTGGGAGGCTGGTTTGAGTGATGGACTGGGCTTCGTTCATAACTCTTTGTAGTTTCTTGTAGTATTAGGCAGAGCATGAGCCATACCAAGCTGTGATACAACCAGAAAGAATGCTTTCTATGGTGCATCTGTAAAAGTTGGTGAGAGTCGTAGCGGACATGCCAAATTTTCTTCGTCTTCTGAGAAAGTAGAAGCACTGGTTCTTAACAATAGTGTCGGCATGGAGGGACCAGGATAGTTTGTTGGTGATCTGAACTTGAAGCTCTTGACCATTCCTACTTCATCCCCATTGATGTAGACAGGGGCATGTTCTCCACTATGCTTCCTGAAATCGATGACTATCTCCTTCGTTTTGTTGACATTGAAGGAGTGATTGTTGTAAGAGGCTGAGGACACAGCCTTGTGGGGCATTGGTGTTGAGGATGTTCGGGGAGGAGGTATTGTTGCCTATCCTTACTGATTGCGGTCTGTGGGTTAGGAAGTTCAGGATCCAGCTGCAGAGGGAGGAGCCGAGCCTCAGGCCACAAAGTTTGGGGATGAGTTTCGTAGGAATAATGGTGTTGAAGACTGAGATTAGTCAATAAATAGGAGTCTGACATAGGGGGTCTTTGTTATCTAGGTGTTCCAGGGTTGAGTGCATGGCCAGGAAGATGGTGTCTGTTGTGGATCTGTTGTGGCAGTAGGTGAACTGTACTGGATCCAGGCAATCCGGGAGGCTGGAATTGATTCGTGCCATAACTAACCTTTCAAAGCCCTTCATAATGATGGATGTCAGAGCCACCAGACGATAGTCTTCAAGGCACGTTACCTGGCTTTTCTTTGTAACTAGGATGATGGTCGTCTTGAAGCAGATAGGGAGCTCAGATTGTTATAAAGAAAGGTTGAAGATGTCTGTGAATACTCCCGCCAGCTGGTCCGCGCAGGATCTGACTGCTCGTCTGGGTACACCATCTGGGCCAGTTGCTTTCCTTGGGTTGACCTTCAAGAAGGCTCTGACATCTGCAATGGGGTGACCTCGGATACAGGTTCATCCGAAGCTTCCAGAGTGTAGGGCATGCTTTTGCTGACCTCTTGCTCAAAGCGTGCATAGAATGCATTGAACTCATCAGGGAGGGGTGCGTTGGTGCTGGCAATTTTACATAAGGTATACTACACTATAGGAAAGATGTGATTGCACGAGAAGGGGTGCAGAGCAGATTCACCAGGATGTTGCCTGGGCTGGAGCACTTCAGCTATGAAGAGAGTCCGAATAGGCTGGGGTTGTTTTCCTTTGAGCAGAGAAGGCTAAGGGGGACCTGATTGAGGTTTACAAAATTTTCCCCCTAATAAAAGGGTCAATAAGAACGGGGCATAGATTTAAGGTAATGGGCAGAAGATTTAGAAGGAATTTGAGGAAAAACCTTATCATCCAAAGCGCGGTGGGTATCTGGAACTCTCTGCCTGCAAGGGTGTTAGGGCTGGGAACTCTCTCAACATTTAAGAAGCATTTAGACGAGCACTTGAAATACTCGAGCATACAAGGCTACAAACCAAGAGCTGAAAAATGGAATTAGAGTAGATAAGTGATGGCGGGAGCAGACACAATGCCCTGAAGGACCTCTTTCTGTGCTGTAAAACTCTATGGCTGGAATCCTATCATCGTTCACTCTGGCAGGATTTCAGCCATCCCGCATCAGTCAACGAAGATTTGGCTGGTTGCCAAATTCTCCATCCTTGCTGCAGCAGGAGCGTGGCGTGAATGGCAGGTAAAATGGCCCTCTATGACTCTAATGTCGGTGACTTTGGTGGTGCCCATTCTGATTTACCTTGACATGATCATTGTATTTGAGATGACCAACGAGACAATCCCCCTCCATACCCTTGTTCAGCAGACTATCATACACACATGGCTTTCCCTTTGTTTAAAATTTGTTTTTCAATTTTATACGGGTGGATTCCCAAGGTCCCATAGGCAGGAAATATGGACACGTATCAAAGAACAAAGAACAAAGAACAGTACAGCACAGGAAACAGGCCCTTCGGCCCTCCAAGCCTGTGCCGCTCCTTGGTCCAACTAGACCAATCGTTTGTATCCCTCCATTCCCAGGCTGCTCATGTGACTATCCAGGTAAGTCTTAAACGACGTCAGCGTGGCTGCCTCCACCACCCTACTTGGCAGCGCATTCCAGGCCCCCACCACCCTCTGTGTAAAAAACGTCCCTCTGATGTCTGAGTTATACTTCGCCCCTCTCAGCTTGAGCCCGTGACCCCTCGTGATCGTCACCTCCGACCTGGGAAAAAGCTTCCCACTGTTCACCCTATCTATACCCTTCATAATCTTGTATACCTCTATTAGATCTCCCCTCATTCTCCGTCTTTCCAAGGAGAACAACCCCAGTCTACCCAATCTCTCCTCATAGCTAAGACCCTCCATACCAGGCAACATCCTGGTAAACCTTCTCTGCACTCTCTCCAATGCCTCCACGTCCTTCTGGTAGTGCGGCGACCAGAACTGGACGCAGTACTCCAAATGTGGCCTAACCAGCGTTCTATACAGCTGCATCATCAGACTCCAGCTTTTATACTCTATACCCCGTCCTATAAAGGCAAGCATACCATATGCCTTCTTCACCACCTTCTCCACCTGTGTTGCCACCTTCAAGGATTTGTGGACTTGCACACCTAGGTCCCTCTGTGTTTCTATACTCCTGGTGACTCTGCCATTTATTGTATAACTCCTCCCTACATTATTCCTTCCAAAATGCATCACTTCGCATTTATCCGGATTAAATTCCATCTGCCACCTCTCCGCCCAATTTTCCAGCCTATCTATATCCTGCTGTATTGCCTGACAATGCTCTTCGCTATCCGCAATTCCAGCCATCTTCGTGTCATCCGCAAACTTGCTGATTACACCAGTTACACCTTCTTCCAAATCATTTATATATATTACAAATAGCAGAGGTCCTAGTACAGAGCCCTGCGGAACACCACTGGTCACAGACCTCCAGCCGGAAAAAGACCCTTCGACCACTACCCTCTGTCTCCTATGGCCAAGCCAGTTCTCCACCCATCGAGCCACTTCTCCTTGTATCCCATGAGCCTTAACCTTCTTAACCAACCTGCCATGTGGGACTTTGTCAAATGCCTTACTGAAATCCATATAGACGACATCCACGGCCCTTCCTTCATCAACCGTTTTTGTCATTGGAAGTCCATCACACACCACATTGGCTGAGAAGTGGTACCTTTTAGCCTGGCCTAGAACAGGTACAAATGCAAATAAATGACTTAACACTACTATTGTTTGTCCAATTTGGAAAACAACCCTATAGAATACCAAAAGCGGCACAGATTAAGTATTTTATTTGAATATAAAACCAAAGGCCATTGAGGTTCTCCTCCTTACTCCATAATAATGGACTGATCATTCCTCCGAGCTAATCATCATTGCTCCTGATACTGGTCCCCAACCCAGAACTCCAATCCCAGCCCCTACAGCACTGCCTCCCAAACTATTTTCAAATGAACTTGGTCCAATTTTAGCACTTGAAAATTCGTTGCCAGTGCCTGTGAAGCAAAGTCTCCAGCCCAGTTCAAGTAGCTTGCACATCAGACAGACAGGAGCAGAAATGCAATTCAATTTGAAGCCACCAGTCGCATTTCCAGCTCATCCGGATGACCTCCTGATTTTTCCCGCACCTAGGCAGCGACGGAGTTAAACTTACTGGACGCTGCCTGTGTCAAGTCAGTGTACAGTCATCCTGTGCCCACTCAGCACCACTAGAAGTGCTTTCCATGGTTAAGAGGTGCTTTTGGGTTCACTGTCTACCCCTTTGCTATTTGACAACATAGATCCAATGAGAACAGGGTTGCTGCATCAGAGTCTCATAAAGTAAAGTTTATTTATTTGTCACAAGTAGGCTTATGTTCACACTGCAATGAAGTTGCTGTGAAAATCCCCTATTCGTCACACTCCGGCGCCTGTTCGGGTACACTGAGGGAGAATTTAGCATGGCCAATTCACCTAACCAGCACGTCTTTCAGACTGTGGGAGGAAACTGGAGCACCCGAAGAAAACCCACACAGACATGGGGAGAACATGCAGACTCCGCACAGACAGTGACCCAAACCGGGCATCGAACCCGGGTCCCTGACGCTGTGAGGTAGCAGTGCAAACCACTGTGCCACCCTTTCCATAGTCACCATTGCTGCCTCAGAGGAGAGAGAGTTTGCAACTCCAGATGTTGCATCTGCAAACCATAGTTTAGGAAACATTGCCGGACAGCTGAGCTTATAAAGAATGTCCCAATGCACTTTTGGTGCATTCACCCTTTGTCACTATTTTTGTTCGTCAATTGTTGTTATTTTTTCTTTAAAACAAAATGAATGCATACAATTTCTCAAACAAGCAGTCACAATTGAAGTTTCTTCACCCATTCTTCTTTATGTAATTCCTTAGAGTGATTGTAGAAGGACAAGTTTATGGAATCCCCTCTATGAAACTTGACTGCAGGATATGTTGAGTCCCTTGGCATGAGCAAGTGAACATTTTTAAATGACTTTTCACAAATTTGTAAATGTGGCTATAAGAATATTAATGCTTGCTCTGTTGCCTGTGTCTTTACTCTCACTAAATCCTATTCACCCTGGTAGTCACTGACCTATCTTGGCACCTGGATTTTAAAATGATTTCTTTGTTTTAAAATCACCCCTTGGCCTAATGGTGGCAACAGTGGTTAGCACTGCTGCCTCACAGCGCCAGGGACCCGGGTTCGATTCCCGGTTTGGGCACTGTCTGTGCGGAGTCTGCACGTTCTCACCGTGTCTGCGTGGGTTTCCTCCGGGTGCTCCGGGTTCCTCCCACAGTCCGAAAGATGTGCTGGTTAGGTGCATTCTCCCCTCAGTGCACCCGAACAGGTGCCGGAGTGTGGGGGGGTTTTCACAGTAACTTCATTGCAGTGTTGACGTAAGCCTACTTGTGACACTAATAAATGAACTTAAATCTATTCCCCCTTTTTCTGTAACATCCACCAACCTCGCAAACATCAAAGATATTTACACTCACATAATTCTCGACTTCAGAGCATCCCCAATCTTAGATCACTCACACCTTCAGCTGTCAATGACCTGAACTCTTGAAATTCTTCCCTAAATCTTTCTGTCTCTCGATCTCGTTTTGTTGCTTTAATACGCTCCTTCAAACCTCCCTCTTTGATCAAGCTTTCGGTCATCTGCTCTAATATCCTCTGACATGGTTTAGTGGAATATTATGTTTTGCAATAATCAGAATCACGGAATTGTTATGGCACAGACAGAGGCCATTTGGCCCATCAGGCCTGCACCCGCTCTCTAAATGAGCATCATGACTTAGTGCCAGTCCCCTACCTTTTCCCCATACCCACGCACATTGTTTCTATTCAGGTCATCATCGAATGCCCTTTTGAACACCACAGTTGAACCTGCCTCCAGCACACTTTCAGGCAGCGCATTCCAGACCAGAACCACTCGCTGTGTCATAGAATCCCTACATTTCAGAAAGAGGCCATTCGGCCCATCGAGTCTGCACCGACCACAATCCCACCCAGGCCCTACCCCCGTATCCCTACACATACACCCACTAATCCTATGCATCTCAGGACATTAAGGGCAATTTTAGCATGTCCAATCAATCTAACCCGCACACCTTTGGACTGTGGGAGGAAACCAGTGCACCCGGAGGAAACCCACGCAGACACGACGAGAATGTGCAAACTCCACACAGACAGTGGCCCAAGCCGGGAATCGAACCCAGGTCCCTGGAGCTGTGAAGCAGCAGTGCTAACCACTTTGCTACTGTGCCGCCCATTGGAATTCACATTGGAAAGTGTGAGTGCTTTTTCCTCACATCACGTTTGCTCCTTTTGCAAATCGCTTTAAATCTGTGCCCACTCATTCTTTACCCTTTTACAAGAGGGACCAGTTTCTCCCTCTCCATCCCCCTTCTGATTTTGAACATCTCTGTGAAATGTCCTCTCAACCTTTTTCTCTCCAAGGAGAATAGTCCCAACCCCTCCAATCTATTCTGACAACTGAAGTTTCTCATCCCTGGAACCATTCTTGCAAACCTCTTCTGCACTCTCTCCAACATGTTCACATTCTGCCGAGAGTATGGCACCCATAACTGTGCACGATACTCCACCTGAGCTACTCCTGTGATGCATCTTATTTGTTTAGACTGGATATATTAATTGCGTCACCAAAACTCTCGTGTGCAGACCAAGTAACATCCTTAACTTTGTGGTTTGCAACAAAACAATCTGCGCAAGAATGTGAGCAGCACAAAGGGTTTTTACAGCTGTAGCACTTGCTTGTTCAAATAGCAGGAAGTAATATCTGACTGAGACCTCCCCCCGCCCCACCCTGCAGTGGGGTCCCCGGCAGAGGCTGCAAACAATGGGAAACCCCATGGACAGTGGCTGGACTGGAAGATCCCACCGCTGGCCAATGGCGGACAACCTCCATCCTGCAAAATATGCCGCGGGGAAGGGAGTGTGGGGAGGCGAGGTGTGAAAGTATGATCATACGATAAATGCTAATTCCTGATGATTTTGCTGTGCACTGCAGGATATAGAAGAAGTTGGATACCTAGTGAAATTTTATGCATTGATTATAAATAAATGTAAATTGACCATAACCATGAGGTTTCACCTCATAACACCAGGGACCCGGGTTCAATTCCAACCTTGGGTCACTGTCGGTGTGGAGTTTGCACGTTCTCCCTGTGTCTGCGCGGGTTTCCTCCGGGTGCTCCGGTTTCCTCCCACAGTCCAAAGATGTGCGGGTTAGATGGATTGGCCATGCTAAATTGCCCCGTGGTGTCAGGGGGATTAGCAGGGTAAATATGTGGGGTTACAGGGATAGAGCCTGGGTGGAATTATTGTCGATGCGGGCGCAATGGGCCAAATGGCCTCCTGCTGCACTGTGGGGATTCCATGATTCTGTGATTCTATGATTCAAAAATAAGTTTGTGGGCAAAGTTCTACATGTAAATTTGTAATTTAATCGATGGATTTCCACAGGTCCGTATTCGTGTCTGAGGCAATGCACTCTCCTGATTATGCTGGTCTGCAGTGTCTTTACCCTGTGATTCATCCTTTTCTTTATTTTAAGACTATATTATTAAAATTGTTCTCCATGTCTTGTCAGTGCTGACCTTTCTCTGACAAGTTTGATTGTATCATTCTATCACGACATCCCATTTTGAAAAAAATCATGAAATAAAACAATAGTTCAGAGTATTATGGCTCGGCACAAAGCAGCGTCGTGTTAAAGTCAAACCGTTTATTACAAACTCATGGACCACTGACCTTTCTTATTAAGGATTCATCTAATCTACACTTTGGTTGCACCACTGAGTGCAGTGTGCCACGGCAAGCTCCAGGGAAAGGTTTATTCTAATTATATTTGCAATATTGAAGTTCCAGGGTGCAGTTAATGTTTCATTTCTTCATAATTTCTAGGTATCAGTCTTGGCTGAGTGGTACCACTCTAAACCCTGAGGCAGAAGGTCCTGGAAGCAAGCCCAGGGATTTGAGCACATGATCCATGCTGATGCTTGAGAGCAGCGCTGAAGGAATGTGGCACTGTTAGAAGTGCCGTCGTTTGGATGAAGCATTAAACTGAGATCCCATCTGCTCTGTCAGCTGGATGCAAAGCATCCTCTGGCACCATTCAAAGGAGAGTAGCAAGGTTCTCCCCGGTGTCCTCACCATTAATTATTCCTCAGCTAACATCACTCAAAAATATTATCTGGGGGTCATGTATCACAGGGATGTTTGTAGGATCACTTCTCTGCCTATATTAGCTGCCACATTCAGTACCGTAACTATCGTGACTTCACTTTGAAAGTACTTAGTTGGCTCCGAAGCTCTTTGAATCGTCCTGGGGCCCATGAAAGTTGATGCATGAATTAAAATCCTTTCCTTTAACCGTTAAAAATGAAAGCCACAGTATTGCACGTGTTGGAAGATGCTACATACCTTCAGGTATAGTTGACCATCCACTGCCATTATTACTCACAGTCAGCAGCATAACAAAAAGAAAAGTTACCTGCAAGTTAAATCCATCAATAGCAGCAGTGTATAGAATCTATAAGATCTGAAAAATGTGCTGGTTAGGTGCATTAGCCATGTTAAATATTCTATCGGTGTACCCGAACAGGCGCCAGAGTGTGGCGACTAGGGGATTTTCACAGTAGCTTCATTGCAGTGTTAATGTAAGCCTACTTGTGATACTAATAAATAAACTTTTACTTACACGCACTGCAGAAATTCACCAAAGATCCTTAGACGGCACCTTCCAAACCCACAACAACTTCCATCTAGAGGAGCATAGAACATAGAAAAAATATAGCACAAACAGGCCCTTCGGCCCACAAGTTGCACCGGTCATGTCCCTACCTACCTAGGCTTATATATAGGCTTACCTATAACCCTCAATCCTATTAAGTCCCATGTACTTATCCAGAAGTCTCTTAAAAGACCCTATCGAGTTTGCCTCCACCACCAGTGACGGCAGCCGATTCCACTCACCCACCACCCTCTGAGTGAAAAACTTACCCCTGACATCTCCTCTGTACACACTCCCCAGCACCTTAAACCTGTGTCCTCTCATAGCAGCCATTTCAGCCCTGGGAAAAAGCCTCCGAGAATCCACCCGATCTATACCTCTCAACATCTTGTACACCTCTAACAGGTCACCTCTCATCATTCGTCTCTCCAAGGAGAAAAGACCGAGCTCCCTCAACCTATCCTCATAAGGCATGCCAACCAATCCAGGCAACATCCTTGTAAATCTTCTCTGCACCCTTTCAATCATTTCCACATCCCTCCTGTAACGAGGCGACATGGGCAACAGATGCATGGGAACACCACCACCTGAAAGTTCCCCTCCAAGCCACTCACCATCCTGACTTGGAAATGTATCACCGTTCTTCCACAGTCACTGGGTCAAAAACCTGGAATTCTCTCCCTAACGGCATTGTGGGTCAACCCACAGCACGTAGACTACAGCGACTCAAGAAGGAAGCTCACCACAACCTTCTCAAGGGCAATTCGGGGATGGGCAATGAATGCTGGCCAGCCAGCAACGCCCATGTCCCACGAATGAATTTTTAAAAATCTGCTCAATGTAAATTTTTGATGAGAGGTTAGCTGCAGGTAACAAAATCAAGGCAGTAATTCCAAGACCGATTGACATTAATAAGTCTATTTTCCAGTGTATTTGGACTATCACCTAGTAATGTGTAGAAACAGCTGCCTATTGTAATGTAATGTGTAGACAGAGTATGGTATTTATGCCATTGAATCTGATATGAATGAACATGACAGAATATCATTTTTGTCTGTCCTGATAGTTGTGATCAGCCAAATAAAAACAAACACTTTCTGAAACGTGGAAAAGGAATTAATCCGCAAAACAAGTATTTTGAAGGATTATCACACCTTGGGGATGAGATAACACTCATCTGGAGTGTTATCTCTCACAAAGCCACTGGAACATCACTGGCAGTGTTGCTGTCATTCCAACCTCCCCATATGTTCCTACCTTGTATCCAGTTTCACCTTCTTACATGTTATTTGAAGTTGACTGCAATATATTTAGTAGTTTGAAATGCGCATGATTTCAAACCCGTTTCTCATCTGATGGGACAGACTCCTGTTTGCAGAATTTAGGGTAGCACAGTCGTTAGCACTGCTGCTTCACAGTGCCAGGGACCCGGGTTCGATTCCCGGCTTGTGTCACTGTCTTTGTGGAGTTTGCACGTTCTCCCCGTGTCTGCGTGGGTTTCCTTCGGGTGCGCCGGTTTCCTCCCACATTCTGAAAGACGTGCTGGTTAGGTTGCATTGACCCGAACAGGCGCCGGACTGTGGCGGCTAGGGGAATTTCACAGTAACTTCATTGCAGTGTTAATATAAGCCTTACTTGTG
Source organism: Mustelus asterias (assembly GCF_964213995.1). Classification (NCBI taxonomy): domain Eukaryota; kingdom Metazoa; phylum Chordata; class Chondrichthyes; order Carcharhiniformes; family Triakidae; genus Mustelus; species Mustelus asterias. Next base: position 46,003,693 of record NC_135821.1, read on the forward strand.
ACTAATAAATAAACTTTAAAAACTTTACTTTAGAATTACAGATTTGCTTTTTATTCCTGTTTACCTCCGAAGTGCAACACAAAACAAAATGGTATCATCGACCATTTTAGAAACAAAAAGACCTCAATTCAAAGTTTTAACAGAGCAGTGAGGGAAAACATTGGAATTCCATTTTTTTTAGTGTCCATTTGACTAGACGTTAGAACAAGAAAAATGTGGGAAATGTCACCGCGTAAGATAAAACTCCTCATACTGCACTTACAAAGAGAATGTGTACTTTCTGTTGGAATCATAGAATCCCTACAGTGCAGAAGGAGGCCATTCAGCCCATCAGGCCTGCACCGACCACAATCCCACCCAGGCCCTATTCCCATAGCACTACATATTTACCCTGCGGATCCCCCTGACACTAGGCTCAAGTTCGCATAGCCAATTAACCCACCTGCACACCTTTGAAGTATGGGAGGAAACCGGTGCACCCAGAGGAAACCCACGCAGACACAGCGAGAATGTGCAAACTCCACACAGGCAGTGATCCAAGGCCGGAATTGAAGCTGGGTCCCTGGCATTGTGAGGCAGCAGTGCTAACCACTGTGCCACCGTGCGGCCTAGTTACTGTGAAAATCCCCTAGTTGCCACACCAGCGCCTGTTCAGGTACACTGAGGGAGAACTTAGCATGGCCAATACACCTAAGCAGCACATCTTTTGGACTGCGGGAGGAAACCGGAGCACCCGGAGGAAACCCACAAAGACACGGGGAGAACGTGCAGACTCCGCATAGACAGTGACCCAGCTGGGAATCGAACACTGGTCCCTTACTCTGTGAGGCAGTAGTGCTAACCACTGTGCCAAGTACAGAGGCAAGGAGAATGTGGGCATTGATCCCACTACTGCTTACATGCTGAGCGTGTGCTGCACCATCTGAGCTAATTCCCCAAGCTGGAATGAATTGTTTTTTTTTCAGTTTTGACGGTAGTTGATATTTACGTGACAAGGGCATGAAATTCAAAGTTTGCATTGCAAATGTTATCCTGAGGTTATACATTTGTCCCAAGGTGTGCCCAAGAAACACATTTTATTAATCTGATATCCCACTTGGTTTACACCTCATTAGAAAAATGTGGAACCGGTTTTGGGTTATAAGCAAAGTTGTATAATGTTCTGTGTTTTATTATGGCTACGCGAGGAGGGGTAAAGACCTCCTATCTCACCACTCCAAGTCTGACCGTAAATGGGTTTTTTATTTTAATTTGTAAGGGTGAATTTATTAACTTATTGTCTGAGCTGAGGGGTAAAGACCTCCTATCTCACCACTCCAAGTCTGACCGTAAATGGGTTTTTTATTTTAATTTGTAAGGGTGAATTTATTAACTTATTGTCTGAGCTGAACCATTGCACTTACTGACTGCATAGAAGCTCAGTTTGGCAGGCTTCCTTGAGTTTGAAGCAAAAAGCGGAGAGATTTTTCTTGAGTTCAAAACACACCCAGACAAAGATATAAAAAATTTGAAAAGATAAATCCGTGTCTGACCTCCACAACACACATGTGCGCGCGCACACGCATACACACACACATGCACACGCGCGCACATGCACAACCGTGCACATGCACGTATGCACACATGCATGCATGCATACCCACATGCACACATACACATGTCCACACAAGCGTGCACACAAACATGCAGAATTGCAAGTAATACAGTCGGTAGTTACTTTTTTAGACCAATTAAAATTCAGTGCAAAGATAAATAAATGGACAGTTCACTACTTGGCTCCAACAGATTTTTCTACACAATAATCCTGAGATTTCAGCAGTTTAAACCCATGTCAAGCTACAATTTCCAGAGGAAATTTCTTTTCAAAATGTAAGCCCTCATTTCCAGTGATTCAAATATTTTTGCACATGGCGTTCCTTTCGATGAAAAGTACTCTACCTCTATGTCAGATTTTAAACTGGAATCGGGACAATGGCCGGAATTCTCTGGTCTCCTACCACCGTGGCCCATGAGAATGGAGAATGTGGCGCTCAACTTAAACTCTGTCCACTGCAATGAGACTGGATAATCCTAGCCACAAGCGAGGCGAGAGACTTCCGGACAGGGCCTTGATTTGAGGGGGAAGAAAAGGGGGAGAAGTCCAAGGATATGCAGGTTAGGTGAACTGGCCATGCTAAATTGCTCCTGAGTGTCCCAAGATGTGTAGATTATGACAATTTACGGGACAATGAATAGAGTTACTGGTTATTGTGATAAGACAGGGGGTTGGGTGGGCCTGGGTAAGATGCTCTGTTGGAGAGTCAGTGCAGGAGTGATGGGCCGAATGGCTTCCTTCTGCACTGATTCTATAGATTCTATGATTCTATATTACGGCCCCATTAACAGGTTTTTCCAGACTCCTGTTTTAGCAGCCCATGTGCTGTATTAACAGAGATTTCAAAGAATGGTTACTCCAGCCACATGACCTCTCTCCCCATAACAATTTCAGAAGAATTTGCATAGCTGACTTCTAAACAGTAAACGGCTTTTGTTCCCTGGTCGAGGTGTTCAGATTCTGTGTTCCTGAATACCCGCTATCTATCTGGATGAGATAGAAAGAACAACTTCCCATAGAGCTGTTGTCCTGGCAGACTCTGTGGGCGGACTTTTCCAGTCCCGCCCACCACAGGAATTGTAGCGGGCGGGACATGGAGCATGTAAAGGTTCATTGACCTCAGGTAGGATTCTCCATCCTTGGGGCGAGCGCGGCCAGAAAAACACCCTCTGTCTCCACTTGAGAGCCTTTTAGGAATGCAAATGTGAGGACAGCAGAGTTTCCAGTAAATCCTTTTGAAGTAGTTCTTGACATCAGCAGGTGTGAACTTCCATGAGGGCGGGCATGTCTGCAACTTTTCAGAAACTTGTCAACTTGCAAAAGCAGATATCAGGTGACGCATGGCAGCTATCTTAAGTCAGTGTCTTTTCTTGCTTTTATAAACAGTCAATTTAAGCAGTTCAATATATGTTTGATCAGCTGGTGAAATTACACATTGATGTCACTCATGCAAAAGTCAAATCATTAGAGGGTAGAGTTCTTCAATTCATCGAACCATGTTCGGTACCTTCAGAGTTACAGTAGTTCTGTTCTATAACAACAGCGGCTTGTGTTTATATAGCACTTTGTGTATATGTTGTCTTCACACTGTTTGACAGCACGGTGAAAGTGTCTACACCATGTGGACTGCAGGAGTTCAAGAAGGTAGCTCATCACACCATTCTCAAGGGCAATTAGGGAATAATTAGGAATAGGCAGTAAATGCTGGCCTAGCCAGTGACACCCATATCCTCTCAATGATTTTTTAAAAAATTGATTTAACCCACTTACATCAAGTTAGCTAAGAGCAGTGAGAGCAGCAATCTCAAAATAATACCCTGAACTTATTTTGAGCAAATTAAAATGTGTATGAAAGGATAATTCATAGTTCACTGTAACTCTGGATTGCCGCAATATATATTTGGCTACCAGGCATGGTTTTAGTGAATGACAGAAGTCAATGTTCAAAATCATTGGCCATCGCAAGAGGGACTCTGACCATAAAGTCTTGATTTTCCCACACTTCATTCTTGCTCATAATGAATGAAAAGAGGTGGTCACTGCTTTGTCTGCATCTCCTGAATATCACTTCCTGGCCTTTTGGCTAAGTTCAAGCTTGAGATCAAGTCTAATCCCCATTCTTGTCAACTTGGATCTAGTATGGCCCTTTGATGGGAGCCATGAATTGGATTAAATTTGAGTGGCTTTTTGAAGCAAGCAAAGAGATGGATTAAGGGCACGCCCTGTCCACTCTGCACATTGGCTTTGTAACTCTAGGAAAGGAATACATTTTTAAAAATACATTCTTTTATGTAGAATGTAACCAAAAATCAAAAATGTTGGGCAGAATTTTGAGCCCACGTTAGCCTTCAGCGAGAATGGCAATGCAGGCGCAAAATCCCAAGGGAGTCGGGAAACACGATTCTCGCCAGCGAGATCACTTTGCCTGATTCTCCATGCCCCTCGCTGATGATGGAACAAAGTCCCCACCCAGTATGTCTGGAACCTCATTTAAGTACATTACAATATCATAGTGAGCCCTTCTACTGGACTTTCCCCTGCTCCCCTCCCCTCCCCTCCCCCTCAGCACAGGGGGCAGCTGTGAGGTCCCTTGGGTGGGTTCCCATGAAATGCCAGGCTGCATGGGCAGAGTGAGGGACTCAGACCAGTGGTGTTGAGCAGCTCCATGAGGGCCCTCGCACAGGTTGGAAGACAAGAGCGGTCAGAATGAACCTCCAGCCTCAGGCTGTGAAGTGCATCCTCAGGTCATGAGCTGTCTGGAAGGGAAAAGTTACTGATTATGGAGACCAGGCCATCAGGGTATAAAGTCTGGGTGGCTGGCTGCTCAAGGTACAATCTAAAGCTGAGTGCCATCTAAGGGTGAAGGAGACAACAAATTGCTGTATTAACAGGAATCAGGTCTGCCGCAGGGAGAGGCAAGTTGCCTAATAAGTTCCCTCACCCTTCCTTGAGGAGCCAATTGAGTCAATCCTGCAATGCTTGAGCGTGCTAATTTAACCCTTTCTGAGCTGAGTCCCCAAGCATCGAACACCAAGGCTTCCACCCCTTCTCCAGGATAGAGGTGTCAAACATGTTACCCGATTGCAAGGCGGGAGGGTAGCAGCACTCATCAGTCAGGGCTTCGAAATCAGAGGCAGGCCATCACAGTCCGGTGGGATTCTCTCCGGGTCTTCACGCCGGGACCAATGTTTTGAAAAAAATATCGGAAAATTCTGCCCGTTGATAAACACCCATCTTTAAAAGCGTAATGATTGTGTTATTGGAAAGGAGCAGTTGTAACAATGTATGAGATGATTACTGGAGGAATCAATATCTTGCAATGTGTTCCTCATTTCACCGTGCAACTGGATTTGCAATAGTCAGACAGGCCAGAAGATAAAATTAATCACCATCTCTTTACAGCAGATTAAACACTTCCAGCAATGATGTGAACTTTTTGCGAATTTTCTTTTGAACATTCCCATAAACTGTATTCAGCAGCAGAATTTAAATTCCATCACAGCCTCTGACGTTCCTGTCTTATCAAAATTGTCGTTATTGTTCATTCACCCTCACCTACCCACACCTTCCCCCAGATCCCCCACCCATTCCATGAGTGAAAAGCAGTGACAGCCATGTGGAGTTTTGCACAGTTGCTGTTAACTCTCCACACTGATCAACTCTCAGCAACAGGAAATTTGACATGTCAGCAATGACTCTCCAACTTTTACAGATGCACCATAGAAAGCATTCTTTCTGGTTGTATCACAGCTTGGTATGGCTCCTGCTCTATCCAAGACTGCATTAAAGCCCAGTCCATCACTCAAACCAGCCTCCCATCCATTGACTCTGTCTACATTTCCCGCTGCATCGGAAAAGCAGCCAGCATAATCAAGGACCCCACGCACCCCGGCTATTCTCTCTTCCACCTTCTTCCATTGGGGAAAAAAATACAAAAGTCTGAGGTCACTTACCAACTGACTCAAGAACAGCTTCTTCCCTGCTGCCATCAGACTTTTGAATGGACCTATCTTGCATTAAGTTGATCTTTCTCTACACCCTAGCGATGACTGTAACACTACATTCTGCACTCTCTCCTTTCCTTCTCTATGTACGGTATGCTTTGTAGCGTGCAAGAAACAATACTTTTCACTGCATACTAATACATGTGACAATAATAAATCAAATCAAATCAACCAGTGGGACAAACTTAAAACAGCAGCCAGCTGAGAATTGTTGAAGCTCAAATCATTCCAGCTCAGTGTCTGAACACTTTGTAGCTGCAGCCACTGACTGGCCTTCTCTCTCAACTCACTCATCATGACCAGTACGGTCACTTTATTAATAAGCATTCTTTTTCATAGATCATAGAATAGAATGTCTACAGTGGCCACAGAGGCTATTCAGCCCATCGAGTCTGCACCAACTCTCTGACAGACTATCTTACCCAGGCCCCATCCCTGAAACCCACACATTTACCATGACTAATCCATCCAACCTACACATCTTGCGACACTAAGGGGCAATTTGGCATGGCCAATCAACTTAACCAGCACATCTTTGGATTGTGGGGGGAAACCGGAGCACCCGGAGGAAACCCATGCAGACACGGGGAGAACCTGCAAACTCCACACAGACAGTGACCCAAGATCGGAATTGAACCAGAGTCCCAGGCTAACCACTGTGCATCATGCTACCCCTTTCGTTGTTCAAAGTTGAGCGGAAGCTTTGTTTAAAAGAGTTATTTAGAAAACTGTGTTTGGATTTCAGAACGCAAATTGCTGATGAAAATCATGATTGTGAAAGAGATTTTAAAGTACGTTTTTGGGACTGATATGATAATCATCTGGGGGGGTCTCCTGAGGAGAAATCCACAGATATAAACTTGTGTTCAGAGTTGTGTGTGTATTTGACTACAGACAATCTGTATGCTTCAAGAGAATTTGTGTTAATATGCCAATTGTAGCTTAAAATATGCTTTGTAATCCATCTTAATCTTAAAATCTGTGTGAATTTGTTAAGATAAGGGCGGAATAAAGGAGTATTCCATTATCATCCAATTCAGGATTATAATGGATCAGGGATCTTCCCATCCAGTTATAATACCAACTGGGATTGTAACAATTCGCATCAGGTTGTAAGATGTAGGTTGAGAAGCGGTAGATTTAAAACTGAGATGAGGTGGAACTACTTCTCGCAGAGGGGGGTGAATTTGTGGAACTCGTTGCCCCATAGTGCGATGGAGCCTGAATTGTTAAATGGTTTCAAGAAGGAGATAGATATATTTCTAATTTAAAAAAAGGATAAGGGGATATGGGGAACAGGTGGGAAGGTAGATTTGAGAACAGGGAGAGATCAGCCATGATGTGACTGAATGGCCGAGAAAGCTCGAAGGGCTGAATTTACCTACTTCTGTTCCTAATTCCTACGTCACCATCATGCAGTTGTGCAAATCATCATGAAAACACAGGCTTCTCATTTGAAGTTCTGAGATATGGGCTTCAGTTTGGAGAATGCTGACATCAAGCACTGTCCTTTCTGATGAGGATACATTGTCTTTGCAAGTAGTAGTTTAATAACCATTAATGTAGATCACTGTTACAGTTTGTTTCTTTTATGATTTACTGAATGCATTCTACCTTGAAGTATCTGTAAATCAATAAATAAAGATTTTGTTTTCATTTGCTTCATTCCAAATTCAGAATTGCTATTGTGCCTTTGGAGTGTCTCCCAAAATAGTTACAGTACCATTCGAAGCAGCATTGATAAAGTTGTGGTCTTGATTAGTATAAAGGGAGCAGTAAGAAGTCTCTGAACACCAGGTTAAAGTCCAACAGGTTTATTTTGAATCACAAGCTTTCGAAGCACAGCTCCTTCATCAGGTGAGTCTTCTTGGAGATCCTCTCCACTTTGAGCCGGCAGTTTGCAGCGTGGATGGTATCCATGATGCCAGCATTGGGCTGGGGTGGGCACAGTAAGAAGTCTCACAACACCAGGTTACAGTCCAACAGGTTTATTTGGAATCATGAACTTTAGGAATGCTGCTCCTTCATCAGGTGAGTATAAAGGGAGGAGTTTGGTGTGAGCATTTTTGTTGCTTTTACCATTTATGTGTGTAGGAAAGGAATCTAACATACTCCAGTAAGTGTTCTTGTTGTATATAATGATCATTTTCAACAGCAATTATGTTCCATGTTTGCAATTGAACCCAAAGGACTGTGAGCATTTGAGAAATATTTTTGGTCTATCACAGTGATGAAAAGGAAATTTGATATTGTGTGACAAAATGCCCATTTTTTAACTGTGGTTCTTTGAATCCTTAAAAGATCTCTTAACTTTGTAAGATTCTCCATTTAATAGAGTACTTTAAAATTTAATGTGTCAGCCCTGGGAGCCACTGCAAAGAGAGAAAAAAGTACCTTCCCACTGGAATCTAAATGGTTTGTGTAACATCCTTGAATTTTGTACTGGTTTGTGCATTCCATGTCGAGGGTCTTATTTGGATGATACACAGGTTTACCTGCTAAGTAGCCCAGCCAAGTGGGTCAGGGCTAACCAGGTGCCATCCTAAACTAGTGCCGAGCCAACATACCTTATATCGGGTTGCAATAGGGTGAGTACAATTAGCCTCAGAAATGATGCAATTGATGAAGTTTGGCCAAGGTTCCCCCAAAAGCCCCTGCCCTGGAATAATCTGGCAGGTCTCCATGTCAAGCCTCACCCCAGAACATTGAGGGGCCAGAGAGCAGTCAGCATCTGTAGAACTTGATTTGATTTTTTAAATTTGATTTATTATTGTCACATGTGTTGGGATACAGTAAAAAGTATTGCTTCTTGCGTGCTACACTGGCGGAACATACCATTGATAGAGTACATGGGGGAGAAGGAAAGAAGAGGGTGCACAAATATAATGTTACAGTCATAGCTAGGGTGTAGAGAAAAAACTTAATATATGGTAGGTCCATTCAAAAGAATGATGGCAGCAGGGAAGAGCATGATTAGAGTGTTTAAAAGTGTTAGAGATCAGTTTTAAGAGCATAAAACGAGAGTAAAAGACAGAATTAGAGGGTATGTTGGGAGCTCGTAAGAAGTCGTCTCTCTCTGGCGCCATCTGTGCCTGATCAAGAACCTTACGAAAAGAGAAAAGCCTTAACAGGAACATTTCATCACTTGATATTTCTCTTCCCAACACATGAGAAAAGTAATAAATAAAACAATTTCAATATAGGCCCAAAAGGTATATACCAAAATCTTCTGTGCTTTGGTTCCGACTACAAAGCACGATGGGTGGACACTGCGCATGGATACAGGAAATTTTGTGCCTCTTGGCATTGGCGGGATGTAGAAAGTTACTTGCTGCATTGCAGCAGGGCTCGGAATATGGTTTTAGTATATACTGCTCAAGAAACAGACACTTAGGCCGGGATTTTCTACTCCCGATCAAGACGGGCAGATTCGGCAACCGGAGTGAAAAATATCACTAGAACTACAAAGTCACTTTTTACTTCAGTTCAATGTTGGGAATATCAATTGAACATATTAGTGTACAAGTATCAGGCCCCTGTGCCTGAATCAGCCCTTCCCCAATCAGAAAATGCAGAATGGCTGGTGGATCATGACTGACCTCCCAAGGCGTGCACACGGCAAGCAGAATTCCCAGGGGGATCTCAGGTGAGCGTAGCGCTCAGGGCAGGAGGTTCATTGACGGCCACTGACCCCTGGCGTTGCCCTTAGAATTTACTTGCCGAATCTAGGAATGGTCTGAATTCGGAAATTTGTGATATCAATATCAATCGGATATAAATCAATTCATCTTTGCTACTATTCCTGTTATTGAGGATTCTGAGAGCGGGATGAATATGGCATTCGTTCAAGTCAATGTGCACACATCGTTTTGGCACTTCATGTAAAAAAAAAAGTTGTCTTATAAATCAGATTGTTCAAGGGTCCTGACTGGAGAAAAGTCCCCAGTTCCTGCTGAGATAACGGGCAAGATTTTCCCGGAAATCAACAAAGGCTGATGGCGGGTGGGAAAAGCGGCATTGAGCCCACGAAGGGCAATGGCGGCATTTCCCATTGTATAATGTAGCACTTAGTGTCAAAATGTTTCTGTCACGAGTTCCATACCGTATCGCTCCAGTCAACCAAGAGGAGCGGCCTCTTGTCCCAAGGTTCACCCAAGGCCTTGCTTAAATTTGGTCAATGGGGAGCGCTTGTCAATATGCACTTCAGCACACGGCCAAGTATTAGGAGTGCTCTCCTCAGGCAGTGCGCCATTACCAACTCATTAAGGGAATGCTTTCCCACTCGGCTTATGGTGCATGTACACCATGGCAGTCAACAATTTTGGAAGTTAGAGCACCAATAGTTAACTACTGTGCAGCAACCAGTGGCACTCAACACATGTAAGTGGTGCTTGAGTGGGCATCATTGTGTGAGTAGACACATAAGTGGTGCTTGAAAGGGCATAATTGCATGAGTAGTTAGACTCCAAGCATGTCAATTGAGTTGCAGCTGAACAATCTCAGCTCCAATGGGGTAATAATGATCACGAACATGGTTTTCCGTGAGTCTTCCACTTGTCAACATCCTGCGTCCAGGTGCTCACCACCCTCTAACTTTGAGTAGAACCATCAGTCTGTGATGATTATTCACCCACCCGTCGCACTACCCCTGGCTTCCCTTCCCTGCTGTGAAGCCCTTACAAGAAGCGTATGGACCCACTTGACAGTTTTCTTCCCCATGGTACCACGGGGCTTCTCCCCAGTATCCTGGGGTTCACCACCCCCAGTTACCCTTTGGTCTTTCCCCACCCAGGTACACTGCAGGCAACACCCCCCCCCCTCCCCTGGTTTGCTCCAACAAGACCCCTGGTACCCTTCCAGTGTTATCCTGGTATCCCTCATGTCAGAGGCAATTTGCCCATGTCAAAGGCTAGTTGCCCCCCAGTCAGACACTGGCCAACTTCGAGTCAGTCTCCTTAATACACGGAGCCACCTCACCATCGCTGCGCTTCCCCCCCGAGTTCCCCTCAGAGGGGTGCTCACTGAGTGCATGCCTTTAGAAGCCTGTTGTGATTCGTGCCATTCTGACCTCACACTGTCATGGATGAATTATTTGACAGTTGCGGGGGTTGGGGGAGGTTTGATTCCGGCGTATGGGCCTGATAACGAGTTGCAAATGTATTCAAATAAAGTTCTTGATATTGAATGGCGGGAAACAGGTCCTGCCACTGATGGGAGGGGGGAGAGGGACAATAGCGGGAAGCTTGCACACCAAGGTGAAACACAACTTGGGCTTTCTCGCGATAATTTTGAGTCCTGTCGCCAAACCCACCCAATGCTATTGGGATTAGAACATCCTGGCCAAGGTGTCATCTGGAAAAGAATATATCCATTGTTCCTATCAATCCACAAGTACCAGCTAAATGAAGGATCTGTAGCTTTTACAATATGGTCCCAAATAACAGACATTTTCTTTGTAATCTTCTGTGGTCCTCCAGCTCCTGGGATTTTCTGGGACCTTTACCCAACTGAAAATGGTTTCTCAATTTTATGGAATCATCTTAACAGTGGTTGTGTCTCTTGACACATCACAGTAACGCTATAATGTGGAATGTGTTTGCTGATGGGGCATTGATTGCCTCTCCCAAGTTTCAGGGAGTTTTACCTTACACTTCCAAGCGAGTGCTCAGAGGAAGGATAAGGCCAACTTCCATCCTCATCCAGACATTATTCAATTTGCTCCGACTCAATTCTGGATGCTAATGAACTGGATGGACTGGGCTCATCAAATCTCCACACCTCTAATAACCGGGACTCTGGTCTTGTGGACCATGGACAGACAACCTTGCAAGGACAGGAGTGGTCTAATATTATATGAATATTCATTGTGCAAAATTCCAGCGTTGCAAGTTCAAAACTGTAACCTTGATTTTGATGGCAATGACATAGTTCTCTTCAGCATCCATATCATTTCCATCTGATTTGCATATTAAACAGTCTCTGAGATTTATGTGCCTGCCTGAAGATAGCTGCTTCCCCTTTATTTAATATTACAAATTTGCAAAATAGATCTACAAGAACAGTGGTAAAAAAGAATCATCATAAACTTTAAAAATAATCAAACATGTTGATGTGGTAACCTGCTCACCTTGGTGAGTTGAATGGCTAAGCTAAAGCAAATGGAACAGCCCTGGAACATGATGAGTTAATTTATTGGGGTTAACAGTAAAGTCAAAGGCAGGTACCTATATAATGGCCGTAACTTGCTGGCTCACCAGTATCGTGTTTGAGGGGTGTCCAAAAAGACGCCATAAAATCCCTCTCCTGCCACTCCAGGAAAATTGTGGCATGCTGAGCTTGTCTTGGCTGGGATTTTCCAGCCATTCACGCCGGCAGGATTTTCTGGACCTGCTGCAGTGAACGGAGATGTGGCTGAGCGCCAAATTCTCCGTCCTCGCTCGCAGCGGTGGCAGGGCGTGAATGGCTGGAAAATCCCAGCTGGTAAGTGTCAAAACCCGACATGAAAACAACAAATAAACAACGTGGGAAACACTCATCGGGGTCAAAGAACAACTGTGGAGAGAGAAATAGAGTCATTGGGAGAGACTTTGAGCTCACACAGTGCACCAGGGATCGCTGGTATAGGCGCAAAATCCAGTGAGAATCGGGAAAAGTGATTATCTCTGGAAAGATTGCGTTTCCTGATTTTTCCCCACACTTGATTGGCGACATCACCATGTTCATGCCTACAAGGAGTGGGAACCCTTAAATAAATTGTAGTACATTTAAGTATTATAAACAGGTCCCCGGCCACATAATCCCCCCCATCCCGCACCCCCCCCCCCCCCCCCCCCGCCCTCCCCGACCCCCAGCCACCCCTACTAAATAATAATACCTTGTCGACATTCTGTCACATTGGGAAGTTTCGCAAGAGGTTTGCCCAAAGGAGAGACATTTGAGGGGATCCTTCAGGGGGCACAGATGTAAGTAGAGCACCCAGGGGGAGAGGAACATGGCTGGTTACTGCCCTGGCACAGGTCAGTGCCAACCTGTGACAGCGGGCTGTACCAGGCATGGGCCCCAGTGGGAGCCGCATGGTTGGTGGGGGGTGACGGAGGGGTGCGGGTTCATTTACTGGTGGTGAGGGAATGGGGGACACTGAAGGGGGGAAGGGAAAGCCAGCAATGATTGGTGAAGGTGGGGGGAGAGCCCCAGATACCTCAGTGGCGGTGGGGTGGGGGATTGGGGAGTTAGCTTTTTGTTCTGATCGGGGTGCCCCTTTTCTCTGTGGAGTAGGTCTTGCCAGTTCTCTGAGGGCCCCTCCACCAGAGCGATGGTGTAAACCACAGCCACTCACTTTTTAGGAGCAAAAATCGAAATCTGGAAAGAAAACGGGTGAGATTCTCCAGCCTCCCAGCCGCGTGTTTCCTGCCGACAGGAGGTGGCGCGTTGGTCCTGTCGCTATCAATGTGAATTCCCATTCACGTTACCCCACGCCGGCAGGAAACCTACGGGTGGGAGTGCACTGACGGCGGGACTGGAGAATCCTGCTGACATGAATGGCCGGAGAATTCCAGCCAAGGTGTGAGTCGAGCTGGAAAACTTCACACTGGTTTTCTGTCTCAGCCTGACACAGAGACACATTGTAAAAGTTTAAAGTAAAGTTTATTTATTCGTCACAAGTAAGGCTTACATTAACACTGTAATGAAGTTACTGTGAAATTCCTCTTTCCCCCCAGTATTTCAGATTAATGATCTTTCAACAGAACTATAAGAAGTCGGAGATGTAATTAATTTTAACTCAGTCCAGAGGCAAGGAAAGGGGGAGAAAGACAAAAGGGAATGTTTGTGATCGGGTGGAAGATGGAAGTCATTAAGTGGTGAAACATATAAGGTAAAATGGAGTGGTGATTGACAAGGAAAGAATTAAAATATGTGTCCAGAAAAGGTCCAATGGTTACAGCAGAACTAGTACCAATGCCCGCTGTCTGAGAAAGTGACACTGTCTCCACTGATGCTGTCAGACCTGCTGGGTTTCTCCAGCATTTTCTGTTTTCCTGTCAGATTCCAGCATCTGTTGCATTTTGCCTTTACATTTGGCTGAGAAAGTGGGATGTGTGTTGAACTCAATGCTCAGTGTGAAAGGGTGTAAAAGTACCGAATCAAAAGATTAACACCTGCTGTTCCTTGAGCTTTATTGGAAGAGTTGATGGAGCTGAGGATGGTGAGAGATCAGAACGGTTTACGTTGAAGAATTAAAGCAGCAAGTGAGCAGAAACTCAGGGTCACATTTGCAGACTGACTGGAGGTGTTCAAAAAAGTGATCACTCATTCTGTATTTGCTCTCCGCACTATGAAAGAGAATGCATCATGAGCAGTGAATGCAAAGAACAAAAAAAAGTGCAGCACAGGTCCTTCGGCCCTCCAAGCCCATGCCGATTATGATGCCTGAAATAAACTAAAAAAAACCACCTGCCCTTATTCAGTCCGTATCCCTCTATTCCCTCCCTATTCATGTACCCACCCAGATGCCTCTTAAATGTTGCTCATGTGCCTGTTTCCACCACCTCCTCTGGCAGCACGCTCCAGGCACCCACCGCTCTCTACGTGAAAAACCCGCCCCGCGCATCTCCCTTAAACTTTCAAAAAGCTTTCCACATGGGCAAAAAATAACTGGCTTTATTTTTGACTGGAGTTGCCTTGCCCAGTGGTCTGAAGCCCAAACGACATGACTTGTTTCTTGCGCCTTTTATCTTTTAATGCTGTTCGTCTTCCAGTCACTCATCTGACTCCAAACCCAGACAGCTGTGCTGATGGCAAGCTTAGTTCCGCATGCACGTTAAATGCAAAAACAGCATTTTAATTTCCTGCAATGGGCCTGGTACTCGATTTCATCTATTTTCTACATTAAATGTCCTGAAATTCAATTTTTTAAGGGATGCCATTTTGTCGTCAAGTTAAATTATGTTTCAGTTCATCAAACTGTAATTGAAAACTGTTGACTGTGAAATGTGTCATTGCCCCTCTAATAAGAAGCACAATTCTCAATTATTTGCTACAATATTAGGTACAAGAAAACTCTCCCAAATCATTTACTGAGAAGGATGGTTCGATGATTAAAACTAAAATCTTTAATCATTTCTCCAGCCACTGAATGGCAAGACAATTAATTTTTAAAAAGAAAATTATGTTAGCTGTGTGGGAATGATTATTGAATGTAAATTGTATAACAACTTTAACATGCCTCTGAAGTGCAGGCTATTAATAAACATATTGACAAGAAATGGCCTTACATCTACAAAGTCAGAACCGTAGCAAATCATTTCTCAAATAAATGCATGTGAATAACACACCTTCCTTCATCTCATCTTATCATTGATATGTTGATGGGATGAGATGCAAGTCAGGTGGGAGGAGGCTCAAATGGAATATCAAAACTGGCATTAACTTATTGGATCAAATAGCCTGCTTCTAAGCTCTAAGTTCTGTGTCGTATAAGTGGCATGTCGTAAAGGCGGCACAGTGGTTAGCACTGCTGCCTCACAGCACCAGGGATCCAGGTTCGATTCTGGTCTTGGGTGACTGTCTTTGTGGAATTTGCACCTTCTCACTGTGAGTTTTCTCCTGCACTCCAAAAATGTGCAGTTTAGGTGGATTGGCCACGCTTAATTACCGCTTATTGTCAGGGGATTTGCAAGGTAAATACGTGGGGTTCTGGGGACAGGACCTGGGTGGGATTGTTGTCGGTGCAAGCTTGATGTGTCGAATAGGCCGACTCCTACACTGTGTCCTTCAAATAAAAGCTGCCAAATTTTGAATTTCATTCTACATTTACTTATGTTCCTTATGTTGAGATACAGCCTACAGTATGTGCCATTTAATACTATCATCATCACACTCAATGTTCATTTGTTTTGTCAAGTGTTCAGGGTTTTTATGGGGTTCTTTAGGGCTTGTCTATACCCTCAAAGTAAGGTGCTCAAGACAGTAATTTGTTAAAACTATCACATTTCCAGCTACTTTGTACACATTGGGACCTCCGCACAAGGTTGGAACTTTTCCTCCCTTCAGCTCTCTGTTTCTAAATCATGTGATGATACATTATCATTACGTCAACATCATGTGCTTCTAGTGTTAACCCTTTAGTCTACATCTACTCAATGTTACTCTACTCTTTTTCCCTATATATTTATATCCTCCACTGTAGGCATCAGAGTCATAAATAATGGGGTCTCCTTTTAATAACCCGATAAATGAAAATAACTTCAAATATATATTTAATGTTTGCTGAGATATTGGATGGAAATCTCCCATGCCCCCACCGGCGGAATCAATGACAGTGATCAATGGGAGGTGCACATTCATGATGTGGAGATGCCGGCATTTACCCCAGGTGCAAATTCAGCAGGAGGCCCAAGAATCAGTGTGAAATTACAACTGGATGCTGCCCACCAGGAATCCTGCTGGAGGCTGGCGGGAAGCTGGGCGGCACGGTGGCACAGTGGTTAGCATTGCTGCCTCACAGCGCCAGGGACCTGGGTTCAATTCCCAGCTTGGGTCACTGTCTGTGTGAAGTTTGCACATTTTCCCCGTGTCTGCGTGGGTTGCTCCGAGAGCTCTGGTTTCTTCCCACAGTCCAAAAGATGTGCGGGTTAGGTTGATTGGCCATGCAAAATTGACCCTAGTGTCAGGGGGATTAGGAGGGTAGATATGTGGGGTTACGGGAATAGGGCTTTGATGGGATTGTGGTTGGTGTGGACTCGATGGGCCGAATGGCCTCCTTCTGCACTGTGGGGATTCTATGATTCTATGAAACTGATGGGATGCAGATGAAGACCCGACTGGAATCTTCCTCAGAGGGACAATTCTCCACTTGCCAGAGGGAAAACATGTTGGCCCAGAACACACCTCAGCCGACAGAAGGTCGGAACCTACCTGAGGAAGATCTGGGAGTGCCGCTGGGGTTCATGATGGAGGCCGCCAGTGATCCTGGAGCCTGGAACACCACAGCAGTAGGTGGGGGAAGCATCTATTATGTGGATCTTCCAGATTCAGTGTCATGGAGAAGGTTCATTTTCCAGCCTCTCAGTCTTCCTGAATGTGCATCTTCAAGAATTCCATCTTCTTTCTTCAACAGCGGGTCAGTGATGCCAGGCGCCTTTTAAATATGGCACCGAAATATGTTGGCAGGCATGTGTCATCAATCCCTCCCCACATCAGAAGACAGAGAAAAACCCTTGGATGGATAATTAATTATGCCTAGGATGGAAGATATGGTGTGTTTTCCTTGCACCCTCTGCAACAGGATCACACCCGGTCTCCACCCCTGCCACGGGACCAAGTCCAAGATGGGAGAATTCCACCCAATGTTTCCAATGGTTGGGACTGAGGTGAATTTTAGACTGAATAAGGAGCATGTCTGTTTTGTTGTTGTACAGGGTCAGTCGTGGATCTAGCTGGCTTGACATTTTTTATAAATTTATTTCACAACGAGTGAAACAAGGGTTATCTCTTGACGAGACGTTGTGCGAAATGGGATACTGCTGGCAAAATTTTGGATGAGCTCACATTTACAGTGGTTCCATTTTCCAGCAGTTCTCACCATCTTCAGTTGGATTGTCAACCACAACTCTGAAACTGCAGGTGTTTGAGGAGAAACTATAAACTCGCACCCTGTCAAGTCTTGCTCTGTAACGGTCTCTGGTGTTGCAATACCCATAATTTTTCTGGTTAATTTTGGAGGGGTGGGAAACACAGCCATCAACTTCATCGAATCCCTACAGTGCAGAAGCAGGCATTCGGCCTATCGAGTCTGCACCAACTCTCCAACAGAGCATTCCATCCAGATCCCCAGAACCCCACGTATTTACCCCACTAATCCCATTAACAATTTAGCATGGTGAGTCCACTTAACGCGCACATCTTCAGAACGTGGGTGGAAACCAGAGCTTCTGGCGGAAACCCATACAGACACGGGACCACGTGCAGATGCCACACAGACAGTCACCCAAGGCTGGAATTGAACCTGCATTCTTTGCACTGTGAAGAAGCAGTGCTAACCATTGTGCCACCCTGCCACTTCAAACCCACCACTCCCCCACAAACTCTGAGTCCATCCCCTAACTTTGACACCTAGTCTAACACACCAAGCATTTGATAAAAGCAAAATACTGCAGATGCTGGAATCTAAAACAGAAGCAGAAAATGCTGGAAAATCTCAGCAAGTCTGACAGCATCTGTGGGGAGAGAATGGAGTCAACGTTGAGTCTGGATGAACCTTCATCACAGCTGTCATCCAGACTCAAAATGTTTGGTTCACCAAGCATTTGCCTGGGGATGTTCAGCAAACATCCTGCAGCTTGGTAGTATCATTTACACAAGCCCAAGTATTTGATGTGCTTTGGTCTTAACCATCTGGTGCAAGGAACTGCAGTATAAGGGTGTTCGGGCAGAACAAGTGTTCAATGTGGGCCGGGAAAACGGTCCCGCTCAGGGTATGACATAGTCGGTAAGAGGGGTACAGTCGCCAAGGGGAGAGATCGTCCTGAGTGACTCAGAGACCGAGTGAGTATATTTCAAATGGAAAATCGTTTTCAAATTCAATTTTCGGGTAAAAGTCAGATTCTGACCTCAAACTAACAGCCTTTAAGCAAGTTTAATAGCCGAGTTAAACAGGGAGCTGCTGCAGCAGCAGTTAACTGTTAACTGCCTGGAAGACCTTGCCTGAATAGGTGTTGATTACAGTCACAAGAATCGAAGCAAGGAAACGAGACAGAGACCGAGTGAGTGTATGTGGGAATTTCGATCAAAGTGGGAATTCAGTGCGTAAGAGATGCTTTCTTAAAATTTATTTACTAGTGTCACAAGTAGGCTCACATTAACACTGCAATAAAGTTACGGTGAAAATCCCCTAGGGTAAGGCTTATAGCAAGGAGTGTGCTGAATTTGGAGTTTAGTGAAGGGTGAAAGCTTTTCTCTTCTATTCATTTTCAGCCTCCAGTATTTGATTTCCAATTTGGTCCCCAGCAGAGGAAGTAGATAAGTCAGTAACTGGTTAAATTGCTATGGGTAGAATTTTCCCAAAAAATGGCCAAGGGGGTAATCTTACCAAAAAAAATTCAAAGTGCTGAACGAGTGTAAAAACAGGAGCGAATCACACCCATTTTTGGCGTGCGCTCCCAAATGCAATTGTATGGCACTTAGAAAAAAAGCCCAAATTGTGATTCTTGCCAGCAGGGGGAGTTGGTGGAGCTTTTTCATGCCAGGAAGCTGGCTACTGAGCTCTGGGGGCACCATTGCGCAGGCGCCCTAATCTCCCGGTGCACTGGGAGATGTTACCCGACACCTCGGATACCCCCCTCCAGTCACTGTCCTGGCTGATCCCCAAACTGTCCTCCCAGGTTGCCACTCCAGACATCGCCAAATCCCGATTGGCCTTCAGAACATCGTCCTACCCAATCGCCATTGCAGGCATCGCTGTCCCCTGATCACCGTCCCAGCTGATTCCCCCCAATCACCACCCTGGCTGAAAACATGCCCCCCCCCCCCCGCCAAAACATGCCCTGGCCAGTTGCCACCTCCAATAGCTGCTTGGCTGATCGCCACTCCCAAGCCTGCCCTGCTGATCCCCACATCCCCAATGCATAGGACCACCCTATGGAGCTCTGCCACCTCTTCATCCCACCCCTTCAGGTCCTGCCCCCTTGACACTGCTTGGTGCCCAGTGGGTAGTGCCAGGGTGCAAGGCTGGCGGTTGCAGGCTGGCACAACCAAGGGGCACTGCCCTGCCCCTCAAATGGCCTCCGGTCCACTAGCGAAGCCATCACCTCAGGTCCGCGTTGGTGATGACCATACATGATCCTCGCCAGTGAGCGCCTCCATTGGTGAGCAGGTAAGGACAAGTGTGCCTGGACGATTGCATCCGGGACTCACTAATTACATTGAAATTAACAAATGAATAGTTTGCCGGTAGAACGGGGCCGATAACATCACGAGAGTTGAGAAACTGGGCCCGAGCCCGATTTTTCACCTCTTGCCCAATCTTCCAGGCTCACCACACCGGTCAACTGATGTGGCGAGCTGATAAGGTTGTCCTGAAAGTCTCAGGGCTAACTAAAAACCAATGTTTTTCTCTCCAGAAACACAGCCCGAGTTTTCACACCGGATTTTCTGGCACTTAAGACGCAGAAAATCTGGGGCGGGGTTTACATTGTCACTCCTGTGGGGTGGAGCCTGATAGAGCCGGCCTGGCTGGCTCCACCGAGATCGGGATGCCATCTTTAAAGGGTGTCCCAATCTCTGGACAAAATATAGTTCCCTCAACCCCCCCTTCTGGACATTGAGGACCACACACTCAGACTTCATTGTACCACCAATCTCCCCCCTCCCCCCCAAAACCATGGAAGTACCTGGACAGACTCCACCCCCACCCACGCTGTCATCGGGATTCTCTCTCCTTGCCACTTATCTCCCCCCTCCCCCCGTGCTGTCACCAGCACTCTCCCCTCTTCCCACCCCATCACACAAGAGGAGGTCTGCTCCCCCAGTGGAGAAGGGTTAGCCCCCAGCCAGAACCCGTTGGACACTGCCCACTTCCTGTGCTCCTGGATCTGCGCACTTCACGTACCCTCCAGCAGTGTCTATTTCATGTGCCTCCGAGAGATGCCCACGTGGCACTGTTCACCTTCAGGAGGCACTGCCCAGCCTTGGCCCCCAATCCCCAGGGCCTCCAGGCACCTCTGCACCCCCAGTGTGGTCATCATGATTGGTTTTCATTTTTGAAAACCAGTAGTGATGCGCGCCCACATGACATCACGCCCCGGGGCGGGGAGGTGGAGGTGGAGGATCCAATGTGGGCGGATGCTAGGCCGTAAAGCTATTTAATTTGATTTAAGTTCATGGAAATGAGTTCTGTACCCCTTTCTGGGCATGAATGTGATCACATCATCAGCAGGAAGCTGGAGAAGATCGCAAAATGAGATCTCACCACTGCAAATCGTGAAATGGCTCTCTCTGCGGCCATAACAGGGGTTTGTGCCTGTGGCAAACAGGCCCGGTAAATTCTGCTCTACCCTTTATTAGTATTGTAAGTTTAGCAGTGCTAAAACCCAATGGGAGGTGTCTTTATTAATTATAAACTAATTAATTAACATGTATTGGAGATGGCGGGGGGGGGTGATGTGTTTCAGTTTCAGGGTGTGGGAGTTTCTGGATAGCAGTGTGATCCAGGGTAAACACATCTGTAGCAAGTGCTATTGGCAGCAGGAATCTCGGCTCTATGTATTGAGCTGGAGGCCAAGCTGCAGATTCTGCAGCACATTAGGGCAGGGGAAACTTATCTGGACACTTTATCCCAGGAGATGGTTACACTCCTCGGATAGGGTCTTCTGATTTTGTCAATGCTCAGAGACAAGGGAATGTGACTGCAAGCGAGGCAGGTAAGGGAATCCAGAGGGCAAGAGTCCAGGAGTCTCAGCCCTTGTGATTGTCCAACAGGTTTGAGGATGTTTCAGCTTGTTTGGGTGAGAGTGGGATGGATGAGCAAACTGACCACGGCACCGTGATGCAGGAAGTCATTCAAATGAGGGGAGTTACAGGGAATGTAGTGGTAGTAGGGGACAATATAGTCAGAGGGTTTGATACCGGTCTTTGCAGCAAAGCATGTGAGTCTAAATGGTTGTGTTGCCTGCCCTGTGCCAAGGTTTGGGACATCTGCTCAGGGCTGGAGAGGAACTTGCAATGGGATGGGGAGGTCCCAGTCATCGCGGTCCAGGTACTTATCACAAAGGAAGGATGAAGGAGCAGGTTCTGCATAGTCAGTATGAGGAGTTTGGCATCAAATTAAGAATCAGAAACTCAACAGTCATAATCTCTGGATTATTATCACATGCAAAATGGCACAGAATAAATCAGGTTAGGGAGATGAATGCATGGCCTGAAGACTGGTGTGGGCAAAGTCGGATCCTGTTCATGGGGCACTGGTACCAGTACTGGGGAAATTGGAACCTGTACTGTTTGGACAGTCTACACCCAAACCATAGAATCCCTCCAGTGCAGAAGGAGGCCATTCGGCCCATCGAGTCTGCACCGACCACAATTCTACCCAGGAACTATTCCCGTAACCCCTCATATTTACCCTGCTACTCCCCCTGACACTAGGGTTAATTTAGCATGGCCAATCAACCTAACCCGCACATTTTTGGACTGTGGGAGGAAACCTGAGCACCCAGAAGAAGCCCCGCAGACACGGGGAGCATGTGCAAACTCCACACAGACAATGACCCGAGGCCGGAATTGAACCCGGGTCCCTTGCGCTGTGAAGCAATAGTGCTAACCACTGTGCCACCGTGCCGCCCATGCCAGGATGAGTGTTCTTGCAAGCCACTTAACTAAGGAAGTAGAGAGAGTTTAGAACTAAATAGTGAGAGTAAGGGATGAAATTTGGGGAGATGTGGTCAATAAAAGAGTAGGGACAAGGTTAAAGAGAAAAGTATTATTTATGAGAAATGAGAAACAGACTGTGACAGGAGTGCAAATCTAACAGTAAATCAATAGATGAGACTAAAGGCTATCAAAAAAGTAAAGGGATAAAACTAAAGCTCTTTATCTGAACGCACAAAGCATTCAAAACAAAACACATAAACTGAGGGAGTACATAAAAATAAATAAATAGGATTTTAAGCCATTACAAGGACATGGCTGCAGGAGGACATAGATTGAGACCTTAATATTGAAGGGTACAGGACGTTTAAGAAAGACAGGAAGGGAGGAAAGGGTGGAGGGATGGCCCTGTTAGCTAATTATGGTAATAGCACAATAGAAAGGGATGACCTGAGTTCAGGAAACCAGGATGTGGAGACAGTTTGGGTAGAGAAGAGGAACGGGAAAGGCAAGAAGTCACTTGTGGGAGTTGTGTTCAGGCCTCCTGACAGTAATCACATGGTCATGCAGAGCATAAAGGAAGAAATATTGGAGCTTGTCAGAAAGGCACAGCAATAACCATGGGAGATTTCAATCTATGTATAGACTACGTATCGATGGTCAAAGGTAGCCTGGTTGAGGAGTTCCTAGAATGTTTCTGGGATAATTTCTTAGAAGACCATGTTCTGGAGCCAACCAGAGAGCAGTCTACACTATACCTAGTATTGTGCAATGAGATGGAATCAACTAATGCAATAATGAAGGTGCCCCTTGCTAGCAGCGACCTTAATATGATTTAATTTTACATTCCATTTGAGGAAGAGCGGAGTCGGTCTGAGATTATGTTTTACAACTTAAATAAGGGCAATTATGAGAGCATGGAAGCTGAGCTGGTGAAACTCCATTGGCTAATTAGCTTAAGGGCTAGGTCAATAGAGATGCAATGGCAAAAATTTAAGGAGATAGTTAAGAAAACGCAATAGATGCACTCCAATGAGTAAGACAATGTCCAATGGATGGACTTACTCGTTGGAATTCTACTGCCCCCCTGCCATGGAATCAGAGCTGGTGAGGGGCGGACAACGGAAATGTCCATTGATCTCAGGTGGGAATTTCTGGTCTTGCTCGAGCGAGGCTGCAAAATCCCACCCACAATCCATGATTAACCAGGAAGGTTAAAGAAACGATCAACTCAAGCTTAAAGAAGACATCTGATTGTTCAAAGATGGGTGACAGGTTGAAAGGTTGAACTGAATGGAAGGAACAGCAAAAGAGGACTAAAAGAGGGAAAAATTAGACGACCAGAGAAGGCTCCCAGACATATAAAAACATACTGTGAGAGTTTTTATAAATATTTTCGAAAGAAACAAGTTAGCAAAGTGAGCATTGGTCCCATAGAAAGTGACCTGGAGAATTGATGATGGATAACAAGGAAGTGGCAGATGAATTGAACAGATATTTTACATCAGCCTTCTCTTTAGACAATACAAGTAGCATCCCAGAAGCATCGGGAAATGGAAGGGAGGAAATCAGGAAAATTACAATCACCAGAGTAGAAGTAGAGTAAATTATTGCAGCTACAGGATGACAAGTTTCCAGGTCCTAGTGAACTTCATCCTAGAGTCTTAAAAGAAGTGGCTCGTGACATAGCTGATGCATTGGTTTTAATTTTCTGAATCTCCAATGTCTTAGGTTATAGAGCAGAGTTAAAAGACTTTGACAAAGGATCCCAGGAAGCAGAGGAATTGCCCGTCAGAATTTCAAACATCCCGGGCAATTTGCACAGTCACTGCTTTGGGACTTCCAAATGGTCCTGTAGCCTATCATGTGAGGTATGTCTGCTCTCCCACTATCAGGAGATTGGAACATCTGAGCCATAAATTCAGGAAATACTCAAACCTTCCTCACAAACTGAGTACTGAAAGTATTGCTCTCTTTCATGTCTTGTTTTAACTCTGCAAGAACACTTCAGCTCAGTCAGGGTGTCCTGCTTTTGTAAGATCCATCTACTGGATTCAACCCCTCTCCGAGGTTCCCTATTGAGGTTTGCATGGCAATTGCTTGGGAAGTGTAAACTTTTCATGGGCAACTGCCCTGCACTGGGAATCATCCCCAAAAATTGAGATTTAAATCACAAACTTTAGATGGTTCTGACTGTGTTGTGTCAATAGTTGCACAGAAAATATTAAAAGAATTAAAACCTCTCCTGACTTTTTGGTAACTGTTTTACAGACGCACACCAACGACACCTCTTCCCCCCCCCCCCCTCACAGTGGGACTCCCCAAGCACCCCTGAAGGGACCCCCCCATCCATGGAGCTCCCCCCCACAGAACTTCCCCCAACCACTCTCCCAGGCCCAGTCTGACCCAGTCCAAGGCCTATCCGATCTGGCCCAGCCTGACCCAAACACACCTGCAAACCCCCAAGCTCCGAGCTGACTACTTCCACCCCCCTCAAATCCCCCACCACTAAATCCTACCCACTTACCTTATATGCTTTGTTTGCCAAAGAGAAATTTTTCAACTCCAATGTGGCTCCTCCTCAGAACTGAAGAGAGGTAGAAATGTGATAGGTTTTATGTTGTTGACAAAAGAGTGAAGGGATCATGTGGAACCACATGGAAGGTCAGGGAGAGGTTAGAGTCTGAGAGAGATTAAATACCAGAGATGTCATGGACCAAAGGGCAAAGAGAGTGGTAATGGCAGTAGTAAAGAAACAAAGCATTCGTCCAGAGTAGGTGTTAATGACAGAATAAAGATGAGTTCTGTCTGAAAGTAAAAACTTAAAAACAAGATACAAACTGGCACTTGGGGAGAAAAAAAATGAAAATGGAGGAGAGAGCTCATGGTCTGAAAACGTTGAACTCAACTTGAGTCTAGATGGCTGTGAAGTGTTTGATTGGAAGATGAGGTCCTTGCGTTGGGCTTCACTGTAACATTGCAGAGGACAGAAACATGAGCATGAGAGAAAGTTGGTGAACTAAAATGACAACTGACAAGAAGGTCAGGGTTATGTTTGCACTGTGCAGAGGTATTCCATAAAGTGGTCACATGGTTTGCGTTTGATCTCCTCAATGTAGTGGAGAGCAATATTGTGAGCAGTCCCATACAGTAAATTATATCAAAAGAAGCATATGTAAATTGCTGCTTCACCGAGAAGGATTGTTTGGGGCCTTAAGCAATGAGGAAAGAAAAGGTAATGGGACAGGTATTGTACCTCCTGCGATTGCATGGGAAGGGTGTCATGGGTAGGGGATAAGGTGTTGGGTGCTACAAGAGTGGACCATGGTATTGCTGAAGGAGCAGTCCGGGGAGGTGAAGATGTGTTTGGTGATGACATCGTGTTGGAGATGGTGGAAATGGCAAAGGATGAGCCTTTGAATGTAAAGGCTGGTGGGATGGAAAGTGGGGACAAGTGAAACCTGAGGGAGGGGAAGGAGTGAGGGCAGAGGTATGGAAAATGGACCAGATGCGGTTGAGGGTCCTGTAAACCACAGGGGGGGCGGGGGGGCGTTGGGGGTGGGGGGGGGGGGGCAATCCTTGGTTGAGGGCAAAAGGAGACGTATTGGAATTACTGTTGTGCAAGGTCGCAATGCAGCAGACATGGTGAAACTGGGAGAATGGTGTGGGGTCCTGAAAGGAAGCAGGGTGTGAGTGAATGTAGTCCAGAAGGGGATATGGTTTAATTCGGATCCAACAGAGTGATGGGGTTTCAATGAAGGTGGTGTGGGTAGGGATGGGGTGGGTGAAGAGAAAATGTAAGTAGATTATAATTCATCACAGTGTCTCTCATTTGGACATTTATGCCAACATTCCCACTAACCAGTGATCCTGCTGGAAAGACATGAGGACTGAATGATGACTGACCTGACCTTCCCCCTCCTTTCTCTAAAACTGAATAGATTACCAATGCTTCGTGCTTACATATGAACGATAGTCATTTAGACAAAGAACAGAAGGGTGATGCACACCGCTGGTACCTGAACAATAAGCTAACAAGGGAAGAAATACTAAAGGGAAAATGGTTGTCCATCCTAATGAAAGCTGCTTACATTGAAACAAACAGTCATTTGTTTGCATTATTCACCTGTTAATTGAAGCAGAAGGTGTACTTCACCTTTGATTATCTTCTATTTAGACCATTATCTTGTGACATTGATATAGTAGACATAACACACATGTCTCCCGTTAGATGTGTCCTTGGACCTGTAAGGCTGAGTAAGTATTCGTATGACCACAGTCATAAATCAGCTCTGCCCATCTCTTCTTTGTTATAATTTCTTGAACTTAGTCAAGAAACATTGCTTTCTCCACCCTTAGTGCTTATAGGATCAGACCATGCCAGATTTTCCTTGACTGTATAGCAGTCATAATGCCATAAACAGAGGGAGGCAATGGCCAATTCGTGTTATCGCTGGATTATTAATCCAGAAATTCAGCTCATGTTCTGAGGATCCAGATTCGAATCCCGCAGATGGTGGAATTTGAATTCAATTTTTAAAAATCTGGAATTAAGAATCTACTGGTGACCATGAAACCATTGTCGATTGTCGGAAAAACCCATCTGGTTCACTAATGTCCTTTAGGGAAGGGAATCTGTCGTGCTTACCTGTGACATGTGACTCCAGAGCCACAGCAATGTGGTTGACTCTCAACTGCCCTCGGACAACTAAGGATGGGCAATAAATGCTGGCCAGCCAGCGACTCCCATGTCTTAAAAATGAATTTAAAAAAAAATCATCAACTTTCTTTATTTACCTGTTGTGATCATCTCAGTAAGAAGTTTAACAACACCAGGTTAAAGTCCAACAGGTTTATTTGGTAGCAAAAGCCACACAAGCTTGACTGTATAGCAGTCTCAGTCATAGGATTCTACAGTATGAATTTAACACAAATGTCTCTAGCTGTCAATTAACAGCATTTCCAGATCAGCCTTTTTGATGAGAGGCGAGCATTGGGTGGACTGAATAGATCAGCATGAAGTGGCAGGTGGGGAGGCATTTCAAACATTTTCTCTAATTTTGTGTTTTGTTGTAAGTGGTGGATATGTGGAAGAGCGATGTTTGCCAGGGCAGGGAGCCAAGGGAGTGGAAAAATCCATGGAAATCATTGGACATGACAGATAAGTATTTGGTGTCAAACCCAGCGCAGCAGCTGCCTGGTTTCAACCTTCCATCCTCTGCAGGTTCAGGACCGGCCATGGCTCCTGCTTTTCCATCTTCCACAGATGGGGCATTCGTGTCAGCCACTTTGTGAGAGAGAAAACTATGCACCACATCATCGAAAAGTGTCCAATCCATAGTCTCAGCAGAGGCCAATCTGCCCGCAACCCAGCAGGACTGGAACAAACTGCTTGGCTTAAGGACTTTGCATTCACTAAATAATTAACAGTATACAGAATTTCTGAAAAATTCTCATTTTGAATCTCAGAAATAATGACTTTTCCAGACACACTTTAAAGCAAAGTACTAAAATTTAATCACTTTATGGTTTTGCAATAATTCTGTTCTGAAAATAATTGGCACAAAATCTTCAAAATGACCAAGATAATAAGTTCCCGCTTTCACTTTGAAAATGAACCCTTTAATGTCTCTGATAAATCTGAAGCTAAACATGTTAATAGACTTTTAGGTCAATATCATTTGCAGAGACAAGTTTCTTTTACACTTGGGTCAGATTAGGTAAGATTACATTTAGGTAAGATTGGCATCTTAGTTATAAGTGTTGTATAGCATATAAAATGAGCTCACATCTCCAATTAAACCATTTGCCGGAACCACGTATTAAATTGGCCTTTGTTTTCTTTCCTCCTCTCATAGAAACATAGTATGGAACATGGAGTATTGTGTGCAGTTCTGGTGACCACACTACCAGAAGGATGTGGAAGCTTTGGAGAGAGTGCAAAGAAGGTTCACCAGGATATTGCCTGGTCTCGAGGGTGTTGACTGTGAGGAGAGGTTGAATAAACTAGGATTGTTTTCACTGGGAAGACGGAGGCAGAGAGAAGACCTGATAGAGGTCTATAAAATTATGAGAGGCATAGACAAGGTAGATAATCAGAGGCTTTTTCCTATGGTGGAAGTGTCAATTACAAGGGGGCACAGATTCAAGGTAAGAGGGGGAAAGTTTAAAGGAGATGTAAGGAGTAGGTTTTTCTCGCTGAGATTGGTGGGTGCCTGGAACACGCTTTCAGAGGAGGTGGTGGAAGCAGGCACATTAGTAACATTTAAGAGGCATGGATGGGTACATGAATAGGGAGGGAATAGAGTGATACAGAACACGTAAGGGCAGGTTTTGTTTTAGTTTAGTTAGGGCATCAAGATTGGCACAGGCTTGGAGGGCCAAAGGGCCCGTTCCTGTGCTGTACTTTTCTTTGTTCTTTGTTCTTTGTTCTCAACATAGAAACTGGAGGCAGCAGTAGGCCATTCAGCCCTTCGAGCCTGCTCCGCCATTTATTATGATCATGGTTTATCACCAAATTCAATACCCTGATCCCTTTATTCCCCAAGAGCTATATCTAATTTCTTCCTGAAATCACAGAATGCTTTGGCCTCAACTACCTTCTGTGATAGTGAATTCCACACATTCACCAGCCTTTGGGTGAAGAAATTTCTCCTCACCTCAGTTCTAAAAGTTTTACCCCTTATCCTCAAACTATGACCCCGAGTTCTGGATTCCCCCACCATCGGGAACATTCTTTCTGAATCTACCCTGCCTAGCCCTGTTAGAATTTTATAAGTTTCTATGAGATCCTCTCTCACTCTTCTAAATTCTTTACATTTCAATTTTCTTTCCTTTCCCTTCCTTTCATCTGCAACTCTCCCTTCCTCTCGCTTACAGATTCACTCAGTCTGCAAAAAATGACGAATGGCTGATGTGAGGGACGTTTCATATCAAACTGAGACCGCAGACAGGGCCTTGCTTAACGTGTGATCTGAAAGATGACCCCATTGATAGTTCAGCACTCCCTCAGTGCTGCATTGAACCATCAGATTAGATTCTGTCCTCAAAGTCTCTTCGGCAGTATTTGAACTCACAACCTTCACACTCACAGCTGAGTGTGCTACTTACTGAGCCACAGCACGGAAGGGCAGCACCTAGAGCTGTCATGAACCCTACTCTCAACCATTTTTGGTGATGTTAAGTTTAAAAGAGATGTACGGGGCAAGTTTTTCACATGAAAGGTGAATGCCTGGAACGTGCTGCCCGAGGAGGTGATGGAAGCAGAATTTATAACAACGTTCAAGAGGCATCTGGATCGATACATGAATAGGCAGCGAATAGAGGGATATTGACCATGTAGAGGCACAAAAATATTAGATGAGAGAGGCATCTGTGTCAGCACTGAAAGGCCAGTTCCTGTGCTGTACTGTTCTTTGTTCTATCTTTAAATCAGTTTCTATTGGGAGTAACAGTTGGCAAGTGTGTCTGAATTCCATTCATTCCTTTTATGGGGAATGGGCTGACCTCTGAAACATAAATGCACTAGAATTCTACAGCACCGCCCACCATGGAATCAGAGCGGGCGAGGGGTGGACAACGGAAATGTCCATTGACCTCGGGCGGGAATTTCCGGTCTCACTCGAACGAGGCTGTAAAGTCCTGCCCATGGTTTTAATTCAATGTTAACAGAAATTCCTTTCAGGGTAGAGTGTTACATGCCATGCTGATAAACCTTAGGCTATCCAATTTAATATCAGGAAACGTAATTAGCTAAAGCAAACAAAAATCAATTCAAAATGCGAAGAGAGAAACAAAATGGCTGGAATTCTCCGGTCTCTCACGCCCCACTGCTACTGCCAGCAAGAATGGACAATTTGGCGCTCAGCCAAATCTCCATTCACGGCAGCGGAACTGGAGAATCTCAGCCGCAGGTGAGGTCGGAGAATTCCAGCCAATATTTGGGCAAGTGACATCCATACAGAAAATTTAATGTTCAATATGGCTCTGATATAACATTCTCCAGTTCCTGACAACACATTATTTCTGAATAATTATAGAATCCCCCACAGGGCAGAAGGAGGCCATTTGGCCCATCGACTCTGCACCAACAATAATTCTACTTAGACTATATCCCCATAACCCCACATATTTACCTCGCTAATCCCACCAAACTAAGCATTCCGGGACACTAAGGGGCAATTTAGCACAGCCAATCCACCTAACCCGCACATCTTTGGACAGTGGGAGGAAACCGGAGCATCTGGAGGAAACCCACGCAAACATGGGGAGAACGTGTAGGCTCCACACAGACAGTGACCCAGGCTGTAAGGTAGCAGTGCTAATCCTGCAGTCACACATCAGAATCTTCAATCAGTTTGCACACGTGTCACCTTTCAAACATGTGGTATGCAATGAAGAACGCTAACAAGGAAATGTTGTCAAAAGCAGAATAAAATAATTAACTGAATCAGTGGAGATAATTGGCCCAGAATCTCCTGCAATATATTGACGTCATAGATCGTAAATATAACATTTTGCACACTAATTTTGCTGTTTCTAACCTTACTCCACAAATTTCCTGAGGTGAAGTTGCCAGCATTGGACTGCGATGGGCACAGGAAGAAGTCTCACAACACCAGGTTGAAGTCCAACAGGTTTATTTGGAATCATGAGCTTTCGGAGCGCTGCTCCTTCATCAGGTGAGTCACTGTTGGACTTTAACCTGGTGCTGTGAGACCTCTTACCATAAATTTCCAGATCAAGTCATGAAAATAGGCTGTCACGAGCATAGTGATGAAGCAGAAATGCCAACCATCCAACAGCCTCAGCAATATTGGTGAATGAACTTCCCAATTATTATTGGCAAATCAAAGTTCACATTTATTCCATTCAAAAAATCACAGTTCAGCAATCTCAAAACTATCTTTCTACAGAGCCAAGAAATTAAACATTTATTTTTAAACTCTTCAATAAAACAAGTAGACGTAATATGCACTTAAACTTTTTCAAAAATATGCAATGCACGTTTTACAATAAATACATTTAATTGGCACAGTCTTCTCGTAATTAAAAAAGAGAGTACCATTTAGTGGTGTATTGTTTGATTCTAATCCCAAGATGGGGGTCATAATTTTGTTAGAAAACGCGATAATAAAATCAATTTAAATGCAAGTGAAACCTCTCCTTATTAGACAAGACCCAATTTATAAATAAACATTGCAGACATTTAATAGAAATTTAAACAAAAGTCATTCAGCGATCAAGCACAAGCTTGTCTAAATTAAGGTGCTTTGAGTTTAAAGCAGGCATAGTTTTATGGGGCAGTGATCCCATTAAAAAATTAGTGTGCGGTTTTAAACACAAAAGATGTTTCGCATATTCTTTAAAATGTATGACCTTAATGGAAAAGTATTGAATCCATATTTAATAGTCAAGTCATTCAGTAATGTATTGAGTGAGACAAAAACAAAGACCAATGCAACGCATGAATTTAACCAGGGGAATATGGCCTTTTGGGCATTGAACCAAATAAGTGTGTCACAGATTGCTTTCACTACCAAAGATGGTCCCATTTATTTGGGATCCACAGGAAGCTAAAGTCCTACTCCCTAACCCTTCACAAGTGTAAGCACTGTCTGAAGATTATAGTTACTTGCAGTTAGGTTGAGGGGATGTTGAATTACATGTTCTGAATTGCAATTGTGTATGTTTTATTGGGAGATAATTCGAACAGACCACACAGATCTTTCATCTGGAGTTAGGTTATTGAAGAAATAATCAGCGCAAGTTACTGGTCTCTTGAATAACTGGATTCACTCTTGTCCTAAAGCAAGCCCGATAAATAGAAACATAGAAGGCCCTTCAGCCCACAAAGTTGTGCCGAACATGTCCCTACCTTAGAGATTACTAGGCTTACCTATAACCCTCTATATTACTAAGTTCCATGGACTTATCTAAAAGTCTCTTAGAAGACCCTATCGAATCCGCCTCCACCACCGTTGCTGGCAGCCCATTCCACGCACCCACCACCCTCTGAGTGAAAATCTTACCCCTGACATCTCCTCTGTACCTACTCCCAAGCACCTTAAACCTGTGTCCTCTTGTGGCAACCATTTCAGCCCTAGGAAAAAGCCTCTGACTGTCCACTCGATCAATACCTCTCAGCATCTTATACACCTCTATCAGGTCACCCCTCATCCTTCATCTCTCCAAGGAGAAAAGGCCGAGCTCACTCAACCTATCCTCATAAGACATGCCCCCCAACCAGGTAACATCCTTGTAAATCTCCTCTGCACCCTTTCTATGGCTTCCACATCCTTCCTGTTATGATGCGACCAGAACTGAGCACAGCACTCCAAGTGGGGTCTGACCAGGGTCCTATATAGCTGCAACATTATCTCACGACTCCTAAACTCAATTCCTCGATTGATGAAGGCCAGTACACCATACGCCTGTTGTATTTGAAAAGATAAATGTACTCAGTGTGACAAGGACTGGATAGTATTGCACGTACACTCTAAACATGTCAATGTTCCAACATCTACTCCTTTCCATTTAAGAAAAAGGTTCTTTCACTCAGAGGTAGACTAAAATCAGTTTTGCTTATGTTTCAAACTGATATTCAACCCTAAATCATACCTCAGTTCGGCCATCAAAGGTCTGTCAGTGACACTGCTTCTCAAGGTAGCATTAACACAGAAAAATTGTGATTGCAATTGATTTCAATGGATGCTGAGGAATAAATATCTGCTCACTATTTTGTTGGAGGTAATGGTGGAAGGATGAAAACAATGGTATAACGTGTGTAATAGTGATTTACACCAAAGTTTACTGGGACTTGTATGCTGTAAAATAACCCTTATGACAAAGATGAGACATTGCAATGATGCAAGTCACCAGGAAATTGTAGGCCGGTTCCACCTGAATGCTTTGTAACTCTCCATACTGATGCAGTTAGCCCATTGGAACCATAATCTCCTAATTGCACAGCAATAAGTCACATTTTCATTCATGACAGTCAAAGGTATACTTTTTTAAGTTTATTTATTATTGTCACAAGTGGTCTTACATTAACACTGCAATGAAGTTACTGTGAAAATCCCCTGGTCGCCACATTCCGGCGCCTATTCGGGTACACTGAGGGAGAATTTATCAAGGCCAATGCACCTAACCAGCACGTCTTTCGGAGTTTGGAAGGAAACCGAAGCACCCAGAGGAAACCCACGCAGACACACTGAGAACGTGCAAACTCTACATAGAAAGTGACCCAAGCTGGGAATCGAACCCTGGTCGCTGGCACTGTGAGGCAGCAGTGCTAACCACCATGCCACCATGATTATTATGGACTTTTCGATTTATAACTTTCTATAGAAGTGGAGGACAACTATATTGCAACATACCCAACCTGCACTGAATCCCAACATGTACCTTCTTTCACCTCACACCAAGGGGGTGAATCCACACAGGCTCAAATTTTAATCCTGTTGTAAAACTGTCATGAATTATTCAGGAAGTGGAAGATTTGAAGCACGTTTTGTTCACAAATTGAATTAGATTACCTGAAGAAAAATTAGGGTAATCCTAATTTTATGATGCTTATGCATGCCTTCCTTAGAAATTCCCCTCTCATTGGGAAAACACTTGAATCCATTTTTAAGGAGGCAGTATCAGGACATTTAGAAATTCATAATATATCCAGCAGAGTCAACATGGTTTTGCGAAACGTAAATGTTGTTTGACTAAGTTATTACAATTCTTTGAGGAAGTAACAGCCAAGGTGGACAGCACGGATGTGGACAGTTGGATTCCCAAAAGGAATTTGATGAGGTGCCACATCAAAGGCTATGTCACAGAATAAGAATTCATGGTGTAGGGAGTAATGTATAAGCATGGGTAGAGGATTAGTTAGCTAACAGGAAGCAGAGAGTGGGGATAAATGGGTCATTTTAGAATTGACAAGCTGTTACTAGAGTACCTTGGTAATTGACGATGTGGAGATGCTGGCATTGGACTGGGGTGGGCACAATAAGAAGTCTCACAACACCAGGTTAAAGTCCAACAGGTCTATTTGGAATCACGAGCTTTCAGAGCACTGCTCCTTCCTCAGGTGAAGAGCAGCATTCCGAAACTTGTGATTCTAAATAAACCTGTTGGACTTTAACCTGGTGTTGTGAGACTTCTTATGGTAATTAATGCAGTGGCTTCCAATTATTTACAATCTGTATCAGAGGTCTGGGTGAAGGGACTGAATGTATGATAGCTAAGTTTGATGATGACACAAAGATAGGTTGGAAAGTGAATTGTCAAGAGGATATCAAGAGTCAATGAAGAATTTAGGTTAAGTAACTGGGCAAAATTTTGGCTGATGGCACATAATTTGGGAAAATGTGAATTGGACCAATTTGGCAGGAAGAGTAGAAAATCAGCATCTTATTTAAAAGTTGAGAGATTTCAGAACTCGATGGTACACAGGGATCTGGGTGTCCTGGTAGATGAACCGCAAAAAATTAGTATGGACGTACAGCAAGTGATTAGGAAGACAAATTGGATGTTGCTATTTATCGCAAGAGGAAGCAAGTATAAATGGAGGGAAGTGTTTCCAAAGCTATACGGAGGCTTAATGAGATCACATCTGGAGTACCATGTACAGTTTAAATCTCTGCTTAATAAATGATTTGATCACATTAGAAGCAGTCCAGAGAAGATCCCCTTGACTAATTCCTGAGATGAAGGGGTTATCTTATAAGGAAAGATTGGGCCTATACACGCTGGAGTTCATAAGAGCCAGAAGTGATCTTGTTGAAACATATAAGATCCTGTGGGGACTTGACAGGGTGGATCCTTAGTGGAGTCTAGAAATAGGCGATGCAGTTTAAATGTTAGGGGTCTCCCATTTCAGACTTGAGGATAGTTGTTTCTCTGAGGGAGTTGTTAGTCTGTGGAATTGTATTCTCCGGAGAGTTGTGGAGGCTGGGTCATTGAATTTATTCAAGGATGAGTTAGATTTTGATCAATAAGGGAGTCAAGGATGAGAGGGGCAGAGAGGAAAATAGAATTAATGCCACAATTAGATCAGTCACGATCTTATCGAATGCAGAGAAGGATTGAATCGCTGATTGGCCTATTTCTGCTCCTAATTAATGTAGTCTTGTGTGTTCTTATTTGCCACCTCATGCCCCCCAATCACTCCATGCCCTGTCATAACCTGCATACCCCATAGCAGAGTACAACTTTTGACATGAACAGATAATTAAAGCACAGAATGTACAAGTGAGGTGTATTATTGATGGTAATTACTCTACTAGAATGCTGCATGAGTGCTTCAGATGATGACACTCAAACAGATCTTATCCACCCTTCAAGAGCGTTTATGTCTACAATCTTAATTTGTCACTTTCACTCTGCGGATTCCGGCCCTTACGACAGCCAAAGTGTGGTCTGTTTGAATGGAGCACTAAGTTCCGATGACCCTGCTGAGTTTAGGTTTGCCCACCATGTGAGTAATGGCCTGCCCTCTTCCCTATTGACAGATAAGGGACAAGGGCTTCTGCATTTGAGTGCTGCCTTTCACTTTTAAAGATCACAGAATCTTCCTGACACTCTGAAAATCTGGCTCTTGCTCTTACGAAATGTAATTCATGTTGGAGATCTTTGGAAAATTGTTTTTCACTTTCTGTCTCTTATCTCTCTCCCTCTCTTTTCACCACATCTCCCTTTCCTCCTTTATTTATTTATTTTTTCTTTCTGGACATGAATTTACATTAAATATTCTAATTCATACTTCCTGGCTTAGACTCTTGATGTCTCAGTAAGGATTCTTCAGTTTAATTGATTGAAGAAGTTTGCTATTCCTTGCCTTGGACTCACACACCATGGACAGTATGTAGCAGGAGCCATGCTGAAATGAATCTCCAGCAAGTATGAGTTGTTCCAAAGCTCATGAGAACCCTGTGGGGTAGCTGTACGCTTCATAAACAGTACTGTTCCTTCACGGCCGACCCTGAAATAACCAGTGGTGGGAACTCCATGGTACTTCTAAATTACTATCTTGTTTCCTCCACTGTAAGGTCCTTTAATTTATTTATCACTCTTGTCTTCAGAGAGCGAAATTTGACTTTGAGCTTGGATGTTGTGGACAAGGTTAAACTCAATATTGTAATAAAATCAGTCAGTCCTCATTATTGACGTATTGAAAAGGAACATTAACGACATTGCTGTAGGTTCCTTGGTACAGAGAAACTCCTTGTATTCTTTCTTGAAATGTAAGTACAAGTACGAGCAGCCAATGTTCAAATCTAAGAAGCTTCCCTTTGAAGGTGATGAAAGTGGAAGCACTCATGCAGCATTCTAGAATAATTAGTCTGATTAATGATGCATCTCACTTAAACACTCAATACTTCAATTACCTTCTCATGTTCAAAGTTGTATTCTGTTACCCCTGTGAAACACAAAAGGATAAGGAACCACATGTGTTGTCTGTAATGATGTGTAGTATATCAGAATTGCAAATTGTTCTCCTGATTATTTCAATCTGAATTCTACTAGCCAAGTTTAAAGCGCTTGTCCCTACGTTTCATGACCCATCTTCCCTCTTGATGATTAATAAGACATCTTGGTAGATCCAGCAACATGTTTGCTATGCATCCAAAGGAAAAAAAAATGCATTTAATCTTTGTGATTTTTTTTCTTGACTATCAATTTTTTTGCACTTTACCCTTGGAGATAAGATGAAGAATTATGGCGCCAAGGAAGAAAAATAGTCTAATAGGAATGAATTTATATTTTAATAGGCTGATTTTATCTGAGGCCTGACTTTAAGAGAGTGCACTATTTTTTGTCACTTATCTGATTACTTTGATATCTACACCATGCAATTATTTAACCTCTCATTCCTGTTCAGTATGGTGATTTCACTGATGTTACGGGTCTGTCTAAGTTCTAGTCATGTTAAAGGAACATGGGCTAAAATGTCAAGTGATGATTAAGTGTAGAGGGTGGCACAGTGGTCAGTTAGCACAGCTGCCTCACAGCATCTGGGACCCAAGTTCAGTTCCAGCCTCTGGTCACTGTTTGTGTGGAGTTTGCACATTCTCCCCGTGTCTGCATGGGTCACCTCCGGGTGCTCCAGTTTCCTTCCACACTCAAAAGATGTGCGGGTTAGGTTGATTGGCCATGCTAAATTGCCCCTTAGTGTCAGGGAGAGTAGTAGGGTAAATAAGTGGGATTACAGGGATAGGGCCTGGGTGGGATTGTTGTTGGTGCAGGCTCGATGGGCCAAATGGCCTCCTCCTGCACTGTAGGGATTCTAGGATACTGGAAAAACTTGCACGTGAAATAATTTGCCTGATTTAGTTTTGTTAGTCACTTGCATTGTAACATTTGGGTGGCATGGTGGCACAGTGGTTAGCACTGCTGCCTCACAGCGCCAGGGGCCCGGGATCGATTTGCGGCTTGGGTTACTGTCTGCGCAGAGTTTGCATGTTCTCCCCGTGTCTGCGTGGGCTTTCTCTGGATGCTCCAGTTTCCTCCCACAGCCCATCAACTCCCACCGTGATGGCCTCACTGGCAGAACCAGAGGACATTGAAGGCCCCCTGGGACATCAGGGACAGAGGGGGGGTGGGGGGGAGGGGTGGTGGTGGGGGGGGGGGGGGTGCCCCTTGGGAGTGCCAAGGGGACAGGGCCTGAGGGTGCAGGGCTACGATCAGTCTGGGTTTGGGGTGAGGGTGGCGGGATGAGTCTGGGCCGGTTGACCATGAAGGCCAGCTATAGCTGGGGGGTGGAGGGAGGCAGAGCACAGTGATCTGCACATGCGCAATGGTGCTCTCTGCTGCTTTCAGCTGGCTTTTCTGCGATCTAGGCCCCGCCTACTCCCCCTCCTGGTGGTAATCAAGTTTTGCCTCATTTTTTTTACTAAGTCAGGAAAGGTTCAGTTTTTAAGTCATCCAAAAGAAGTTGAATTTCGCCCGTTTTCACGTGATTTACCAGGATGTTTCCTGAATTGGAGAGTTTTAGTTATGAAGAGAGATTGTACAGACTGGGGTTGTTTTCCTTGGAGCAGAGGAGACTGACGGGGGGGACATCATTGAGATGTATCAAATTATGAGGGACATAGATTGGATTGGAGGAAACTTTTTCCCTCGGTGGAGGGATCAATGACTAGGGGACATAGATTTAAGGTAAGGGGCAGGAGGTTTAGAGGGGATGTGATGAAAATACCCTTTTGCCCAAAGGGTAGTGGGAGACTGGAACTCACTGCCTGAAAGGGTAGTGGAGGCAAGAGACCCTTTAAGAATGCACTTGTGATGCCAAGGCATATACAAGGCTATGGACCAAGTGCTGGAAAATGGGATTAGAATCGTTATGTGGTATGTCTTTGATTGGTGCAGACATGCTGGCCAAAGGGCTCTTTTATGTTCTTATAGAAACAAAGAAATTAGAAGCAGGAGTAGGCCATTTGGCCCTTCGAGCCTGCTCTGCCATTCATCTTGATCATGGCTGATCATCGAATTCAATATCCTGATTCCCCCCTTTCTC
Organism: Mustelus asterias; assembly: GCF_964213995.1. Lineage (NCBI taxonomy): Eukaryota > Metazoa > Chordata > Chondrichthyes > Carcharhiniformes > Triakidae > Mustelus > Mustelus asterias. The sequence goes on from NC_135821.1 coordinate 46,042,166, forward strand.
CCATCTCCCTTGATCCCTTTAGCCCCAAGAGCTATACTTAATTTATTTAAGAAATATAGAAACCAGAAGCAGGGCATAGAAACTAGAAGCAGTGTATGAGGTGTTCATCGAGGTATACAGTGTTCTGTTTTTCTCTCTGACTCCTGGGGGCTTAAAACAATGTTGAGAGTGGGTCTGAGAGCCAAGGCAGGCCTTTTCACCAGTGCAGCTCTGTATTCACATTCCTCACACGTTCTATCATCACTTGTATATGATACTGTGAACCTGAAACCTGTGTGGGAAAACGAAAGTCCTGGGCAAAGTCACAGATGGGCCGAGTGTGCAGCTTGGGAACCACACAAGTTTTCAAGGCACGTTTTCCTCAGCCAGCATGAAAATCTAGGGCTGGGTCTTTCCCTGTTGATTGACTCAGTCTAACACTGCCACCGGATAACCCAGCACAAATCTCTTTTCTTCACTGGTCACCAATTGTGCTCTTCACACACACGGTGTAACCAACCCTTCCCATTGCTCTGTGCTTAGCAGTTGAACTAATTTGGGATTTGAGATGATGCGTCATCATCCCCCTTAACAGTTGTGTCACAAGCCCTTGGTCTATCGGAGAATGTGAAGCTCTGACAAGGCAGAATGCACCAAAAAAAATCCACTGCAAAAACAGCTCCAGCATTTGGTGCTCAAGGTTTCTCCGAAGTATAGCACGTCTGCCAGTCTCAGCTGTTCCTGGAAACAAGTTTTCCCTCACATAAATAATTCTATGTTATTCCCGTTTCATGATGAGCAGAACTTCAAAGAGCTTAATTTGAATATATTTAAATAACATCAGTGGAGAATCAGCAGGCAGATCACAGGGGGGTGCAGAGGAAGATTGTAGATTGGATCGCACCATATAGAGCAGGAACTTTCTAGAAACTGGTCCTGCTCCAAAACACACACATCAAAATTTTGTGTTTCCTTCCACACTCCAAAGATGTGTGGGTTAGGTTGATTGGCCGTGCTCAATTGCCCCTTAGTGTCAGGGCAAATATGAGGGGTTATGGGGATAGGGCCTGGGTGGGATTGTTGTCAGTGCAGGCTTGGTGGGCTGAATGGCCTCTTTCTGCACTGCATGGATTCTGTAATTCCATAAGATACAGGCACGCTGAGCTGGTACCCCATTCACAAACAAAGAGTACTTTGAGAACAGCAACACTTGGTGTGATATGTGAAGAGTTAATTGTTATGTTAATCAGGCAATGATGTCAGTGATGATGTAAGCATGACATCAAGGTCAGGTGACTGAGAGGCTCCAAGATGGAGGACACACACTGGTATCTATAGAATAATGTATTCACCACGAGACTTTGGATGTAAATAGTACAAATAACAAGTTTTGGGAAAAGCTAACCACTGGCTATCTCCAAGTCGCTCCTAGAGCAAGTGCAAACGTGTGGAGCCAGCAGGCCATCCAGGTGACGGGCAACGAGCCATGTCATAATGTTAATGTTTAAATATTCAAATGTTTGAAAATAATGAGGCACAGCTACATCTGGTCTGCTGAAAGGGACAAATATGTCAGAAGCCACTGGGCTCAGTCTGGTGCAAGTTAGGGCGGAAAGATAGATATGCTGACAACTGAGGTGGGATGTTAAATGCCTCTGAGCAATAATTAAGAATTTCAGAGCAGCAGATGACCTGCAAGCCTCCAGCTTTCCATGAGCATTTGGTTTAATGAGACGTTTGAAGTAGTTGACTTGTTAATCCTCATTTGCCAACTGTCGTTTTGATTTTATGAACTAAAGAATCAATAAGTACTTGGTTTGCACTTGTAACTTCCTGAGTTTAAGGTTTTCAAAAGGGAGTGAAGGGTTATAGGGGACAGGCAAGACAGTGACATGAAGGACAACAATCAGAGCAGCTATGATCTTATTAAATGGTGCAGCAGAGTCAATGGGCCAAATTCCCCGCTCCTATTCCTTATGATCATAACAAAATAGTCAAAAAATACAAGTGGTGTTCTGAACAGCCAACCCTGGTAGCTCAGGACAAGTGAAACTCTCTCAGCCCTACAGCAATTGTGGCTTGCATAAGCTCAGCAGTGAAATTTTCTACGCTTCACTGAAATGACAACATTTTTCTTTACAAATTACAGACATAGGAACACGTGAATTAGGAGTCGGAGTTCACCAGTTTGCCCCTGGAACCTGCCATTCAATAAGATCATGGTTGATTTCATTGTAACCTCAACTCCATGCTCTTGCCTGTCCCTGATAACCTTCCACCCCCTCATTAATCAAGAATCTATCTAGTTCTGCCTTCAAAAATATTCAAAGACTCTCCTTCCACTGCCTTTTGAGGAAGAGAGCTCCAATGACTCACCCTCTGAGAGCAACACATTTTTGTTGTCTCTGTCTTAAACGAGTGACCCCTTATTTTTAAACAGTGATCCCCTAGTTCTAGATTCTCGCACAAGAGGAAACATCCTCCCCACATCCACCTTGCCAATACCCCTCTGGATCTTAAAGTCAGTTGACTTCCAAAGTCCAACCATTTGGTGCAGGTGTAATGCAAGATGTTGAGTGTGGAGAGATGTGTGGGGTAAAGGGATCAATGCTGGATTAAGTTCCAATCATTCGAATGCCAGACTGTAGGACAGGCAGTTCAAAACATGCATCACCCTTTCATCCTGAGAGGCGTTGGCAATATTGCCGCACTTTTGCAAAGCAAGTGATACTGTCTTGATATGGAACATTTCAGAAAGTTTATCGCATTGTTTTATTATACGCTTGGCTATTTTTTCAACAAAAATCAATAAGATTTGAGTGGTCCATTCAACATGCAGTCAGATTCGCTGACAGTGCCTTCACATTTTTTTGCCACTTAAGTCTTTATTGATTTTGGAGGCACACCACATATTTTAGATGCGTTATACCTGCACTCAGTAGTTGATATTTGGAAGCCAATTACGCATCTACAATTTAATTAGTGAACCCACTAATGTTGTTGAATTACGAGATATAAGCACTGATAATCCAAAATTGGATGATCTCCTTTGGATTCACTTTCAACTGATGAGTTCCCCTGACGACGAGGGATCTGGGATGGTGGGGAGGGGGCCAGCATCAAACTAAATTTGGGACAAAAGTAACTTTGGGCTGTGGGAGATTAAAACATGTGACTTTAAAATAAGGAAAAGTTTTTTTTTTAGTATCACAAATAGGTTTACATGAACACTACAATGAAGTTACTAAGAAAATCCCATGTTCGCCACACTCAGCCGCCTGTCCGAGCACACTGAAGGAGAATTTCACATTGCCAGTGCACCTAACCAGCACGTCTTTTGGACTGTGGGAGGAAATTGAAACACCCGGAGGAAACCCACACAGACACGGAGAGAACATGCAAACTCCACACAGACAGAAAGTTTATAGTATTGTTTTACTATACACAAGCCAGGAATCGAATGCCGATCCCTGGCAGCAGGCACCGTGCAACAGATTTATTATAGGTTGGAATTCTCCGACCTCGCCCATGACTTGGATAATCCAGTCCCACTGTTGTGAATGGAGATTTGGCTGAGCGCCAGATTCTCTGTTCTCACTGGCAGTGGTGGTAAGGCATGTGAGACCAGACAGTTCCGGCTATAATGTACTTCATGACGTTACAGTGATCACGGCCATGGGGTTTGCCTCCATTGTGATAACATTGCCGCTTTTCACTGTTGCTGGGTCATATTCCGAGAACTGCCTCTGCATCAGCACTGGGCAACAGAAGATTCAAATCTAGGTCTCTGGACAGAGCGACTTGTGCGTTGACCATATATTTAGTGTAGGTGTCATTTGTCTCCTTGGCATTGAAATTACAGATGTTTGAGGGAAAATGGAGGCAATATGCAGATATACTTAGCTGCATAGGTCTGCGTTTCGAAGGTTTAAAGTTGTTCTGCTGCTGAAGGTCCTCCTGTGTAAGACTCTTATCACGTGAGCTGCCAAGTCATGTGTGAGTGTAAACCAATTCCACTTTGTGTAATGTGGTGCTTGGTCAGAATTATGCAGCAATTCTGGCTTGCTAACTGAAAGCCGTGCTTAAACAGCAACAGATGCTGGAGAATCACAGCCTACAGTGTTTTAAACCTGTCACTGATCTATGCTCCAGTCCTCAATTGCCCCTTCTCTGTTGAAATTTCATTGTTATTAATTAGAAGTGGACTAATTTTTTCAGAGATAGCGTCCCTGTTGTGTGATATAGATGCACACTCTGAGTGCGATTTTCCACTTCTGTGCGTCCCAGTCCAGATTTCTTCCGCCCATTTGTTTTAATAGGTGGGAAATCACGGACTGCTGAGCACAGTAGCAGCAAATTCCATTCTCTGAATTTGTATCAGTTATGCTTGAGGTCTGTTTTGTGGATTCACTGACTCCATGTGATGTTTTGTGTTAACAATAGAGAGAATGTCGAACAGAAGAAATAGGAGCAGGAATGGGCCAATTTTGTCCCTCGAGCTCACTCCGCCACTCAATAAGATTGGGGTTGATCTGAAATAAAGACAGAACATTCTGGAAAAGCTCAGCAGGTCTGGCAGCATCTGTGGAGAGAGAAAAACAGATTTGAAGTTTTGAGTCTGCACTCTTCTTCAAGATGCACTGATCTTGGCCTCAACTCCACTTACATGCCTGCTGCCCATCATCCTGTCAGCGACTAATGATCCTCTTCTCCATCTTAAATAGGTGATTGCTTATTCTGAAACTCTCCCCGAGCTTGAGATTCCCCTCACACGGGGAGAATTCTCCAGCCATTGACGCCGGCGGGATTTTCTGGTCGCGCTGTAAATGAACGGAGATTTGGCTGGGTGCCAAATTCTCCACCGTCACTTGCAGCAGTGGCGGTGCGTAAACAGCTGGAGAATTCCAGCCATCCTCAAGGCATCTGCTCTGTTAACCTCCCTCAGCAGAGTCTTACATGTTTTGATATGATCGCTTCTCGTTCATCTCAACTTCAGTCAGAATCCAGCCAATCTGCTCAACCTTTCGAATAACCCCTTCATCCCAGGAATCAGACTGGTAAACTTCCTCAAATCTGTCTCGGGTATGTTCCTCCTTGAATGCGGAGACTGTGTACATGGCATGCCCGACATAGTACTTCCCTACTTTTATACCCCTTGCACCTCACTTAACACCTTGTGTAAATTCAAATACACTACAGTTGCGATCTTACCGGCCGTTCACACCCTGTTGCCAGTACAAGTGAGGATGGAGAATTTGGTGCTCAGCTAAATCTCCGTTCACTGCAGCTGGACCAAATAATACCCCAGGTATGAACGGTCAGAAAATTCCACCCTGCATCTCCTGGCCTCCTTAATCCACTCCACTTGTTCCTTCCTCAAGGAATTTTAATAGATTTGTCAAACATAATTTTCCTTTCATAGAAACATGTTGACTGTTCCGGATAATATAATCATTTTCTCAATGTCCTGCTAATACTTCCTTTAATAAAGGGTTCCTGCATTTTCCCAATGACAAATGTTCGTACATCTTTGAAACAGAGATGAAGAGGAATTTTTTCAGCCAGAGAGTGGTGAATCTGTGGAACTCTTTGCCACAGAAGGCTGTGGAGGCCAGGTCATTGAGTGTCTTTAAGACAGAGATAGATAGGTTCTTGATTGATCAGGGGATCAGGGGTTATGGGGAAAAGGCAGGAGAATGGGGATGAGAAAAAAATCAACCATGAGTGAATGGTGGAGCAGACTCGATAGGCCGAGTGGCCTAATTCTGCTCCTATGTCTTATGGCTGACTGACCTCAAGGTTCCTGCTTTCTATCTCCCTCCTTTCTTGAATTGAGGCGTTACATGTCTGGTTTTCCAGTTGGTTGGAACATTTTCAGTATCTCTTGAATTTTGGAAGATAGCAACTAATGCATTTGCTATGTCTGCTCCCATGAGGATGCTGGCCATCAGGTCCAGGGAACTTTCCATTCTATCTATCAATTAATATATGCTGCAATGAATGCTATTTGCATTCAGGTAAAGAGGCCAAAATTCTCCAGCCGTTCACGCCAGCGGGAATCTCTGATCCTGCCGGCAGTGCGTCCCCTGTTACAGGTTTTCCGGTGGCGTGGGGTGGCTTCAATGGGAATTCCCATTGACAGCGGTGGGACCAGAAGATCCCACTTCCACTGAATGGCACACCACCATTGAAAAAAGTGATGAGAGGAGGGCAGAGACTTTTGCCCAGAGTTTTTAAACAGGTCGTTTTTCCACTCTTTTCCTATTTGCTCTGACCCTATTTGCCGCTATACTATTTTAATATGGTCTATCCGTACCAGTCACACTCTAGTTATCATTATCCGTATCACTACCCTGTACTTTATCCTTGTCCTTTTTACTTAACTTTCTAAATTTCGATTCACTTGCCCCCATCACACATTATTCAGGTTAATTCATCTCCCAGTAAATACCCAAAGCTATCGCTTTCAAAATTGGCATCAACAGCTGTTGTATCACAGCCATGGAACTGAAACTTAGCAAAATTCCTCATGTAAAGCTATATGCTACAGATCCTCCCCGTATTTCTCATGGGTAGTCGAGGACCTTGAGCACAGATTACTGCATTGAATCCCTGAAAATAAAGATTTTGCACATATTGGGATTTTCCAGCCATGCTCGCCCCAAAACCGGAAAATCCCACCCGTCAATGGACCTTTGCATGGTTCCCTCCACCGCCACCCGCTACGAGTCCCGTAGCGGGTGAGATGGGAAAATTCCCCCCATTATTTGAACATGCACGGAGAACAAGCAACAACAACTGACTATCCAATCTGGTTATAGTGCCACCTGATTCTCATTGCTCATGGACGGTTGACTATCATTCTCGAAGACTATTTTTCTGATATTGTCCCACGCCTTTTGTTCAAATACAATTTTATTCATTGGAAGTGAAAGAGGATAGGTCGAATGAAATGATAGAACATTGGTCTGGTTCTGGGATTTAACCTGTAAAAAGCTGCTAATTTGAGTCAAGGCACTGAGGGCAGATGTCGAATTTAGATCACTGCTGTTCCCTCCCCCAACAAGAAGCAAAAGTTTAAAATAGTTATCCGAGTTATCTTCGAAAATCATTGAAGGTGGCAAGACAGGTTGAGAGCAGTTTATAAACCATGCAGTATCCTAGGCTTTATTAATAAGAACAAAGAAAATTTCAGCACAGGAACAGGCCCTTCGGCCCTCCAAGCCTGCACCGACCATGCTGTCCGTCTGAACGAAAACTCCCTACCTTTCCAGGGACCGTATTCCTCTATTCCCATCCAATTCATGCATTTGTCAAGATGCCCCTTAAAAGTCACTATCGTATCTGCTTCCACTACCTCCCCTGGCAGCGAGTTCCAGGCACCCACCACCTCTGTGTAAAAAACTTACCTCGTACATCTCCTTTAAACTTTGCCCGTCGCACCTTAAACCTGTGCCCCCTAGTAATTGCCTCTTCCACCCTGGGAGAAAGCTTCTGACTATCCACTCTGCCCCTGATAATCTTGTAGACTTCTATCAGGTCGCCCCTCAACCTCCGTCGTTCCAGTGAGAACAAACCAAATTTCTCCAACCTCTCCTCATAGCTAATGCCCTCCATACCAGGCAACATCCTGGGAAATCTTTTCTGTACCCTCTCCAAAGCCTCCACATCCTTCCGGTAGTGTGGCGACCAGAATTGAACACTATATTATAAAAAAATATACGAGAAAGGAGATTATGGGGCATAACTTCCTGGACCCTCTTGGATGTTCCCATGTAAGGGTTTACCTGGGAATTGTCCAGAAGTGCTAATTTCCCTGGACAATTTCGCTGAGCACCATCCAAGAAAGCAGTTCCAACAGCTCTGCCAGTTTTGCCCTTAGTTACTCTGAAAGAGTGAGAAGGAGAAAAAGTTCTCCAAAATATCTTGGCAAGATTCTCTGATCTCGTTTGCCTCGCCACCACTGCCAGCGAGAATGGAAAACTTGGTGCTCGGCCAAAACTCCATTCACTGCAGTAGGATTGGAGAATCCCAGCCGTGGACGAGGTTGGAGGTTTCCGGTGACTATTTTAAGCACTCAAACTGAGCCCTGCACGGAGCACTCCACCACTGCCCCCCCTCCCTCAAGGTATTCCCCAATGGTACGGGATCTCCCCACCCCCCCCCCCCCCCCCCCCCCCCCTTCCATGCCTACTCTCCACACTTGGCACCCGACCTGATTGGGTTCGACCTCTCACTCAACAGCGAGACTTCATTTCCCGATCCTCCCCACCCCTCACCAATGACGTCATGAGCTCCCTTCCCAGTAAGGGCGGGGACCTCATTCCAATATATTGTAATACATTTGCATTGAAGGGTTTACCAGCCACATGATCCCCCCTCATTGAATATTCATACCTCCCTGATGTGACGCTACAGCTATATAAAAACGGGAAATGGGAACCCACTGGGGGAAGCAAGTTAAGTATAGTCCCCAGGGGGAGAGGGACATGCCTGCTGACACTGACCCCTGGCACAGGTTGGCAGTGTCACCTTGGCAGTGCCAAGGGTGGGCCCACTTGGGGGCCCTATGGGAGGGAGGGGGGTGGGTTCTTTCATGTGTGTTGGGGGAGGGCTGTTGCCGTGAAAGGGGTGTGCACTGATACTTTCATGAAGGTGATGAAATAGAAAGTGTCCTTGAAACTTGTGATGGTGGGGGTGGGCGCGATGCTTGTTTGCAGGGGGCGGGAAGGGGGGGGAGTTGGGTGAGGAGCATTCCCCTGTGTCAGTGGGAATCAGGAGGGGGGACTTTAATTTCAGTGCAGCTTGGGACAACATTTAAAGAGGGTACTCCAATCCCTGTGGAGCCGGCATTACTGGCTCTATCTGGCCCCACTCTCCTAGTGGGATAGCGCAAACCATGTCCCAAACCATGTCTGGATTTTTCCCCAGATGCCAGAAAATCCGGTCTGAAAACTCGGCTTTTGCATTTGGAGAGATGCCTGCCGATTTTCAGTTAGCACCTGACACGCTGTCTGGAATTCTCCGACCTCACCCACAGCTGGGATTTTCCGGTCCCGCTGCAATGAATGGAGATTTGGCTGAGCGCCAAATTATCCGTTCTCGCTGGTCATGAGGGTGGGCTGAACAAGATCGGATAATCCTGGCAACAGACAAACTTTGGCAAAATTGTGCCCGTTATCTGAAAAGGAAGAATGTGCAAAGTTCCATGGAAAAGCTGCAGCAAAGGCACCAAAAAAGAATTACTCGTTCGACAAGCTGGTGCAGACATGATGGGCCTAATAGAAACATGGAAATTAGAAGCAGGAGTTGCCATTCGGCCCGTTGAGCCTGCTCCCCCATCCATTTTGATCATGCCTGATCATCAAATTCAATATCTTTTTCCCCCTTTCCCCCATGTCCCTTGGTCCCTTTCGCCCCAAGAGCTATATCTAATTTCTTCTGGAAATCAGACAACCTTTTGGCTTCAACTACATTCTGTGGTAGTGAAATCCACACATTCACCACTGTGTAGGTGAAGAAATCTCACCTCACCTCAGTCCTAAAAGGCTTAACCTCAAACTATGATCCCTGGTTGTGGACTCCCGCACCATCGGGAACATTCTTTCTGAATCTACCCTGTCTAATCCTGTTGGAAATTTATAAGTTTCTATGAGGTCCCCTCTCACTCTTTTCAACTCCAATGAATATAATCCTAACCAATTTAGTCTCTCCTCATATGACAGTCCTGCCATCCCAGGAATCTGCCTGATCATCCTTCCTCAGATAAGGACACCAAAATTCCACACACTATTCCAGGTGTAGCCTCACCAACGCCATACACAATTCTAGTAAAACCAACCTATTCCTATACTCAAATCCTCTCACTGTGAAGGTCAACATACCATTTGCCTTCTTGCCTGGGGCAGCATGGTGGACCGTGGGTAGCAGTGCTGCCTCACAGCACCAGGGACCCGGGTTCAATTCTGGCCTCGGGTGACCGTGTGAAGTCTGCACATTCTCCCTGTGTCTGTGTGGGTTTCCTCCGAGTGCTCCGGTTTCCTCCCACGGTCCAACGATGTGTAGGTTAGGTGGAATGGCCATGCTAAATTGCCCCTTAGTGTCTCAAGATGTGAAAATTCGGGGGATTAACGGTGTGAATACTTGGGGTGACGGGGAACGGGTCTGGGTGGGATTGCCCCTTAGTGTCAGTGGGATTACGTGGCGTTATGAGGATAGGGCCTGGGTGGGATTGTTGTCAGTGCAGACTCGATGGGCCGAATGGCTTCCTTCTACACTGTAGGTTTTCTTTACTGCCTGGCCTCCTCCTGTGCTGTCACAATTCTGTGATTCTATCGGCTGCCACCGTATATGACCAATTACATTTGTCCACTTGCAGAGAGTGTTCGGGCACCTTGCTTATTAGTTACCATCAGTGCAAAACCTGAAGAAATCCAGAAAAAAGAAGTCTTGCATTTTTTAATTAACAGCAAAGAAGCATAAATTGATTAATAATCAATTATTAATCATTTCAAACCAGATCTTTTTCTCTCAATTTCATCAGTGCCGTGCAGTGGTCCTGAAGACTGGCAACTGCAAAAACAACCAATCATCTTTAATTCCTGCACGTTTTATTCTGCCTGAGAGAGGTGTCCATCCTTTCCTCAAAAAGAAACATTTTACTTCAAGACATTTATTATCAAGTTAATGTGATGGCTCTTGTAAATTGAAACTCCACCTCGGGGGAGCCGGGATTACAAATGAGAACTAGTCAATCACTGTGAAATTGATTTCTCTACCTGAGGTAACCTTGTGCTTGATGATCTGCAGAAAGAATAGTTTGATTTATGGCATCCATTGCGGCACGTATAAAAATACGACACCTAATTTTAGATCCCCCCCCCCCCTGAAAGAAATTGGCTCATTCTCAATGTGTAAACTGTGCATGGGCATGAATACATTAGTGAGAAATGAATAATAGATATTGGGCATGGAATTTCCTTGTAATCAATAGCAGATTAGTCCTCATTAAATCTGTAAGAACCTAATCCTCTTGTGTAAATGTTGTTGCGTATGAAGACTTGGGATGTGTCGATGATCATCATCTACACAGAAGGTTTTGGTTGATATCAAAATGGCACAGCTATCAGGACAGACTGGCAGACTTGTCTCTTTTCCATGAGAGAGAATGAGGTGACTGATGGAGGGTTTGAAAATTTTGGCCCGAATTCTCCGACCTCACACACGGCTGGGATTCTCCAGTCCCGCTTGCAGTGAAGGGATGTCTGGCTCAGCGCCCAATTCTCTGTTCTCGCTGGCAGCGATTGCACGGCGTGCAAGATCAAAGAATTCCAGCCTTTGGGCAGGATAAACATCACGAAAGCCCACCACTGGCTGTACAATGTTTCGATGTGGAGATGCCGGCATTGGACTGGGGTAAACACAGTAAGAGTTTTAACAACACCAGGTTAAAGTCTAACAGGTTTATTTGGTAGCAAATGCCAGTGGTTTGATTTGTTCTAATGGTGGGTGAGACTGAGCAAAATAAGATTGTTGAGTTACCAGAAGGGAGGAAGAGAGTCCCACCAGGATACAGGGTTGTGCCTTCCATTTCTCAGATATACCAGCAACCCTGTACCCTCAGAGCTGCTCTGACGAAAGGTCTTCCAGACTTGAAACGTTAGCTCTATTCTCTCTCCCCAGATGCTGTCAGACCTGCTGAGATTTTCCAGCATTTTCTGTTTTTGTTTCAGATTCCAGCATCCGCAGTATTTTGCTTTAATAAATATACTACAAAGTCAGAGTGATAAATAGACTGTACACTGGGGTACCAGTGTACACAGTTATTTTCAAATCACAGTTTGGTAACATTTTAAGTAATGTACATTTTAATAAATATTTTGATCATTTTATCCATTGCGTCCGTGCTTCCTGATGGCATGTCGTATTTTTTTGTTTTATGCTGCTGTGTTTGATTCAAAGAGACTGAAATAGAAGCGTTATGAATGCAGATCAACACATGCTGGAAAAGAAACATAAATATGAAGCCAAAAAGGATGATTCATAAACTTGCCGAGGATGAAATTTTAAACTATTCTGATATTTAAATTGACTGCAAATAATTTGCAAATAGGAAAGATATAAACTCACTTGGCCAAATATTTCAGCTAATTATTACCAAGTGATAATACCAAGACACTCAGATATTTTTGGCCAACAGATTCTTATACTAATTAGAAAAATCAACAATACCTTGTATTTATATAGCAGCTTTAAGAGTGTAAAAAACATTTCAAGGCATTTGAATCACAAAGAGAGTTATAAAATAGGGTGGCACCATGATTAACACTGCTGCCTCACAGCGCTAGGGACCCGGATTCAATTCTGGCCTCGGGTAACTGTCTGTGTGGAGTTTGCACATTCTCCCCATGTCTGCATGGGTTTACTTGGATGCTCCGGGTTCCTCCCACAGTCCAAAGATGACATGCAGGTTAGGTGGATTGGCCATGCTAAGTTGCCCCTTAGTGTTAGGTGGACTAGCTAGGGTAAATGCAGGGTTATGGGGATAGGGCCTGGGTGGGATTGTGGTCGGTGCAGACACGATGGGCCGAATGGCCTCTTTCTGCACTGGTGAATTCTATGATTCTATTCTCTGGTTTCCTCCCACAGTCCAAAGATGTGCAGGTTAGCTTGATTGGCCATGCTGGATTGACCATTAGTGTTGTGGAGATTAGCAGGGTAAATATGTGGGGTTACGGGGATGGGGCCGAGGGTGGGATTGTTGTTGGTGCAGGCTCGATGGACCAGTGACCCCTTTCTTTCTCAGGATTCTATCATTCTATGAAATAAAATTTGACACTGAGCCATGTAAGGAGATATTAGGACCGATGACTGAAGCCTGTTCAAAGTGATAGGTTTTCAAGAGAGCCATGAAGGAATAAAGAGTGATGGAAGGTTGAAGAGGTTTGCGGAGGGAACTGCAGAGTTCAAAGACTTGTCTTCTGAAGGCAATGCTACCAATGGTGAAGTGATCAAATTAGAGATGTTCAAGAGTCTCGAATTGGAGAAGGACGCATATCTTGAAGGGTTGTAGTGCTGGAGGAGATTACATATAACATTTTTTGTATAAAACGTGCTCAGAACACATTTGAAATTTACCTTTAATTTTATCTAATCATGTCTCTGAGGCCCTCATTAGAGAATTTCAAGTTTTATTTAAGAAAAAAATTTCCCAATACATATATATGCTTGATGTCCAACTGGTCCAATTAATAGAACATATCACTAACTGTAATAAGAGAAATGAAAATACATGCAACACAAAAATGTTCTAAAATGGGTTTAAAATGCATCTTTGTGAAAGCTTCATCGGATAATGCATGATTTATTTTCATCCAGGCCAATGTTTGATCTCTCTAATTCCTTATGCAGAGTAATATGGGACTTTCGAGAAAGGGGAGGTAGCAAGTAAAAATCATGTCTTTCATTGCAGAAAGGCAACATCCATAACATTTTTGGAAAGGTACTTGGGCATTTCTACAATTTGCTGAAAATCAAGATGTTGGGGTTTGGAAGAGTGACCAGTATGGATATAAAGAATGTTGGAATGTCGAATGTGGCATAGGTTGATTCAGAGAGTAGAGTAGCCATTTTGTTTTGCATCAAAGTCTTCTGGAAGAAAGTAGGATCTGTTGCCAATGGCATTCCAAACACCTGCTTTGTATTTTGCTGAAGAAATTGAACACAGGACTTTTGATTCTTCCATTCTTGTCATGAATTCAGTTCCTTAGCTGCAGACAAAATACGATCTTCCAGTCTTGCGATAACTAAATATTCTCTAATGAGGGTGATTGGCCATGCTCAATTGTCCCTTAGTGTCAGGGGGATTAGTAGGGTAAATACGTGGGGTTACGGGGATAGGGCCTGGGTGGGATTGTTGTCGGTATGGGTTTGATGGGCAGAATGGCCTCTTTCTGCAAAGTAGGGATTCTAACACCAAACACATTGTCATATCTTATGCTTCAGGATTGCTAAACCTGATCGTGAACATGGTGGAATCCTTAAGAAATATGCTGCTCTATAAATGTAATGGATCTTCCAGCCACTTTCTTGAATTGTCTCTAAATTATGGCAATTTTTTTATTAAGTCACCTCAGCATTTGGATGAAGTTCAAGAAAACCACTCACATAAGTTTCACTCATTTAAAATTTTTTGAAACTTCTTTTTGGACAGATTCATCAGCTATTGTGATACAGGGACAGACTGGGAAGTTTTTGGGTTAATTCATTGACCTGGTCTGATTAGCTCTCTCAGTCAAGCCAGTGAAACTGGTAATTTAATTGACCTCAATGTCACTTCTAGCACTTAACATGTACTGAAACACTGCATCACTTCAGTGACTACTCCCTGGTCTGTTGCTGCAATCGTGGCAACCTTTGACCCAGAAGCAGTCCATTAAGGAAATTTCTTTAAAATGTCTTGGGAATCTTTAATTGTTTTGAGATATGTTTGAAAAACACTTTTCTCAGTTTGCATCAATTATAAAGGGAACTATTGCAATTTTCTTGAATAATAAGAAATAGTGGTCCCTGTGGCCTGGCACCCCTGACCTAACAGAGGTATGAATGGGAAGGAAGTTAAAAGAAATGAAAGTGGCCAGACACAATGGAGAACTGGGGGCAGAAGGCAATCACCACACACAGATATGTACAGGAATTTTTGGGTGCACTGCGTAAGCAGGTTGCAGAGGCCTAAGAACTGTAAGACTGTAAAATAGATCAGAGACACTAAAGAGCTTGGTACTTCCCCATAAATGGCCAAAGTGTGAACCGGAGTGTTTTTGGTTGATCGGTTGAAAAGATATTCTAGAGGGTTATTTTATGAGGACTATCATGACCCAACAGGGAGAGGGTTAATAGAAATATACCCTGCTGATGAAACTTGAGTGTGTGCATAAAGAACGGCATATAGTGGAACTATGCACCTCTGTAATGCCATATAAAACCATAGAATCCCTGCAATGCAGAAGGAGGCCATTTGGTCCATCAAGTCTGCGCCTTCTGGACCGTTGCTGTTTGTAATATATATAAATGATTTGGAGGAAAATGTAACTGGTTTGATTAGTAAGTTTGCAGGCAACATTAAGGTTGGTGGATTTGCGGATAGTGATGAGGACCATCAGAGGATACAGCAGGATATATATCGGTTGGAGATTTGGGCAGAGCGATGGCAGATGGAGTTTAATCCGGACAAATGTGAGGTAATGCATTTTGGAAGGTCTAAAACAGATAGGGAAAAAAAAGGACAGAACTCTTAAGAGTATTGATAGGCAGAAGGATCTGAGTGTACAGGTACACAGGTCACGCGGGTGGAGAAGGTAGTCAAGAAGGCATACGGCATGCTTGCCTTCATCGGCCGGGGCATTGAGTTTAAAAATTGGCAAGTCATGTTGCAGCTTTATAGAAACTTAGTTCGGCCACACTTGGAATATAGTGTTCAATTCTGGTTGCTATACTACCAGAAGGATGTGGAAGCTTTGGAGAGGGTACAGAAAAGATTTACTGAGATGTTGCCTGGTATGGAGGTGCTTAGTTCCACTATATGCTGTCCTTTATGCACACACTCAAGTTTCATCAGCAGGGTACATTTCTATTAACCCTCTCTCCGTTGGGTCATGATAGTCCACCTGGATCCACACAAAGGATTATAAAGTAATGCCCTCTGTCTCTGTCTGACCCCTTGGATGGACATTAAAGATTAGCTATGAGGAGAGGTTGGAGAAACTTGGTTTGTTCTCACTGGAACGACGGAGGTTGAGGGGCGACCTGATAGAAGTCTACAAGATTATGAGGGGCACGTTCAGAGTGGATAGTCAGAAACTTTTTCCCAGGGTGGAAGAGTCAATTACTAGGGGCATAGGTTTAAGATGCGAGGGGCAAGGTTTAAAGGAGATGTACAAGGCAAATTCTTTACATAGAGGATGGTAAGTGCCTGGAACTCGCTGTCGGGGGAGGTAGTGGATGCAGAAACGATAGTGACTTTTAAGAGGCATCTTGACAAATACATAAATTTGTCATGGGATGGGAATGGAGGGCTAAGGCCCCCAGAAGGGTAGTAGGGGATTTTAGTTCGATTGGGCAGCATCAGTGCAGGCTTGGAGGGCCAAAGGGCCTGTTCCTGTACTGTAATTTTCTTTGTTCTACTCTCCAACAGAGTACTTTACCCCCAGGCCCATCCCACACCCTATCTCTGTTAATCCCACACACTTACCCCGCTAATCCCTCTAATTTACACATCTTGGGACACTAAGGGGCAAGTCAGCATGGCCATCCACCTAACCTGCTCATCTTTGGGCTGTGGGAAGAAGCCGGATCACCCAGAGGAAATCCACGCAGACACACAGGGTGAACGTGCAAACTCCAGACAGTCACCCGAGGCTAGAATCAAACTTGGGTCCCTGGCGCCGTGAAGCAGCAGTGCTAACCATCGTAATACCCCATATATGTTGAAGAGAACTAGTTGTGGCTGTGTATGATGCAGCTTCATTGTATTGGCTAGTTAAAGTGAAATTTACCTTTTTCAATTTGAAGTACAATTTTTCTGTGAATTCATCTTTAATTTCCGTTGGTTCTGACTCATGTTAAAGAGAAGGTTACAAAATGTGAAAGTTTCTTGGTAATTTCTTCACTTGTGGGTCATTCAGTAAGTTTGGATACTTTGGTTGGCGGCATGCCTGTATTGATTGTAGCACAGTGCACTTCCAGCATCTCTTGTCTTTTAATGTGAAGGTGATACCTGGGTCCACGCGAAGGATCATCAAGTATTGCCCTCTGTCCCTGTCTGGCCCCTCTGTCCCTGTCTGGCCCCTCTGTCCCTGTCTGGCCCCTCTGATGGACATTAAAGATTCCATGGTATTATTCCAAAAAGGAGCAGTGGAATTATCCCTGTTCTCCTGGCCACAGTTTATCGTCAGAATCTGGTCATTATCACATTGCTGTTTATGGGCATTTGTTGTGCATATCTTGCTGCTGTTTCTAATTTTACCACACTGGAAAGGCTTGCATTGGCTGTAAGTCACTTTGCAATGTCCTGGCATC
Organism: Mustelus asterias; assembly: GCF_964213995.1. Taxonomy (NCBI): domain Eukaryota; kingdom Metazoa; phylum Chordata; class Chondrichthyes; order Carcharhiniformes; family Triakidae; genus Mustelus; species Mustelus asterias. Next base: position 46,059,221 of record NC_135821.1, read on the forward strand.
AGGAGGTACTATATAAATTCTGCTTTAAAAAAATCCTACAAAGTGTGGAGAAGAATTGTTGGGAACCTGCTATTATTTGCTGATAAAAGATAAAATACCATTTATATTTTAAATTTAAAAGGTGGAATTTTCCCGCCCTGCCAACTACGGCAATCATAGCGGGCAGGGGGCGGACCATGCAAACATCCATTGACCTTGGAAGATTTTCCAGTCTTGGGGCGAGTGTGGCCGGAAAATCCCGCCCATAGTTTTTCACTGTAAACCAGCAGATATGGTACAGAGTTAAAAAAACTGTTATTTTCAAATATACCTGATGTTGGAAGAAAAATGTTTGAACGCAATTTTAAAACGTTATACTCAATGGCCTGGTTCGTAAAAACAGTTTGTGCCTCAGTCTTTAACAATCCAAACTTTGATCCTTGGCCTGTGGTACATTAACTGACCTCAGCCAAGCTAACAGTTGCTGCACATGTCCCTGAGCTGGAGAGAGGAAAATTCTGCCAAGGATCTTCATCTTGTTGTCTATTCATTGAGCTGTGCTGAAAACTGTGTGCATCACTCTTGGGTAAAAATGGCATTAATTTGGTTCTTATTCTTCCTATGATTGAATAGTTTGTCAAATATCATTCTTAAATTTGCCTGTAGAATGACCCTGTGCTCAAAGCCTCACTGAGACCCAGATTTTCATCACTGGGTCAGTTTGGCTGAGTCAGGATATTTCCCATTTTGGCAAACCTGACCTTTTAAAAAATATCTGCTTGCAGTCGGATGTTCAGTCAGGGGTTGGAGTTGGGATGGACTGAAACAGGGGTCAGAACAGACCACCGCAGAACAAATGTGTCGGCTGGCGTGTGTGAGGGCAGGATGTGTGCAAGTCCTGCCTCTGTGCTCCATCTCTGTGTTTAAAGAAATTTAAAAAATTATCACAGAACATAAAGCTTCTTCCTGCCTTCCTGCAACCTTGGCCACCATACACTTCCTGTGACCTGTTCATGCCAACCTATTCCCCACCCTGCCCATAATCCATCTTTTGCCCCTCTACTCACCCCATTGCCAATACATACTCTGCCAACCCATGTTCCCCCATACTCACCATCCTTTGCCCTTACTCCCTCCATGACAACTCATCTGATATCTTTGGACAGTTCCTTGACAGCTTTGACATTCATTGGGTAGCTTTGACAGCTGGACAGCTCTTTTATAGTTCCTTGACAGCTAGACAACTCTTTTACAGCCAGACAGTTCTTTTGCAGCTGGACAATTCATTTATAGCCGGACAGTTCTTTTACAGCTGGACAGTTCCTGGACAGTTGGACATCTCTTTTACAGTTCCTTGCCAGCTAGACAGTTCCTTGACAGCTGGATGACTATGTGACAGCTTGACAGTTCCAAAAGGTTGATGCAAAAAAAGTGCATAATTTTCTTTACTTTTGATAGTCCCAAAGGGTGCCTAACCTCTCCCAAAAGTGTAACAGGGCCTTACCCAAAGGGCACTACACCTCGCCAAAGGGGAACTCTGGCTATCTAAATCAATACACCAAGTTCAACTCTCCTCTCACCTATTCTAATCTGCACACTCTGGATTCCATATTCCTGTTGTTCCAAAATACCACTTCAATGGAGACCGCTGGTGATTTAGATGGCCAGCTGACTCTGCTAGTCGCACATGCGTGAATTTGACTTGGCTGGGCACAATTTGCAAATGGAGAGCACAATGACAAAGAAAATTCAATCAAGATCAGTATGTTGTTATACATTCGGAGAAAGTAAGATTATACTCAATAATTGATGTTGGACTAGTTGAGGAAAATACAGGAGAGCTGGGACTGCTTCAGTGGCTGACTACACAGACTTGGTACATAGCTCTGGTTTCTTCTCCAGCATCTTCTCCTCCAGTCAAGATCATTATGGAGACCTCCTCCTTCAGTGTCTGCACGATCCACTTCTCATGCTCAATACTTTCAGCTAAAAATTAACCTTCCTTCACTTCCTTTCTCCTTCCTTTGCACAACAATGGTCTTCGCACAAGGTGGTACAGACAAACGCTTTGGAACTCGATGATTTAGGCAATCAATTTCTATGAAGGGATTAGCTGGAGGGGAAAAATGGATTTCCTGATCTAAGTTCATGGTTATGAAGAACATTTGAGGAGAAAATTACAAAAAGTAACCCATTCTGACATTTCCCTTTGAAATACAGTCAATTTCAGTTAATCTAATAACTGAAAGATTAAAATATTTGAGAATAATACCTCCAAATCCTTTAATATATTTTGCAATGATAGCTATCTCTGTCAAATGAATAACTTAAATTAATAAAATCTTTGAATAATTTGCTAAAGTCTGTATTTATTAATTTAAGCTTTATATTACCGCACTGAGGCCAATGGGCTAGATATTGACTTTGTGTAATAACGGGAAATGGTTTCAGTAGAAATTAAAATCAGGAGATATATATGGGTTGCTGATGCATTTTACACTGTCTCACAATCACAATTACCCTTAATGCGTTCAGTCCTTCTTGCCAGACAATGGCCTCATCATGTCACAGAGGTGTGCTTGGTGCTGGGTAGGGAGTTATTGACAGGGAATGAAAAACTCCAGGACATCGTTTAAATTCTATAATAATCTTGCTGAGGCCAGTCATAGAATCCCTACAGTACAGAAGGAGGCCATTCAGCCCATCGAGTGTCCCGCGACCACAATCCCATGCATTCCCGTAACCCCATGCATTTACCCTGCTAATCCCCTTGACACTAGGGTCAATTTAAGCATCAACCTAACCCGTACATCTGGAGGAAACCAGAGCACCCGGAGGAAACCCACTCAGACACAGGGAGAATGTGCAGACTCCACACACACACTGACCCATGGCTGGATTCGAACCCTGGTCCCTGGTGCTGGGAGGCGGCAGTGCAAACCATTGTGCCACCCTGGTCTGCTGGCCTGAGTGAAGCCAGCTGGTTTTAAACCCTCCACTGCTCCTTCCCATTTGGGCGAACTTCCACTTGTTTAATCGAGGAGCTCATACTCTGTGGCCCATGGAGAAATCTATTGATGATCCCCCCGTGGCCATCATAACAATTTATTTCACAAGTCTTCCTGCCTTATTGACGGACTAGCTGTCTGTTAGGCTGGAAAGTGCATTGCATTTCAACACAGTAGAGCAGCGACTGGCAGCCTAGTTCCGATGTGGGAGATATCACAAGGTGGGGGATGGGGGAATTGATCATAATTGAAGCTTGGTCTGATTGAAGGGCAGTGGCAGATGGTGATCAGGGGTTCAAACATGTTTGGGGTGGAGTAGGTGAAGGTCAGAGAGGAAGAGGTTTGCCTATATTGGCATGGAAGAGCGTTGGGTGTGGAGGAGACACTTGTTCTCTGCTTGTCCCACAAGCAGTAGAATAAAGGGACTTACCTTATGGACCAATTCTTCCTTGCCTTCCTTTGCCTGACAGGTTCCCAAGCACTGTAAGGAGATTGGTTGCCTGTCTCTTGTCCTTTAAAATCGGGCACAGATGAATTTGAGAAGAATTCGGTCCCTGTTTCAGGTTTTTAACTCTTTAACCACCCACCCGAAACAAATGTGTCCACTTATAGAATCATAGAATGTTGCAGAACAGTGCAGAAAGAGGCCATTCGGCCCATCGAGTCTACCAACCACAGTCCCACCCAGGCCCTATCCCCATTACCCCATGTATTTACTCTAGCTGTGGGAGGAAACCCACGCAGACACGGGGAGAATGTGCAAACTCCTCACAGGCAGTGACCCAAGCTGGGAATTGAGCCTGGGTCCCTGGCGCTGTGAGGCAGCAGTGCTAACCATTATGCCACCGTGCAGCCCCTCACATTACCCACAAGCATTTTTATCTGAAGGCAAAATTTGCCTGGTCATCAATTTGGTGATGTTTGAGTTGTTTCATCTTAGTAGGTGCTGGGACCTCAATGCTGACAAACGCTTTCGTTCGGGAGTGCAAACTGCCTCACCATGTGCTCATACTTACCTGTGTTGTAATGGCATGATAATCTTTTGGCAACTCGGGCTTTAACCCAACACAAATAGTAAAATGGCAATGTATGTCTGAGTTGGGACGGTGTGCTATTTGGAGGGGATTTTGGTGATGTTAATCCTCCCAGCTCCTGCCCTTCTTGGTGATACAATTTCCGAAAGGGCAAAGTCGTGTCAAAGTCAGGAATTTTTAAAACTAGGATGGGAAGGGAGTTACGATAAGCTGCCCGCAATATTTCTACTGCTCTATCTGCGACAGTCTCTGTGACGTTTTGCCAATAGTTTCCCATGGCCTCTTCTTCATTTCAGTTTGGAGATCTGAAAGGGTGGGATTTTCTGGCAGCACTCGCCCCAGGACCGGAAAATCCCGCCAGGGACCAATGGACCTTTGCATGATCCATCCCTGCCTGCTATGGGTGGGACGGGAAAATTCCACCCATAAAGTCAGTAGTGATTGTGCTTTGCCTGTTTGCTGATTGTTATTAAGTGATGTGTTCTCGGACAAGGGAGTGGAATGGAGTGATTTGCAAATGTAAACATATATCACCTGTGATGGTTGTGGTACAGGATGGAATATTCAGCTACTTCAGATGTTCCTGAAATGTCTAACTGTTGTGGATGGGAGACTATTTTTAATATGCTCTTGGGGTCCTATGTTGTTGCAGGACCACAATGTGAATTTTGTGTACCAAGGTGTTGAGTGGTGTAACCAGTGGTCCTAACAGAGACAATTGTAGGTCCCTTAAGAAAGCACAGCCAGAAACGATGTTGTATTGATTGTTGTGGGGTCAGCTAAAGCATTCATGCTTCAGACTTCTCTGTGATTCAGATATTTTGTCACCCACTTGCTTGTTTGTCTAATTTCACCCTATGAACCTTTACTTCTGATTTAACTTTCTGGAAGAATCACTGGAATTCTGCCCATATCAGTCTGCTGACAAATGGAATTCTGGCCGGGTCCACAAAATGGTTCTGGCCTTCAGCAGGGACAACAGAATAGTGAGTGATGTCCACCCAAAGTCAAAATTGGCACAGGAAGTCTCACTGCCTTGTTTGTGTTGTGGGCAGTTGTCCACGCACCCCTGGACATACTCTCTTCCACCTTCTTCTGTCGGGGAAAAAAATACAAAAGTCTGAGGTCACATACCAACCGACTCAAGAACAGTTGCCATCAGACTTTCGAATGGACATACCTTGCATTAAGTTGATCTTTCTCCACACTCTAGCTATGACTGTAACGTTACATTCTGCACTCTCTTGTTTCTTTCTCTATGGACGGTATGCTTTGTCTGTACAGAGCGCAAGAAACAATACTTTTCACTGTATGTTAATACATGTGACAAAAAATCAAATCAAAGACAAATCGTGGTAGGGTTTGAGTGTACAGTCAAACAGTTTGTAGGAGAGATAATTGTTAGTATCAAACATGCTTAGTAAACTAATGTATGGAGATTGTAGATTCTCCTTTCTTTGCTGTCATGATAAGGTCGTTAAACTCTTTTCTGTATTTCCCCCTGACGTGTAGTCTCCTTCTATTCCTTGGGGTTATTTATTCTAATTCCTGGTGTTGCTTAATGGGAACAAACAGCCAGGAGAATTTTGAACGTCCTTCAATAAGCCTCTCTTGGATGCATTCCATTTCTGGCAGACATATGTTTTGTGTTGTCTAAACATGAACGTCCTGACTTCTAAAACAGGAGAAAACAAAAAGCCTGCTGTTTATTTCCACTGCCACGTTTTGTAAATTCCCATCCTGCAGCATCCAAACTTCCGCTCGGCACAGTTTTCATTCTTCAGCTTTATCGACAGCATTGACTGAAGCTGCGTTTGGAATTATACATGGGCTTAATGAGAATCAGGCAGATGTGCATTGACTGGATGTCTTGTGTACCTGTAGACTCCAGTCCAAACCCAAGCTGCTTTGAACCCCTCAGTCAGGGGATTAAAAATGCATAAATGTGTGAATTCTGATCATTTTCAGTACAATTTAAACTCTGTTTAAAAAACGAAATTTATAAACAGATGCAAAGACTCAAAAGTGAGCCATTCTGTTGAGAAACTTGATGATGATTTAGTTGTCTGGTTAGCACTGGGCTTGCTGTATCTTGGAAATAATTAATTCTGATTAAGATATCCTACGTTGTCAAGCTCGCAACAAAATGAGAGTCTAATTAGATGTCAATGATGCTTATTAGATTAGTTTATTATTTTGTTTCTGGGTCATCCAAAGATCACAGCAGGACTTTAATTACTCTCTTGTCACCAGACACAAGTGAAAATAGCTGAAGTGTTCACAGATCAAGGTGAATCCAGCAAAAGGTAGCACAATAGAGAAAGTGCAGCTGTCACTGTCGCTCCTCTCCTTCCTCTTCCACAGTGTGCTACATATTGATTTCTTTTCTCCACATCTTCGACAAAATCTTCGGCAAGTCCAGAGATGTGCAGGTTTGGATCGGCCATGCTAAGTTGCCCCTTAGTGTCCCATTAGCCATGGGAAATGTGTGTGGCTGGGGAGAGGGACTGGGTAAGGTACTCTGCCAGTAAATCAGTGCACTTGATGGGCCAAATGGCCTCTTCTGCACTGTAGGTATCCTATGATCTGTCACAATCTTCCTCACATCTCCCGGCATATTATTTTATGTGTCAGAGGCCAACCAGTTGTCTTGGTTCAAAGACTGTGAGAACCCTTTTCTGTCATTCGTCACCCACATAGGTGTGAGAATGGCCGGGGCGATTTTTCCATTTTAATTTCCTCTCTTCCGTTCCCTTTTCCCGTTCCTAGCCGGCTTGCCTTCCCTCTTGGGGACAGCTCTTCACTCAGAGTGTGTGCCTATGTGTGAATGACAGAGGACAGTGCACCAATTCTGTTCCTTTGGAAATGTATTCACAGCTCTGACCCACCACAACAGCAACTTGTATCTACAATCTTCCTTTTAGGGGATAGAATGGCCCAAGGTGATTTACAAGTGCCAAATGCAACAAGTAACATGTGTACAACTACAGACCATAGTACTGATAATGTGCCAAACGGTGGTAGTGCAGACTGGCTGCAGTCAGTGCTCGGTACATCGAGCCAGCCCAAGACCCTGTCAGACAGGTCAGAATGTAATTGTAGTGGAGGATTTGCCTGACTTTCACTGGGGCTGTGCATCTTAATTGTGGCCAGTCACATGAGCAGATACAATGCCTTCTGCATTAGTGGGAGGAGGGAAAAGTCCAATTCCTGGTGATATAGTGGAAATAAATTTGGCCTAACTTTCCCAATGTTAGTGACAAAAACATTATTATTAGCACGTAATAGGTAATGGTAAGATGTGAAAGTTAATGGAGTGTTAATTCCATCAACTTGATTTACAAATTTAAACAGTAAAATTCAAGCTATTTATAAGCATGTTTTAGATTAAAAATAGTTGGCCCTTGGCCTGATTTACTACTAATGTGATCCTACCGCTAACACATTTTGCGATACACTTAATTAAAACTTCCTCTGTATTTCCACATTTATTAAAAGACAGAGGAACGCAAGCACCAGTCTATCAGATTGCCATTGAGCAGGGTACTCTGGAGGGGGAAACTATATCTGTGTGTGCCAATGCACTTATAATCTGCCTGTTTATTCGAGCATGCCACTTGCAAGGATGCTAAACTATTCCTTCTAATGTGCCTTACCCAGACACTCAGTAAAAGTCAACAAAATCAACTAATCTAAAAGTCTGTTCCCTGAACTTTCCAAATATCTTCAGGAGAGTTGAATTTCGGTGTTTATCCAAAATGGTGGCAGGACCTTGGTCCCTCAAGTTCCACTCCCATTTCTGACATCCTCTTTTTGCCAGTCATCGAATGGGGCCAGGTTGTGATTAACAATGGAGGAAAACATGAGTTCAAACAGACTTGATTTTTGCTGGAGTGCGAAACTTATCCCACAGTGTATGAGGTATGTTTTTTTTAGAGTTGATGTCAATACTCATAAAAGGTGAGGAAGGTTTATGAATTTGTCAAGCTGGAAAGTAACTGAATTGAACACTCTAAAAATTGTTTTACAAACCTTGTCTGTGTCTGTGAATTGAAATAAAAATGGTGCTTGCAGTTTGGACAGATGTTTGTTGACATATTCCAGAGTGCTATCATTGTCGCATGACTGATTCTGCAACCTATCATTATCACAGTGGGGGGGGGGGAGCTTTAAATTTACAGCTTGATTGACAGCTCCATGAGGTTATCAGGGGATTATCTGTCTTTGATGTTGGGTCATAAATACAGATATTTGGTTTTATAAGGCATCAAGTACTTGGGGGGATTTAAATACATTCAGAGGCTTTATCAATGAGAATGTTATTTTATAAACACTTTATACTTCAAACTAATTTACTTCATCTTAGCATGGCTCCTGAGGTCTGCCCATGCTGGATATGGGGTTAGTTGACATGATGGATAAAAGGGCAAAGGGTGATGGGCAGGTCATAGGCTGGCATGGGTTGGCATTGAGTGGACATAGTGGCTATAAGGGACCATGGGGATGAGTGTGGGAGAATGTGCTGGCAGTAGTCGGCGTGAAGTTGGCAAAGGGACTAGAAAGGGGCCTGGGATAAAGGTTGGCATGAGTTGGCATGAAGGGTATGAGAGGCCATTGGGATTGAATAGATGGAGTGGGTGGGGGTGTGAGGGATGAGGATGAAAGGGCCTCATATTCAACAATACAACTGAGATAACATCTCAGTGCACAAAGGAAGGCCTTTTAACCAGCCTGCTTGGGCACTTGGCAGCCCCTGTGGCTGTCTCCAATTTGCATCTAGGTGCAATGGGCCTGGCTTCAACAAACTCCAACCTCCACTGGAATGATAATCCCTTCATTTGGGACACTTTTTCTTGAGGTCTGTGCGGTGACCCAGAAAGTTTCATGACTCCACACACATTGGGAGTAAAAATCCAGTGTGGTGTTTGCATGTTCTCCCTGCATCTGCATGGATTTCCTCCGGGTGCTCTGGTTTCCTCCCACACTCCAAAGATGTGCAGGTTAGAATGATTGGCCATGGTAAATTGACCATTAGTGTCAGGGGGATTAGCAGAGTAAATACGTAGGATTATGGGGATAAGACCTTGGGGAATTGTTGTTAGTGCAGGCTCGATGGGCCAAATAGCCTCCTTGTGCATTGTGGGGATTCTATGATTCTAATATACTTACTTAAGAGGCCATCTGCCAGCATTTAAAATTAAGGTTTTAAATGCGGAACTCTCGAGTAACATGATAGCAATCCTAAATCTAAATTGATGTAAGTGTTTGCTTGCAGTTTCTGGTCCTTTACCTTCCGTATTGTAAAAGAAAATTGACATGTAAGAATGTTGATAAAGGCCCATGTCTCATGATATCTTCATTAAAAAATAGTGACAACCTGAAAGAGAGTTCAAGGTAGTAATGCCATCAAGATGTTTGGATAGTTTCTGCTGAACATAATGGATGTGTGACTGAAATTATGTAAGAGCAATCTAATCAAAGGTTCAAATCACCAGGGTTATGCTTGAGACATATTTACCACCTTAACCCCGAGATCAAATTGCTTGTAATCGGCACCGCGTTAGATGAGGGCATTGCTGCCTCTGCACTATCATCTGTCATGTCAGTTGTAGGATAATCAATTGTACGGTTAAATTCCCTGCACTCTGCTCAACAATGCAACTGAAGATTAACCTGAGATGAATTTGGTTTACAGAATATGGGCCCAAATTTTCTGATCAGCATAGGGTTCGAATCCCGCCATGACAGATGGTGGAATTTGAATTCAATAAAAATATCTGGAATTAAGAATCTGCTGATGACCATGAAACCATTGTCGATTGTTGGAAAAAAAACTCACTAATGTCCTTTTGGAAAGAAAATCTGCTGTTCTTAGGTAGTCTGGCCTACATGTGACTCCAGAGCCACAGCAATGTGGTTGACTCACAGCTACCCTCCAGGTGCAACTAGGGTTGGGCAATAAATGCTGGCTAATGAGCAATGCCCATATCCCACAAATGAATTTTTAAGAAGTACTTACAAGATAAAAGGTGATGAGGGTTTTGAACCAACTCAACACAGGTTTATTTACAAGGTATTGCCTGACTGAAGTCCAACATAGTAAGAAGTCTCACAACACCAGGTCAAAATCCAACAGGTTTACTTGGAGTCATGAGCTTTCGGAGCGCTGCTCCTTCCTCAGGTGAGTGATACCAAAAGTGGTACCAAATAAACCTGTTGGACTTTAACCTGGTGTTGTGACACTTCTTACTGTGCCCACCCCAGTACAACGCCGGCATCTCCACATCATGAGGTCCAACGCAGAAGAGAGATTAAAAATCCGCGATTGCCTCTGGTGACTTCACAGCATGTCATGTGACTAATCACACAGAGATGCATTGCTTTACAATACATAACAGAAAGACAATTTTTGTTTTAAATGCAATTGCTTTCCTCTACCTAATCTGCTGAAATCAAGTGGAGCATTCCTGCAGCTGCCCCGGCTGTTATGAGCTAATTTGCCATAAACGGGAGATGGAACCTGAAGGCTTTACTGGGCTCTGTGATTTGATGTCCTGCCAGATGACTATGCTGAGCCATTGCATGGAGCCTATGCAGCAAATGTAATTTAAATTGATTGGCTTTTCCAGTGAATCCTCGCAAATCTTTGGAAATAAAATTCTAGAATGATGAAAACCTATGTTGAACTGCTTTGGTGCTTGCAAATTCTGCTGAGTGCCTCCTTTTCATTATGCCAAGCATTATTCATATGCACTTAATCATTATTTTTATCCTCTGTACTCTATAATTAGTGTGTGATATTTGCAATGCATAATATTTTCTTTTAATATGCGATGTAAAAGAAGCCTGTCATAATGCTTTTTCAGTCTTTTGGGGGGTTTGAGGATTAAAAAGGGACTGAGAATGTCAAGTACACAGGGTGGCACAGTGGTGAGCACTGCTGCCTCACGGCGCCAGGGAACTGGGTTCAATTCCGGCCTTGGGTGACTGTCTGTGTGGAGTTTGTACATTCTCCCCGTGTCTGCGTTGGTTTCCTCCGGGTGCACCGGGTTCCTCCCACACTCCAAAGATATGTGGGTTAGGTTGATTGGCCATGCTAAATTACCCCTTATTATTAGGGATCGACAAGGTAAATGCATGCAGTTACGGGATAGTACCTGGGTGGGATTGTTGTCGGTGCAGGCTCGATGGGCTGAATGGCCTCCCTCTGCACTGTCGTGATTCTATTGTTCTATTTTGTTCTATGATACTCTGGTTCCTGTGTTTCAGGAAGGGTGGATGGACAGATTATTGTCAATTTACACAAGCCCTCCCTTTCAACACTTTTGATGCACTTTTCACCAACAGGATATTTTGTTTTGCACCCCATTGCGACAATCTCCTCTGGTTTGCCCCTATTGTTGTTCCTTGAAGTCCAAGGAGTGCAGACTTGGGCATATCTGATGGACTTCATCATTCATCAACATACCTAGCTGGACCATGTCAAGTGTTGTGAAACCATGATCAAGCAAGTGACGAGGCTAGCCCATTGCACTGTGTATGCTGATGCCTGCGATGGTGGTTTTCCCAGGCTAGGGTAAAGTAAAGGATCAGGGTAGCCATTGAGGTACAACTGAGTCTTTACCTGATGCAATTTTTCAAAACCATCTCGACCTTTTGGCTAAGATGAAGAGTTAGACCAAGCCTGGGATGGGATGCAATACCTCATCCTGTCTGCTTGGATCTTGTTTGTCCCTCATGTGAGTTGAATTGGTTTTTTTGATTAGAATAAAAGTACTGAAAGGTACCAAGAAAAAACTGTCCACTATCCCAGGATGATCTGGAAAGAAAAATAAATCCAGAGCTTTTCTTTTCTGCAAGATGGCCCCTTAACTCCTTGCCCCTGCCCCATCTGATAGTGCCTTGAAAGGAATAATACTCTGGAGACACTGTACTCACAGATAACTGTACATTAATGCAGAAGGGTGTTGGTAGATGGGTTGATTTCCGAGGCTGGAAGTTATGTAAACACTGCCTGTGTTGTAATATGCCATTGGAGAGTAAAGGTGTTCAGGAGAGCTCGGGTTAATGCGGAACTGGAGAACAGTCCTGTCCATGATATGGTATAGAGAATCACATGTTGGTAGACTGTGGCACAATCTGGAAGGAGCCAGCATGGCGAAAGCATCCATTCGCAGCAGTACCTTGGATCTGTACATAGTTATGGGTTAAAAATAAATGGTTTATGTTAAAACATGCAAGTTTTAGTGAGACACCAAGCAAACCTTTGAGCCTGTGACGGCTCATCGGCAGAATGAGAGAGTACTCAGATTCTCACTCCGACTGCTTTCCCAGGACTCGGCCTTCATTGTCTTCACAAATTTGAAGTTCTTTTGGGCTGTCTGTCCAGTAGTTCAAAGCTGACTCCTATTGGTAACATTTAGGATTTTTTTTCAAGCATAAGTGAGAATTATTCCCTTATAATATTTGAGTAGCAGTTTGCAACACACAGTTAGGAATTATATTACTCGTTGTCCCTATGTTTAGAAAGCACGGCCCTTACCTCATATCTTCTCCTCACCGTGTCTATACCAGACTGATGGCGTTCCAGGTCCTGAGAATATCCCAAAGCCTCTCTAAGATCTACCCCAAAATGTGAAACTGTGGAGAATTTCCTCCAATCATAGGGGCGGCACAGTGGTTAGCACTACTGCCTTACAATGCCAAGGACTCAGTTTGATTCCGGCCTTGGGTCACTATCTGTGTGGAGTTTGCACATTCTCCCTGTGTCTATCTGGGTTTCCTCGGGTGCTCCGGTTTCCTCCCACAGTCTGAAAGACATGCTGGTTAGGTGCGTTGGCCATTCTAAATTCTCCCTCCATATACCTGAACAGGTGCGGGAGTGTAATGACCGGGGGATTTTCGCAGTAACTTTATTGCAGTGTTGATATAAGCCAACTTGTGACGCTAATCAATAAATTTTCAACTTTAGATGCAACAAGTTATATTAGCCACAAGTCCCGAAGTCCCAGTAATAGGTGTCAATCTCTCAACACAAGCTTTCTCTGTGATTTTTTTTCCATTATCATGGTTGATGATATAATCCAGGACCATGGAGTTAACAAGAGATCTAACGGTATAAAGAACCTCGGGTGGGATTTTCCATTCCTTCCCACAGGTGGGATCTTTCACCATTGAGGAACTTCAGCACAAGTTCCTCAATGGTGGGATGAGCAAGCCATGCAAATTGTCATTGACTTCAACAGGACCGGAAGATCCCACCAGTGGTCAATTGCGAACTGCCTCTGTCTTGGTATAAACCACTGTGTTGGGGCTCAAAGAAATTCCGGCTTTCGATATTTGCACACTGTTCCCTAATTATAACAGATGAAAAAATAAAACTAAAGGGAGAAACTTGTAAACTAGCAAGCTTAATGTCAAACTGCAGCCGAGCAAAGCTTACTACTGAAAAATAGTTTTAGAAAAAGGAATTATATTTGATTCCATTTCAACAACTAACAAAGATTCATGCCTTCTCACAGACAAGGAAGAGATAAGCCTGTAGATAGCTTTAAGTCTCGCTCTTTTCTTTTCCTCTCTCTTCTAGCAATAATAATTAGGTTTTGCATCAAAAGGGCCATGCGTGATACTGCACTTTCTAGAAGTCATCAGACAGTCCAAGTCAGTCAATTTTTACAGAAGAGTGGCTTCAGTAAAATGCTCAGGGTTGTTTAACTCCTGCGATGCCTAATTCCTCAAACTAACCTGATAAACTCATATTCTTTCTCGCCCCAGATCAATCAAGAGAGTTCATCAACGGCAAGGGATTTCAAGCCATCAGTTTTCAGCTGGTGTGCAACCACCAAACAAGCTTCCCTGCTGCCTCTCAGCGCCAGGGACCTGGGTTAGATTCCTGGCTTGGGTCACTGTCTGTGTGGAGTTTACACATTCTCCCCTGTGTTTGCATGGGTTACCTCTGGGTGCTGCGGTTTCCTCCCGCAGTCCGAAAGACGTGTTGGTTAAGTGCATTGGTCATGCTAAATTCTCCCTCAGTGGACCCGAACAGGTGCTGGAGTGTGGCGATTGGGGGATTTTCACAGTGCCTTCATTGCAGTGTTAATGTAAGCTTACTTGTGACTAATAAATAAACTTTAAAACTTCTGTCCAGCTGAGCTGTGCTTGGACAGTGCTATTCCCATGGACTCAGACACTCCACATCTGTCCCTACCATTAGTATTGCCATGTGATCCACAGTGGACTGCACTCCCCTGTGAAGTGCTTGCATCTACACTGAGGCCTGATAAAGCATGTATTTTGATGGGACAACTCAGAAGGAATCAACTCCTCTGGGGAAGTGTCTTCCATAAAAGGCATTACCTGCTGTTTCTCGCATGGTCATCCCAGATGTGATTTGGGCATGGAGATGTTCAGAGTTTGAAATGCAAGAGGCTCAAAGTGATCTTGAAATTCACTGCAGAGAATGTGGCAGACTCGCCGAAAGTCCATTGATCTTTCAGCAGGACTGTCAGGTCCCAGCGGTGGACAGAGTCACAAAATTCCACAAAATTAGTCTTCTGTGAGATTTGTGTTGGGGATATTTAATCCCAATGAAGTCTGAGTCTCTCCAACTCTGATACTCAGGGATATTGATATGATGCATATTACCTTGGCCTCTTCCTATGCAGATCTTGACAGCACAATCTGTGGTGAACCACCTCCACCCTCTCTGTCCCTTTTACTTTGGGCTTGTGGCTAAAGGGGACAATGACAGACCTCTACATTTCTGAAGGGCATGTGTGCTTAAAACAGATGTGGTGCGTTCAGCGCCACTATCTGGCGAATGCATCATGAACCTTGCTGAGATTCATTTGAGGATGTGAGTTAAGGATCTGACTGAGATGATTATGTAAAAATTGGGTGAGTATTAGTGATGAAGGGGAAAAGGAGAGGGTGAGGGAGTGCAGAGAAAGGGATCTCTGGGTGCTGCAGAAATTGTCTGTGAAGAGTGATGTGATGGTCATATTCTTGACAAGACAAATGGGGATAGGGGGAGAGATGGTCGGTTGTAAGATAGGATGTAGGTGAATCAGTGTGTTCATCTTTCCTCCTCTGGTTTGGTCATTAAATTGCTTCCAGATATGATGCACGATCCTGTTGCTGTCCCTTCTCATCCTGCTTGAACCATGCTTCGTTTACCACCACAGCAGTTTTTCTCTTGCCATTGCTTCACCACAGCACCTGGTTTCTGGCGCTAACTTCACCCAGTCGTGCACCAAGTGAGGTCTCAAAATAGGGTGCACACTTTGACCACCCTGACTTTGAAACTCTTCCTCTCAAAATGGTGTCAAATCCTCAGAACGTCACCTTTGCATTGACCTTAAAATACTATAAGAAGATTGCTTCTGGAACAGAATACGGTAAGCGACTATTGAGTGGTGCAAGTCCAGACACACAAAATATCTTTAAGCATCTGATATATGGAGAAATAAAGAATATTACCATGTTTTCTCTCTGTTGGTTAAAACATAACCTTCATTGTTTCTTTCTGAACCTGCTATCTCCACAACTTAAGAAAAGCTCAAGGTCTGGTGGGGGAGTCCAGAACCAGGGGGTCACAGTCTGAGGATCAGGGTAGACCATTTGGGAAGGAGATGAGGAGACATTTCTTTAACCAAAGAGTGGTGAGCTTGTGGAATTCATTACCACACAAAGTGGTCAATGCCAAAACATTGAATGTATTCAAGAGGCGGCTGGATATAGCAGTTGGGGCGAATAGGGAAAAAGCAGGATTAGGCTACTGAGTTGGATGATCAGCCATGATCGGAAAGAATGGCGGAGCAGGCTCAAAGGGCCAAATGGCCTCCGCTTGCTCCTATCTTCTATGTTTCTATGTTTCAAATTTATCTTCCCACAATCATTGTCAATGACAGTTAATTATAGCATGACAAGTGTTACTGTGTGCAAGACCCCGGAGAGAAAATTAAAAACACAAAATGCTGGAAAGACTCAGAAGGCCTGGCAGCCTTTGTGGAGAGAAAACAGAGTTAACATTTTGAGTCAGTGTGACTGGCCTACAGAGCTCCGAATCAATGTGGGTCTGAACCACACCTGTTCACTCATGTTGGAGATGCAAAACCTGGAAGTAAGGTGATCATGAGATGTCCCTATTGAAATCGGACTCTCCCACACGTCTCACAATTTTCCATGTTTACTCCCATTATGGCCCTACCTCTTCCGGCAAGTGAAAATAAGTTATTATTTAAATCAAAGCAAAATAGAGGGAAGGGAGCAGACCAGTGAGGGAAATGATTTGATTTGATTCGATTTACTATTGTCACAAGTATTGGGAAACAGTGAAAAGCATTGTTTCTGCTTGTGGTACCGACAAAACATACTGTTCATAGAGTACCTGGGGGAGAAGGAAAGGAAAGGGTGCAAAATATAATTGTACAGCCATAGCTAAGGTGTAAAAAAAGGTCAGCTTAATATAGGTAGGTCAATTCAAAATTCTGATGACATCAGGGAAGAAGCTGTCCTTGAGTCGGTTGGTACGTGACCTCAGACTTTTGTATCTTTTTCCCGATGGAAGAAGGTGGAAGAGAGAATGTCCGGGATGCGTGGGGTCCTTGATTATGCTGCTGCTTTCCGGGGCAGTGGGAAATGTAGATGGAGTCAGTGGTTTGCATGATGGACTGGGCTACGTTCACAACTCGTTGTAGTTTCTTGCACTCTTGGTCAGAGCAGGAGCCATACCAAGCTGTGATACATCCAGAAAGGATGCTTTCTATGGTGCATCTGTTAAAATTGGTGAGGGTCGTCGCAGACATGTTTCCTGATGAAAAACACACTGGATGATTTGCTCATCTCCATTGAGTTCAGTCCTTGTCCTAATGATATATTTAGCTCACTTGGCTTTGAAGGAGTTAATCAATATACGTCAACTTATAAGGAATCTGTCCCATGGATCAATTACTCTGGAGTGAATGTGGGGGCAGTATTCCTTGTGGAGTGTTACAGTGTTCATCCTGGCAGCCCTGTGAATTGTGTCTGTTCTTTGTGTGTGTTTGATTCACAGCAACGCCACTCGGGTGTGAAATGTTCATTCAGGCGGAATCTTCCCTGATTTGGAGATGAAAAGAGTTCAGAACAAAAGCACACACAGTCAGTGGGATGGCGTTTTTATCATCTGAAGGATATTTTCATGACACAAATCATTTTGAATGCATCATGCAAAGATAAATTCAGTGGAATGGCTTCCTTAGCCTCGTTTGGGCATTGATGTCCATCTTAGTCCATAAATTCTTGTGTGTCATTCAAAAAAATAATTAATAGCTGTAAAACTGTTGTTTCCATGAATGTTAATGCACAACTTCTAACATGAACAGATTTTGTTCATAAAAAAAAGTTTTAAAGTGTCATTCCTATCTCTCTTTTCTGTGCCTGTCTGGCATCAAGCAATCCAGCTCTGTCTACAGCAGTTGGATGTGGAGATGCCGGCGTTGGACTGGGGTAAACACAGTAAGAAGTCTCACAACACCAGGTTAAAATCCAACAGGTTTATTTGGTAGCAAAAGCCATTCAGTGGTGTTGTTAGACTTCTTCCAGCAGTTGGATACAGAGCAAGGTTCACTGTACACTGCTCTAGTAATTTTCCTTCAGCCCAGCCTCCAGTATAAGTTTAAGTATCAGTTTAAGTTAATTTATTGTCACAAGTCGGCTTACATAAACACTGCAGTGAATTTACTGTGAAAATCCCCTAGTCGCCACACACTCCGGCGCCTGTTCGACTACACTGAGGGAGAATTTAGCATGGCCAATGCACCTCACCAGTGCATCTTTCGGACTTTGGGAGGGAATCCGTGTTTTCATGGGTTTCCTCCAAGTGCCCCAGTTTCCTTCCACAGTCCAAAGATGTGCGGGTTAGGTGGGTTAGCCATGTTAAATTGTCTCTTAATGTCAAGGGCACTAGCTAGGGTAAATGCATGGGGTTATGGGGATAGGGCCCGGGTGGGAATATGATCGGTGCAGATGCACCGATGAGCCGAAAGGCCTCCTTCTGCACTGTAGGATTTTATGAAACCAGAGCAGTGAAACATTGCAATGAAGTTACTGTGAAAATCCCCTCGTCGCCACACTCTGGCGCCTGTTCAGGTACACTGAGGGAGAATTTAGCATGGCCAATGCACCTAATCAGCACGTCTTTTGGACTGTGGGAGGAAACCGGAGCACCCGGAGGAAACCCACACAGACATGGGGAAAATGTGCAGACTCCACACAGACAGTGACCCAAGTCGAGAATCAAACCCGTGCCCCTGGTGCTGAGAGGCAGCCGGGCTAACCACATAAACTTTCTATCTAATATCCTATTTCAGTCACAGTTGAGGTCACTGAGTGAAGTTGTGACTGAGCGGTGATCGCAAGGGATGGAAGTCTTCAAAACTAGTTTAGTATATGGCCAGCTGAGAAATTAGTCTGATTTTGGTACTGGCTTCAATCTCAAGATTCAAGTTTTCGAAGTCTTGGTGCGAACCAGTCCCCTTGCTAAATAGGCTTAGATAAAGGGGTCCAGTATGCCACAAAAGGCAATCAGTAAAAAAACATAGACTTCACCATGACATTCTTAAAAATGATGACTCTGAAGTGATCGCGCGGATCACAGTCAGTGGAATGGCATTTTTATCACGGATGGATATCTAATCCCCATGATATGTTCCAAACCTGACTTGCTGTGCTCAAGTGATAACAGTTTGGAGAACAAGTGGTTGGAGGCGACTGTTGTCCAAGCCTTGAGGGTGATATTGGCAGAGTTGTGGTTGCAATCCTGTTGGTTTAGAGAAGTTCTTTGGCACCTAAAGGCTCAAGATTGGGGAAAAAAACAAGAAAAGCAATACCCTACTGACAAAAATGGAAAGTGAAACTGAGTATGCTTGGTATTTAATGAGATGTATAACATGGTGAAAATTGTAAAGTATTTAGTTAAGTATTTATTCAGTGATGGGATGTGGGTGTCACGGGTTAGGCCAGCATTTATTGCCCATCCCTAATTGCCCTTGAAAAGGTGATGGTGAACCGTGTTCTTGATTTGCTGCAGACAGTATGGTGTAGCTACACCCACAGTGCTGTTCGGGAGGGAGTTCAATAATTTTGACCCAGCAACAGTGAAAGAACAGCGATATATTTGCAAGTCAAGATGGTGAGTGACTTGGAGGGGAACTTCCAGATGGTGGTGTTCCCATGTTTCTGCTGCTCGTGTTCTTCGAGCTGATAGTGGTCACAGGTTTGGAGGGTGCTGCCTCAGGAGTCTTGCTGAGTTGTTGCATTTTATCTTGTATTTGTGCATATCGCTGCTCGTGTATGTCGCTCATGGAGGGGGTGAATATTTGTGGATGGGGTGTCAATCAAGTGGTCTGCTTTATCTTAGATGGTGTCAATTTCTTGAGTGTTATTGGAGCTGCACTAATTCATGCAAATGGAGAGTATTCTATCACACTTCTACCGTGTAGATGGTGGAAAGTATTTGCAATGTCAGAAAGTGAGTTAATCCCTCCATAATTCAGCATGGTGACACATTATTTAGCACTGCTGCCTCATAGCGCCAGGGACCCGGGTTCAATTCCACCTTGGGTGATTGTCTGCGTGGCATTTGCATGTTCTTCCAGTGTCTGCATGGGCTTCCTCCAGTTGCTCCGGTTTCCTCCCACAATCAAAAGATGTGCAGGTTAGGTGGATTGGCCATGCAAAATTGCCCCTTAGTGTCCCAAGATATTAAGGTTCGGGGGATTAGTGGGGAAAGGTGTAGGGTTAAGGGGATAGAGTGGAGGAGTTGGTCTGGGTAAGATACTCTGTTGGAGAGTAGCTGCAGACTTGATAGACCAAATGGCCTCCTTCTGCACTGTAGGGATTCTATGATAATTCCCAGCCTCTGACCTGCTCTGGTAAGCCACCATATTTATATGGCTAGTCCAGTTCACTTTCTGGTCAATGATAACATCCAAGTTGTTGATAGTGGTGCTGGGGGTGGCGGGAGTGATGGTAATGCCATTGAATAGCATGTGAGGTGATCAGATTCTCTCTTGTTGGAGATGGCCATTGCCTGGCAGTTGTGTGCTGTTAGGTTGCATAGTCCTAACCCTGACAAGGGTTTAGCAATTATTATTTCTATTTTGCAGATTGGGCTAACTCCACCAAAGGAGTTATATTCCAAGGATGTGAAGAGAGATCTTGAATGAGACATTGGAAGACTAGGGAGCTAATGTAAGATTAGGGGTGATGGGATGTGGCAGCAGACTTGAGGAGGTTAGGTTTATGCCGTTGGAGAATAGGAGGCCAGCAGAGCATTGAAACAATTAGTTATGGAGGTGACAAAATGCCTGGATGCAGGGGGCCTGAGTTAGGGATGGCTGTGGTTCAGTGGATGATATTGGAGTAAGTAACCATTTGAGATGAGTATGAGGCAGAATTTAATGTAGGGCGACGGGCATCTCAGCCACCAGCTGTGGAGCTGGCAAGAGCTCCGCGTCGCCTCTTCTTCGGAAGTCCTGCTGCGTTAACTGCCACTCAAACACTTAACTGGGCAGTGGTTGTGGGGGAGGGGGAAGTATCTTCTGCCAAGAGCTGCCTGCCAATTAGAAATCCAGTTCTTGGCAGCAACACTGGGAGGCTGTGGTAACTGCTAGTAATGCATCCACATGAGGCCCATGATTGCTTAGGGACCCAGATGAGAGATGGTGGGAGGAGATTGAGGGTCAGGGCCAGGGTGGGGGAGGGGTGCATGTTCCTGCCCATTGGGTGATACTCCAAAGCAAGGGAAGAAGACCTTTAATTGCCCAGTCTAATGCTGATGGTTTTGGCTTCAATCTTACCAATATTTAGTTGAAGGAAATTGCAGTTTGTTCAAACATGCAGAATGAGGATTAGCCAATAGCGGATCCTAGGGGACTCTGAAATTAACAGTGGGATCGGAGGTAGAAAAACCATTGCTGGAGATGTTCAGGCTATAGTTGGATAGGTCAGAGTGGAAGCAATCGAAGACAATTTCACTGAACTGGACAATGGAGGAGTTGCCTTGGAGGAGGGTGGTATGATCGTCCAGTTAAATATGTAGATAGGTTGAAGAAGACAAGTGGCAATAATGTAGAGTCACAGTCATGAGGATGTCACTTCTGACCTTGGTGAGGCTGTTTTTCAGCAAAAAATGGGCTGCCACTAGTTGTAATCTGCACAATATACCTTAATCAAAATGTACTGAGACTTAGATGACACAATACTGCGGTCACTGTTTGAATCCAAGTTTCTTCATAAGGCATTTGAACGATAACTAAAATGGTAGATAAACACAGCTGGCATTTTGCCACTCAATGTCAGTGTGGTGAATGACCAGCTGGTCTGTATTTGGTGATGTTGGCAGAAATGCTGGTTAGGAGGCTGGGAGAAAGCCATTCTTTTAAAAGAGTGCCACAGGGTCTCTATGTGTGTGAACCAATATGATGCATTCAGCTGAAGGAATGTACCACCTGCAGTTGTGTGCTCAACTTCTGACCTGACTCAACAGCTTCTGACACCGAGGTTAGAATACTCCTGAGCTATTGTTAACAAAAAAACCCTGTGTTGTAAATAAATTGGTACTTGTATTTTTCCCTCCGGCTGAAGTCTTTTCCATGTAACCTGAATGGTATTAATTGAGCAAATGTGACATGAAAGCTGATAACCAAAATGCATGAAGCAGCCACTCAGAGCACCACTCACTTCTGTACAACAGCCTCAGGCATCACATGCATGAGTCCCACATTAACAGTGAATTGTAATATCTGGTGTATAAATGATCTGTTGTAAGTTGTCTGCTGTTGCTATTATATCAATCTTTGCACACCAGTTGCAGTGGTGCAAGTTTCACAAAGCCAGTGGTCACATCTCTTTTTATTCTTTCATGGGATATAGATGTCGCTGGCCAGGCTGTGATGGTGGGTAGCACGGTGGCACAGTGGTTAGCACTGTTGCCTCACAGCGCCAGGGACCCTGGTTCAATTCCGGCCTCGGGGCACTGTCAGTGTGGAGTTTGCACATTCTCCCTGTCTCTGCGTGGGTATCCTCCGGGTGTTCTGGTTTCCTCCCACAGTCCAAAGATGTGCAGGTTAGGTTGATTGGCCATGCTAAATTGACCCTAGTTTCAGGGGATCAGCAGAATAAATATGGGGTTATGGGAATAGGGTTTGGGTGGAATTGTGGTCGGTGCAGACTTGATGGGCTGAATGACCCCCTTCTGTACTGGAGGGATTCTATTGCCCATTCCTCACTGCCTTTGAGAAGGTGCAAAGTGAACCAACTTCTTGAACTGCTGCAGTCCATCTTATGCAGGTACATCCACTTTTTTTTACTGGGGGAGGAGTTCGGGGATCTTGAAGCAGTGAAGCAATGGTGATATATTTCCAAGTCAGGATGGTGTGTAACTTGGAGAGAAACTTGCAGGTGGTGGTGTTCCCATGCATCTGCTGCCTTGTCCTTCCATGGGGTAGAGGTTGAACATGCTGATGAAGGAACCTTGCTGCATGCTGTAGTGCATTTACTGCTTCAACTGTGCATTGGTAGTGGAGGGACTGAATCTTTCAGTTAGTGGATGGTGTTCTATTGTGACAGCTATGTTTCACTTCTCGCACACATCCTGAAATGGTTTACCAACAAATTGTGGACCATTATCTCTAATGATCTCTCGAGGCACACCAAATAAGCTGAAAATAGCACTGATTGTGCGTGACAGTTGTGCTTGGTGTATTGTGTAATTGCCAAATAATGGGGTATCTGGTAAAGTTATGGATAATGATGATCAAGTCTGTGCCATGATGCGAACGTAGTCAGGTGTGATTTTAGACCAAGGGTGACTCGCAACTTCATGTGTAATTAATGGCTCTTTTTGTTGGCTTAGCACAGCGGTCTCCAAACTCCGATCCGGATGCAGCCCGCTGCGGGCCGGATGTGGCCCGCGGGCTGTAGTTTGGAGACCCCCTGGCTTAGCATGTGCTCAATAACATGCTTTGCAATTCTTGATGACAACCTTAACAGACCATCTCTCTGACAAGTCTTGTCGTCCGATTTATGCCCATGTGTGCGTGATGGAGTAATTGAAGAATATCATGTCACAAAGATTCTGGTATGATGACGTCCTTGCCTTTAAAAATAACTTCCCGAAGATGCCTGGCTCGTCCCAATAAGGCCAAAATGGTCTGGACATCCCAAATTGAATCAGGCCATCCTGGATTTCCAAAGGTTCTGTGTTGTGGAATCATTCACCGTTTATTCTTGTACTGCTTCCATTTGCGTTGTGCAAAATAAACCTGATCAATTTGGAGGAAATCTTCAAGTTCAATGTCAATGAAGTCAACCTGTAGATACAAGGATGTATCCACTGTTTTTAGTGGGTTAGGCAATCCTAAGTATATCTGATGTGACGAGCAAGTTACCTGACCTGTACCTAATCTCTTAGTCGTAACCATGAATCTTTATTGATGGACATTGCAACCTTGTCAAATTTTTTGCCAAATCATCTCCAGCGGCATGTGGTCAGTCTCTATAGATAGATAGATAGTATGGAAATAGATAGGTATGGAAATACATTTTTCCAGAAACTAAAGTTACTCTTGCTTGATGTTGGAGTAGTTGGATTGCATTGCAGACATATTTTTGAAGCAAATACAATTGGTTTGCCTTTTGTAGTATGCATGCTCTCAGACCTTTCTGTGAAGCATTTATCTCATAGAATCATAGAATCCCCACAGAGTGCAGAAGGAGGCCACTCAGCATATCGAGTCCCCACCAACCACAATTCCACGCAGGCCCCATCCCCATAACCCCATGTATTTACCCGACTGGTCCCCCTGACACTAAGTGGCAATTTAGCATGGCCAATCAACCTCACCCGCACATTGTTGGATCAAATCTCCTGGGTGAACAGCTGGATCCCTGCTGCTTGTTTGCCATGAGTATTTCCTCTTTGTTGTAATGAGGAGGCTAGCCCAGTAGGTGACCTTAGACAGCCTTGCCCTCTCTGAGAAGACAGTTGCAATCTGGAATCAGCAGAATGCTCAGGGGAAGATGATCCGTCTGCCTCTGTCCTTTGCATGTGGAAGGGGAGGTTTGAAAGGAATTATTTATTGCTGATTTTCTCATTGAATAATTTTGCAAGTTATGGGACTGAAATTGAAATGCGATTATTTTCTGAGAAGTTTGGGATTATCAGGGTTGGCTGACCGTGTTTTAGTTAAACTATTCGCTCCTGTTGTTTTCCATTTGCACTCAGTGAGGTGATGAGAGAATTGAGCACGTTAAATAAATTTTTACTCCCCCTCCTGCAGCCAGTAAAACTATCCAACCATTATACCATTAGCAGGAACAAGCATGCCAACATCTAACTCAAAGCCATGCTCGCAAAAAAAAAATATTCACAGCTTTGGAATGGGGGACTTGTCTTCACTTTTGATTCTCCTAGCTTGTCCGAAGGAGATTGAAAATTGATGTCAATCATGGGTGATGCTGGGAAGCTCAATGTTATGAGTTCAACTCCCTTCGGATCATGATTGAGACTGCCAGACGTCATTCCGCTTCTGATGTCTGACAGCCAGCAGAGAGGAGAGATCTTTATTTCTTTTGTCTGAAATAGGTCACGGAGGTGAAATGACAGTGATCTGAGATATTTGCCCAGGCCTTGTATTGTTACATTGCCTTGGTCTTATGCTTTGCCTCAAACAATCAACAAAAGGTGATGGGTGGAAAAATTGTAACCCAGAGTGAAGGCAACGAGGATTGAAGCATTTTGTTCTTATTTATTACTCATCAAACTCCCATGGCACAGCCCATGGCATGTTGAAGGATGTGCCGTGTTTCAGGGAATGTGTTCTGCCAAACGTGGTGGGGCAAATATTACAAGAATTGTGTGTGGCACAAACAGGAAATGTGTATGATATGAAAGCCTTTTGATATAAGGATTCTCTGGATTAGCTGGCCTGTTGTAAATGCGTCGGTGGCTCAGGCAGCAGCACTTCTGCCTCTGAATCAGAATGTTGTGGGTTCACATCCCACTCCAGAGACTTGAGCACAAAATACTAAACTTGACATGATGGTGCAGAACTGAGAAAGTGCTGTACTGTTGGAGGTGCTGTCTTTCTGAGGAAACATTAAAGAAGGCCATGTCTGCTCTCTCAAGTAAAAGGTCCCAAGGGGTAAACCTTTTAGAATTGAAATGAGGAGAAATTTCTTCACCCAGAGGGTGGTGAATGTGTGGAACTCACTACCACAGAAAGTAGTTCAGGCCAAAACATTATCTGATTTCAAGAAGAAATTAGATTTGTTCAACGGGCTAAAGGGATCAAAGGATATTGGGGGGAAGGGAGGATCAGGATATTGAATTGGATGATCAGCCATGATCCAAATGAATGGTGGAGCAGGCCCGAAGGGTCTGATGACCTACTCCTGCTTCTAGTTTCTATGTTACTCCAAAGAAGAGTGGGGGAGTTTCTCGGCAATATTTATCTCTTGATCAACATATCTCAATCAGATTATCTGATCATTGTCTTATTACTGTTTATGGGATATCCTTCATTGGCTGCGGCATTCCTTACATTAGAACAATGATTGTTCAAGTACTTAGTTGGCTATAAAGTGCTGAGGGATGTCCTGAACTTGTGAAAGGCGTGACATCAATGCAAGTTTCTCTTTTTACTTTTGAAAATTTGTTTATCATCTTGGGAGTCCTATTGTGTGTACCAATGATTAACAAAGTCATTGATGATCCCACTTCGCGAATTTATGTTGTCCTATTTTATTTTAGACAATAGGATAATTCGTACAGTGGGAACTGAACAAAATCATAAATATAACCAACTATTCCACTCCCAGTAGTTGCACCCATTATTGATATCCACATCAAATCAATGTTTTCCAAAGGATAAGTTGTTGGGAGGACAGCTAAAATGGAAAATTTTGTCTTTCGAGAAGGGCTGCACAGAGAAAAGGTTTTTTCACACGTTATTAATCATTTCAGTCCTGCCAACTGTGCTTTGTGTTCGAGCTGCCAAATCCAGACACATCTCTTTAAGGATTTCTTCCATTTTGAAGGCACCGGCCTTTTGAGATAAGAGAAAAAAAAAACTGCTCTGATTCCTTTGAAATGTTTTAAAATTCATAGTTCCGCGGATATCCAATTCTGGGTAACAAATAAAAAAAACACAGATGGGTTTTCACAAAAGTTCGATGATGCATCCTTGATAATGATGAAAATAATGTTTAATTGTACAGAAACTTTGTATTTGACTCAATGAGGCGGTGTGTGATAAGATTATTTTTTGTGATGTGAAGATAATACAATAGTTTCCAGCCTTTGAATGCCAGATGGTTGCAAAAAGCATCTGTCCCCATCGATGCAAAGACATGTGTATTTTCCCTTGAGCTTCACTGAATGTTATGACCTTTTCCTTGCAGGTTGACTGGACTGAATCTACCTTCTCCTGTCATCAGCAGTAAAAACTGGCTGCGGCTTCACTTTACATCTGATAGTAATCACAAGCAGAAAGGGTTTAGCGCTCATTATCAAGGTAAGAACTTCTGCGGACTAGTTTGAAATGGAATGCAAGCAAATAGCAAATGTTTTCAGGTTGAAAATAGTGTTCATGTTCTAAGCATTTCAAATCATAGCAGGAAACTGATATAGAAAGGATTATATAAATTGTTGCAATCATAAACAAGGTCCCCAAATTTTGTTACAATCCCAGACAAGACCCTCCAAATGTCACCATGATCCCGTTGTGGGTCAGTAACTGTTGTTGTAAAGGAGATAACATATGAAATCCCAGTTGTTCCCGAAGAGAATAATGGCTTCTAAACTAACAGAAGAAATGTTATGATGCAAGAGTTAACAAGGCAAACAGTCAATGCCATCACGTACTCTAACAGCCAGAGTTACCATGAATTAACCGGCAAACTGTGGTTAAACGGATTGCAAACTGCATATTAAATAACAAACACATCAAGACAGACCGCACAAATTTCTCAGTAAGCCACCCAGACCAGTCATCAGCATGAGGAACAAATATTCTTTAACCTCTGTTTTCCTTGTGTGGAACTTTACCTCTGTTCCTTCAAAGAGCCTGTGTGATCCCAGCCAATAGCAACTGTTCTCTAACTGAGCTCCATGTGTACAGTCTTAACCCAAAACTGTCACTATTCCAGATTTCTCTGCAATCCTGCTTCCAGGTCCAGCCTTCTCGGGCTTTTCCAGCTCAGATGACCTGTATTTGAGACTGCTCTCCTTGCGATAGCCAGGGTCGACTCCAGTGTCGAAATACTGGCATGATCTCAGCTTCTCAGCCTTTCTGCTGCCATCAACTGCTTGTGGGCTGACTTTTGCCCCCATCTGGTTAGATTCACTGAGCCGATGCTGCCCCTGGCTATTGGTAGCCTCAATCTCCCTGGCTGCAGCAAGCAAATGCAGCTCCTGGGATTCCCTTGAGCCCCAACTCCCAGTGGCACTGAGCTGCCAACGGCTCCCAGGGCTTTTCAGTCTCAGCTCCTTCTGCAGCATGGAGCTAATGACAGCACTTTAGTTGCTAGGAGCTGACATTCTTCTCCATCTTCTTGCGATAGGCTGCTGTTCATTCTACTCCTTGAACCAGCCTGTGTCACCTATTAACATCTCCCAATAGAGTTCCACCCTGTTACGAGGCAGAATCTGATGTTTTCGGGCTGAGTACGTTCTGTATCTTAAATGTTACAGTCTCCAACCAGAGGCCCCCCCTCCCCTCCAGCCAACCACCTTCCACCCAAACAGATGCAAAATTAACATTGCCCTGCACCTAACGCAACAAAAATAAACAAAAATAGATTTAATCAACAAATATTGCAATGAAATAATAAATATGAATTGTGTAAGGTTAAAGAGGTTGAAGTATTTAATTAGCTATATTAACATGGTTCCCCTCCCATGAAATTGTGTTCAGGATTCTTTATGTGAAATGATTTACTAATGTCAGCCTTAATGCTACCTGTTGGTACATCGTAACATCCAAAAGTGAAATGCACCTTGTGTCACATGAGCAATGACTATCTGCAATGTACAAGACAGTGTGCAGGCATTGGCATTGCCAAGTTCTATAACATTGATCCCTACCTCGTCCACCACTCCTGTACCAATTTTTAGATGCAACCCAAAAATCAAAAGGCTTTTGCTATTACCTTTACTGAAAGCAGACCAAAGGTGAAAGATGATGCAGTGAAGATTATACATGGAAAACTCTTTCTGAGCTTATTAAAAAGCTGAACAGGTCCAAAGGGCCATATAACCGAATCCTCCTCCTATTCTTCAAGCTATCATGCTGAGCTTCCACATTCATTTCCGAAATCATAAATGGCTACTTGAAGTTAATCCTCAGTTATTTTTATTGGCCTTCTACAGAAGGTGTTTAATTTGTATATCTGAAAACAAAATAAGTATTTATGGGTTTTGCGAATGCCGTTCAGTTTATCATTTCTTATTTACATATTTTTTGCTGGTGGAGGTGTTTAATTAGATTCCCTAACACTGATCAACGTACTATCAGCTGAAAACAAAGTATGGAAATGTAGGTTTCTGGAGTTCTGTATCATGGGCTTGAAAAGTAGAAACATAGAAAATAAAAGCAGGAGTAGGTCATTCAGCCCTTCAAACCTGCTCCACCATTCATTTTAATCATAGATGGTCATCAAAATCAATATCCTGATCCTCCTTTCCCTCCATCTCCCTCAATCCCTTTAGCCCCAGGTGCTATATCTAATTTATTCTTGAAATCGCACAATGTTTTAGCCTCAACCATCTGCCTGTGGTGGTGAATTCCACTCATTCATCATGTTCTGGGTGCAGAAATTTCTCCTTACCTCAGAAAATGGATAATACTCAAGGGAATCCATGTTCTCGCCTCCCTGGAGATTGTTGCTTAATGGAGTCAGTAGTGAGTTTGTGACAATGTTCCCTGTAGAGTAATTTATATATCTTTATCTTTCCTAATTCAGAGCATTAGTGAAGGTAACACTTAGCGGTGTGAAAGACAGACGAGGTCTTGAAGTCCTGCACACATTCTTCTGTCCCGAAGTGTGCTGAAAGTCTCCTACGTCTTTTAAAATCTTTATCTGAAAAATAATCGTCCTCATTACTGTCCTGTGTATTGTGCTCCTTTGGAAATTTGGTTTCCTCCAGATGGGTGGTTTGTGCTGTTACTTCTGAGCAAACAAACTGCTCTGACAACATACAAAAGATTGCTAACATAAGTGTAGGGTCCATTCATTCCTTTGAACAGACGAGGGAACAGCACTGGTACGGAGTTTTAATTTATTTTCTTGAATAGAAATTAAACTTAACATGGCAAAAGTGAAAATGAAAAGCAAACTTGGGACTGGCTTTTAATGCCAGCCCCTGTACTGATCATATTGAACTAGATCTTGAAAACAAACTGCACACAAAGACACCAAAATCCACAACATATCTCAACCCTTATCTCCTTATTGGAAATGTTTTCCGCCAACTGTCTCTGCCTAGAGAAGCAAGTTCTTGCAGCTTCAAGAATATAGTCAATTTTTAGCTAACTCACCATGCCTTCTGAGTTTTAGAATGTAGTTTAGCAGTCAATTTGGTAAACCTAGCAGAGTTAGTTACATCGGCAGAAATATCTTAAAATGAAGTCTTTACATAGATGAAGTCTTTGCCTGGGCTGAAGCAAACTGGGCTAAGCATACATAGGATCTCTCAATAAGCGAGTCCACCTCATGGAACAACAGTTGCTTTACTGAACAAAGTCTGGTTACATAGGTTCTAACGAATGACTCAATAAGGTTTTGAATGTTGATGCTCAATTTATAGGTTTGCTATGACACTTGCAATCCTGCAGCTGATACCTTATTTTGAAGGGACCAGATGTCTGGATTAGCTGTGTTAAACTATGCAAGATTGTCCAATGATTGAAGCATCCAAGTGGATTTCCAATATAATAACATGGAAAGTCAATGTAATGTTGGTGCTCTGCCATTGGATGTCATGAGCATAGTTAATTACTTCAAAGAACGAAGAACAAAGAACAATACAGCACAGGAACAGGCCCTTCGGCCCTCCAAGCCTGCGCCACTCATGTGCCCACTAGAACATTCTTTTGTATCCCTCTATTCCCAGTCTGTTCATGTGGCTATCTAGATAAGTCTTAAATGATCCCAGCGTGTCCGCCTCAATCACCTTGCTTGGCAGTGCATTCCAGGCCCCCACCACCCTCCTTGTAAAATACGTCCCCCTGACATCTGTGTTGAACCTTGCCCCCCTCACCTTGAACCCGTGACCCCTTGTGTTCGTCACCTCCGACCTGGGAAAAAGCTTCCCACTGTTCACTCTATCTATGCCCTTCATAATTTTATACACCTCTATTAGGTCACCCCTCATCCTCCGTCTTTCCAGGGAGAACAACCCCAGTTTACCTAATCTCTCCTCATAGCTAAGACCCTCCATACCAGGCAACATCCTGGTAAACCTTCTCTGTACTCTCTCCAAAGCCTCCACGTCCTTCTGGTAGTGTGGCGACCAGAACTGGACGCAGTATTCCAAATGTGGTCTCACCATCGTTCTATACAGCTGCAACATCATATGCCAACTTTTATATTCTATGCCCTGTCCCATAAAGGCAAGCATGCCATATGCCGCCTTCACCACCCTCTCCACCTGTGCTGCCACCTTTAAGGATCTGTGGACTTGAACACCCAGGTCCCTCTGTGTGTCTATACTCCTGATGGTTCTGCCATTTATTGTATAGCTCCCCCTTACATTAGATCTACCAAAATGCATCACTTCACATTCATCTGGATTAAATTCCATCTGCCATTTCTCCGCCCAATGTTCCAGCCTATCTATATCCTGCTGTATTCTCTGACAATGTCCATCACTATCCGCAACTCCAGCAATCTTTGTGTTGTCCGCAAACTTACTGATCACACCAGCTACATCTTCCTCCAAATCATTTATATACATCACAAACAGCAGAGGTCCCAATACAGAACCCTGCGGAACACCACTAGTCACAGACCTCCAACCGGAAAAAGACTCCGCCACTGCTACCCTCTGTCTCCTATGGCTAACATCATAAGCCAGTTCTCCACCCATCTAGCTAGCTCACCTTTTATCCCGTGAGATTTAACCTTTTGCACCAGCCTGCCATGAGGAACCTTGTCAAACGCTTTACTAAAACCAATATAGACTACATCCACGGCCCTTCCTTCGTCAATTGTTTTTGTCACCACCTCAAGAAACTCAACCAAATTTGTGAGGCATGACCTCCCTCGTACAAAACCATGCTGTCTATCGCTAATGAGATTATTCAGTTCTAAATGCGCATATATCCTATCTCTAAGAATCTTCTCCAACAACTTCCCTACCATGGACGTCAGGCTCACCGGCCTATAATTACCCGGGTTATCCTTGCTACCCTTCTTAAATAACGGGACCACATTTGCTATCCTCCAATCCTCTGGGACCACACCTGTGTCCAGCGAAGAGACAAAGATTTCTGTTAGAGGCCCAGCAATTGCATCTCTCGCCTCCCTGAGGTGTTTAGGATAGATGCCATCTCGCCCTGGGGATTTGTCTGTCTTAATGTTTCCTAAAAAACCTAACACTTTCTCCCTTGTAATTGAGACTTTTTCTAACGGGTCAACTCATCTCTGCGACACTACCAGTCAACATGTCCCTCTCCTTTGTGAATACTGATGCAAAGTATTCGTTTAGGATCTCACCTTCTTCCTTTGGTTCTCAGCATTCCCCACCTTTGTCCCTGAGAGGTCCGATTTTTTCCCTAACAACCCTCTTGTTCCTAACATATGTATAAAATGCCTTCTTAATCCTGTCTGCTAAGGACATTTCGTGACCCCTTTTTGCCCTTCTAAGTCCCTGTTTGAGTTCTTTTCTACTTTCTCTGTATTCCTCCAGTGTTCCATCTGTTTTTAGCTGCCTGGACCTCATGTATGCCTCTTTTTCCTTTTTGATTAGACCCACAATTTCACTGGTTATCCACGGCTCCCGAATCCTACCTTTCCTATCCTTCCTCTTTACAGGCACATGCCTGTCCTGCAGTCCTATCAACTGCTCCTTAAAAGACTCCCACATGCCAGATGTGGATTTACCCTCGAACAGCCTCTCCCAATCAACAGCCATCAAATCCTGCCTAATCCGGCTGTAGTTAGCCTTCCCCCAATTCAGCACCTTACCCATAGGATAACACTCATCTTTTTCCATTACTATCCTAAAGTTTACAGAATTGTGGTCACTATTTGCCACATGTTCCCCTACTGCAACCTTGATGACCTGACCGGGCTCATTCCTCAGTACTAGGTCCAGTATAGCCCCCTCTCTAGTTGGGCTGTCAACATATTGTTCCAAAGAGCCTTCCTGTACGCATTTTATAAATTCTTCCCCATCCAGGCCCCCAGCCCTAAGCGATTTCCAGTCTACGTGAGGGAAATTAAAGTCTCCCACTACAACAACCCTATTTTTTCTGCACCTGTCCAGAATCTCCTTACATATCCGTTCCTCAACTTCCCATGGGCTGTTGGGAGGCCTGTAGTATACCCCCAGCATAGTGACTGCGCCCTTCCTGTTTCTGAGCTCCACCCACAGTGGCTCGTTACCTGACCCTTCCATATTGTCCACCCTCTGTACTGCTGCAATATGCTCTCTAACCAGCATTGCTACTCCCCCACCTCTCCTCGCCCCTCCTCTGTCTCACCTAAAACACTTGTACCCCGGAATATTCAGCTGCCAGTCCTGTCCTTTTAACCAAGTGTCCATCACTGCAACCACATCCAAGTTCCGTGCAAGCATTAAGGCTCTAAGCTCATCTGTCTTGCCCGTGACGCTCCTTGCATTGAAGCAGATGCACTCCAGACTTCCAGGCCCACTGAGGTCATCCTCCCCCAGAATGCCCTTCCTCTTAGATTGCCTTGTCTTGGCCCCAACCTCGTCCCCAGCCTCTATGCTTATTGACCTATTGTTCTGATCCCCACCCCCCTGCCACATTAGTTTAAACCCACCCGAACCACACTAGCAAAACTCCCAGCTAGGATATTCGTACCCCTCCAGTTTAGGTGCAACCTGTCCTTCTTGTACAGGTGCCATCCTCTCTTGAAGACTTCCCAGTGATCTACGAATTTGAAACCCTCCCTCCTGCGCCAGTCCTTCAGCCACACGTTCAGCTGTGCTGTTCCTAGCCTCAGTAGCTTGTGGCATTGGGAGTAGTCCAGAGATCGCTACCCTCGAGGCCCTGCTTTTTAGCCTACTACCCAACTCCCTGAATTGCTCTCGCAGGACCTCACTGCTCTTTCTGCCTACGTCAGTTGCACCAATGTGGAGAATGACGTCTGTCTGGTTACCCGTCTTTTTTAGGATGCTTCCTACCCGCTCAGAGACATCCAGGACCCTGGCACCAGAGAGGCAGACTACCATCCTGGAGTCTCGTTCACGCCCACAGAACCGCCTGTCTGTGCCTCTAACCATTTCATCCCCCACTACTATTGCTCTCCTGGTTCCCCTCTTTCCCTTCTGAGCCACAGAGCCCAATTCCGTGCCAGTGACCTGGTCATCGTGGCTTACCTCTGGAGGGTCATCCCCCCCCCATAGTATCCAAAACGGTATACTTATTTTGGAGGGGGACAACCACAGGGGATCCCATCACTGACTGCTCTCTTCAATAGCCTATTTATTTTTGAAAACATATATATGGTGATTAGACAGAAGAATGTTATAACATTCAACACAACATGTTGTTTACAAAGACCCAGAATTTCCATTTCACAGGGAGGTTTTACCCGAGAGGTACACCAGAAAGTGCGCTGGATACCCCTGGAAACCACCATGCAGGGACTCATGGGAATTGACTGGGAAGTTTAAATTTCCAAAGTAAGAAGTCTCACAACACCAGGTTAAAGTCCAACAGGTTTATTTGGAATCACGAGCTTTCAGAGCGCTGCTCCTTCATCAGGTTAGTCCTGATCAAGGAGCAGCAATGCTTAAGCTCATGATTCCAAATAATGGACTTTAACCTAGTGTTGTGAGACTTTTTACTGTGCCCATTCCAGTCCAATGCCGGCATTTTCACATCACAAATTTCCAAAGGCTGATTACCCTACGCCTGGAACCTTCTGGATCTCCAATTTAAATCAAATATTTCAGATGGTTCCCTCTCTTTTCACAAAATAATTGCAGGAGATGTTAGAAGAAGTAAAAACATTTTTAATTACTAGAAATCTATAATTGTGACAACCTCCCCCCCCCCCCCCCCCACTGCCCCCATCCCAACTCCCACCGCCCCCCTCCCCATCACTAACCCCCCAATGGACCTCCCAACCACCTCTCCGACTTCCCTCCTGACCCCTTAACTATGCCCCCGACACTCCAAAATTCACCACAACCATGCCTCAAACCCCTGCCCTACCGCCCCAACGACCCTCCTGACCCCGCCGACTCCCCCAACTGCCATTAGCCTTCAGGCCCCTCCAACTATCGCAACAACCCCCTGACTTTCTCCCAAAACCTGGCTATCCACCCATCTTCCCAGTCTACCTATGGCTACCCCACCGCCCCCCCAGGTCTTTGATTACCCACCTGACTAATACCAAACCCCTGACTATGCTCCTTACCCTCCTCTCCCATCCAACGACCCTCCTGACCTTTGACCTCTCCAAACCTCCATCATGACCCTCCTGATACCAAATGACTATCTCCACCCCAAATATGCTCGTGACCCCTAGACTACCCCCTTGATACACTGACTACTCATTAAATACCCCAAACATCCCCAAACCATCAAAAAAACCTTCCTCTGAATACCCAACCCATCCTGTCTGGCTGACCCCAATCTGCATACTCCCTTAATTTGTCTTCCACCTGTCTAACACATGTAGCTGGGACCTTGAGCTGCCATAAATCAGGTAAATTTAGTGCCAGAGAAAAAGGTCATGACTTCACTTCCTCAGCACTGCTACACTGCACATTTCTTACCAAACCCTGGACAGAAGGTCAGGCAAGAAATGGACAGCTCCTGATCTGAGTGTATGATTGGCAACCTGAATGTGATTGCCACTGCTCAGAATTTCTGATTCATTGATTGAGAGGCACTCTGCTCTGAAATTGAAAGGAGGACCAGCTGTTCTTTCCCTTTCAGAGTGTATCCTATTGTTTGGACAACTATGGCCATTATCAATTCTTCAGAGTTTCAAGTGAGAATGGATTTCAGCACAAGTTGGTGACTGAAGACATGGACTTGTAAGAACAGAGTGTCCCTTTGATCTGGTTTTTTCACACAAGCCATTAGGAATACAAGTATTACAAGTTTCATTTTCACATGGCGAAGTGCATTATTTTCCTCAGATGCAATGATACGGAGGCTTTTATTTGATGTTGAGTGGTTTGTTATTTCCCAAGGAATGGAAAATATTTTCTGTATATACATCTATACTTCATGCAATTTGAGGACCAGACATCGGACATGTTGGATACTTTGATTTGATTTATTATTGTCACATGTATTAAACAGTGAAAAATATTGTTTCATGCATGCTATACAGACAAAACATACCATTCATAGCGAAGGAAAGAATCAAAGACATCGAATCATAGACTTCCTACAGTACAGAAGGAGGCCGTTCGGCCCATCGAGTCTGCACCGACCACAATCCCACCCAGGCCTTATTCCCGTAACGCCACATATTTACTCTGCTCATCCCCTGACACTAAGGTCAATTTACCCTGGCCAATCAACTTAACCGACACATCTTTGGACCGTGGGAGGAAAGTAGAGCACCCAGAGGAAACCCACGCAGACACCGGGAGAATGTACAAACTCTACACAGACAGTGACCTGAGGCCGGAATTGAACCCAGGTCCCTGGCGCTGTGAGGCAGCAGTGCTAACCACTGTGCCACTAATCAAAGGAAAGGAGCGAGTATGGAATGTAGTGTTACAGTCATAGCTAGGGTGTAGAGAAAGATCAACTTAATAAGTGGTAGGTCCATTCAAAAGTCTGTTGGCAGCAGGGAAGAAGTTGATCTTGAGTCAGTTGGCATGTGACCTCAGACTTCTGTATCTTTTTCCTGATGGAAGAGGGTGGAAGAGAGTATGTTCAGGATGCGTGGGGTCCTTATGCTGGCTGCTTTTGCGAGGCAGCGGGAAGTGTAGACAGAGTCAATGGATGGGAGGCTGGCTTGTGTGCTGGATTGGGCTTCATTGTAGTTTGTAGTTTCTTGTGGTCTTGGGCAGAGCAGGAGTCATACCAAGCTGTGTTACAACCAGAAAGAGTGCTTTACTGGAGGATACTTGGGACATAGATGTAGCATGGGTTGATATGAGGGGGCATGGAAGATATGTGAAGCACAAAGATGACATGGATTAACTGAGGGGGCATGAAAGCTTTCTGGGACATAGAGGTGGCATGGGTGACCTGGGGGGCATAGGTTAGCTAGACGGGTGAGGGAGGTGCAGGGTGAGATTTAGCAGGCCTTTAGACACGACTGGGAGTTCAGATACTATGTTAGAGAACCAAAGCGGGCCTTCTCACTGGCCTACCTGTGTACCCACATTCCTGATGCACTCCAACAAGGCTCATAAACTGCACTGCAAGCCCGACCCCAGTGCAGGAAGACAAAAAATGGTGTGCAAAGTTGGGCCAGGTGTGCCACAAACTTGCACAGGTTGAATTTTCACAAGCCCAGAGGAGGATTCGACGACATAAATCTATCTTATACTCCTGGCAATTGAATAGCAATGGATCACTGCCTTCTAATTTATAACAGTAGTTTATATTGTAACAAGATCTAGTGTTTATTTCATCCACTGTGGGACAAGCAAGCTACTGTGGGGCTAGTTTTCATCTGCCAAACATCCAATTTTCTGACATGGATGGAGCAGTACTGTGACAAAATTCACAAGGTGACAAAATTCACAAGGTGACAAAATCTGCAAACGTCACTGTTCAGTGTGAATTTTGAGCAGGCCTAAATCTCAGTCCCCATTGATTTGACTGGAAATGGTCAGGAGTAGAACAAATAAATTCAAACGTGAATTGTATCATGCGAATGGCTGTGGTCACCATCTATGTCTGCAGTGTGCTGTCACTAAAACACCCAAAACAGATAATGTTTTGCTGGCGCTGTGGGGAAAGAAACAATTGTGATGATATTTAGCAATCTAAGTTGTTGTGAATGTTTGACAAACATCTTGCCTGTATTTCTTAATTTTTGGCGGAGAATCACTGCACTTGTAAATATAGTGTTGGAGGACTAGCTAGGGCAAATACGTGGGGTGATGCGGCAAGGGCCTGGGTGGGATTGTAGTCAGTGCAGACTCGATGGGCTGAATGGCCTCCTGCTGCACTGGAGGAATTCGATGATTCTAGGCTCAGGTGAACATCATTCAGCCTACTGAGCCTATTGCAGCAAGTTAGACCAAAGCAGATATCAGCTCCACCTATATACTTTTTAAGTTTATTTATTAGTGTCACAAGTAGACTTGCATTAATACTGCAATGAAGTGATTGTGAAAATCCTCTAGTCGCCACACTCTGGCACCTGTTTGGGTCCACTGAAGGAGAATTTAGCATGGCCAATGTACCTAACCAGTACATCTTTCAGACTGTGGGAGGAAACCAGAGCACTCGGAGGAAACACAAGCAGACAACGGGGAGAACGTGTGGACTCCACACGGACAGTGACCCAAGCTGGGAATCAATACCAGGTCCCTTTTATTCCATATTCCATGATGCCCTGACCCAACAAAAAATATGAATATTAGTTTTGATCATTTGAATTGACGTAACATCCACAGCTTTGGGTTGGTTCGAGTTCCAGAGTTTCACTACCCTTCATGTGTGAAAGTGCTCTTTAATTTTACTCCTAAATGACTTAACACTCATTTTCAGATTGTGCTCTCTTATTCTGGTCCCAACACAGGATGTTGTGTCTCTGAATCTACTCAGTTGAATCCCTTCATCATTTTCACACATTCAAGTGGCTATATCCCACCCTGCCACTTCTCCTAAACAAAAGCACTTTAATGCAAATGGTCCTCATAATCCAACCCTTCAAACTATGGGCAATGTCTCTTTACTTTGTTTTTCTGATCAAAACTAAATGCAATATTTCCTCATGTTTGATTGCTGGCCTTATAGAAATGAGTCAGCTGGATGGTTGATGGGAAATATTCATCCTGGAGTTCAGTTACTAGTGGTAGGGATCTGTTTTGGGGCCACTGCTTGTTTGTCATTTTTATTAATGACCTGGATGAGGACGTGGAAGGATGGATTAGTAAATTTGCGGATGACATTAAAGTCGGTGGAGTTGTAGACAGTGCGGAGAGAAGTGGCAGGTTACAGAGGGACATAGATAGGCTGCAGAGCTGGGCTGAGAGGTGGCAAATGGAGTTTAATGCGGAAAAGTGTGAGGTGATTCACTTTGGAAGGAGTAACAGGAATACAGAGTACTGGGCTAATGGTAAGATACTTGGTAGTGTGGATGAACAGAGGGATCTGGGTGTCCATGTGCATAGATCCCTGAAAGTTGGCACCCAGGTTGATAGGGTTGTTAAGAAGGCGTATGGTGTGTTAGCTTTTATTGGTAGAGGGATTGAGTTTCGGAGCCAGGAGGTCATGTTGCAACTGTACAAAACTCTGGTGCGGCCGCATTTGGAGTATTGCGTACAGTTCTGGTCGCCGTATGATAGGAAAGATGTGGAAGTGTTGGAAAGGGTGCAGAGGAGATTTACCAGGATGTTGCCTGGTATGGTGCGAAAATCGTATGAGGAAAGGCTGAGGGGCTTAAGGTTGTTTTCATTAGAGAGAAGAAGGTTAAGAGGTGACTTAATAGAGGCATACAAGATGATCAGAGGATTAGATAGGGTGGATAGTGAGAGCCTTTTTCCTCGGATGGTGTTGGCTAGCACGAGGGGACATAGCTTTAAATTGAGGGGTGAGAGATATAGGACAGATGTTAGAGGTAGGTTCTTTACTCAGAGAGTAGTAAGGGCGTGGAATGCCCTGCCTGCAGCAGTAGTGGACTCGTCAACATTAAGAGCATTCAAACGGTTATTGGATAAACATATGGATGATATTGGAATAGTGTAGATTAGAGGGGCTTTAGATTGGTTCCACTGGTCGGCGCAACATCGAGGGCCGAAGGGCCTGTACTGCGCTGTAATGTTCTGTGTTCTATGTCTTGCCCTTACAGTTGGCGAATGCTCCAT
The DNA here is from genome assembly GCF_964213995.1 of Mustelus asterias. Taxonomy (NCBI): domain Eukaryota; kingdom Metazoa; phylum Chordata; class Chondrichthyes; order Carcharhiniformes; family Triakidae; genus Mustelus; species Mustelus asterias. The sequence goes on from NC_135821.1 coordinate 46,098,496, forward strand.
ACATAAATGAGGCTCAGCACCAAAACTGATCGAACCTCTTGTCAGTTTCATGGCTGGTAGAACAGGAGCCTCACAAACTGCACTCCCCTCAAATAAAATTGACCCCAGTGACTCATAAATACTCACCTGGGGAAAAAATAGCTTAAAGAAGCTGAAAAAGAAGCTCTTAACATAGATGTGAAGACAGAAACTGCAGTAGGACATGGACCTGTGATAATTCATGATACTGGCACACCAAGCGATCCATCACTTTTATTGCAAGGGAAAACCTAAAGCACACAAAAGTGTAGTTCACAGCAGCAGTGAATTTAGAAATTATTCAAAGAGAATGAGTGCTCTGAAGGCATAAGATTTATTTCCTAGCAGAGTCTGTCTGAGCACGTGCACTTCTGCCAGAACAAAACAACAACTGGGCATTGTTTTGGGTGTAACGTTCAGTATTTATTTCTAATGGAAGAATGACAGACGTTTTAAATATTTTTAAAAATTGCCTGTGGCTGCATTTTTAACAGAGGCGTTAATGTGCCTCTCTTTTGAGTAATGTGCTAATGTCTCCATTAAAATAATGGACAGAGGAAAGTCAGATGGATTCATTATGAGTTACAGTGTCCTGTAAGTTTCAATAATATCCCCCCCTCCCCCCCCCTCATCCTTCTAACTCCAACGAGTACAGACCCAGAGTCCTCAACCGTTCCTCATATGACAAGCTCTTCATTCCAGGGATCATTCTTGTGAACCTCCTCTGGACCTTTTGCAAGGCCAGCACATCCTTCCTTAGATATGGGGCCCAAACCTGCTCATGGTACTCCAAATGGGGTCTGACCAGAGCCTTATGGAGCCTCAGAAGTATATTCCTGCTCTTGTATTCTAGCCCTCTCGACATGAATGCTAACATTGCATTTGCCTTCCTCACTGCCGACTGAACCTGCACGTAAGCCTCTGGTCAGACCACATTTGGAATATTGTGAACAATTTTGGGCCCTGTATCGAAGGAAGGATGTGCTGGCCTTGGAGGGGGTCCAGAGGAGGTTTACGAGAATGATCCCGCGAATGGAAAACTTGATGTATGAGGAGCATTTGAGGACACTGAATCTGTACTCAATGGAGTTTCTAAGGATGAGGAGGGATCTCATTGAAACTCACAGAATACTGAAAGGCCTGGGTATATTGGACGTGGGGAAGATGTTTCCATTAGTAGGAGAGACTTGGATCTGAGGGCACAGCCTCAGAGTAAAGGGATGACCATTTAGAACTGAGATGAGGAGAAATTTCTTCAGCCAGAGGGTGGTGAATCTGTGGAATGCGTTGCCACAGAAGGCTGTGGAAGCCAGGTCATTGAGTGTACTTAAGACAGAGATAGATGGGTTATTGATTGGTAAGGGGATGAAAGGTTACAGGGAAAAGGCGGGAGAGTGGGGTTGAGAAACCTATCAGCCATGATTGAATGGTGGAGCAGACTCAATGGGCTGAATGATGTAATTCTGCTCCTATATCTTATGGTCTATTGTCCAGATGAATGCTTTGCCTACACTGGAGTCTCGACTCTCCCAAAAGTTAATTTTCTTGCACTGGAGATAATGCTGGAGAAAATTGCACACCACAATCATTGAAAAGAAAATCCAAGTGCCTAAAAATGTGAATTGCAGGAAAGACTGGATAAAACTGGGGGATGGCGGAGGGGGGATGGGGGGGGGGGGGGGGGGCATTCATTCACATAAAGCCACTTCTAGCCCTTGTGATATTTTCCAATTCGATCACTTCACCCCACCGCACCTCCAGATTGGGCTTTGCTATTCATTGCATGCTCATTGATCGATTATATTCATTGATTATCTCTCATCACCCTTCATTTTCTCAATGGGTTTTGCAATGAAATTTATGATGTAGGTCTTCTCTCAGCAAGGACAGATATTGAGAAAGATGAAACAATTTGTAACCTTTTTCTTTCGTAAAGAGAATATTTAAAGCTGACGTGATAAAGATCTTTTAAATTCTGAATAGGTTGGACAGGGTGGAGGTGGAAAGAATGTTTCCACTTATGGGAGAACTCAAAGTTCAGGGCCATCAATATTCATTCATTATCTAACAGGAAAATGAGAGAAATGACTTTGTTTGGTGAGTGGTTTGAATATGGAACTCACCAGCACAGGAAATGATTTTTTAAAAATTCATTCATGAGACATGGGCGTCGCTGGCTGGCCAGCATTTATTGCCCATCCCTTGTTGCCCTTGTTCAGAGGGCAGTTGAGAGTCAACCACATTGCTGTGGCTCTGGAGTCACATGTAGACCAGACCAGTAAGGACAGCAGATTTCCTTCCCTAAAGGGAATTAGTGAACCAGATGGCTTTTTCCGACAATCGACAATGGTTTCATGGTCGTCAGTAGATTCTAAATTCCAGATGTTTCTATTGAATTCAAATTCCACTATCTGCCGTGGTGGGATTCGAACCCGGGTCCCCAGAACATAAGCAGAGTTTCTAGATTAATTGTCCAGCAATAATATCACTAGGCCATCGCTACCCCTTTCGGGAAAAGGGAACAGAAAGATTTGAAAGCTAAGGTGATGTTGATAGTATGGAAGGAGATGCATGTGAACCAACATGCCTTTATTTTTTTTGGTGCGTGACTGATTTGTTTAAGTACTCAGGAATTTATTTTTTCTGTGTGGCTACATATGAAGGGTAATTTAAAAGGGCAAATTTGAGCATGGCATAAATGGGAACTTTCAACCATACATCTTAGGGTGAACGTTGGTATGTGGTATAAACACCAGCACAGGTTATTTGGCCTAATGGTCTATTTCTATGCTGTATATTCAATGTAACAAAGGGACCACAATTGCAGCTTTGTAAAGAGACAACATACAAGTTCAAAGTAATAAAAAGTAAGCATAGAATATAGAACAGTGCAGCACAGGAACAGGCCCTTCAGCCCACGATGTTGTGCTGAACATGATGCCAAATTAAATTAATCCCTTCTCACTGCCCTTGGTCCATATCCCTCTATTCCTTACAGATTCATGTGTTTATCTAAAAGCCCCTTAAATACCCCTATCATATCTGCCTGCACCACCATCTCTGGTAGTGCATCCCAGACACCTACCACTTTCTGTCTAAAAAACTTGCCACTCATATCTTCTTTGAATTTTTCCCCTTTCACCTCAAGTAAGTATTAAACATTCCAACTCTGGGAAAAAGATTCTGACTGTCAATCCAATCTATGCCTCAAAGCAGGTGCTGCAACTCTTACAAAGGGACCAATGGCTCACATTGGAGTAGCAGAGTTGGAACTAAAAGTTCATTTCACCATGCTTTGTAGTCTTCTAGTCTTTGCAGTCTTCTCTCTAGTTGTTCCTGGGTGCCAGATACTTTCGGTAGCCAAGCTGGGGTCTTGAACTGCAACATTGGTTTTGCCCATCTTGTGCACAAGAAGCTATCTTGTCAATGAGTTGACTGGCACATGATAAAGTACTTCCACAAGGATCATTAAACACTTGACAATTATTTTACCTACTGGTGCCTATTTAAATGGTTTCTTAGCATTGCAGTGGCAATCGCTTCAATTAATTTCTCCAAACAGTGACCAATTGGACAGCAGAAATGAAATCATCACTAATAATCAACTCTTCTGGACGACATGCATAGATTGCACTGATCGTGCTGCTGGATGTTTGAAGAGGACTTTTCTTGAAAACAACCCAACCCATTGCCTTTGTTTCCATCTCCATATTTGCTGCCTGACCTGCTACATATTTTCAGCATTTCCTGTTTCACTTTTATCCTAGTCCCTGGGTCTCTCTTCATAGTTTACCCTTTGGATACTGGGTAACATTCCGGCATTCTCTCTGAGGCCATTATATCCTTCCTGAGGTGTAGTGCCCAGAGCAGCTCAGAACACTCCAGATGTGACCTGATTTGGGTTTTAGTTAGCTTCTGTTTCTGCCCTAGTTGTGTCAATGTTACAGATTAATGTTCGCATTTCGCCAATGCTTAAATGGGTAGAACTAGCCATTGCTGAGATGGTAATCCTGATAATGTAAACTTTTTCATGGAAATTATTTAAAGATGGGTCTTGAAGATTTTGAGTGCTGGGGTCTGTGGCTATTTCCTTTGACAGTGTATTCCATTGTGGGACTGTCCTTGGAGAGAAAGATGATCAATATATTATCTTGGAAACAAATAGTCTTTGTTGTTTGTCTAGATGGATACCTGAAGTTTTCTCATTGCCAGATTGCATGAGATACTTATTTCTGCCAATTCCCCCCAGCCCATTCCATATTTTATCGAACATGCCCTATTTTTCTCCCTCCTTTTGCTATAGTGGTTCCCATTCAAATCTTTGATCAAGGCTGTGACACTAGTATATTTTTCCACACTGGTTTGGATTGCTGCCATCTTTCTTGCACCATACAAAGATCCCATACATAAGATCATAAGATATAGGAGCAGAATTAGGCCATTTGGCCCATCCAGTTTGCTCTGCCTTTTGATCATGGCTAATATGTTTCTCAACCTCACTCTCCTGCCTTTTTTCCATAACCTTTGTTTAAGTTTATTTATTAGTGTCACAAGTAGGCTTACATTAACACTGCAATGAAGTTACTGAGAAAATCCCCGAGTCGCCACACTCCGGCGCCTGTTGGGGTACATAGAAACATAGAAAATAGGAGTAGGCCATTCAGCCCTTCGAGCCTGCACCACCATTCAATATGATCATGGCTGATCATTCGCTTTCAGTATTCCACTCCCGCTTTCTCTCAGTACCCCTTGATCCCTTTAGCTGCAAGGGCCACGTCCAGCTCCCTCTTGAACATATCGAATGAACTGGCCCCAACAGCTTTCTGTGATAGATAATTCCACAGGTTCACAAGTCTCTGAGTGAAGAAGTTCTTTCTCATCTCATGCCTGAATGGCTTACCCCTTATTCTTAGACTGTGACCCCTAGTTCTGGACTTTCCCCAACATTGGGAACATTCTTCCTGCATCTAGCCTGTCCAGTCCCATCAGGATTTTACATGTTTCTATGAGATCCCCTCTCATTGTTCTAGATTCCAGTGAGTGCAAGCTCAGTCGATCCAGTATTTCTTCATATGTCAGTCCTGCCATTCGGGAATCAGTCTAGTGAACCTTTGCTGGATTCCCTCAATAGCAAGAATGGTCTTCCTCAGACTAGGAGACCAAAACTGAAGTCAATACTCAAGGTATGGTCTCACCAAGGCCCTGTACAACTGCAGCAAGACATCCATGCACACTCTGGGTTTGGATAAAGTTTTAAAGTTTAATGTTTAAGGTTTAAAGTTTAAGTTTTTAAGTTTATTTATTAGCGTCACAAGTAGGCTTACATCAACACACTGCAATGAAGTTATTGTGAAAATTCCCTAGTCACCACACTATTTGGATACACTGAGGGAGAACTTAGCATGGCCAATGCACCTAACCAGCATGTCTTTCAGACTGTGGGAGGAAACCACGCAGACAAGCAAATGTTTAGTGAGCGCTGATACTTTTGTTGCAATACTGAAGATCTCTCCTCAAAAATGTAAGAACCTTGTTTGCTTTGGATGTTGTCTGTTGTCACAGAGCTTCTGCTCCTATTCTAGTCCTCCAGATATGAAGACCAACATTCCATTTGCTTGTTTTGACGATGTTCTGTACCTCTCGTTGACATTTTAATAATCAATGCAAAGGGAATCTCTTTGACTTCCATTCTTTCTAGCTTTCCAAAATTTTGAAAGTACACTTTCCAATCCTTTTTTAACCCTAAAGCAAACGATCAACATTGAAATCCATTTGCCACTGCTTTGTCCTCTTACTTAATCCATTAACTGTTCTGTTCTAATTCTGTGCAAGAAGTCTACATTTCTTCCAATGCTACCCATCTGTATGTCATTGGCAAAGTTCAATATATCGTTTTCTGTCTTAAATAAATATGTATTGAATAGTTGAGGCTCCAAATGATCACCGTGAGATGCCACTGGTCAAACATTCTGCTGATTCGGCTAACCTACTGTCCATCTGCTGCCAATTCCTCAATGGGCAAAAATAGTCATTTAATGCCATGGACCTTTACTTTAACCTGCAACCTCTTTGGAGAGATTTTATTAAATGCTTTCTGGAGCTCCATACAATTAACATTCATGGATATTTGCCTGAGCAATACAGTTTACCTCTTCAAAAACCAGAGTTCGATTCTGGCATGATCTACACTTTACAAATCATGCTTGCTCAATTGCAAGGGAGGCAGTGGTGTAGTGGTATTGTCATTGGATTATTACTCCAGAGACCCAGGACAATGCTCTGGGGACCCAGGTTCAAATCCCACTATGACAGGTGGTGAAATTTGAATTGAATAAACTCTGGAAATGAAAGTCTACTGTTGACCATGAAACCATTGCCGATTGTCGTAAAAAACCCTCAGATTCACCAATATCCTTTCGGGTAAAAAAACCTGCCATCCTTACATGGTCTGGCCTACATATGACTCCAGAAACATACAAATGTGGTTGACTCTTATGGGCTCAAAGATGGGCAACAATTGCTGGCCCAACCAGCAACACCAACATCCCAAGAATGAATGAATAAAAAAAAGTCAATTTAAAGTTGGCTGAAAATTATTCCTGCTGTTCGGTCATTGGAATATACCCAGCTTTTTTCGAACATAACCGTGACACTCTCTCACCTAATCCTGGGGCAGAGATGGTTGAAGATCATGTCCCAATTTGTGGGTGGATGACTGCAACTGGAGCAAGCTTGACTGCTTGGTATTGTATGCTTTTGTCGAGCTGTTCAGTCTGAGAAGGATTAAGATCACCATCGAAATGTATGGCTCTGTCATACCAATCTTGAAAATTCATAAGCAAACAGGTGGACAGCATACCAATTGAGAGGTTTGCAAAGGGGAAATGGTAGTTGCCGGGGATGGTGTGGAATCGATTGCCAAGTTGTTTAAATTGACACGAGATGTGTCCCGGTTATTTAAATTCTTACAGAGTTCAGGAAAGAGTCTGAGGCCGGAGATTATAATTTTGTAGTCATACTCGGGGGATCATTTCCATTTTACATTCTGAAATTATCCAAGGTGTTTCCATCTGTTACACTTTGGTTCTGATTTAATTGTGTATTTCGGACTATTTCTCATTAACTGATTCATACTACCCGCTGGTATCATCCGTGGCCTGTGGTAGACTTTCACGGCTGTTGTCCACAGCTTAGAATTCAATAGTGTCATTCTTTGGTCTCTTATAGCTGACTGAAGTACGCAGGAAAAGTTAGGGGCTGAGAATATCCAATGGTTAGACTCATTTATGTGTGTGCTGGCAAGTCTCTCAGCTGTTTTTAAAAAAGCTAGGGAATGCGAGGTTCAGTAAATGGAGCATAATGGACTAAATATGCCTGATTTAACAATTCTCTCATTCCTCAGCCAGCAGTTCCATCAGGAGAACTAACAGCTCAGAGAATGTAATGTGTCCTGACATCTTGTCCATTTGGGTGCTGGTGGAGTGGCAGAATCTCACTCTGACTCAATGATATGCCAATGGACTGGAGGGGGCACGCAGATTGCTGTGGTTCCCATGACAGATCCAGATACTTGTTCAGTCAGAGGGAGTGTGAGAATTTGCAGGCTGATGCCTTTGAATCAGAACACTAAAAATCGTTGGAGAAATGGCCGGATAGGAAAAAATAGTAAATAAAGGAGAATAAACCAATCAGTCAAGATGTGTTCTATTGAATTAACTTTCAGGAATAAAATGAAACGGTTCTAAAATCAAAAGGGCTGGACCAAAAATTAAAGAGACACCCGCAACAGTTGCAATAATATTTTCACATGGATTTAAGCTCATTCAGCTTTGTACAACGTCTTCTGCCTATCTGATGATCCTGGTTCACAGCATTCCCATTTTCTTGGGGTGTTTTTTCCCTTGAAGTTCAACTTCACCTCCACAGTCAGTTGAAGGGCATTGTGAAATTTAAGAAAAAGCAGCTGCTTTGAGAGTTTCAAGTCATTAACTCTGGGCTTTGATGTAATAATGGCCGGAATTCTCCGACCTTGCCCATGACTGGGATTCTCCAGTCCTGCTGCTGTGAATGGAGCTGTGCTGAGCACCAAATTCTCCGTTCTCATTGGCAGCAGTGGTGGGGCATGCAAGGCCAGAGAATTCCGACTAAGATCTCCAGTTGCTTTCTTGGGAAATCCTTGCAATGTGGATGACATGTTTAATTGGAAAAAAAATGTGCCTCGTAAATCATAGAATCATAAAAACCCTGCAGTGCAGAAGCATTCAGCCCATCGGGTCTGCACTAACTCTCCAATGGAGCATTCCATTCAGACCCTACCCCCATAACCCCACATTTAGTCTGTTGTTCCCCCTTAACCTACATATCTTTGAACACTAAGGGGCAACTTTAACATGGTCAATCAACCTAACCTGCATCGTTAGACTGTGGGAGGAAAGCGGAGCACCCAGAGGAAACCCACGCAGACACGAGGAGAATGTGCAAACTCCACACAGACAGTAACCCAAAGCTGGAATTGAGCTCTGGTCCTTTACAGTGTGAGGCAATAGTGCTAACCACTGTGCCACAGGCACAGAAATTGCCAGATTGAGCTGAGGATCTGTATGTTCTGCCTCCTTGTTAGGTTATTTTGTTCCCTTCTTATTGCATTTCATCTTTCTCTGCGTGGGATTTTCCGGCCATTCCTGCCAGTGGGAGCATCTGGTTCCTCCACTGACGACCCCGCCCCTCCCCTGCCATGGGTCCCCCCACAGCAGAAGGTGCGAACAACGGGAAACACAGTTGACAGCAGCGGGACTGGAAGATCATGTCGCTGGCCAATGGCACGCCGCATCCACTGTTGCAAAACACACTGCAGCGAGTGTGGAAAATCCTGCCTGTTTATGCTGTGTTGTCTCAACAGGCACAGATGCTTTGATCATCTTTTTCTAGTTTCCATTAAAAGAACATTCAACAACCCTAACTTCATAGAATCCCTACAGTGTAGAAGGAGGCCATTCGGCCCATCGAGGCTGCACCGACCACAATCCCACCCAGGCCCTATTCCTGGAACCCCGCGTATTTACCTTGCTAATCCCCCCTGATACTAGGTCAATTTAGCATGGCCAATCAACCTAACCTGTATGTCTTTGGACTGTGGGAGGAAACCAGAGCACCCGGAGGAAACCCACGCAGACTCGGGGAGAATGTGCAGACTCCGCACAATGACCCGAGGCTGGAATTGAACCCAGGTCCCTGACACTGTGAGGCATCAGTGCTAACCAACTGTGCCACCGTGCCGCCCAACTTTGCAAACATTTGCCCATTTTTCAGAAGAGACAGAATTCCCTTCGCCAAGAATACTCATTCCTCACTGAAACATTATTGCGCTCCAGTACTCCAAACACCTACACTCAGCTCATTGTTTTCATTTGTATGCAACAACAATTCATTCTCATTGCATACAACACAGAAAACTGGAGAAGTAATTTGGTTACATTTGATTTGAAATCCCATGAATAAGAGTGCAATTATACATTAATAAAGTGGTAATTACAATACTAATTCACGCCAATACCTTTGTAATTACATAGCATCTCATTATGATTGAACATGTTGGTTTCCGCTAATTAATATATCAATGTCCATGTCCTCGCCTTATCATTAAATTGTACATTAAATGCATTACTGTGTGTTATTACAACAAATGAGTTATGTAACAAATATTCAAGCACATTAATTGGATACAATGGTTTTGAAATGATTGATACTTTCTGAGAAAAAAGCATTAATTAATACTTACTACCTCCTGTAAAATACATGAAATATTGAAAGCCTGATGGTTATAAGAGGATAGCAGTTGAAATGAGGACTTCAAATGACATTAAGAAATGTGATAGTATATTCTGAAATCAGCCACGGGATTTGTTGTTAACGGTTTCAAACTAGGTGCAGAGGTTATGTGCTATTTTTCTGTCGTCCTGCAGATTCTTGTCAACATAATGCCTATCTCCAGAATAGAATGGTAATGATTATTGTTGATTGAATGAGAGTTCCACGATTCAATGTAGAAACCCCTTCATAAAATATTTCTATAAATTTATCTTCAAGCACGACATCGCATAACCAGCCCCTTTATATCTGTTGAGTATTTTAAGTTTAAGTTAATAAGTTTAAGATTTTTTATTTGTGTCATAAGTAGGCTTACATTAACACTGCAATGAAGTTTCTGTGAAAATCCCCTTGTCGCCACACTCTGGCACCTGTTTGGGTACACTGAGGAAGAACCTAGCATGTCCAATGTACCTAACCAGCATGTCTTTCAGGCTATGGGAGGAAACCGGAGCACCTGAAAGAAATCTACATAGACACTGGGAAAACGTGCAGACTCTACCCAGGCAGTAACCCAAGCTGTGAATCAAAGCTGGATCCCTGGCGCTGTGAGGCAGCAGTGCTAACCACTGTGCCACCTGTGTCCCCCTTAAACCTCATTTAGGTGGCACAGTGGTTAGCACTGCTGCCTCACAGCATCAGAGACACTGGTTTGATTCCCGGCTTGGGTCACTGTGTGGAGTCTGCACGTTCTCCCCGTGTATGTGTTGGTTTCCCCAGGTGCTCCGGTTTCCTCCAACAGTCCGAATGATGTGCTGGTTCGGTGCATTGGCCATGCTAAATTCTCCCTCAGTGTACCCAGACAGGTATAGGAGTGTGACGACTAGAGGATTTTCACAGTAACTTCATTGCACTTTTCATGTAAGCCTACTTGTGACACTAATAAATAAATACACTCTAAAGTGCAAACATCATCTATGCTAAGAATGGTCTTTTATATGACTTTCAGTCTCACACTCCCTAGTCTGTGTGCAAATGCAGAAAAGGCTACTTAACTTCATCCAAAAACGGTACCAAAAAGTGGGGTCATGAGGACAGCAGGCCAAGTGAAGCAGTTCGGCATTTTCTTGTTTTTTTTTTACAAGAATTGTATTTTATTTTAACTAAAATTGTTGATTTGGTATCAAGTCATTCTGAATTCTGGTTAGTTTTGATAAAGGAAGCGCAGGTTGAAGACAATGACAGGTAACATATCAATGAGATTCACAGGAGCTCTCAAAAAAAAAATTCCCTCAACTTAATTCAATTAGGAACCTCATAACCACTGAGATTCTTTTATCATCCCTTTGATAAAATAAAGTAGTGATTTTTAAAAGTACATTTGCATCAAGCATTCCTAACTAATGTACCAGTCAATTTACTAATTTATCCGTCTATTGGTTAAATTACACATTTTATCATACACTTCATTGCATAGCTATTTAATTATTATATCCAATAGTAATGCAGTCAGTCCCAATGAAATTAATTGCGAGTACAAGTAGGAATTAGTTTTCTAATTAGCATGTTATCCATGTGTAGTTGCCAAGCTATTCATGAAATTCCAAATGAGCTGTTACTGCGAACCCTATATTAGAGAAACCTTATTTGGCACCTAATTTATAACAGTATGAAATACTTCAAAGAGTATTTTCAATACTAAGTGTTCTACTATGTGTATTTTTTAAATCAAGGTGTCACCAACCTCGGCGAATATATTTTCAGTTCAATAACCAATATTCTGTCTCAGAAAATCGTCATCTTAGCTCAGATCATACACGGTGTTTGTTCAGTTTTACAGAGAGTGATTCCAGAGTGGCTGGAAGCGTTAACATGTGGGTTAGATGCCTCAGAGCTGCTGCGATGTTGATACAAGTCCCTATCTTGGATGTGTTCTTAGCAGCTGAGTACTGTTGTATTTGCAGCTAAAATAAAATGTTCCAAAGTGGAAGGATGTTCACGTTTACTAATTATGACCAAGTGCCAGCATCGAGCCATTCCAGAAAAGGGGAACAAGCCTTACATTCTCATTCTGGGTTAGGATCTGCTTATCATTTGTGTAGCACAGTGGTTAGCACTGCTGCCTCACAGCTCCAGGCACCCGGTTTCGATTCCCTGCTTGGGTCACTGTCTGTGTGGAGTCTGCACATTCACTCCGTGTATGCGTGGGATCCCTCCAGGTGCTCCGGTTTCCTCCTACAGTCCAAAAGACGTGCTGGTTAGGTGCACTGGACATGCTAAATTCTCTCGCAGTGTACCGAAACAGGCGCCCGAGTGTGGCAACTAGGAGATTTTCACAGTAACTTCATTGCTGTGTTCATGTAAGCCTACTTGTGACTAAATAAAAATCTAAACCCAACAGGAGGTTGGAGAATTTGACTGTGGAGTTGTAACTATTCAGTTACTCATGTCAAACTTCCTTGTCAGCTTCAAGATGCAACTTTTCTTTTGTAAGAGCATACTTATTAGGCTTGGTGTGAAGTGATATTCTACGACAAAGCACCAAAACTCTGCTGAAGTGTCTGCCCCTATATATCAGCAACATATCCAGCCTCAGCCAAGCAACAGGGCAAACTTTGTTTCTGAAGGCTAACCTAATTGGCCATTCAGAAAGCATCTGACCATACAGCGACGTGCAGAATTGAAAACGTTATCTCTTATTTCATGTGTGGTCTTCAATCTGGCCTCCTTTTAGCAAGTTTGCAGAAAGCTGTCATGACTCCCAGACTCTAAGGCAGTGCAGCTTTCAAGACCAGTCCCACACACATTGCAAACAGTTTCCGGATTTGAGGTATCACTTTTTTTGGTGACAGCTTCACTCATTCATTTCATTCTGTTCAGGTGCGTTATGTTTGTCAGCAGTCACTGTCTCAAGAGCAGACTATGGAAGCAGAGACAACATCTGAGCAACTGTGTGGTCAGTTTATAAAGCAGGCTTCCGAGGGAGAGGGTGGAAACAAGTGGTTTTGGTTCATTCAGATGCAAATGAGATTGATTTCTTTCAGAAAGTAGCACTTTGTGATACAGGATATGAATAATTTGAAATGTGATAAGTGTAACATGTCAGCTCTTTCCTCCGGCACAGGGAGCCAAGTCTATATTGACACCAACAAAATCCTCTCAGAAAATTAGGGAGGCGGTGGGGGGGGAGGGGAGGTGGGGGTGGGGGGGGGGGTGGCGCTTAGTCTTTTGAGTCATGTTTTATTTTGAAGTCATATTACACTTGGGCTCAAGAGTGCTGGAAAGGCAGTGGATTTTCACTCCCTATTTCTTTGCATATTGGTGGCTTATCTTTTTCCATTGTTCATCTTTGGTAAAGCCATGTCTTATCATTTGGGACTGTTGTCAATGTATTTTCTTCTTGCCTAATGTGCTAAAGTCAACCTTAATAGGCTACAGTGCACTTGCTCTGAGCCAAAATGTGATACTTGCTGAAATATTTCAGGTAACTTGATGATGAACCTTGGCACTATTGGCGCACAGAAATTGGTGCAGTCTGCAAAAATTGTTCTCCACGTCTTAAACTTGTGTAAAGAACAATATGCTGACAAATCATGAAACCATTATATTAAGCGACAATTGCAAAATCTCTGGATACTGCAGCAAGACCTGAGTGTGGGCTGATAAGTCGGAAGTAGCATTTGCACCACACAAGTTCCAGGCAATGACCATATCCAGCAAGACAGAATCTAACCATCTCCCCGAGAAAATTACCATCACTGAATCCCCCACTGTCAACATTCTAAGAGTTGGCATTGACCAGAAACTGAACTGGACCAGCCATATAAATACTGTGGCTACAAGAGCAGGTCAGAGGATGGGCATTCTGCAGTGACTGTAACACTACATTCTGCACTCTCTCCTTTCCTTCTCTATGAATGGTATGCTTTGTCCATATAGTGTGCAAGAAACAATACTTTTCACTGTATACTAATACATGTGACAATAATAAATCAAATAAAATCAGTGAGTAACTCACCTACTCCCCAAAGTTTGTCTACCATCTACAAGGCACCAGTCAGGAGTGTGACGGAATACTCTCCACTTGGCTGGATTAGTACAGCTCCAACAACATCTACTCCGACCTCGGTTCATCTGTTGCTAAATCCCTCATCTGTTCCTTTGTTACCTTTCAAGTTGGCTGTTGGAACACACTTCTGGCTCATCTCACACATTTTATCCTCCTACTTATGTCCTAATTTGCACCAACTCCTCTTCACCCGTCACCTCTGTGTTCACTGACCCTCTTTGACTCCCAGTTAAGCAATAGGGTTGATTATAAAATTCTCATCCTGGTTTTCAATTCCTCGTCAATCTCTTTCTCAGTAACCTCCCCTGGCCTTCCGATCTTCTCAATTCTGACCTCTTGATCAGAATAGCATCCTAAATGTTCATGGCTTCACCATTGGTGGTCTTGCTTTCAGCTGCTGAGCTCTGGAATTCCCTTCCTAAACCTCTCTACCTCTCCTCCTTTAAGACGCTCCTTAAAACTCAGTTCTCTGAAGCTTTTGATCAACTGTCTAAACATCTCCTTAAGTGGCTGAGCATCAAATTTCATTTTTTAAGCTCCCGTGAAGGACCTTGGGATGCTTTATTGCGTTTAAGATGTTGTATGAACACAGGTTGTTGTTTTGTCATTCTCCCTTTCATCATGTTTTGCTGGATTCTGACAAACAAGATGAACTTAGACATTTAATACTTATTGACTGCTGAGTTTTATGATTCACACAGGCATGCGCACTGATTGAGTTTGAAGCCAAAGGGTGGGATCTTCCAGTTCTGCACACTAACAGGATTTACCAGTGCCGCCGAAGTCAATGGACATTTGGCTGGTTTGTAGTCACGCCGTAATAGAGTCTGGAAAGTTCCATCCAAAGTGCCTGTTATATGAAGGGTTAATAGGATATACTGATGAATGAAATGGATGTCTCTGGACAGAAAGGTTGGAATCATGTTTAGGAACTACATGCCTACTCTGTAACCTGTTTATTTGACATCCCAAGGCCTTGTTCATGGTGGCCGGGGACTTCAGTCAGGTCAAGCTTAAGAGTGTCCAACCAAGATACCACCAATACGTCTCCTGTTCGACCAGAGGCCCAAACATCCTAGACCACTGCTACACAAATATCAAACATTCCTACCGCACCATCGGCCTCTCTTGGGTAAATCAGACCACAAGGCTGTGCTCCTGCTCCCAACTTACAAGCAAAAACTAAAATGGGAGAATCCATCAGAAAAAGCCGTGCAATGTTGGTCTGAGGAATCGGATGATCTCCTACGGGACTGCTTAGAGTCAGTGGACTGGTCAGTATTTAAAAACTCTGTGACCAGCCTGAACAAGTACGGCACTACAGTAACTGACTTCATTAGTAAGTGTGTAGAAGACTGTGCCAAAGAAGCAAATCTGCGTGTTTCTCAACCAGAGACCAGGGATGAACAAGAATATTCACTGCCTGCTGAAGTCCAAGTCTGAGACGTTCAAGTCAGGCGACCCTGACCTATACAAGAAAGCCAGACAAGATTTAAAGAGATCCATCAAAGATGTCAAAAGACAGTACCGGACCAAGCTAGAGTCCTAGGCTAGCCACACGGACCACCACCAACTATTGGCAAGGTCTGCAAGACGTAATAGTCTACAAGATGAGGGCATGTAAATCGCCAGCACCAATGCACCCCTCTCTGATGGGCTCAATGCATTTTATACCCATTTTGAGCAAGAGGTCAGCAAGAACACGCCCTTTACCCTGGAAGACTGTATCCGAGGTCACCATTGTAGATGTCAGAACAGCCTTCTCGAAGGTCAACCTATGGAAAGCGACTGACCTGGATGGGGTACCCGGATGAGCACTTTGATCCTGCGCGGACCAACTGGCGGGGGTATTCCCAGACATCTTCAATCTCTCTTAACAACCTGTGAGGTCCCTATCTGCTTCAAGAAGATGACCATCATCCCAGTACCAAAGAAAAGCCAGGCAGCGTGCCTTAATGACTATCGTCTGGTGACTCTGACATCCATCATTATGAATGCTTCGAAAGGTCAGTCATGGCACAAATCAATTCCAGCCTCCCAGATTGCCTGGATCCACTACAGTTCACCTACTGTGGCAACAGGTCCACAGTAGATACCATCTCCCTGGCCCTGCACTCAGTCCTGGAACACCTAGGTAACAAAGACACCTATGTCAGATTCCTATTTATCGATTACACTCTCTCCTTTCCTTCTCCATGTACAGTATGCTTTGTCTGTATTGCATGCAAGAAACAATACTTTTAACTGTATACTAATACGTGACAATAAGTCAAATCAAATGAAAAGATGTAGTATTAATAAACCAGACTGCCCAGCAATGTGTGTGGAATGTTTCCCATGTGGGAAAACTGGACAGTTCAAGCATTTGTTTAAATCCAGCAATTTTAATTGAAGTTGACAACCAGAAAGTATAGTTTGTTTTTCTAAGAAATGGAAAGTCAAGAACAAGATGCATCCGTAGAGTTTCTTGGGGAGTAGATCGTCTTAATCCAGACTAATAAAGTATTAAGCAGATGTCAGGGTATGCCTATAATCTGCCGACTAGGTCCAATAGCTGGAGACCAAGATGGAAGAGCACATCCCACAAACATGGTGGCAGCTGTGTGACATCAATGTAAAGAAAACACATTGGTGTTACTGAAAAAACCTATGAAAGCCGCTGTTTCAAAAAGGAAATAGACAAAAGGCGGGTAACTACAGGCCGGTTAGCTTAACATCTGTAGTTGGGAAAATGCTGGAATCCATCATTAAAGAAGAAATAGCAGGCCATCTGGATAAGAATGGTTCGATTAAGCAGACGCAGCATGGATTCATGAGGGGAAAGTCGTGCTTGACGAACTTGTTGGATTTTTATGAAGATGTGACTAGTGCGGTTGACGGAGGGGAACCGGTGGATGCGGTGTTTTTGGATTTCCAAAAGGCGTTTGATAAGGTGCCTCACAAAAGGTTGCTGAAGAAGATTGGGTCACACCGAGTTAGGGGTAGGGTATTAGCGTGGATTGGGGATTGGCTATCCGACAGGAAGCAGAGAGTCGGAATAAATGGGTGCTTTTCTGGTTGGCGGATGGTAACTAGTGGCGTGCCGCAGGGATCGGTACTGGGGCCTCAACTATTTACCATTTATATAGACGATCTGGAGGAGGGGACTGAGTGTAGGGTAACAAAGTTTGCAGACGACACAAAGATAAGTGGAAAAGTGAATCATGTGGAGGGCGTAGAAGGTCTGCAGAGAGATTTGGACAGGCTGAGTGAGTGGGCGAGGATCTGGCAGTTGGAGTATAACGTTGACAAATGCGAGGTTATTCACTTTGGAGGAAATAATAGCAAATTGGATTATTATCTAAATGGAAAAAAGTTGCAACATGCTACTGTGCAAAGGGACCTGGAGGTCCTTGTGCATGAGACGCAAAAACCCAGTCTGCAGGTGCAACAGGTGATCAAAAAGGCAAATGGGATGTTGGCCTATATCACAAGGGGGATAGAATATAAAAGCAGAGATGTCTTGCTGCATCTGTACAGGGCATTGGTGAGGCCGCAGCTGGAATACTCTGTGCAGTATTGGTCCCCTTATTTACGGAAGGATATATTGGCCTTTGAGGGAGTGCAGAGAAGGTTCACCAGGTTGATACCAGAGATGAGGGGTGTTGATTATGAGGAGAGACTGAGCAGATTGGGTTTGTACTCATTGGAATTTAGAAGGCTGAGGGAGGATCTTATAGAGACCTATAAGATAATGAAGGGGCTGGATAGGGTAGAGGTGGAGAGATTCTTTCCACTTAGAAAGGAAGCTAGAACTAGAGGGCACAGCTTCAAAATAAAGCGGGGGTCAGTTTAGGACAGAGTTGAGTAGGAACTTCTTCTCTCAGAGGGTGGTGAATCTCTGGAATTCTCTGCCCACTGAAGTGGTGGAGGCCACCTCGTTGAATATGTTTAAATCACGGATAGATGGATTCCTGATCGGTAAGGGAATTAGGGGTTATGGGGATCAGGTGGGTTAGTGGAACTGATCCACTTCAGATCAGCCATGATCTTATTGAATGGCGGGGCAGGCTCGAGGGGCTCGATGGCCTACTCCTGCTCCTATTTCTTATGTTCTTATGTAAGCAGCTCGCGAAATATTGGTGGAAGGAGGTGGCACACACTGGAGAGAGGTAATGTAGACCATACCTCATGAACAGTACCTGCCCTTACCCCGCCCATTCGACTGTCTTGAGGGCCTGCAGAGAGACTAGCAGTGGGAGTTATAGAAATGCCATTTACTCTGGTACTGAGCAGCATCAAGTCTTCACAAAAAAGAACCCAAGTTTCAGATTAATTCCTTTTTATATGTAGAAGGTCCAGGAGCAGACAATGTTCCCCTAAGGCAAGAGATGCAGGTGTCCACTGTGGACTAGAATTCCGTCATTAAAGCCTTTGACATTGTTGTGGGAAATTCATCACTTCGGAGTCAGACTTGGAGGTTCAACAAACAGTTTTATTCGGTCAAAGCTTTGGGAGAAGCGCTGGCACTCCGCAGTACAGGCAGTCACCTTCTCAACTAGACAATGGTAGTTGAGCATCTTTTATACTTTTTAGATAATAGACAGTATGGAGATTAGCCCTTAGCACATCGTTACAAGTCGAGTAGACAGATACGGACATCGACAGTTAACACATCGTTACAAGCAGACAGGTACGGACATTGACAGTTAACACATCATTGTACATAGAATGGATACATTCATGCAGTTATGTCGTCTATCAATGACTGGTTTCGATATATGCATTTATGTATTTATGTCCCCATCAGTGGCTGATCTTGTTATCAAACTCATTGTTCTGGGTCTGCTCTTATCTCAAGTCTTAAGGTGCCTCAAGGTCTGACCAGTTTCCTGCAGCAATTTAGACACTACAGGTTTTAACTCTTTGTGTAACTGTCTGTGCCCAAAGTCAGTGCCTCTCAATGTCCCTTCCCAGAGTCCATTTTGTGTGCCAGGTAACCATTTTGTGTCCATCACTTTGATTTCACCATAACAGACATCAATTTTAGCCTCAAGCAAAATTTAATAATTGAACAGGCATGTTTTAATCAACACTCTCAAAGACCTGGGTGACCGATTGAATTATTCCGAACAGACCTATATTGCCTATCTCGTCCCTGTGGGTACAGTGCTGAAGGACAAGATAATCTGTGATCATATAGTCATGGGAAGTTGGAATAAAAAACTCTCCAACTTTCTGTAGACCAAAGATGATCTTACATTGGTCAACCAGTCAGATGTACAAGGGCAGAAAACTCCATGCTGGTAGCCATTTTGAGATGTTTGTGTTGAGGTGAAAACCCATCATCGAGGCCAAGACTGCCCAGCAAGGGACGTGGAATGTTTCCCATGTGGGAAAGCTGGACATTTCGAGTATTTCTTTAAATCCAGCAATTTTAATTGAAGTTGACAACCAGAAAGTATGAAATATTTTTTTTCTTAGAAATGGAAAGTCAAGAACAAGATGCAGCCATAGAGTTTCTTGGGGAGTCAATAGTCTTAATCCAGACATTGCTCAGTAACAGTCAAAGTTCAAGGCTTCAATACTATTTTTCAAATTGATCATGCACCGGCTGTTAACATAATTGTAGATGACCTCAAATGGCTTCAGCCAATGACCATTTATCCATTAGTCATCAAGTTACAAGGTCCAGGTTTAAGTTTATTTATTTTAGTGTCGCAAGTAGGCTTACACTAACACTGCAATGAAGTTACTGTGAAAATCCCCTGGTTGCCACACACTGGCACTTGTTCAGGTACACACAGAGAATTTAGCACGACCACTGCACCTAATCAGCACATCTTTTGGACTCTGGGAGGAAACCGGTGCACCCAGAGGAAACCATGCAAACACGGGGAGAACGTGCAAACTCCACGGCTCGGGTCACTGTCTGTGTGAATTGAACCTAGGTCCCTGGTTCTGTGAGGCAGCAGTGCTAACCACTGTGCCACCATGCTACCCCGTAGCAATGATCTTCCAGTCAAAGGCAGGATTATTGCTGCACTTAACTACAAAGGGTGACAGATCGTTGATTCTCTTTATATTCTTCATAATCAGCATTTAACCCTATTGAGGTTGACATACTTCTTGGAATCATCAGTAAATGATCTGATGTCTAATATTTGAACAACACGGTGGTTGCGATCTTACTGCCCCTTCACCCCACACTCCGGCGAGGTCGGAGAATTTAGCAGCCAGCCAGCCAAATCTCTACATTATAGCAGGATGGCAAAATCCTACTGGCGTGAACAGTGGTAAGATTCCAGTCATTGTCTTTCAAGCAGCGGTCTTCATCCTATTATTTCAAAGCAGTGGAAATTCTGCCTTCAGATGCTGAGGAAGTTCATACACTCAGCAGTTAAGTTCCTTCCTTTCACAGAGACACAGAGGCTGTTTTGTCTCCGTAGCCCCAGCGATTCTTCCCATTGCCCACAGTGGAACAACTTTGCTCAGAGGGAAGTGAGGTTCTCTTATCACTGTTTATAGAAAGCAACTTGTCCTTCTGAAATATCATTGGATAATCATCTCCTCTTCTTTTTCTGGCAGTCCAAGGAGAAATGTTTGCCTTCATCTCTAAGTTCATTTCAATCTCACATCTTCAATGCTTTCTCAGTCTTTGATATAGCATTGGATGATACAACTGTCATTGTCTTCCCAGGAGTTGAAGATCATTCATCTTCTGAAGTTCCTTCCCAGAGCTCTTTGAGAGAGCAACAAGTTCCTCAGAGAATCCTAAATTTTTCACTTCAAGTCCCAGAAGATCCAAGGATCGATTCTCTTTAGACTTTTCTTTTCGATAGGTCTTTCATTGAAAAGTCATCATTGTTCTTGCAGTTCAGTCATTCTGAAACTTACAGCTTTGCAGCTTTGCTAATAGTAATGCTGATAAAATGTTGTCCTATTCTGTGGATGATGATGTCCTGCCAGATGTGGAGGAAAGCTCTCATGTCTCCAAGCTGTCTTCCCGAAGGGCTGAGAATACTGAAAGAGATTGAATCCCCCAGAAATGTGACTTGTGGAGGGATAGAGTAGGAGTTGAAGTTGAGTAGATTCTCCAGTTGTAAAAAAGGAGTGACAGAAATGAAATGTAAATAGTTAGAGACATATTTTCATGCTGTCAAAAAGTAGAAAAGTATACTTGGGTAAGGTATAGTGTAAAAGGTTAACATATGAGCTCTGCGAATGTAAGATGTCTGTGGTGATGCACTAGTAAGTCATGGCTTAGACTCTCTCTCTCAAGAGAGAGATTGGGATCAGGGTAGGAGTGAGGTGCCGACTCTATAACCTTAATAAACAAGAGTTAAGCAGATATCAGAATGTGCCTACATTCTATCTGCTAACCAAGATGCATACTAAGGGTGGAATCTTTTCCTCCAGCCAGGGATTGGGATTGTGGCAGGCGGGGGAAGAAGATTTAGCTGGAGTAAAAAAAAATCAGTTTTTCGACATTGAGAAATGAGTTTGGAACCCTGTTCTCCCGATTATCATGATGGGTTAATACTGGGCCAAGTTTCCTGCTGATCTAGATTGGGAATGCTTCTGCGTCTCATGAATGCCCAAGATTGGACCAACAGGCTGGAATCTTTCTCCACAGTCAAATATTCCGGGTATTTTATTCTTTCAATCACATGGCCCAACATGAGTGGTGAGCACTAGGAGGGAGACTTCCAGGACTTACTGGCCACTCCAAGCCGCCTTCCTCATTCTCAAAGACTGCTCTCCCATGCTAGGAGATGCTGATGAAGGAAATGGTTCCAATGTGAAAGGCACAACTGGGGGTGGAAGCTCCAAAGTTTGGTGGAAGGCATGAAGGGGAGGTAGAAGGCGACAAAGTCAAGAATGGAGTGGGATGGAATGTCTGTGGAAGAGAGCAGAGGAGTGGCGCACACTCTGTTTCAGAAGGAGGGGTCTGTAGAATCAATGGTGGAATCCTGGGATGAGTACTGAGGGCACTGATGGTAAGAGGGAATGTTTACAGTGAGAGGGGGAAATGGGGGTGGGGGGAGAAGTTGATCGGTGATGGGGGGAAGGGAAAGGATGATGGAGGGGGTTTGGTAGAAGATGAGTGCAATCTTTGCACCAATGCATTCACCAACAAGGCAATGCTCCTAATGTCCAACTACCATACATCAAGGTGGAAGGACGGTCTTCTGGGGTGGGTGGTCTCAACGTTTACCATCTACAACATGCACTGCAGGAACTCACCAAGGCTCATTGGGCAGAACCTTCCAAA
Source organism: Mustelus asterias (assembly GCF_964213995.1). Taxonomy (NCBI): domain Eukaryota; kingdom Metazoa; phylum Chordata; class Chondrichthyes; order Carcharhiniformes; family Triakidae; genus Mustelus; species Mustelus asterias. Next base: position 46,120,644 of record NC_135821.1, read on the forward strand.
CCCATGACTGTTACCATCTAGAAGGACAAGGGCAGCAAACACATAGGAACATGACCAGCTGGATGTTCCTCTCCAAGTAACTTACCATCCATTTCTTGTCCGTCACTGGGTCAAAATCCTGGAACTACCACCCTAACAGCACTGTGAGTATATTTCTCTTACTCCTTCAGAGGATGATGGGGTGAGCAGTGGAGTGCAGATCCGAGCTCATATCTGGCAGACAATGTCGGATCTGGTCTCCAAGGCAGCCAACACCTTTCCCAAGAAAACTTCAATGTGTTCATATATCACAGTCAAAGCATCAGGGAACACTCGAACAAACTCCTCTGTCTTTGCTGCCACTCTGTTCAGGGCTTCTAACATCCCTGCCTGTTGTTCGCCTGTGTCTCTTTGCATCTCCAATATTTGTCCTAGGGCCAATTGCAGAGACTCAGATTTTGCAAGAACCTGCTCTCCAGCAGTCCTCCAAATGCCAGAAACCACGGCCATTACGGCCTCTGCATGCTGTGGGCATGAGTCAGTGAAGTGACCAGCAGTGAGTGACCCCAAGCCGACTCATGAACTATGATCCACCAATGTGTGTGTCTCTGCACTAGTGGAGGCTGCTGTGATTGTTCTCCAGGTGTGAAATCCTCTTCCTCCTTCTCTAAGGTGGCCAGGGGGCTGGGGCTTGCTTCTGTGGAGGATATTGGCCTCCCCCTCTTCCTACGGACGCCTGGAATGTGGAAAAGAGAGATTGAGTGGCTGTCTAGATGGCTCAAATGTTACAAATCACTTGTATCCATTTTTTGAAGTTGACTGTATAATGGATGCCTCCTCACTGGGTTGTTGCGAGAGGCCGATCTTACCCTCCACACAGACAGGGTCTGCATCCTCCCCTGCCCAACTCTGCAGCCTGCTACTCAGATTAGGTGAAGTTTCTCAGCTCCTGAATGCCACTTTCAGTCTCTCACTCCCTCCTGTTGTGGGCTATCTTCCCCTGCATCAAAACAAAGGGATTGAACATGAGCATGTTGGAAGAAAGAGCAAGTCAGAGGTTGTAAATTCTGTGGTTAGTAACTCACTTCCTGATTCCCCAAAGCCGGTCTATCATCCACAAGGCTCAAGTCAGAGGTATAATGGAATACCCTCGGTTATCTGGATGAGTACAGCTCCAAAAACACTCAGGAAGGTGGACGTCATCCAGGACAAAGCAGCTTGCTTAACTGGCACCCCAACCACCACCTTCAACATTCACTCCCTCCAACGCAAAATGGCAGTAGTGTGTACCATCTACAAGATGCACTGCAGCTACTCACCAAGGCTCCTGTGATAGCACCATTCAAACTTTTGGTCTCTACCACCTAGAATGACAAAGGCAAGAGGTGCATGGGAACAACACCACATGGAAGTTCCCCTCCAAGTCACTCACCATCTTTACTTGGAACTGCATCGCTGTCCCTTCACTGTCGCTGGGTCAAAATCCTGGAACTCATTCCCCAACAGCACTGCGGGTGTACCTACACCACATGGACTGTAGCGGTTCAGGAAAGCAGCTCACCACCACCTTCTCAAGGACAAGTAGGGAAGGGCACAAAAAATGTTGCCCTAACCAGTGACACTGATGCCCCATGTTCCATGACAGAATAACAAAAGAAACAGTGGCTGATGTGAGTTTGGAACGAGTAGAAGGTTCACTTGCCCGAGGGGAGTGGATCGGATCATTCATCCCCTTCTTACTCTGCAGCCTGATGCTCTTTTGGACTCCGATGGGTGTTGCCCACCTTGGCAACCTCCTCCCAGGCTTCCAGGGTCAATTGGGAGGGTGAACTGTTGCCATCCCTTAGAAAGAGGATCTCCCACTTTCCCTCAGCCATGGGGAGAAGAATCTCTGGGGAGGCATCGCTGAATGTGAGGCTGGAGGTTGCTGCCTTCTCCTTTGAAATTCCTTCTTAGTCTCCAAAGGTCCTGATGCAGGAACTGAATGGCTGTCTGGGTGCCCTTTAAATCTGGCATGGGATATGACGATGGGACAGGTGACTTCCTGCTTGCCCTGATACAAGATTCGTGAACTGAACAGCACATGTTCAGCTGCCCAGTTATCCAGCAGAACTCATTCCGACTTTTGCTCCTTCCACCAGACTTAATTTCCAGAACAGAAAGTTCCATCTTTTGAGTCCAAGATACATCTGACAACAGTGACCACTAACATCAATTGGCTCAATCACAATAAATTAGGTGCATTGTGCATCAGTGGTTCCCAACTGGGTTCTATGGGAGCCACCCAGGGGTTTTGCAGCAGCTCAGGCAGATCGATATAACTTAAATTCCGTGCTGTTTCTAGCTCATCCAAACAGGGCCTGGCTTCTCCATCGTCCAGCTTCTGATTGGGCGAGCTGCAAACAGCAAAACACCCATCAATCAGGCAGAGTACAGAGAAGGAGCCACAGTGAGAGCGGGGCCTTTGAGGGGTGGGAGTTTGTGAGCCTCGGAAAAGGAGTTGGGGGGGCTTGGCCTCAGAGAGGTGTGTGTGTGAGAGATGAGTGTGCGCGAGAGAGATGTGTGTGTGTGCGCGCGAGAGAGATATGTGTGTGTGAGAGAGAGAGAGAGAGGTGTGTGTGTGAGAGAGAGAGAGGTGTGTGTGTGAGAGAGAGAGAGGTGTGTGTGAGAGAGAGAGAGGTGTGTGTGTGAGAGAGAGATGAGTGTGCGCGAGAGAGATGAGTGTGCGCGAGAGAGATGAGTGTGCGCGAGAGAGATGAGTGTGCGCGAGAGAGATGAGTGTGCGCGAGAGAGATGAGTGTGCGCGAGAGAGATGAGTGTGCGCGAGAGAGATGAGTGTGCGCGAGAGAGATGAGTGTGCGCGAGAGAGATGAGTGTGCGCGAGAGAGATGAGTGTGCGCGAGAGAGATGAGTGTGCGCGAGAGAGATGAGTGTGCGCGAGAGAGATGAGTGTGCGCGAGAGAGATGAGTGTGCGCGAGAGAGATGAGTGTGCGCGAGAGAGATGAGTGTGCGCGAGAGAGATGAGTGTGCGCGAGAGAGATGAGTGTGCGCGAGAGAGATGAGTGTGCGCGAGAGAGATGAGTGTGCGCGAGAGAGATGTGTGCATGAGAGAGATGTGTGCGTGAGAGAGAGGTGTGTGTGAGAGAGAGAGAGAGAGGTGTGTGTGTGTGTGAGAGAGAGAGAGAGAGAGAGGTGTGTGTGTGAGAGGGGTGAGTGAGTGTGTGTAAGGGAAGGATGAGTGGATATGTGAGAGGATTGAGTGTGAGGGGTAAGGCTATATATAAAATAAATGGAAAAGACTTCCATAAATTAGGTTTTTGTATGTTTGTACCTATTGCATGAAAACAATCTTTTTTTTGTTTCTCAGTGCTCTTGGGAGGTCAAAGAGGTTCAGCAGCTGAAAAAGTTTGAGAAAATCTGGACGAAATCATTGCATTAAGTTACCATGAGACATGGTACAGAGCATTCACTGTGTATATTTATAGCATACAAGTGTGGGCTAACTTTGAAAATTCCATTGGTTATTCTCATTGATGCTGAGGAGGGAGAGCCCAGAATGTGCCACGGGGAAAGCAAAGCTGCGGGACCAGGAGACATAACAGACTATCAGCAAGGAGACAGCGTGGTGAGATGCAGCAAGGAGACAGCGTGGTGAGATGCAGCAAGGAGACAGTGTGATGAGGAGCAGCAAGGAGACAGTGTGATGAGATGCAGCAAGGAGACAGTGTGATGAGATGCAGCAAGGAGACAGTGTGATGAGATGCAGCAAGCAGACAGTGTGATGAGATGCAGCAAGCAGACAGTGTGATGAGATGCAGCAAGGAGGCAGTGTGGTGAGATGCAGCAAGGGGACAGTGTGATGAGATGCAGCAAGGGGACAGTGTGATGAGATGCAGCAAGCAGACAGTGTGATGAGATGCAGCAAGGAGGCAGTGTGTTGAGGAGCAGCAAGGAGACAGTGTGGTGAGGAGCAGCAAGGAGACAGCGTGGTGAGATGCAGCAAGGAGACAGTGTGGTGAGGAGCAGCAAGGAGACAGTGTGGTGAGGAGCAGCAAGGAGACAGCGTGGTGAGATGCAGCAAGGAGACAGTGTGGTGAGGAGCAGCAAGGAGACAGCGTGGTGAGGAGCAGCAAGGAGACAGCGTGGTGAGGAGCAGCAAGGAGACAGTGTGGTGAGGAGCAGCAAGGGGACAGTGTGGTGAGATGCAGCAAGGAGACAGTGTGATGAGATGCAGCAAGCAGACAGTGTGATGAGATGCAGCAAGCAGACAGTGTGATGAGATGCAGCAAGGAGGCAGTGTGGTGAGGAGCAGCAAGGAGACAGTGTGGTGAGGAGCAGCAAGGAGACAGCGTGGTGAGATGCAGCAAGGAGACAGTGTGGTGAGGAGCAGCAAGGAGACAGTGTGGTGAGGAGCAGCAAGGAGACAGCGTGGTGAGGAGCAGCAAGGAGACAGCGTGGTGAGATGCAGCAAGGAGACAGTGTGGTGAGGAGCAGCAAGGGGACAGCGTGGTGAGGAGCAGCAAGGAGACAGCGTGGTGAGGAGCAGCAAGGAGACAGTGTGGTGAGGAGCAGCAAGGGGACAGTGTGATGAGATGCAGCAAGGAGACAGCGTGGTGAGGAGCAGCAAGGAGACAGCGTGGTGAGATGCAGCAAGGAGACAGCGTGGTGAGGAGCAGCAAGGAGACAGTGTGGTGAGGAGCAGCAAGGAGACAGCGTGGTGAGATGCAGCAAGGAGACAGTGTGGTGAGGAGCAGCAAGGAGACAGCGTGGTGAGGAGCAGCAAGGAGACAGCGTGGTGAGGAGCAGCAAGGAGACAGTGTGGTGAGATGCAGCAAGGAGACAGCGTGGTGAGGAGCAGCAAGGAGACAGTGTGGTGAGGAGCAGCAAGGGGACAGTGTGATGAGATGCAGCAAGGAGACAGCATGGTGAGGAGCAGCAAGGAGACAGTGTGATGAGATGCAGCAAGGAGACAGCGTGGTGAGATGCAGCAAGGAGACAGCGTGGTGAGGAGCAGCAAGGAGACAGCGTGGTGAGGAGCAGCAAGGAGACAGTGTGGTGAGGAGCAGCAAGGGGACAGTGTGATGAGATGCAGCAAGGAGACAGCGTGGTGAGGAGCAGCAAGGAGACAGTGTGGTGAGATGCAGCAAGGAGACAGCGTGGTGAGGAGCAGCAAGGAGACAGCGTGGTGAGATGCAGCAAGGAGACAGCGTGGTGAGGAGCAGCAAGGAGACAGTGTGATGAGATGCAGCAAGGAGACAGTGTGGTGAGATGCAGCAAGGAGACAGTGTGATGAGATGCAGCAAGGAGACAGCGTGGTGAGGAGCAGCAAGGAGACAGTGTGATGAGATGCAGCAAGGAGACAGCGTGGTGAGGAGCAGCAAGGAGACAGTGTGATGAGATGCAGCAAGGAGACAGCGTGGTGAGGAGCAGCAAGGGGACAGTGTGATGAGATGCAGCAAGGAGACAGCGTGGTGAGGAGCAGCAAGGAGACAGTGTGATGAGATGCAGCAAGGAGACAGCGTGGTGAGATGCAGCAAGGAGACAGCGTGGTGAGGAGCAGCAAGGAGACAGCGTGGTGAGATGCAGCAAGGAGACAGCGTGGTGAGGAGCAGCAAGGAGACAGTGTGATGAGATGCAGCAAGGAGACAGCGTGGTGAGATGCAGCAAGGAGACAGCGTGGTGAGATGCAGCAAGGAGACAGCGTGATGAGATGCAGCAAGGAGACAGCGTGGTGAGATGCAGCAAGGAGACAGTGTGGTGAGGAGCAGCAAGGAGACAGCATGGTGAGATGCAGCAAGGAGACAGTGTGGTGAGGAGCAGCAAGGAGACAGCGTGGTGAGGAGCAGCAAGGAGACAGTGTGGTGAGGAGCAGCAAGGGGACAGTGTGATGAGATGCAGCAAGGAGACAGCGTGGTGAGATGCAGCAAGGAGACAGTGTGGTGAGATGCAGCAAGGAGACAGTGTGGTGAGGAGCAGCAAGGAGACAGCGTGGTGAGGAGCAGCAAGGAGACAGTGTGGTGAGGAGCAGCAAGGAGACAGCGTGGTGAGGAGCTGCAAGGAGACAGCGTGGTGAGGAGCAGCAAGGAGACAGTGTGGTGAGGAGCAGCAAGGAGACAGCGTGGTGAGGAGCAGCAAGGAGACAGCGTGGTGAGGAGCAGCAAGGAGACAGTGTGATGAGATGCAGCAAGGAGACAGTGTGATGAGATGTAGCAAGGAGACAGTGTGGTGAAGAGCAGCAAGGAGACAGTGTGATGAGATGCAGCAAGGAGACAGTGTGATGAGATGCAGCAAGGAGACCGTGTGATGAGATGCAGCAAGGAGACAGTGTGATGAGATGTAGCAAGGAGACAGTGTGATGAGATGCAGCAAGGAGACAGTGTGGTGAGGAGCAGCAAGGAGACAGTGTGATGAGATGCAAGATTGCTGCTGTGTGAAAGAAATAATGTTAAATGATGCTCCACGGTACTTTTCTTTTTACTGATTTTTGCCTTTGAAGCAACTCAAAGAGGAGTTTGGAAGAGATACTATGCAGTCAGAAGCATTGTGATCCCTGTTTTACTTATTATGCAGGCTATCCCAAAAGACAGCCCATTGCTAGAAAGCTAACCATGACCTTTGGTCCACTTTACCGCCATATGGCCTGTGACAATATGTAAATAACATGTCTCCCACCCCCAAAAGAATGCACGTAATTGATGGAATTATTAAGCAGACAATCAACTTTTATACATATCATACTGCACCCCTAGCCAGGCTGTTGCAGTACAGCTCCTTCCCTGGAATCTACCTGGCAATGTGGAAAATTGGCCAGCTATGTTTTCCCAAAAAAAGCATGACAATCCAACCCTGCCAAACACCGCCCCATCAGTCTGCTCTTAATCTTCAGTCAAGTGATGGAAGGGGTCATCAACAGCGCTACCAAGCGGCACTTGCTTAGCAATAATCTGCTGGATGGCACTCAGTTTGAGTTTTGTGAGGGCCACTTAGCTCCTGACCTCATTACAGGTTTGACCCAAACATGGACAAAGAAGGTGAACTCCAAAGGTGAGATGAGAGTGACTGCCCTTGACATCAAGGTGGCATCTGGCAGAATGTGGCATTAAGGAGCCCGAGCCAATCTGGAGTCAATAGGAATCAGGGGGAACCATACCTAGCACAAAAGAAGATGTGGAGATGCCGGCGTTGGACTGGGGTGGGCACAGTAAGAAGTCTCACAACACCAGGTTAAAGTCCTACAGGTTTATTTGGTAGCACAAGCTTTCGGAGTGCTGCTCCTTCCTCACCTGAGGAAGGAGCAGCACTCTGAAAGCTCGTGATTCCAAATAAACCTGTTGGACTTTAACCTGGTGTTGTGAGACTTCTTACAAAAGAAGATGGTTGTTGTTGGAGATCAGTCAGATAATTTCAGGATATTATTGCAGGAAGTGCTCAGAGTAGTTAGTATCATAGGCCCAAATGTCTACAGCTGCTTCTTCAATTACCTTTCTTACATCAGAAGGTCAAATCTGAGGACATTTGCTGATTAATACACAATGTTGAGAACCATTCTTAACTCCTCAGACACTGAATTTGTCCATGTCCAAATGCAGCAAGACCTGAACAATATCCAAGCTTGGGCTGACAAGTGGCAAGTAACATTCACGCCCACACTAGTGACAGGCAATGACCATCTCCAACAAGAGAGAATCTAACCATCATCCCTTGATATTCAGTGATATTACCATTGCTGAATCTCCTACTATCAACATCCTGGGAATTGCCATTGATCAGAAAATACACTGCACTGCCCATATAAATACTCTGGCCCCACGAGCAGGTCAGAGGTTAGAAATTATATGGTGAGTAACTCATCTCTGACTCCCCAAAGCTTAACACAAGTCAGGATTGTGATGGAATATCTCCTACTTGCCTGGATGAATGCAGTTCCAACACCATTCAAGAAGCTCGATACTATCCATGGACAAAGCAGCCTGCTTGATTGGCACCCCATCCACAATCATTCACTCCCTCCACCACTGATGCACAATAGCAGTTCTATGTATCATTAACCAGATGCATGACAGGAATTCACCAAGGTTCCAGAGACAGCACCTTCCATACCAATCACCACTAGATTCCAGAAGGGCAAGGGCAGTAGATACATGGGACAGCAGCCCTTGGAAGATCCCCTTGAAGTCATCTTGGCATGGAAATATATCGCTGCACCTTCACTGTCGCTGGGTAAAAATCCTGGAATCCCTCCCTAACAGCACCATGGGTGTACCTACATCATCGAGACCACAACGGCTCAAGAAGGCAGCTCACCGCCACTTCTCAAGGGCAATTAGGCATGTGCAATAAATGTTGGCCCAGTCAGCGATGCCTACATCCCATGAATTATTTTTTTAAAAACACATGGCAAATTGGAAGATGCAATGATACATTGCAGTCTCTGATTTATGGAGATTCACCGAGTTGTCACAGAATATTGGACAATTTTGGAAAGTTGCCTGGCACAAGCTACCAGGTTTATTTGGTGAGATTTGCTTGGCATGAAAATGACAACCTCCAGAATTGGCGCACGGGGTGGAAATAAAGAACTGTGAACAGAGCTCAGGAAACATTGCCTGGAGTGCTAAATGCAAACAATGGCAGCTTAGTACACTCTCGCTCCAAACTCTGGAGATGGAGGTAGGGATTCCTGGGAAACAAGTAATTTGGCACGGGGAAGGAAACAAGAATATATAAGAAAAGAACAGGAATGAGATCAGAAGACAGAAAGGTGTAAACAGCAATAAAATTATAAATATGGCCAAACTTGCAGGCTCCAGATTGAGGAAAATGGCAAAAATGATGAATGAGTCATTCCATTATCTTCACATCAGTGTCTACAATGTAACTAAATAAGGTTGGCGAAATGTCGGCACAAATTGCTTCATTGAATTATAGTGTGATTGTGTTAACAGATGTTTTACTCAAACAGAGCCAGAAATGGGGAGTTCTTATAAAAATGCTGGAAATACTCGGTAGATCAGGCAGTATCTGCGACAAGAGGAACAGAGTTATTGGGCAGAAGTTTATGGCCTCGCTCCTCCCAAAACTGCAAAATCCCGCCTGGGGTCAACAGACCTTCCCATTGTCCGCTCCTCGCCTGCTCTGAATCCCGTGGTGGGCGGGCGGTAAAATTCCAGCCATTGCTTCAGGTTTGTGGTGTTTCATCAGAAAGGTCCTCAACCATAAATATTGGGCAGAATTTAGTGTGGGTGGCTTGGGGTGAGCCCGCTGGTGGAAGAACCAATGGGAAATCCCTGTCAACTCTCCAAGGGACATCTAATGCTTTTTAAGTGCGTTCAGGCACTTAAGTGGACAGCATCAGGTTTCCGACTGAACTAAGGCCCCATTAAAGTGGAAATTCCACCTGAGAGCTGCTGGCCAATCAGTGCCTGGCAGTGCCACCAAGACCAGAGGCCGCTGCCAATAATTCAGTAAAGCCTTCACCGGAGATCATCACTGGACCCCTGGAGACAGGTTATTTTTAATTCATTCATGAGACATGGGCGTCACTGGATGGCCAGCATATATTGCCCCATCCCTATTGACCCGAGGGCAGTTGAGAGTCAACCGCACTGCTGTGGCTCTGGAGTCACATGTGGGTCAGACCAGGTAAGGGCGGCAGATTCCCTTCCCTAAAGGACATTAGTGAACCAGATGGGTTAATTCCGACAATTGACAATGGTTTCATGATCATTAGTAGATTCTTAATTCCAGATATTTTTATTGAATTTGAATTCCACCACCTGCTGTAATGGGATTCTAACCCGGGTTCCCAGAACATTTTTTAAATGTCATAGACTTTGATGGAGGGAACAACATTATAAAGTTTAAAGATGGTATGAAACTTAACAGATTATCATTATCAGCATCAGGAAGACATAGAGAGGATGGTAAAATAGCTGAAGAATGACAAATAGACTTTTTTAAATTCATGAGATATTGGCATCTCTGGTGAGGAGAAGGTGATGTTGATCTGCCACAAGAAGGCTCTCCATTAAGCAGGGTATTCGAAGGTGTTGACCCAGTGATGATGAAGGAATTGAGATATATTGCCAAATCTGGATTGTGTGTGACTTACTAAGAAATTTTGAGGTGCTGTTGTTACAATAAAACCGATCCCCTTGTCCTTGTAGATGGTGGAAGGCACGGGTTTGAAAGGTGCTGAAGAAGGAGCTTCGGCTGGTTGTTATGGTGCAACTTTAGATGGTACACACTGTTGCGACCATGGGCCGCTGGTGGAGGAAGTGTATGTTTAAGGTGGTGGATGGGGTGCCAATCAAGTGAGCTGTTTTATCCTGCTTGGTGCTAAACTTTTGAGTGTTGTAGGAGCTGCACTCATTTAGGCGAGTGGAAAGTATTTCATCCACTCCTAACTTGTACCCTGTAGACGGTGGAAAGATGAGTCACTCACAACAAAATACCCAACTTCTGCCCTGCACTTGTATTCACAGTGTTTCTGTGGCTGGTTGAATTAGGTTTCTGGTCAGTGGTGACCCACAGGGATGTTGATGGTGGATTCAACAATGCTAAAGTCAGGGGAGATGTTTCAACTCTTTCTTGTTGGATGGAGATGGTCATTGGCTGGCATTTGCATGGGATGAATATTACAAGCCAGTTATCAGATCAAGCCTGAAAGTTAGTCAGGTCTTATTCCACTCAAATGGAACTGAATACTGTCATTGTTAATGAACATCCTGACAGTGGATGAAAGGTCATTGATGAAGCAGTCGCAGACAGATGGGCACAGGACACCATCCTGAGGAATTCCTGCAGCGATGTCCAAGGATTGAGATGATTGACCGCCAACAACCACAACACCTTCCTTTGTGCTCGATATGATTACAGCCAGGGAGATTTTCCCTCTGATTCCCAATGATTTCAATTTTACAAGAATCTCTTGATGGAATATTTCATCAAAAGCTGGTGTGATGTCAATGACACCTTGGCACTTCTCGCTGAAGGTACTGTACTTACAATGCTTCAGCATTATCATTTTGGTTTCACATTCTGATCTCCCCCATTGGTGAGGATGAGGGTGTCTGTGCAGCCTCCTCCACCAGTGCACTGTTTAACTGTCCACCATCTTTCACGTTTGGATGTGGCTGGGCTGCAGAGCTTTGATCTGATCTGTTGGTTGTGGGGTTTCTCACTTCTGTCTATCGCAAGTTGTTTCTGTTGTTTAGTACATCTGTAGACCTGTGTTATAGCTTCACTCGGTTGACACCTCATTTTTCAATACACCTGGTACTGCCCATCGTGTGCTCCTTTACTCCCCATTGGACCAGGTTTAGTCCCCTGGCTTCATAGTAATGTGTGAGGACCAGATTGGGTCGTTATGTTCCCAATTGTATTGGAATACAATTCTGCTGCTGCCGATGCACAGTGACTCATGGATGCCTTGTTTTGTGCTGCTATATCTGTCCTGAATCTATCTATTTAGCTTGGTTGCAGTGCCGCATAACACAATGGAAGTGTCTTCAGTGTGAATATGGAACTTTGTATCCACAAGGACTGTGCAGTGGTCATTTCTACCAATATAGTCATGGACAAGTGAATCCGCAGCAGATGAGGATGAGAACGATAGGTGGTTCCCTTGCTTTGGTTCTCTTGCCACTTGCTGCAGATCCAATCTGACAGATCTGACTTTCAGTACTCCAATTGGTGAGTAAGAGTGTTTTTGAACCATGATTGGTTGTGGACTTTGAAATCCCCCACCCAGAGGACATGTGGTGCCTTTGTGCCTCTTCTCACTGAGTTTCAACATGGAGAAGGACTGAGATTTGTCAGGTTTTAGGGAGGATGATAATCAGCAGGTTGTTCTTTTGTCCATGTTTGACCTGATAACTTCATGATGTCCAGAGTCAATGTTGAGGACTCCAGGTCCAATCCCTCTGTATTGTATATCACTGAGCTACCACCTCTTGTGGTTCCATTTTGCCAGTGGGACAGGACATACCCAGGAATGGCGCTGCTGAGTCTCGGATTTTGGCTAAAAAAGGTATGATTCTATGAGTATGACTATGCCAGGCTGCTGCTTGTTTCATCTGTGGGACAGCTCTCCTAATTTTGGAACAAGGCTCCAGGTGGTAGTTAATGAGCAGAATTTTACAGAGTTTGACACCATCCAGGACAAAGCATCCCTCTTGATTGGTGCACCTTTCACAAACATCCACTCCCTCCACCACCGACGTTGAGCAGCAACAGTGTGTATCACCCACAAGCCACATTGCAGGAACCTTCAGAGTTGACTGCCTAAGTCTGGCACTTAAGTCGATACTGAGCAGTGGGTTCAGTTTCATTCTTGTTTTGTAGCAGTTTGGCACAACCTAGTGGCTTGTTAGGCCATTTCAAAGAGCAGTTAAGAGTGAGCTACATTGCTGTGGGTCTCGGCTTGCCTCTTGACGAGACCAGGCACTGACTAGAGATGTTTCCCTTAAAGACATTGGTGAACCAGATGGATTTTCATGATTACCCAGCAGTCTCATGGTTACTATTGCTTTTATACTAGTTTTCTTCAAATCAATGCAGAAAATGTGAAGTGAAGCACTTTGGGAAGACTAATATGGAAACATAGGATATGACAAGTGGCAAGATTTTTAAAATGTCTTCATGGGCAGAGAGATTTTAGTGTCCATAGAGCAGAGAAATTTTGGTGGCCTTATACACAAATACTTAAAGATGGTAGGGCAAGTTGATAAGTTGATTTAAAAAGCACATGAAATATTTTATAATTGGAGGAATCAAATATATATACAAACATATGGACATTCAGGCATCCAAATTAGGAATAGGCGTAGGCCACTGGGTTCTTGAGCCTGCTCCACCATTTGATGCCATCATGCATGATCTGATTGTGGTCTCAGCTTAACTTTCCTGTCCATCCCATAATGTCCTTTGTTCGTCAAGAATCTATCTACCTCTGTCTTAAAAATATTCAATGTTCCTGCCTCCACTGCTCAGGAAGAGCCACGGCCCTGTGAGAGAAAAGATTTCTCCTCATCTCCATCTTCAATGGGTACCCGTTTTGAAGGGATGTGGGCATCGCCGGCCAGGCCAGCATTCATTTCCCATCCCTAAGTGCCCTTGAGAAGTGGTGGTGAACTGCCTAACTGCCGCCTTGAATCACTGCAGTCGATGTGGTGCAGGTACGTCCACAGTGCTGTGAGGGAGAGAGTTCCAGGATCTTGACCCAGTGACAGTGAACGATCGGTGATATAGTTCAAGTCAAGACGGTGAGTGAGTTGGAGGGGAACTGGTAGATGGTGGTGTTCCTTGGTATCTGCTGCCTTTGTTCTTCCAGATGGCAGTGGTCATGGGTTTGGAATGTGCTGATGAAGGAGCTCCTGGTAGGTTCCTGCAATGTGGCTTGTGCGTGATACACACTGTTGCTGCTCAACGTCGGTGGTGGAGGGAGTGGATGTTTGTGAAAGGTGCACCAATCAAGAGGGATGCTTTGCCCTGGATGGTGTCAAACTTCTTGACTGTTATTGGAACTGCAATTGTCCAGGCAGAGGGAGAGTATTCCATTACACTCCTGACTTGTGACTCCTGAATGGTTGACAGGCTTTGGGGAGTCAGGAGGTGAGTTGCTCATTGCGGTATTCCTAACCTCTGACCTGCGCTTGTAGCCACAGTATTTATATGGCTAGTCAATTTCTGGCCAATGGTAACCCCAGGATGTTGACAGTGGGGAATTCAGTGATGATAATGCTATTGAATATCAAGGGGTTGTGGTTCGATTCTGTCTTGTTGGAGATGGTCATTACCTCACACTCGTGTGGCATGAATGTTACTTACCACTTGTCAGCTTGGGCCTGGATATTAGCCAGGTCCTGCAACATTTTGACATGGACTGGGTCAAAATGGAGGAGGAGATGGCCGAGTGGTATTATCGCTAGACTATTAATCCAGAAATTCAGCTAATGTTCTGGGGACCCAGGTTCGAATCAGGCCACAGATTTAATATCATCAACAAAAAAATCAAGACGGGTGATAAGGAGAAACATTTCACTCAGAATTGTTGACATCAGGGACATTCTGCCTGAAAGGTGGTGAAAGCTGATTCAAGAAATAATTTAAAAGTGAGTTGAACAGACACTTGTGGATGAGGAACTTACAGGGTTACGGACAAGATGCAGCCATATGATGCTAAGCCAGATTGCTCCTTCAAAGAGCCAGAATGAGCACGATGGACTGAATGGCCTTTTCAGTGCTGGGAAATAGGATAATGGTTAAATGTAATACTGGATGGGATTTTGTCCTTTGGATTGGGACCTGGACATCGGGGGTCAAATGGGAGTCACAATTGTGTGGGAAGCCGTCACCCGACAGTGATTTTACTGAATTGATCCATCATGGCCAGAAGGCGGGCTAATCGCGGGCTGTGAGCCAATCTAGCTTGAAAGGAGATGAAGCCTGTCGTTCAGGTAAAAGAGAGGGTGGGCGTGCCCATTATGAGGTTCCTTCTCTCCAGTTAGTTATGGGGAGGGGTTGGAAACTTAGTGAAGTTCCCTCAGAGTTGACCAAGAGATTTTCAAGATGAGAAATTTTGGTAGACTCGATGGAGAATAGACAGAGAAAAATATTCTTTCTGGCAAGTGGAGAGGTTCCCTCTCACCAGCTTTTTAAACTTTTATGTTCAAGAATTCCCTCAGTAACTGGGCCACCATTGTGTAGGTGGCGCCTTTCAGAGTGAGTTGTGACCAGGCGGGAAGCTGGAGCTGCAGCTGCACGTTAAACATGGGGCCTTGGATTAAATTGTTAAATTGAAACAAAAAAAACCTGCTTCAAATATGCAGGTTGCTTGGTAATGTATAACCTTGTTTGGATCAAAGTGAGAAGTACTAATTCACACAGGGGATGGAGAAACCTTCATCCAGCTTTTGATTGGGCCTTTTTAATCTAATGGAACAAAATGATATTTGTCTGATCATCCTTTGTAGCCCTCGCTGATTGTTTCTCAAATTCTAATCTACAGTTACAGCCTTATTTATTTTTTTGGCATGTCATAATTCTGCTGGTTCCCAAATTAAACGTATTCTGCCTGTCACTGAAATCCTCTAGATTACAATCCTGCTGTATGGAAAGGCTTCTGATCACTATCCATGATTTCTTAATAAACTGTCAGTTAGCCCAGAATTGAATCCCCCTCCCCATAGTGGGTTTTGTGGTGAGAGTGGGCGCAAAGGGTGGGTGACATTTAATTTGTGGGAGGCCAGTGGGTAGGGATTCTGTTGTCGTCTCATATCTAGGGTGACTAAGTCCATTAGAGGAAGATCTGTGGAAGGCCGTCTTGCCCCACCACCAATTGAGACCCTGAAGTGGGCAATCGAGATTTTAGGCAGCAGTGTTAATCTCAATAATGGTGACCATGAAATTAACACTAATTATTTGACATTCTATTGGAGAATTGTCCAGAAAAGAGTTGGCAGGAATAACTCAAAAACTGCAAGTTTGAAAATAATTAGTCAGTTTTGTATGTTTGACACTGTGCAGCGAGAAACTGCCAATTGACTCCCCAATATATCGTCCCAGTCTTTGTCGAAGTGAAATGAGGGCAACTCATTCCTGTTCCCATCCACTTACTGTAAAAGTAGGCGGAGAGTGAATCCTAATGAATGTCAAATTAGCACATGGAATTCATTGCATCAAGCCTGTAGGCACAATTACTTCGTTGCACTCAAAAATCTAGCCACCCAGGCCAGAACTTTCCAGCCGTTTACGCCGGCGGGATTCTCTGATCCCGCTGCAGTGAACAGAGGTTTGGCTAAGCACCAAATTCTCCATCCTTGCAGCGGCAATGGGGTGTGAACAGCCTCAGAGTCTGATTGAGGAAACTGGCATGGTGGGAGGTGGAGGGTGGGGCGGGGGGGGGGGTGGGGAGGCATAGAGAACCACCCCCCCTGCCTTTCCCACCAACCACTCCCCCATGACTCCCCTCCCAGCATGCCTCAATTGCGGCCTGAGCTCTAATGACATTAACAGGCCTAAAGTGGGTGTCGCACTGGCAGCAGCCACTGCCTCCTCTGTGCGGCACAACCATTGAATGGACCTGCTAGCCTTATTAGCCGACAGCTCTCGGCAGGCAGGACCTCTGCAGGACTCACTGCTGTCCAGCTAAGTGCCTGAGTGGCCTTCCTTCAAAGGGGGTGACAAAGATTTCCTGCCTGCTCTCCAATCGGCAGACCACATCCCTCTGGCTTCCAATGAATCTAGAACTCAGAGTGGGGAGATACTTCTGTCGCACAGAGAAATTTAGATGGAGAGGCAAGGCCAATTTATGGAACCATAAATGTTGAATAGAACTGAAAAGGAAAAAAAAACAAAGGAAGTATTCTTCCCCAGAAGCTCAAGGCAAAGTATTTCACAGCCCTGGATTGTAGGAATTAGTCAAGGGTTAAAGTAAACAGGGCCTGAAGTCAGACAATTCATGCTGTTTGAATTCCTGGGAAAGAATTTAGTGTTGAGTAAGTGTGGAGTGCACTTTCTGCATTGCCACAACTCTTTTCTCTCGGTATTCTTAAAGGAGACAACTGGTAGTTGTTTGAGGAAGTATCAACTTGGAAAATAAATTGTTAATTAAAATGACATTTTCTTGCAGTCAGAGTCTAGTCACTTTGAAGCCAAATTTCCAAATCATAAAAAATGCTTCAGTGGCCTGAACATGTTTCTTTCTGGAGATCTGCTCAGCTTCTGCCTGTCCCGTTCACAGGACAGAGCTGTCAACATTTTGTTAGAGAATTGTCCAAAAAAGCGGTAGCAGGAGTAAGTTAACAATTGTGAGTTTGAAAATAATTAGTCAGTTTTGTATGTTTGATACTGTGCAGTGAGAAACTGCCAATTGATTGCCCGATATATCGTCCCATTCTTTGTTGAAGCTTGTAGAAGCTGATGGTTTTAGGGAAATGAGGACAACTCATTACTGTTCCCATCCACTTACTGTAAAAGTAGCTGGGGAGTGAGTCCTAATGAATGTCAAATTAGCACATGGAATTTGTCGCTATAACGCCTGTAGGCACAATTACTTAGTTGCACTCAAAGGTCTCCCACAGTTCTCCGCTAGAAGATGAGGGACTAATATTGCAGAGGCAATCTCTTTACCTAAAGATACAATAAAATAGCACAGGCAGTGACAATGGAAGTTTTTTTAATTTACTCTTTGATGGAATGTGGGCATCACTGGCAAGGCCAGTATTAGTTGCCCATCCCGACTTGTCCTTGAACTGAGTGACTTGCCATACCATTTCAGAGAACAGTTAAGTGGGCCTGGAGTCACATGTAGGGCAGACCAAGTAAGGATGGCAGATTTCCTTCCCTAAAGGACATGTGAACCAGATTGGTTTTTACAATAATTAGTGATCGTTTCATGGTCACCATTGTTGAGACTAGCGTTTAATTCCAGATTTATTAATTGGATTTAAATTCCACCCGCTGCCATTTTGGGTGGCACGATGGCACAGTGGTTAGCACTGCTGCCTCTCAGCATGAGGGCCTCGGGTTTGAATCCAGCCATGAGTGACTGTCTTTGTGGAGTTTGCACACTCTTCCTATATTGGCGTGAGTTTCCTCCGGGTGCTCTGGTTTTCTCCCACAGTCCAAAGATGTGCACGTTAGGTGGATTGGCCATGCTAAATTGCCCCTTAGTGTCTTGATACGTGTAGGGAGGATTAATGGAGTAAATATGTGGGTAAAAACATTGGGTTACAGGGACAGGGCCTGGTTAAGATGAGTTGGTGCAGACTCAATGGGCTGAATGGCCCTCTTCTGCACTGTAGGGTTTTATGATTCTATGATCCATTTGTCCCGAGAGCATTAGACTGGACCTCTGGAATACAGTGACATTACCACGACACCATTGTTTCCCCCACAGTAGCACTAAGGACAATGCATGAAAATATCCAGTCACAGTAGCATTTATTCAGGTTGCCTGTTCATTTGGTGTTCATGAGATGTGATGAGCTTTTGTCCTGGATGAATTTTCTTGCTCAGAAAGGAAGGACGTAAGACCAGAAAACCATACGAAATAGGAATAGGAGCAGTTCATTCAGCCCTTTGAACCTGCTCTGCCATTTAATAGGATTATGTCTGATCTAACACTCACCAAGTCCACTTTCCTGCCACATCAGTGCTAGGGAACCGAAAAAGTATTGCCATTTTTAGATACAGTTACGATCTGGATTAAATATGGCATAACTCTTCCCCATTTTCATTCATCCTGACCTCAACTCCAACAGCGTAATTTTCCCTTCTCCACATCAGCCATGCTTGTTTCCCTTTGAATGAAATCTCAAATTTGGAATCCATTTACACCTCATTCTATTGAGGACCTTTACAGTCATTAGAAGTAAAAGGCCTATGTTCTGTCAATCCCCTGGGGGTACGATTATAACTAGAAACTGATAAAAAGCATTGCACCCACAATACTGTCCTATTCACGAGTTACTGTACGAGCACTGACAGCAATTAAATATAGACATTTTTAAACAAACAGAAATATTCTAGTTAAATGATAGCTTTCATGTTGACTGTATTTCGAAGATGAATGGTCCAAGTCAGCAGGTAGGGAATCTTAGGGTGGGATTTTCCAGCATCGCTCGTCCCAAAGCCAGTTAATCCCACTCTAGTTCAACCGACCTTTGCATGGTCCGTGTCCCGCCGGCTATGATTCCCGTGGCAGGTGGGACGGGAACATTCCGCCCTTAGCATTCAATTCAGACACCCCTGGTTAGCTGGACTTCAGTTTATTAGTTAGTAGGACGTCATTCACCTACACCTCTCTCAAACCCACACTTTCTCCCAATCCCTTATTTTATTTTTTGTAATCTGGTCATTTTGCTTGTAGCAATAATCTTAGAATAGAATAAAATACACTGAAGAATGATTTGTCACCACTCATTTCAGTTATATTGTTAGCTGTTCGTTTCCAGCAGCTCATTCTATTGAATGCTATGTTTAAAACAATGGCCTGGGGAATTCACTAAATTATGCTGGTTTTTGCAGTGCAATTCATCCAAAATCAACCAAACGCTCACGCAGGATTAAGGTATTTCAAGCACAAACTATATCTGGCACAAATTGAGTGGCCACAGACTTTTTGCGAGCTTAAGAGAAATTCCACTGGAAGTTGACTCCATCCACAAAACCGGTTGCATTCTAAAACTGAACTAATCACATCATAATTGTAAAATTCTAACAAGATTAGACAGGATAGATTCAGAAAGAATGTCCTCGATGGCGGGGGAGTCCAGAACTAGGGGTTATAGTTTGAGGGTAAGGGATAAACCTTTTAGAACTGAGGTGAGGAGGAACTTCTTCACGAAGAGAATGGTGAATGTGTGGAATTCACTCCCACAGGAAGTAGTTGAGGGCAAAACATTATGTGATTTCAAGAAGAAATTAGATATAACTCTGTGCGCTAAAGGAATCAAGGCTCTATGGGGGAAAGGCGGGATCATATTATTGATTTTGACGATCAGCCATGATTGAAATGAATGGCGGAGCAGGCTCGAAGGGCCAAATGGCTACTCCTGCTTCTCGTTTTTACGTTTTAGTGCTTCTATCACCATTGCAAGTTTCTACTGATGGTATCCATTTGTCAATCTTTGAGGATGCTCTTAAAATTCAACCATTTTAATCAGTGCAGAGACACTGATAGACCCATCTTGAAATTTCTTAAACATTAAAAACTTATTTCATTTCAATGACTGACTGGTCCACACCAATGGCACTAGTAAATGGTTGTGTGTATTTTTTTTAACTCATTTCCAACTATGTAAAATTAGGTGGTGGACAGGACACTCTGATTGAACTGTTAGTTTTTTGTGGTAGACGCTGTATTAATAAAACTGCGCTAAGTTACCATTACTGCACACATTAATATTTTTAATGTAAAAACAATTATGCTTTAGAATGCTGCCCAAGTGCACCTGTTCATACAAGACTTTGCATTCAGTGATGTGCAAAGAAATTTGACCAGACGCTAGAGCAATCAGTCGCTTCTGAAAACTAGTTTGCATCTGAATCATCAAATGTGTCCAAAACAGCAACTCTATGCCAAAGGACTATCTGCATCCATTTTATGTTTTTCCTCTTCAAAACAAACTCATTTTTATATTGAGAGTGTGAAGAAAGCAGGCTCATTATCCTGCGATTGAAGGCATTTGGTAAGCCAAAATGCGCATTACCTTCATGGGAGCTGATGAGAACAAAATTAAATTTCAAATTCTGTACCATAGGCAGGTGGTCTATGCACTCTGGAGAGATGAGAAGAACATGATCATGCAGACTGTTAAAGATGCTTGCAAAGACCATGTGAAAATACGTAGGGGGCGATTTAACCAAAAAAATTCTAAGTACCGAATGAGCATGAAACCGTAAGAGTTTCAGACCCAATTTCTTGGTGAGAGAGAAAATCAAATCTTATGACAGTTAAAAAACAAAATGAGGCAAAGTGTGATTCTTGCCAGCAGGGGAGTGTTCTTTTAGTTATTTTCAAGTGTGTAAAATTAGATGGTGGACAGGACACTGATTGAATTTTTTTTTTGTGGTAGACCCATTTTCAGCTATATTAATAAAACTGTACTATGTCATCTTTCCTACGCATCTAAATAATATTTTCTCACCGGGAAGCTGACAGCTAACTGCTAGAGGACACAATTGCGCATGCACCCTGATCTCCCACTGCACTATGTACAAGAATAGACAGTGCGCTGGGAAATCTTCACATCCCACCCTCTCCGGACATTGCTTCCCCCAACCCTCCAATTGCGTTCTCTCCTGCCCCGGCCGATCACTACTGCCCCCCACCCCCATTGACTGGCATGATGAGCTGGTAAGATTGCCCCCGTATGGGAAGCATATTTCAAGGAGACTTCATTCTACAATCTGTTTCATTGATGCTATTACAAAGCTGTGACGTACGTTCTGTCAAATAAATTGTTTTGTGCTCATCACTAACTTGCCTCTTGCGCTGTCAGTGAAAAGTCAGACACCATTTCCAGTTTCAATATCTTTGATTGCCGTGCTGTCAATCACCCCAAGTGAAAATGATCGAACTGCCATACTTTCGCGAAAGTTATTTCGGAGAAATCTGAACAAATCAATGCCCCAGTAATTTGGAACGAAAATCACTGAAGTGGACTTCGAAATACCAATCTGTTCCCAAGAGAGGGAAAGGACAAGCGAGTAAGAAGACAAACCAGCAGAAAGGAATTGAACAGAGATAATCAGAAAGCTACAAATGCGCTCAGTTCTCATAGAAATCCATCCCCTCCTCAGCAAAAGACTGACAGTAAGAAAGATCTACACCTCTGCGATGGTTAGGGATCTGACATTTATGAATGACAAGTGATGAGAGGCTCCAGTTGATTCATTCAAAGCTGACTGAGGGAACGTCATGTTTTTTCAATGCCAATGTGAGACACAGCTGAATCTTCCAGAACGGCTACTCACCTTGTGATAGTGAAAAGCCCTTTTCATCTTCATTATTCTCGTTCACTTCCTGCACATTTTCAATTTTTTTAAGTAGATAATGCCTCAAAATATATGCTAACGTCCTTCATTTTATCACGGTGTGACAGAATCATTGACCTCCATCAGGTGAACAGATGAGAGGAGACGACCATGTGTTATTTAAAAAATAAGCCACAAATCTATGGCAATAGTTTCTTCTGCTATTGCATGGCTGTCTCGGGCGAGCCTCATTAATCTATCCTATTTCTTCCTCCACCTCCTGTCTTTCAGAGACAAAGTTCAAAGGCTTGAGGACCATTCACACACTTTTTACTCTTCATGTTTGATGATATTTGTCTCCATCACCAGTCTACAATCTTCGATGACTGCTCAGTTGATATCAAGTACTTGATCAAAATGTTCTTCTTCGATTCCACACCAGCAATCTTGAAACCATCCTATACAGCTTTTCACAAAATCTCAGCATCACACTCCCCGACTCCAGTCCTGTTCGCGGCTGCCGGCTCAAACTAAACCTGAAAGTGCAAAAACTCAATGATCTACTTGGCTCTGATCTGAGCTTCATTCCTCACATTCTGTCTCCAAGACCATTTATTTCCACTTTTGCAACATCACCTATGTTGCATATTTAAAAAGGGTTGCACGCTTTACGCGCTGATCACATGATTTGATGGTGATGTCGTTCGGGTGCGTGCTCGGGCTGCTGTTTTACTTTCAGTTCTGTACTTGATGCAGAGCGAGAGCAGCTCCTCAATAAAACCTGCTGTGCGTTTGTTTGAATCTACATGTGCAAACCAGGTATTTTCTTTTTCCATTAAAACCCACAACCCTTAACATATTTAGGACATTACAACCTGCTTCCACTCTCTACTTTACATCAGTTGGCACTGATCCAAACCGTCACTTTATTACCCTTGTATTTTCTTTGCCAGTCTTTGGAGCTCCATGCTTCATAAATTGCAACTCATTCAAAACTGCACTACTTTAATCTTGAGCCTTTCAACCAGCTTCACCCTGTGCTTGTCAATTTCTCTTGGCTTCTTCCCCAAGTTTAAAAATCCATGATCTCAGTTACAGGTCACTCGATGGGGTTGTTCTTCGACATCTCACCATCTCCTTCTTGTCCGTAGTTCGGCCCATGCCTAATGATTTCGAACTCCTGCCTCTTTTGCACCTCCCTCTCCTTCCATTCAAACTTTGGCAATAGATCTATCTGCTGGAATTTTACCCTTTCGACCACCCAAGGCTCGTAAAATTCCACCCGAGACTCGTAGAATTCCACCGGAGAATGCCATTCTACGAGCCTCGCTCACCCCGACTCTGGGGTGGGCGAGGCAGTAAAATTCCGGCCTTCACCTCTTTCTGTGATAGACGCTGGATCATTCACTCTAAATCCCTCTGGCTGCTTATCTCTCTCTCATCTCCTTCAACTGCCTTCTCAAAGCTAGTTATTCGTTTCTAATGTTGCCACCTCTCTGTCCTTTATCTCAGCAAATGTTCTCTTATCCATCTTTTCATATGTTTGTATGTTCTGCCAAAGCTGCCCAAGTCCATCTTTTCTTTCCACGTTGGCGAAGTACTTTGAGCTTTTTGATGCATTAAGGGTAAATTAAGGAAGACTTGCACTCTTTAGCAAATTTCCCAAGCCCAGGACTGTAATGAAGTACTTTTGAAGTGCTGTCACTGTTGTAAAAGAGCCAGAATTTGTTTTCCTTGTCATAGTGAATTTAAAAAATGACTTGCTGAGATAAAACAAGTGAGTTATACTCCAACATTGCCAAGCTCAGATGCCAGGTAATCGTTTAGCCTGACATTCTGTACTGACAGTATTCTTGACAAAGTTGTCTCCTGAATTTTTTTCAATTACTCCCCCACACTCTGTGTTGTATGATAATTAAAATAGACTGAATATTTTGACTTCGGAGCACAGACCATGATAAAAATGTTCATTATTCAGTGGTCTTTCATCTGCATCATTTATTCAGGATTGGTCGGCTTTGCTTATTTCCTTCAATATGATTTATGCGTGAGCTATTAGGGGTTGCATTAAATTAACTTATACAATTTTTGTCAAATTAAAATAAATCATATAAATTATCGAGAATGAGAGTTCTTTGGGAAAATCACTATTCCAGCATTGTCACATGACAAACCTGTAAATGCTTCAGTAGTTTGATTTAAGGCTTATTATCCACAATCAGGCAACTATAGTGAAGATGTAGCAGAAACTCAGAAGATTAAAATTCGCCTGATGCAATATGACAAAAGAAAGCCTAGGAATTCACAATCAACCCGACATGTGTTCAAACATTCATAAGATGAGACAGAGCCATCCTCTAGTTTGGAAGCAATTGTAATCCAACATCTCTGCATTGCTTGAAGAGGTAATAGAAGGGCTGGCCCACATTCCAATGCATTTACACACCAAGTCAAAATGCTCGATGGCACCAAAGTTTTAAAGTTTATTTATTCGTGTCACAAGTAGGCTTACATTGACACTGCAATGAAGTCACTGTGAAAATGCCCTAGTCGTCACACTCCGGCGCCATTTGATTTGCTTTATTATTGTCACATGTATTAACATACAGTGAAAAGTATTGTTTCTTGCACGCTATACAGACAAAACATACCGTTCACAGAGAAGGAAACGAGAGAGTGCAGAATGTAGTGTTACAGTCATAGCTAGGGTATAGAGAAAGATCAACTTAAAAGAGTTAGAATGAAATTTTAGAAGCATAGAACGAGAGTAAAAGATAGAATTAGAAGGTATGCTGGGCACAGCTTGCAAGAAGTCGCCTCGCTCCAACGCCATCTTGGAAGGGAGAATTCAGCATGGCCAATGCACCGTACCAGTCCACCTTTCGGACTGTTGGAGGAAGTCAGAGCACCTGGAGGAAACCCACGCAGACATGGGGACAACGTGCAGACTCCACAC
Source organism: Mustelus asterias (assembly GCF_964213995.1). Lineage (NCBI taxonomy): Eukaryota > Metazoa > Chordata > Chondrichthyes > Carcharhiniformes > Triakidae > Mustelus > Mustelus asterias. The sequence continues at coordinate 46,145,063 of NC_135821.1, forward strand.
AGACAGTGACCCAAGCCAAGAATCGAATCTGGGTAAAGATAGGACACTGTTGAAACCCATTTCATTGTTTGCACCCTCTTTGTGTGTTGAATAACTATGGACACACCAGAACTTGGCTAACTAGAAGAAAGAGCCACCCTCAGGCATTTTGGCCTCTGTTTGCTAAAGTTCGTTGAAAAAAAATTGGTGTGAGTATGAAGTGAGAAATTTGTGCCAAACCCATCCACCTAACACTATACCACATGAAAATACTCAAAGTCACGGTGACACAGTGGTTAGCACAGCTGCCTCACAGCGCTGGGGCCCGGGTTCAATTCCAGCCTCAGGTCACTCTCTGAGTGGAGTTTGTACGTTCTCCCCGTGTCTGCGTGGGTTTCCTCCGGGCGCTCTTGGTTCCTCCCACAGTCCACAGATGTGCAGATTAGATTGATTGGCCATGCTAAATTGACCCTAGTGTCAGGGGGTTAGCAGGGTAATTAAGTGGGATAATGGGAATAGGGCGTGGGTGGGATTGTGGTCAGTGCAGACTCAATGGGCTGATTGGCCTCCTTCTGCACTGTAGGGATTCTATGATTAAAGACAAGTTAGATGCACAGACTTGCCTGGCTAGGAGTTCATTTTTTCAGGAAAATACTGTTCACACAATGAATATTTATTGGAAGTATTTATGTGTATAGGACTATTTTAGAATGGCTTATGTTTTGTTGCAAAAATGTAAGAAAATCCCTCGAGCTAATTGCCTGGTATTTGGATGGTTATCATTTCACTCTGCTGATTCAGTGGGAAGCTGCCCAGATCTGTGGCTTCCAGATTTCTCCTGACTAAGTATTCGGGATCAATTGCTTACGTAGGATTAGATCCAGAAATTTGACTGTCTCCAAAATAAAAACACCAAAATTTACCCTGAATGTGAAAAATTATGAGAGAGTGCATTCCCTTTGCAGATAGTATTGGATTACATTTTTAAAAAATTCATTCGTAGGACATGGGCGTTGCTGGCTGGCCAGCATTTATTGTCGATAAGAAGACTCTTCAACAAAAAAAATATATTTGAGGGAAATTATCCATGTCCAGTTAGATTTTGCCCTTGTTTCAGAGCAATATAAATATATTGCATCATGGCTATATTAATGATGAAGAGTGTTTATTAATCTAGGTGGTGAAAATGTTATTGTTATTCTACAGTGACGCTACTATGCCTTTAAGAAGTGTATCTTCAATCATGTTCTCTGCAGTTTGTGAGCAAACCTTTTTTGTTACTGGCACCATGAGGTCTGCAGTGGCATCTTTTATTGTCGTTAGAGTCATATAATAGGCTTTTCATTTATTCTTAATCAGGGCCTAATGCAATATCCTGGAGTTTTCCAAGTTTTACGAACCTTTTGAATTGTTGGCGGGAAGAATGATTGACAGGTCAGGTGGGAAGAGTTCTTTCCTTTCAGTTTTGGTTGCTGGCTAGTTGGAAGATGTTTGAACTCCAGGCTGGCTGTGGTGTGTTTGTCTCTATCCCTGGTATTAGAAATTCTGCTGGCAAGTTGGAAGCAGTCTTTCTTACTTTTCTGAAGTGAAAATTTTGCTGCTGGTGCATTGTTAGCGAGAGGCAAGCAGTGGCTCTATCTCTACCATGAGGTGCTGGGAGCTACAGGGCTGGGAAATCAGAGTTTCTATTCTGTACCCAAAGGACTAACTCACAGCAGGTGTTGCAGAGCTGGAAAATCCAGCATTCTTATTTTCTGTGTTAAACCTGGGACAGGTGTATGTTTGTAACAGTGTTTGTTTGGAACCGTACATTGAGCTGTTAAGGTCTATGCAATATCAGGAATTTATTCCTTGTTTGTAATTGGTAGAAGTTATTGCTTATTGTCTTATCATATGTTAACTATATTCCGAAATAAATTTTGTTTGATAAAAGTTCCCTAGTGGATCATTTGAATTATACCTGGACTGAAACATCTGATGCTTAACAATGCCAAAATTCAAAGTGCAAAACTTATGATCTAGGCTGGCTCCATAAAACCTCTTGGAATTTCTGACCTGGATTATAATGCTACCCCAATACCTGCATTTCTAAAATGATGGCATTGCTTACGGCTGCATATTTTGATCAAGTTAAAAAAAATAAATGGACAGATTTTTACGGCCTCACTCGAGCAAATCCAGAAATTCCCACCGGAGGTCAACGGATGTTTCCATTGTCCAGCCCTCGCCCGCTCCAATTCCGTGGCAGGCAGTGTTGTAGAACTCCGGCGCATAACTCAGCAGGTGGGAAGTGATGATCACTTTTTCTCTTTCATCTCCCAACCTCCATTGTTTATTTTTCACTGATATACTGCTCTAGTCAATCTCGAGCAACTTGTTATCGATCTCACTGTAACACTGCCTGACTCCTAGCTTACCTCAATGGAGCATTGTGTTGCTATATAGAGATTTTTCTCTCGGCAAAACACCGATAACAGCTTTGGACGAGTCAATCGTGACACTTTATTTTTTAAACCCGAGAATTGATATAAGCACCAATTGGGTTTAACATTCACAAAGTGTTATTGTCTTGTCTTCCCTCAAGCTGCTCCTACACCTTTCTCTCTGTTGCTTCGCCCACCCAAGGATCCGACCTTGACTCCCTCCTATTTCCCCTTTACTTACTGCCCCTTGTCACATACAGTGTTCCTTTTGCATGTATGCTGACAACACGCTGTTTTGCCTCACCACCATCTTTCTGCACTCCTCTACTTATGTGAAACTGAAATGATCAGACTGCAAATCTGACATCCAGTACTGCGTGAGTATTAAATTTCCTCCAATTAGATGTAGAGAAGATGAAGCCATTGGGCGGTATTTTGTGTCAATGGACATCCGGCTGGGCCACCACGTCGTCTGTGGCAGGTCCCACCACGGCAGAGCCAGAAAATCCCCACCAATATCTTCGCCCATGGCTGCAAACTCAATTCCCTTGCAACCTTCTCCATCACTTCCCTGGCAACCATCTGAGATTCAATCAGATTTCACAATTTGCTGAGATGAAGTTCCGATAACACATCCTCGCCAAGGGGGTGGCATGGTGGCACAGTGGTTACCAATGCTGCCTCACAGCACCAGGGACCCAGGTTCAATTCCCGGCTTCGGTTACTGTCTGTGCAGAGTTTGCACGCTCCCCGTGTCTGCACAGGTTTCCTCCAGCTGCTCCGGTTTCCTCCCACAGTCCGAAATATGTGCCAGTTGGGTGCATTGGCCATGCTAAATTCTCCCTTATTGTACCCGAACAGCCAAAGTGTGGTGACTGGGGGATTTTCACAGTAACTTTATTGCAGTGTTAATGTAAGTCTACTTGTGACGAATAATAAACTTAACTTATCATTAAGACGACCTATTTCTGCCTCTGTAACATCGCTCTACATTTGCTCATCTCAGCTCATCTCCTGCTGGAATCCTCTTTCATGCCTTTGTTACCTTTAGATCTGACTGTCCCAATGCACTCCTGACTAGTCTGCCCCTTGTAAACTTGAGGCCATCTAAAGTGCTGCCACCCGTGTTTTCACTCGCTCCAAGCCCTATTCACCTATTGCTCCTGTTCTCATTCACCTACAGTGGCTCCGTCATGCCTGACCATGGTTTTAAAATTCTTATCCTTGTTTTCAATCCCCGTGTGGCTTCATCCACTGCATCCCCACAAAAAATAAACTCTGTCACAATAACTTCTACAACCTTGAACTCTCAAAGATATCTTCACTCATAGAAATCATAGAAACCCTACAGTGCGGAAGGAGGCCATTCGGCCCATCGAGTCTGCACCGACCACAATCCCACCCAGGCCCTACCCCCACATATTTACCCACTAATCCCTCTAACCTACGCATCCCAGGACTCTAAGGGGCAATTTCTAACCTGGCCAATCAACCTAACCCACACATCTTTGGACTGTGGGAGGAAACCGGAGCACCCGGAGGAAACCCACGCAGACACGAGGAGAATGTGCAAACTCCACACAGGCAGTGACCCGAGCCGGGAATCGAACCTGCGACCCTGGAGCTGTGAAGCAGCAATGCTAACCACTGTGCTACCGTGCCGCCCATCTAATCCTGGTCTTTATATTCTTGCTCAGGATGTGAGCTTTGCCAGCAAGGCCAGCATTTGTTGCTGAGAGATTCTATGTACGCTTAGTCCTGCTTGCTTCAGTCTATGCAAAGACTTCAGCCTATGCAAAGACTTCATTTTAAGATATTCCTGCCAATGCAATTGCATTTAAATGCTAGACTGTAGGTGTTAACTAATGCTGACTTGACTACATTTTAAAACTCAGAAGGCATGCTGGGTTAGCTACAAATTGACTGCATTCTTGAAGGGTACACAGCAGGCAAACAACCGCAGCTGCAAGGACTTGTTTCTCTCGACAGAGACAGCTTGCAGAAAACATTTCCAATAACGGGAGAGGGTTGAGATATGTTGTGGATTTTGTGTGTTTGTGCAGTTTGTTTTCGAGAACAGTGTGTTCAAGTCTCAGCATAGGGGCTGGCAGTAAAAGCCAGTCCCAAGTTTGCTTTTTCTTTTTGCTTTTGTCATGTTAATTTCTGTTCAATAAAAGAAATTCATTTTAAAACTCAGTGCCAGTGCTGCCTCCTCGTCTGTTCAAAAGAATGAATGGACCCAACAGTTGCTCTTCCCTAATTGCCCTTGAGAAGGTGGTGGTGAATTATCCCAATTTAATGGCTCCACCATTGCTATTGTCCCTTTAGCTCGCTAAGCCCTCAGCTTTGAAATGCCCTCCTTCAATCTCTCTCACTCTCTCCCTCACTTTTCTCCTTTCAGACCCTCTTTGAAACGTATCTCTTCAGTTACGTTTTTGGCCTTATGTGGCTCAATGTCTCATGTTGTTTAATAACGCTCCAGTGAATCACCTTGGGGTATGTTTAACATGACAGATGTTGTATAAATATAAATTGTTGTTCTGAAGTGCACAGTATATGGTTGCGAATGACTCATTCAAACATTCTTTCTTTCAGTTAAAAAGTTGATTGAACTGAAGTCCCGAGGAGTAAAGTTACTTCCCAGCAAAGACAACCAGAAACCCTCAGTTTGTAAGTCGATCCGCTTTCTGTCTTCCAGTCTGAACTTTGACCTGAAAAGGAATCTAAGCTTTGTGGAGATTTTGTTTCACCAGATACACTTTCTTTTTTTAACGGGAGAGAATAGAGCCAGCGTTTCGAATCGAGGTGACTCTTCGTCAAGTTCTGACGAAGGGTCATCTAGGCGCGAAACGTCAGCTCTATTCTCTTCCCCACCAGATGCTGTCAGACCTGCTGAGATTTTCCAGCATTTTCTGTTTTTGTTTCACATTCCAGCATCCGCTTATTTCTTTCTTCCATGCTTTTCTAACTTTTTCTTTTGCTCCCCCCAATCCACTTTTGTAAGATTATTGTTTTCAATCCAAAAAATTGACAGGTTGATGCACCACCAACTCCTCCCCACTCATATCTGGACTCTGCTTTCCCCTTTGAACCCGGGTCTCTGGCGCTATGAGGCAGCAGTGCTAACCACAGTGCCACCGTGCCACCCAATCATGGACCACACTTAGCAATTTGATTGTTTCAGTCTATATGAAGATTAAAGTCCCTCACAGCTAATACATTGGCTTTATTATAAGCTCCAATAATTTCTTGTTTCATGTTCTGACCAACTTTGATCTTTGATGCTTTGAACCTGTGATCCACTGTCTAATTATCATAGTTCGATTTAAAGTAATTTTCTGGATGTATCTATTTGTGCAACTTAAATTAAGTTGCACAAACTTGTGCTAATTATTTTGTATACATAATTCTGTAAGATGATCTCTCAGTCACTTTCTTTAAAGCATTAAAAGTCCAAGCATTTCCAGTTTTTTTACTTATAATGAAGGCCTTTGATTCTGGGAGTCTGCATTTTGCCTTTTCTCTGAACTGAATCCAGGCCCTGAAAGTCTCCCTTGTGTCTCGGTGACGAGAACTGAACACACTTTGCAAGGCGTGAATTGATACACATCTGAGCACAAATTCTTCTGATGTAGACTGTCCTTTACATTTAGGATTTTAGAAGTAAAGACAGAAGTAGTACATCTGTACAAAACATGGATTGGGCCATAGTTTGAGTTTAGTGCGAAGATTTGGACACTCCTCTAAAGGAAGGACATTCAGCCCTTAGACCATAAGACATAGGAGCGGAAGTAAGGCCATTCGGCCCATCGAGTCCACTCCACCATTCAATCATGGTTGATTTCAACTCCATTTACCCACTCTCTCCCCATAGCCCTTAATTCATCGAGAAATCAAGAATTTATCAATTTCTGTCTTGAAGACGCTCAACGTCTCGGCCTCCACAGCCCTCTGTGGCAATGAATTCCACAGACCCACCACTCTCTGGCTGAAGACATTTCTCCTCATCTCTGTTCTAAAGTGACTCCCTTTTATTCTAAGGCTGTGCCCCCGCGTCCTAGTCTCCCCTGTTAATGGAAACAACTTCCCTACGTCCATCCTATCTAAGCCGTTCATTATCTTGGAAGTTTCTATCAGATCTCCCCTCAACCTCCTAAACTCCAATGAATATAATCCCACGATCCTCAGACGTTCATCGTATGTCAGGCCTACCATTCCTGGGATCATCCGTGTGAATCTCCGCTGGACCCGCTCCAGTGCCAGTATGTCCTTCCTGAGGTGTGGGGCCCAAAATTGCTCACAGTACTCCAAATGGGGCCTAACCAGTGCTTTATAAAGCCTCAGAAGTACATCCCTGCTTTTGTATTCCAAGCCTCTTGAGATAAATGACAACATTACATTTGCTTTCTTAATTACGGACTCAACCTGCAAGTTTACCTTTAGAGAATCCTGGACTAGGACTCCCAAGTCCCTTTGCACTTTAGCATTATGAATTTTGTCACCGTTTAGAAAATAGTCCATGCCTCTATTCTTTTTTCCAAAGTGCATTTAGTGTAGATTCCAATGATTATGGCAATTATGGAAAAGTGCTGTTGTGAACAGAATCTTTACTTTCTAACTTTGAGTGGAATTTAATCCGGGCGAAGAGATCCAGCCCTGCATCGCAGTTGAAGGAGAAGGTATGAATCACCAATTAGGCATTTTAGTAGCCACCATTCAGCCTTTCCCCAAAGAAAGGAACTCCCCTCTTAAGAGATGCCACCCACTGTGTACTACAACTTTGTTTTCTTCTGTGTCAGTGAAAAGAGTTTGTTCAGGTAATCTGTTGAGTAGCATCACAAATTTTCCTGTTATTTATGCCAAACTTGATCCCACCATTATTCTTATTTTATTGATTTCCCTCAGTAATTACCTGTCTTTCCTACAAACTCTTTATCTGGGCAGAGGGGGGAAGAAGGGAAGTAGTTTGCGGGAGGTAAAGTCCCAAGAACCTTAGTCCTTAAATCTTTGTAACAGATTTGAGGTTCTTGCCACCAGTGTAGATGGGAAAAATGACTGCGAGAAGGACGAGCAAACTGTCAGCAGTACCAGGGTGCAGGGTGCTGCTGCAATGGAGAAATCAAAGAGAAATGTAGTAGTAATTGGGGATAGTGTAGTTAAGGGCATAGACACTGTTGTCTGTGACCAGGAGAAGCAATACCGTAGGTTGTGTTGCCTGCCTGGTGCTCGGGTCCAGGATGTATCATCTGGGCTGCAGAGGAATCTGGAGTGGGAGGGTGAAAATCCAGTTGTCGTGGTCCATGTAGGTGCCAATGACATAGACAAAACAGGAACTAAGGATCTACAGAGGGAGTACGAAGAGCTGGGGAACAAATTAAAAAGCAGAACCAACAAGGTGGTAATCTCTGGATTACTACCTGAGCCACGTGCAAATTGGCGCAGGGTTAATAGGATTAAGGAGACGAATGCATGGCTCAAGGATTGGTGTGGGAGGAATGGTTCGAATTCATGGGGCATTGGCACCAGTATTTGGGCAGATGGGACCTGTATAGATGGGATGGTCTCCGTTTGAACCGTGCTGGGACCAGAGTCCTAGCAAATCGTATCACTAGGGCTGTAGATAGGGCTTTAAACTAATTTATGGGTGGGGGGGGTGTGCAGAGGTAAGAAGAATTACGAAATCAATGGTAGAGGAGAGGGAGCGAGTGCAAGTGAATGAGGGCGTTCAAGTAGTTAAAGGAATAGAGGGTGAGGGAGAGGTTGATAGCGTTTCATCAAATCGGGTCCAGATAAAAGCTGGAATAAAGACACTTTGCCTGAATGCAAGAAGCATTCGGAACAAAGTTAATGAGTTGATGGTGCAAATCAGCACTAATGGGTACGATCTCGTGGCCATTACAGAAACGTGGCTGCACAGAGACCAGGACTGGGAGATGAATATCCAGGGGTATCAGGCATTTAGGAAGAATAGACAGGAAGGAAAAGGTGGTGGGGTAGCTCTGTTAATAAAAGATAATATCAGGGTAGTAGTGAGGGATGACATAGGCTCTAAGGAACAAAACGTGGAATCGTTATGGGTAGAGATAAGGAATAGTAGGGGGAGAAAGACACTAGTAGGCGTGGTCTATAGGCCCCCAAATAATAATGTTGAGGTGGGGAGGGCTATAAACAAACAAATAATGGATGCGTGCAAAAACGGAACGGCAATAATCATGGGGGACTTCAACCTGCATATTGATTGGCTGACTCAAGTTGGAAGGGGTGAGATGGAGGAAGAGTTCTTAGAATGCTGTCGGGATAGTTACCTTGAACAGAATGTTACAGAACCGACGAGGGAACGAGTTATCTTAGATCTGGTAATGTGTAACGAGGTAGGTAGAATTAAGGATGTTCTTGTGAAGGACCCTCTTGGGTCAAGTGATCACAATATGGTCAAATTTCTGATACAAATGGAAGAGGAGAAAGTAGGGTCCCATACCACTGTCCTCTGTTTGAACAGAGGGAAGTACGATAGGATGAGGGCTGAATTGGCTAAGGTGGACTGGGAGAGCAGACTGGTAGGTAGGACAGCTGAGGAACAGTGGAGGATTTTTAAGGAGATCCTTTTCAGTACTCAGCAACAATATATTCCGGTGATAAAGAAGGGTTGTAAGAAAAGGGATAACCAGCTGTGGATAACGAAGGAAATTAAGGAGAGTATTAAATTAACGACCGATGCGTACAGAGTGGCCAAAAATAGTGGAGAATCGGAAGATTGAGAAAACTTGAAGAAACAACAAAGAATGACTAAGAAAGCGATAAAGAAAGGAAAGATAGGTTATGAAGCTAGCTAGCTCTAAATATAAAAAATGATAGTAAAAGCTTTAACAAATATATAAAAAGGAATAGAGTGGCAAGAGTGAATGTTGGACCCTTGGAGGACGAGAGGGGGGATTTAATAGTGGGAAATGAGGAAATGGCTGAAACTTTAAATACGTTTTTTGTGTCGGTCTTCACAGTGGAAGACACAAATAGTTGACCAAATATTAACGATAGAGGGTTGGTAGGAGGACAGGTACTCAATACAATTCATGTTACCAGGGAGGCAGTGCTTGGTAGACTAACGGGACTGAAGGTGGACAAGTCCCCGGGCCTGGATGGAATGCATCCCAGGGCACTGAAAGAAATGTCAGTGGTTATTTATCAAAATTCGTTGGATTCTGGGGTAGTGCCGGCGGATTGGAAAATGGCTAATGTTACGCCGCTGTTTAAAAAAGGAAATAGACAAAAGGCGGGTAACTACAGGCCGGTTAGCTTAACGTCAGTAGTTGGGAAAATGCTGGAATCCATCATTAAGGAAGAAATAGCAGGCCATCTGGATAAGAATGGTTCGATTAAGCAGACGCAGCATGGATTCATGAGGGGAAAGTCGTGCTTGACGAACTTGTTGGATTTTTATGAAGATGTGACTAGTGCGGTTGATGGAGGGGAACCGGTGGATGCGGTGTTTTTGGATTTCCAAAAGGCGTTTGATAAGGTGCCTCACAAAAGGTTGCTGAAGAAGATTGGGTCACACCAAGTTGGGGGTAGGGTGTTAGCGTGGATTGGGGATTGGCTATCCGACAGGAAGCAGAGAGTCGGAATAAATGGGTGCTTTTCTGGTTGGCGGATGGTAACTAGTGGCGTGCCTCAGGGATCGGTACTGGGGCCTCAAGTATTTACCATTTATAGAGACGATCTGGAGGAGGGGACTGAGTGTAAGGTAACAAAGTTTGCAGACGACACAAAGATAAGTGGAAAAGTGAATCGTGTGGAGGGCGTAGAAGGTCTGCAGAGAGATTTGGACAGGCTGAGTGAGTGGGCGAGGATCTGGCAGTTGGAGTATAACGTTGACAAATGCGAGGTTATTCACTTTGGAAGAAATAATAGCAAATTGGATTATTATCTAAATGGAAAAAAATTACAACATGCTACTGTGCAAAGGGACCTGGGGGTCTTTGTGCATGAGATGCAAAAATCCAGTCTGCAGGTGTAACAGGTGATCAAGAAGGCAAATGGGATGTTGGTCTATATCGCAAGGGGGATAGAATATAAAAGCAGAGATGTCTTGCTGCATCCTCAGGGCATTGGTGAGGCCGCAGCTGGAATACTGTGTGCAGTATTGTTCCCCTTATTTGCGGAAGGATATATTGGCCTTGGAGGGAGTGCAGAGAAGGTTCACCAGGTTGATACCAGAGATGAGGGGTGTTGATTATGAGGAGAGACTGAGCAGATTGGGTTTGTATTCGTTGGAATTTAGAAGGCTGAGGGGGGATCTTATAGAGACCTATAAGATAATGAAGGGGCTGGATAGGGTAGAGATGGAGAGATTCTTTCCACTTAGAAAGGAAACTAGAACGAGAGGGCACAGCCTCAAAATAAAGGGGGGTCAGTTTAGGACAGAGTTGAGGAGGAACTTCTTCTCTCAGAGGGTGGTGAATCTCTGGAATTCTCTGCCCACTGAAGTGGTGGAGGCTACCTCATTGAATATGTTTAAATCACGGATAGATGGATTCCTGATCGGTAAGGGAATTAGGGGTTATAGGGATCAGGCAGGTAAGTGGAACTGATCCACTTCAGATCAGCCATGATCTTATTGAATGGCGGGGCAGGCTCAAGGGGCTAGATGGCCTACTCCTGCTCCTATTTCTTATGTTCTTATGTTCTTATCTGCTTTGATTTGATTTGTTATTGTCACATATATTAATATACAGTGAAAAATATTGTTTCTTGCGTGCTTTACAGACAAATTGTTCTTGAGTTCCAATGATAGCCTATCGACTTTCTTGATCTTGGTGGACATCACATCACCTTTGCAATCTCTGGGTTTCCCTTACTTAATTATTCTTCTCTCAAGCGCCACCCGCCCCGCTCCTTAATTGTATATCAGTGCGGTTTTCATGAATTTTATTACCCTAGATTTATCTCCTTTTATTTTTTTTCTTCACCTTGTGCTCTTAATTTAAGTTGTCCAATGTCTTTGGTACATCAAGTTCCATCCAGGCTTTGGGATAGTGAAGCACTTGAGGCTGGATTTTTGTAAAAAAAACCTTTCCCTATACATACTGATAGTGCCCAATAGTATCTGTAATCTAATTTAAATCTGTTGTAGACTTCTTGTTCTTCAGTGTTAATGCCCTGGAGTTTTGTGCAATCGAGTCAACATTGAAGCAATTTAAAATGGTGCACAAAACCCAGTTGCGGGACTCTCACCCAGTTGGTGGTGCCAGAGATGTTCAGTGGTGCAGGATAAGGGTAAAATTGGCAAGCCAGCACCCTGGCCAGCTCCATTGCAGGGAAAGGCATCGAGATTTTCATGGAATTGGACCAGCTTCTCCACGATTTGTGATTTAAGCCCCCTCAGTGGAGTCATGAACCATAGTCTGGATTGGGTGACCTTTTGAAAGATAAATTCAAAAGATCTTAGGGGCAGCACAGTGGTTATCACTGCTGCCTCACAGCACCAGGGAACCCGGGTTCAATTCCAGCCTCGGGTGACTGTGTGGAGTTTGCACATTCTCCCCATTTCTGCGTGGGTTTCCTCCGGGTGCTCCTGTTTCCTCCCACAGTCCAAAGATGTGCAGGTTAGGTTGATTGGCCAAGCTAAATTGCCCATTAGTGTCCCAGAATGTGTAGGTTAGGGGGATTAGCAGGGTAAATATGCGAAGCTCTGGGGATATGACCTGGGTGGGTTGCTCATTTGGAGAGTCGGTGCAGACTTGATGGGCTGAATAGCCTCCTTCTGCACTGTATGGGTTCTATGAAAGCTTATCTTTGAATTTCCTCCACATCACTTCCATGCCCCCATGCCACCTTTGTAACCTCTCCATGGACTTCATGCCATCGCTATGCCCCCTCCATGTCCATTTACTTAGTGTGTACTATATGCAGAACCAATGAGCCATGTAATAACAATGGTTAGTGTTGAAAAACTAAGAAAATACAAATTCAGAAATCTTCTTTGAAAAAAAACAAGTTTCAATAAGACAGGGCAAGTATATCAGTGACACTGAGAAGGTTTAATAATTTTGCATCTCTTAATCTCATCCAAGTAAACATTTAGACAGTGACAAAAGAGATTACAGAAAAAAATAACATCTTATACCAGCATAAAGATGTCAATAAAACAAAGCAAACACACACTCAGATATAAATACAGTACCCCTGATGAACGAATGCATTTATGACTCTCAGAACTAAGTCAAGCATTCATAATGAGACCAGATGGAGAACATACATGTCTGGCCACCTGTTTCGACTGAAACAGTTTCCAGATGGCGTCATTATGAATTGGCCATAAGGGACGGGGGTGAGGGAAGGGGGCAGGTGGTGAGCGGGGTGAGAGCTAGTGTCTCTAACTGCTTTTAATACAACTGGAGCTGTAGACAAAGCTGGCCTTCAAACTAGTCTGCTTGGCACTTTTCTGCCATCATGGCTACCTATGATCTGATCCTGGAATCAGCGGGCTCAATTCTTTCAATTTTAAGTTTATTTATTAGTGTCACAAGAAGGCTTACATTAACACTGCAATGAAGTTACTGTAAAAATCCCCTAGTCGCCACACTCCAACGCCTGTTCGGGTACACTTCGGGAGAATTTAGCATGGCCAATGCACCTAACCAGCACGTCTTTTGGATTGTGGGAGGAAACCGGAGAACCTGGAGGAAACCCACAAGGAGGGTATGCAGACTCTGCACAGGCAGTGACCCAAGCCGGGAATCGACCCCAGGTCTTTGGCACTGTACCCCTTGCAACCCGCTCCATTGGAACAAAGCTTTGACATAATGGGGCCCTTTAAACCGAAGTGGATCTGGAATGTTGGTAAATTTCCTGACTTGAGTTAACTCCTTCAATAGCGCAAATCTGACCCTTTGTGCCTCGATACTACTAGATTGCTTTTGAAGGTCGGGAGAGCTCACCGGACAAGTGGCCCCATCAGTTGATTGGAAGTTTAACACTGCTAAGGGAACAAAATATAACTTTCTAAGTTATAATTATCTCTGTGACGGAAACAGAGAAAGCTGGAAAAACTCAGCAGGTCTGGCAGCATTCTTAGGGAGTGAAAATAGAATTAATGTGTTGAGTCCACATGACCCTTCTTCAGAGCTAAAGAGGGGGAAACGTGATAATATACAAGAGGAGCTGGGAGAGATTGCAACAAAAATGTAGCAAAGCTTGAGAACAAGTGACAGATGGCCTGATGGGGGAGGGGAAGGGAGGATTTTTTGCATAGGAACAAAAAAAATTGCTATATAATGAAGGTAAAAATGGAGGAGAAAGGCTACAGGCTAAAGCTGTTGGACTCCTGTTGAATCCTGAGGGTTGTAACGTGCCTAATCGGAAGATGAGGTGCTGCTCCTCCAGTTTGTGTTGGGTTTCACTGGAGTGTTGCATCAGGCCAAGGGGAGACATGAGAACAAGATATTAAGTTGAAATAGCAAGCCACGGGAAGGTTGGGGGCTGAGTGAATGTGCTCCACCAAAAGATCCCCCAAGCTGGACTTTTGCTGCGTTTTTCCAGCTTTCTCTGTTTTTTGTTTCAGATTCCAGCATCCACAGTATTTTGCCATTATAGTTATCCCTGTACTGCTTATGCACACCCCAACCTCCCAAAGATGCAATATCATTTTAGGGTTCTAAACCCAACATTTGTTGAAATGTGAACAGAAAATATTAATTATTTTTCACTGCTGGATTTTTGCTGTTTTTTGTAGATTGTGACCAGTCATTCTCCAATAAATATTGCACTCCATGTGTTATTGTGCTAAAATCGAGCCACACAAATCATGACAATTCATTGAGAAAGTTGCCCTTTGTCCACAATTAATTATGCATGAGTTTGAGCTGTACAAAATTTTGAATCAATGTATGTCAAAACTCATTTTTATATCCTTCATCATTCATCTATCTGCAAGTCGACACTTGTTTCTGTGATTTGTCAGGCTCTGGTGTAAGTACGTCAGCAGCAGTTATGCTTGTCTGCTGCTAAGATGTCATTGAATCTTGCCGTTCTTGATGGTGGCAGTGGGCGGGAGGGGTGTGTCGAGGGCAGGGGATCCTTATGATTTTGTATTTCCCATTTTTCCCTTTTCAGTCAAAATTGGTTTACTCATTTTCAAGACAACAGAACTTTTATTCTCTTCTCACGTTTGCAATGTTGCCATCATTGTGCTAAAGTTGTGTTAGCATTGTCTAAACATTTCATGACTAAACCTGAAGGAGAATTCTCCAGCCTCCCAGTCGCGTGTTTCCCAGTGGAAGGTGGTGCATTGTTCACTGGCAATGGGATTCTCTGCTCCCACTGCTGTCAATGGGATTTCCCATTGATGTCTCCCCACACTGTTGCGTAACCCGTGGGAGGGGATGCGCTGCAGCGTGGCTGGAGAATCCCGCCGGCGTGAACGACCAGAGAATTCCACCACCCCCCACCACCCCCCCATTCCGTGAAAACTGCATTCTGAATTTGCAGTTGTTGAAACTGAATGCTGGAAAGCAACATTTTGTAAGATGGTTTTCATTTAATTTTTAAAAGCCTCGAAATGTTGCTCTTTGTGTCTTTCCATTAATGGCCTTGATTTTTTTTCTAAAGCTTCGATTTTACACATGAATATGGAACAGCATCTCTCACTGTATGGGAAAGTTCATTAACGTCCTTTCAGGAAGGCAATCTGTTGTCCTTACCCAGTCTGGTATACATGTGACTCCAGATCCACAGCAATGACTCTTACATGCCCTGAAGGATGGGCAATAAATGCTGGTCCAGCCAGCGACACCCATCTCTCGTGAATGAATTTTTAAAAAGCTGTTACGGCAAACTCAGTTATACAACTATCCCATTCTATAATCTTGCAAAAACGTTGACTTCTGGCGAGAATTGAGCAGCACAGAAGAACTGGCCTCATCCTTTTTTAATATTAAATGTTAAAACATTGCCAGGCAATGCACAGTTAATGACACCACTTTTATCACTGTGTATATTTGCAAGCCACTTTACCAGACTATAATGTAGATTTAAAAAATAATATGTTTGCATTCTGATTATGTATATTGACATACACATAATAACTATGATACCGACTAATTCTGTACATTAAAATGCTCCTAAAAACTGACTGACGAAGTTAGTTCTTACATCGTTTAGCCTTTATTTCCATTTAGTTATCGTTTTAAATATCTTTATTATTCATCAGCCAAAAAATTCATACATAGCTTCGAAAATCAGAAAATGCTGGAAAGATACAGTAGGTCAAGCAGCATCTGTGGCGATAGAAAGAGAGCTCATGTTCATGGTTGACAACCTTTTGCAGACCAGCGCTCTGAGGGCGGGATTTTCTGGCCGTGCTTGCCCCAAGGCTGGAAGTTCCCACCCGAGGTCAATGGACCTTTGCTGAATTTTCTGTCCCACCTGCTACAATTCCTGTGGCAGGTGAGACAGGAAAATTCCTCCCCTAGCTTTTTGCATTTCTGGCTTCCACAGTTCCATGACATTTGCGCAGTTCCTGAAATCTCGGGATTTAACTTCCATTGGCTGTGCAATATTGAGTGAGTATAAGATTTAATTGTGCTTTATTTTTAGCCTTGCTGTCAGCCAATCTACTTTACATGGATTAATGGTGCTGTCAAAATGGTGCACAATTGAATATTACACTACCATGTAAAATTAAATAACCTTGAATCAATAACATGACCATCAAGTTTGAGTGCCCATTAGAAAAACTGTCTGATGTTGCAAGGTCAAACCTAATATGGAAATTTTGCTTAATAAATTGAATATTTACATATATTCCCTGCATAGTGGAGATTTGTGCAGTAAGTGCGAACAGGATATTCTAACAAAAGAATGAAGGAATAATTTAAAAATGCAATTGATTCAATAGCAAGTGAGCCATTATTTAATTCGCCAGTAAGAGCTGGTGTTCCCAAGTTATTTCATTGCTGACAGGGCTTTAGAGTAATGTTGTAATATCCTATTAATAAATTAATGGCCATTGTTTGGAGGGATTGGAAGATAGATCACCAACAGAATTGAGATGTGCAAAATGTTCACTCAATTTTATCGATTTTCTTTGCAGTAACTCAAGCAGGGATGGCACAAGGATATAATATGTGTCCTGACCCAGGGGTTCCTGAATGGGGTAAAAGAACAGGTTCGGATTTCAGGTAAGAAGCTCCTGGATTGCAGTCAACAGGTTCTGTGCATGCGTGTGTTTATCATTTGAAATATTTGATCTGAGCGATTATTTCAGGATTCTTTCTAAGATTGCTTCAAATGCAAAAACTGTTCACTTTATTCAAGATGCAGAGAATGCAATGACAGTCAGAGAATTAAGTTGTGAAATATAGCAGGGTGAATTTGTGAAAGGGTGATCCATGTTGCATCCAACCTGCATTGTATTGGTGAGGTTTTTGAGAACACTGCAGACTATATCACTTCTAATGATGTGAGTCATTGACTTTTCTTTGTATCTCTAAAGATGCATTCAGACGTAGGGCAGGATTTTCTGGCCACACTCACCCAAAAACCAGAAAACCCCACTGGAGGCCAACGGACCTTTGCATGTGTGTCCCCCGCTACGAATTCCGTGGTGGGCAGGATGGGAAAATTATCCCCTTAATCTCACAGATATTTCAGGAAAAGTGCAGGCCGAAATGCCTCAAAGTTAAAAATTAATAAAGTATTTCATGTTCAATTTTCTTCTATAAATTACATTAAAACTATGCAAATTGTGCTGTAGCATTAACACAAATACTGCTGGAAACTGATTTCCCATCACTGATCAAAGGTGATTTTTTAGAGAGTGAGAGAAAATCAGAATGTGAGTAGACCTCTGAGGGGGGAATAGTAGCCATATTCATAATCATACTCAGTGAAAGGGTTCAAAGAGGCACTCAAGCAAAGAAAGCATGTACACAGTTGAACTGCAAGACAAGTACATCAGGGCACGGCACTGAAATGTGGGCTGTTAGTTTTCAGACAGAAATCTCTCAGTAAGACAAGGAGAGCCTGTCCAAATGACAGATATGGCCTTCAGATAATGTAGGGAGGGGAACTCTGGAGTGTAGGTTTATTTATCTATCCGTGGTTCAATCTGAAAGAATTCATTAAATCAGACATCTGGACATTGGAGAGGTATTTGATCCAGACTCACGCTCAGATGTTAAGGACAACAATTTGTAGCAGCAATGAATTTGGTCAGCGAACATGATTGAATCTTCATGCTGATGAGATATTATAATTAAGCAGGTGTGCAGCAGTGGTGATTGGTGTTTAACATTTTTATCTCATGTATGATGTAACTTTAATCAATAGTTGTGATTGGTAGAGATATCTCCTATATCTTGATTGGTATATGTTAATTACTTGGAATCGAATCTGAAAGCATATCTGCTTGTGCAATCCTGTGTCCTGGACTCTGGCTGGACACTAACTGGCTTTCCAGGGTCCTTGCCGTATAGCTTTTTTAAACTGCAGTTTGAAAAACTTTGTGACTTGGTCTGGCTACTTATAGGGAACAAAGTTGTACTAAATTTAGAAAGGCTGAACATTAAAAAGCCCCAAAAAACCTCCATCACCATTGTAAACTTTCTAGTATCCAGTAGCAGAGTATTATTAGCACACATGGGAAGAGGGCATTGCCCTGGCCTTCTAAAGTAGAAATGAGACATTCAAAGAGGAACTTGAAGGGGAAAAATAACTACAAACAACAAAGATAAATGTTACATTGGCCCAAAAATTGTTGTAAAAGGTTAACCATCACAAATGACTGTCAATTACATTGGTATGTGTCCATGTAATGTTGATGGTATTTTGCCCTACAAGTAGGGGGAAGTATGAAATGGGAACAGTACAGCACTCTCAACAGAGCATTTGGGATCTGAATGAATGGGGTCAGCAATGCTGCACCTTCTGAACTACAGTAAGAAGTTTAACAACACCAGGTTAAAGTCCAACAGGTTTATTTGGTAGCAAATGCCACTAGCTTTCGGAACAGGCTGTCCCTTCGTCAGGTGGCATGCATTTCTCCACTCCACCTGATGAAGGGACAGCCTGTTCCGAAAGCTAGTGGCATTTGCGACCAAATGAACCTGTTGGACTTTAACCTGGTGTTGTTAAACTTCTTACTGTGTTTACCCCAGTCCAACGCCGGTATCTCCACATCATGACTACCTTCTTAACTAACCATTCTGAAATGAACTAGATGATAAGATTGAAGAAGTTGAAAAGTGAGTTCAATGTGAAATAAGACACAGAAAGGAAAATAAAGAGAGAAAAAGTAGGATTGGATTGAGAGAGGGAAAACATATAGAAAAAATGTAAAATACCAGTTTTACTGTCTAAGTAAAGAATCTTCACACTGCACGATACACTTAAACAGAGAGCGACACAGGAGATGCCATTTTTGTGAAGCTATAGAGCAATGCATCTTAAACAGCAACTTCCCTTGTTCCACATTTAATCGCACTACTGCATCCACCTGAAGTTCCTGTGCCCTTTGATCAAAAGTACTGATGAGCACTATCAGCCGTGCTGTTAATTGAATAACAATATTTGAGCTAGTATAATTCTTTTCTGACATTTGGCCAGAATCTTCTGGTCATTCATGCTGCTGGAATTCTCTGGTTCCACTGTAGTGAACAGAACAAAGAAAAGTACAGCACAGGAACAGGCCCCTTTGGCCCTCCAAGCTTGCGCTGATCATGATGCCTGCCTAAATTAAAACCATATGCACTTACAGAGGCCATATCCTTCCATTGCCATCCTATTCATGTATTTGGCTAGTTGCCCCTTAAATGCCGATATCGTACCTGCTCCCATCACCTGCCCAGATAGCGTGTTCCAGACATTCACCATCCTCTGTGTAAAAGAAAAATTGCCTCTCACATCTCCTCTAAACTTTTCCCCATGCACCTTGAACCTATGTCCCCTAGTACTTCACTTTTATACCCTAGGAAAGAGCATCTTATTATCTACTCTGTCCACGCCACTCATAATCTTGTAAACCTCTATGAGGTCACTCCTCAACCTCTGTCGTTCCAGTGAGATCAAACCGAGTTTATCCAACCTCTCCTCATAGCTAATGCCCTCCAGACCAGGCAACAAGCTGGTAAACCTCTTCTGTACCCTCTCCAAAGCATCCACATCCTTCTGGTAGTGAGACTGAGATTTGAATGAGCGCCGAAGTCTCCATCCTCGCTTGCAGTGGCAGCAAGGTGTGAACAGCCAGAGAATTCCTCCCATTTTTTGATTGAAAATTCTCACAAAATCCTCAAAAGGATGATCTGATATGAAAAACTTGAGAAACATTGCCAACCATTTTGATTCTACAAACAAGCAATACCATGATTGGACTGTAAAGCCTCTCCTTTGTTGCAGATTTGTAACTTTAGGATGGATTGAAACACTAATATTTCTAAAATGATTGTAATTCTACCGCAGCTTCCATTTTTAACCTTTCTGTATTTATGGGCTGCAGGGTATGAACAATAGCAATTCTGTTGTAAGGTTTTGGGTATAGTT
Organism: Mustelus asterias; assembly: GCF_964213995.1. Lineage (NCBI taxonomy): Eukaryota > Metazoa > Chordata > Chondrichthyes > Carcharhiniformes > Triakidae > Mustelus > Mustelus asterias. Next base: position 46,165,000 of record NC_135821.1, read on the forward strand.
TGGTAGTTCTTATCAAGGTAGTCATAGTTTTAGGGAGTTCAAAAGTAAATGTTTGTTAACTACTAGAAACTATATACATAGGTACAGTAAAGGTCCGAACAAGGAGCTGTCTCCATGCTTGCTTCGACAGCTCTGTCCAACACTACACTGACCCCTAGGTGTGGGTCTTGTGTTAAGACCGTAAGATATAGGAGCAGAATTAGGTCATTCGGCCCATTGAGTCTGCCATTCAATCATGGCTGATAGGATTCTCATCCCCATTCTCCTACCTTCTCCCCGGAACCCTTGATCCCCTTATTGATCTATCTAACTCTGTCTTTAAGACACTCAATGACCTAGCCTCCACAGCCCTCTGTGGCAATGAGTTCCAATGATTCACCACCCTCTGGCTGAAGAAATTCCTCCTCATCTCAGTTTTAAAAGAGCGTCCCTTCATGCAGAGGTTGTGCCCTCGGGTTCCAGTCTCTTCCACTAGTGGAAACACCCTCTCCATGTCCACTCTATCTAGGCTTCTCAGTATTCTGTAACTTTCAATTGAATACTCCCTCCCTTCCCCCCCTCCTCATTCCCTCACCTTCCCCCGCTCCATTCCCTTATTCCTCCTCCTCCCCATTCCCTCCCCATTCCCTCCCCATTCCCTCCACCCTCCACATTCCCTCCACCCTCCACATTCCCTCCACCCTCCACATTCCCTCCACCCTCCACATTCCCTCCACCCTCCACATTCCCTCCACCCTCCACATTCCCTCCACCCTCCACATTCCCTCCACCCTCCACATTCCCTCCACCCTCCACATTCCCTCCACCCTCCACATTCCCTCCCCCCCCATTCCCTCCCCCCCCATTCCCTCCCCCTTCCCCCCATTCCCTCCCCCTTCCCCCCCATTCCCTCCCCCTTCCCCATTCCCTCCCCCTCCCCATTCCCTCCCCCTCCCCATTCCCTCCCCCCTCCCCATTCCCTCCCCCCTCCACATTCCCTCCCCCCTCCCCATTCCCTCCCCCCTCCCCATTCCCTCCCCCCTCCCCATTCCCTCCCCCCTCCACATTCCCTCCCCCCCCCATTCCCTCCCCCCTCCACATTCCCTCCCCCCCCATTCCCTCCCCCCCCATTCCCTCCCCCCCCATTCCCTCCCCCCCCATTCCCTCCCCCCCCATTCCCTCCCCCCCCATTCCCTCCCCCCCATTCCCTCCCCCCCATTTCGTCCCCCCCATTCCCTCCCCCTTCCCCCCCATTCCCTCCCCCCTCCCCCCCCATTCCCTCCCCCCTCCCCCCATTCCCTCCCCCCACCCCATTCCCTCCCCCTCCCCATTCCCTCCCCCTCCCCATTCCCTCCCCCTCCCCATTCCCTCCCCCTCCCCATTCCCTTCCCCCTCCCCATTCCCTCCCCCTCCCCATTCCCTCCCCCCTCCCCATTCCCTCCCCCCTCCCCATTCCCTCCCCCCTCCCCATTCCCTCCCCCCTCCCCATTCCCTCCCCCCTCCCCATTCCCTCCCCCTCCCCATTCCCTTCCCCCTCCCCATTCCCTCTCCCCTCCCCCCTCCCCATTCCCTCCCCCCTCCCCATTCCCTCCCCCCTCCCCATTCCCTCCCCCTCCCCATTCCCTCCCCCCTCCCCATTCCCTCCCCCCTCCCCATTCCCTCCCCCCTCCCCATTCCCTCCCCCCTCCCCATTCCCTCCCTATTCCCTCCCCCCTCCCCATTCCCTCCCCCCTCCCCATTCCCTCCCCCCTCCCCATTCCCTCCCCCCTCCCCATTCCCTCCCCCCTCCCCATTCCCTCCCCCTCCCCATTCCCTCCCCCTCCCCATTCCCTCCCCCTCCCCATTCCCTCCCCCTCCCCATTCCCTCCCCATTCCCTCCCCCTCCCCATTCCCTCCCCATTCCCTCCCCCTCCCCATTCCCTCCCCCTCCCCATTCCCTCCCCCTCCCTATTCCCTCCCTATTCCCTCCCCCTACCCATTCCCTCCCCCTACCCATTCCCTCCCCCTCCCCATTCTCTCCCCCCTCCAATAAGGTGTTCTCTTACATCATTGTAAGAGTGATACTGTACTCAGTCCCATATTATCTCTTTACATACAAAACCCTTATACTGCACCTCCCCCAAGTCTTTATCGAGGATATTTACATTATCCCAGTTAACCCCATGTATTTACATCATTATTATGACCCTATTTCCCCACCTCCCTCAAGTCTCTGATTTCATAGTTTCAAGTGATCTGGGGGCCTTATAACCCCTCCCTATCTTGTTCTCACTTCTGTCAGAAGAGTGATAATCAGCCAATAAACTTTGTTGAATAGGAGGTTGTTCTGTCATTAAGATGTCTTTTCATCCTCTTTTTTTTCCATGCCTTGATATTGAAGCATTCTTTGTTAACTCTCCAATTGTAATGTTGGGCAGTGATTGGTGTGGCCTGTATTTTACGGGCCGACGGATGTTGGACTCATTTCTGTAGTGTTTTTTCATTTTCTCCTTTCTGTGGCTCATCGTGACACACATTGGGATGGAACATGGTTCTTCCTGTTGTGAGGCTGTGATTTGGGAGTAAACTCAACCTTGCATTTGGCTGAGTGGTGTGCAGGTCATCAGTGGATGGTTGCTATTCAGTTGCAGCATCATGGACGGTACTGTCATGCTGGGGGTGAGTTGCAGCCTGTACTCTGTGGTATCAGGGCTTATCCCTCCACCTGATGTCGGAGCCAAAGGTTGGGGCTGCACTCATTGCTGGTTTCTCTCTTGACTGTCACCTGCTGAGGTGTCATCATAACCATCCATGTGCGTGGCTAGTCTGACTAATGAATGGCTTCTGGCACCTGTAATGAAAGTGGGACAGACCTGCTCTTGAAAGAGAGAAGACAATTCAGAGCTCAAGTCCCAATCAAAATAATCTTTCTTAGTGGAGCTCTTCGGAACCTGCAGTTCTCTATAATTTATGGCAGTGATTGGTTTGACTTTTTCTGCCATTTTGAAGAGATTCAGGGCTACACGGGCATTTCAGCTCAAGGGAGAAAAAGACCGGTAATGGATGACATATATCAGATTGAAAATTTATTTGCCATCAAACTTTAATGGTTTCAGAATCGTGCCTATGACCAGAAGTCAGCTTTATCCAGGCTCACTAAGTAGTGCATCTGCTGAACGTAGCCAGAGGTTTCTCAGCCATGGTTCTCCATCCAATAGAAACATAATACTGGCTCGCATGTCCAATTTTAATTCGGTGAGATGGTCATTAACCAAGATGTCCGCATTCCAGAATGACAACCTCGGATCTTTGACCTCACCCAGAAAGCATGGCTGTGTGTTCTCTTGGCGTGCTGTCTCGACCTTCTGTGCACTTCTGGTGTTTTGGCTTTATACTTTTCAAAGTATTAAGTTACATTGAAAATATTTGTGTGAAATTGTGGGACGTTGATCATGCCTGTGGGGGCACTTTTCTCCACAGCACTGACATGGTCACTCTATTGGTTGATTAGGGTTTTGCTGTCCCTGGACTATCGCTGTTTCTGGGCTGTTTCACGAACTGGGCGCTGGGGTTTTACTTTGTGCCACAACCTGCATCTTCCCTTTAACATGAAACTGGACTGCAAAATGGTTTCAGATTGCCTGATAATCTGGATGGCTTGCTCAAGAATTAGATCTTTCTTCACTTGAAATATGCCTGAGAGTGAGTCACCTGTCACGCCTACAATCGTTCTATCCCTGATTAGCTCAGGTCATTGTAATCACAGCCTTCAGCCATTCTGTACAGCTCATTAATGTAGGAGTTGACAGGTTCTCCTGACTGCTGTACACCTTCATTAAATGTATTCTTTTTGACGGTTCTGTTACTTTTTTTATTAGTCATCGAGGTTTACAGCATGGAAACAGGCCCTTCGGCCCAACTTGTCCATGCTGCCCTTTTTCTAAACCCCTAAACTAGTCCCAATTGACCGCATTTGGCCCATATCTCTCTATACCCATCTTACCCATGCAACTGTCTAAACGTTTTTTAAAAGACAAAATTGTACCCGCCTCAACTACTACCTCTGGCAGCTTGTTTCAGACACTCACCTCTGTGTGAAAAAATTGCCCTTCTGAACCCTTTTGTATCTCTCCCCTCTCACCTTAAACCCATGCCCTCTAGTTTTAGACTCCCCTACCTTTGGGAAAAGATATTGACTACCTAGCTGATCTATGCCCCTCATTATTTTATAGACCTCTATAAGATTACCCCTCAGCCTTCTACGCTCCAGAGGAAAAAGTCCCAGCCTATCCAGTCTCTCCTTATAACTCAAACCATCAAGTCCCGGTAGCATCCTAGTAAATCTCTTCTGCACTCTTTCTAGTTTAATGATACCTTTTCTATAATCGGATGACCAGAACTGTACATAGTATTCCAAGTGTGGCCTTACCAATGCCTTGTACAACTTCAACAAGATGTCCCAACTCCTGTATTCAATGTCCTGACCAATGAAACCAAGCAAGCATGCATTTATTTAAATCAAAATCCATCTGCCATTTGTCAACCCACTGGCCCAATTGATCAAGATCCTGTTGCAATCCTAAATAACCTTCTTCACTGTTCACTATGCCACCAATCTTGGTGTCATCTGCAAACTTACTAACCATGCCTCCTATATTCTCATCCAAATCATTAATATAAATGACAAATAACAGTGGACCCAGCACCGATCCCTGAGGCACGCCGCTGGTCACAAGTCTCCAGCTTGAAAAGCAACCGTCTACAACCACCCTCTGGCTTCTGTCATCAAGCCAATTTTGTATCCATTTAGCTACCTCACCCTGGATCCTATGAGATTTAACCTGATGCAACAACCTACCATGTGGTACCTTGTCAAAGGCCTTGCTAAAGTCCATGTAGACAACATCAACTACACTGTCCTCGTCTATCTTCTTGGTTACTCCTTCAAAAACTCAATCAAATTCATGAGACATGATTTTCCACTCTCAAAGCCATGCTGACTCTCCCTAATCAGTCCTTGTGTCATTTGCGGGATTGGGTGTCACTGGCTGGGACAACATTTATTACCCACCTAACAGCCCTTGAGAAGCTAGTGGTGAACTGCCTTCTTGAAATGCAGAGGTCCATGTTCTTTAACATCGTCCACATTGTCCTTGGCTGAACTTTCTTCTTCACCAGTCGTATGATGGAGTTCTTCCTCAGTAGTAGTATGCTGGAGTTCTTCCTCGGTATTCGTATGCTGGTGTTCTTCATCTTTATCTTCCCAGAGATCTTCTTTGGATTCTATGATCTGACCCTGGTAGAGAGGGAGTACTTCTGAGGTTAAAATAAATCACATCAACAATTTCCAGTTCCCCGGCCCCAACCGTCTCCTCTTTACCATAGATATTCAATCCCTCTGTCCCTCCATTCCCCGTAAGAAGCCTCACAACACCAGGTTCAAGTCCAACAGGTTTACTTGGTAGCAAATACCATAAGCTTTCGGAGCACTGCTCCTTCGTCAGATGGAGTGGAAATGTGCTCTCGTTTCCCATTCCCCACCATGATGGCCTGAGAGCTCTCCATGTCTTCCTTAAACACAGGCCTGAACACTCCCTGTCCATCACCACTCTCCTCCATTTGGCTGAACTTGTTCTCTCAATGAACAATTTCTCCTTTAACTTGTCTCACTTCCTCCAAATAAAAGATGTTGCTATGGGCACCCCCATAATGCTACTTATGCTTGTCTCTTTATGAGATATGTGGAACTTTCTTTTTCCAGTCCTACTCCGCCCCCTCCCTCAACTCTTTCATCGGTGCATTGACAATTATTTTGGTGATATTTCATGTTCTTGTCTGGACCTGGAAAATCTATCACCTTCACTTCCAATTTCCGCCCCTCTATCACCTTCACACGGTCCAACTCTGACACTCCCTTCCCTTTCTTGACCACTCTGACTCCATTTATAGCGATGGACTGTCCACCAGTATCCATTACAAGCCCACCGACTCCCACACCTACCTTAACTACAACTCTTCACACCCCACTCCATCCCATTCTCTCATTTCCTCTGGCGCATTTGTTGCAATGACGCCACTTCTCAAAATGGCGCTGCTGATATGCCTTCCTTCTCCCTTCATTGTGATTTTCCATCCACTATAGTTGACAGGGCTCTCAACCATGTCTGACCCATCTCCCGTGCCTCACCCCTTCCCTTCCCTCCCAGAAGCAGCATAGGGTCCCCCTTTCCTCACTTTTCACCCCTCCAGCCTCCGCATTCCAAGGATCAGCTTCCGCCATTTCCACCAACTCCAGCATGATGCCACCTCCAAATACATCTTCCCCTCACTACCCCTGTCAGTATTCTGTAGGGACCATTCCCTCGAGGATACCCTGGTCCACTCCTCTATCACACCCAACATCTCACCCCCTTCCCACGTTACCTTCCCATGCAAAATCTGCCCCTTTACCTTCTTCCTGCTCACCATCCCAGGTCCTAAACACTCCTTTCAGGTGAAGCAGTGCTTCATATGCGCCTCCTTCTAATCTGGTCGAATGCATTTGCTGCTCCCAATGCAGTCTACTCTACATCAGTGAGACCAAACGCAGACTGGGTGACCACTTTGTTGAACACCTTCGGTCCATCCGCAATCATGACCCAGACCTTCCTTCACTTGCCACTTCAACACACCTGCTCTCCTGTCCATATGTCCATCGTTGGCCTTTTGCAATGTTGCAGTGAAGCCCAATACAAACTGGAGGAACAACACCTGACCTAATGAGATGTTTACAGCCTTCCAGACTTAACACTGAGTTCAACGACTTCAGAGCATGAACTCTCCCCTCCACCTTCATCCCATTTCCATCTATGTATTTATTTATTTTAAATTTTAATTTCTTCCACTGTTTCATTTTTCATGCTGTCAGACCTGCTGAGATTTTTCAGCATTTTCTGTTTTTGTTTCAGATTCCAGCATCCGCAGTATTTTGCTTTTTATTTAAGTGGCTCAGTTGGGGTAGCCGCAACACCAGAGTTCCTGCCGTGGTAGCTGCCTCCCGATGCCATCCCCCACCATACAACCAGCCATCCCACCTTCGAGCATGCATCTATTGGATTGGGAAAGTTCAGTCCTGTGCTATTGTACTGCCCATTGTATGGAGCACAAGTTTTCTTCAAGATTTCCTCATGCTGCCTTTTATATATTCTGGGTTTTATGGGAGAGCTTTTTTCCAAAGTTGTATTCTCCAGAATTAAAGTTAGAAATGAAAAGGGTATTGGGTAAGATCCTTGCTTCTCAGATGACCCAGTTTTCAGGTTCCTATTCTATGCAATCAGCAGCCTGTGGAACTACTTGGCCCTTATGTACTCCACAGATAAAGATTCCCTGTCTATTTCACAAGCTGTGGAGATGCCAGCGTTGGGGTGGACACAGTAAGAAGTCTCACAACACTGGGTTAAAGTCCAACAGGTTTATTTGGAATCACGAGCTTTCGGAGTGAGTCTCACATTCCAACCATTATCTTGCAATTGTGTCTTTGTCTATATATGCCGTGTTTGTGAAACCTACCCCTCCACTCACCTGATGAAGGAGCAGTGCTCCGAAAGCTCGTGATTCCAAATAAACCTGTTGGACTTTAACCTGGTGTTGTGAGACTTATTACTATTTCACAAGGTTTATGGATGAACAGCCAGATGAAGTGAAGCTACATGAAACATGAAGCTGCTCTCAAATACTTTCATAAGAGATCCCAACAATGTTCAGGCAGGAAACAACAAAAGAAAATAACACCTTTCTTGAGGATTGAAGTCCCAAAGCAATTTCACTGCAAATTAAATACTTCTGTCACTGTTCTAATGCAGGCAAACAATTTTCACACTGCTAGATCGCCCAAACTAATGGAGGTAAATGACCAGATAATGCGGGGGGAAATTTCCGTCTGCTTTTGCCGAGAGCTGGGAAACGAGAATCTTGCCGGCAAGATCCCGTTTTCAGATATTCCCCCACTCTGCTAGTGATGTAACATGGGCCACATCTGCAGATATTTTTTGGCACCAGGTTCTGGGTAATCTACTGAGAAAAGTTGGCTGCGTAGCCGGTGAGCTGCAAACCGGCTTTCCTCACCTCTGCCATCACTTGCCGCAAAAATGGGAAAATTCCGCCTAATATGTTTTTGATGTTCGAGGACACAGGGAAAACTCTCCCGCACTTGTTCAGATAGTACGATGGGATCTTTGACGCTTAACTGAAAGGGCAGATGGAGCCTTGATTACAAGTCACAATTGAAGGGTGGCACTTCTCCCGACCTGGTTTGTATGCTGGATCGTGGGCTAAAGTTCTGTGGTGAGATTTGAACCTGTAATCTTCTCACTCAGAGGCTGCCATCAAGGCTATTTACAATAGCATTCCTCCTGGAGTTAAATCCTTTCTAAAGGGCTTTTCTAACAGTATTACTCTGAGGGCTGAAACAGGTTCTGCTTCATGAAGTGCAATCGAAGGCCATAGTTACACTGTGCAATGTTACGTACAGTTGGCAAACCAAAATCATGTGTTCACGTGCCTGCACACAGCTCTACCTACAGAAGTGTTTTTTTTCCTCACACTCTTTAAAGTATTAAAGGCTTGCTTCCCTCCTAACCTTATCGATTCCACCCAAAGGGAAGCCTTTCCTTAATGCACATCCAAAATTGCAAAAAAGTGTTCTAGAATTTACCATTATCCACAAACTAATGAAGCACCTTAGTTTGGGTGCACAGCAACAGAAATGGATGGGCAGTGGGATGACTCCCCAGGACTTAAATGGGAAATTCCTAATTGACCTCCCAGTAGGACTCATAGAATACAAGTTCTTGGATGATTGGTAATTACTAAACCAGGTGGAACTCGTATCCTGAGCTCTTTATAAAGCAGTCCCCTGAGTGGGTCCATTATTGTAACGTCCCACTTGGGACTTGTATGTGTTCCCCACGGGCTTGTGGTTTTACTTTACTTTTGCTCTGTGCAATAAAGCACCGTTTCTTTACAGCTGACTCCTGAGTTATTATCGGTGGACAAGCAGTCAGCGATAGGACTGCAATACTTAACTAACCTCCAATATTCCCTCTGAAAATGTTGAAATGAAGACTGTCTTCGAAGTCCTTGTCAAGAAACAATGTGTTTCTTGACAAACAACAAAAGATGTGTTAATTATTTGGTAATTGAACTGAGTAAAAGTCTTGCTTAGACAGCTGATTGCAACACTGTGAAGTATGTTTTAGTATCTTTTATTTGCAAAAAAGGGTGAAAGTTGGGTGTGATTTGCTACATGCTGTTCTTCTTATCCTGTCTATCAAATAAAACTCGATCATGAGCCATGCTAAATTCTCACTCAGTGAACTGAACAGGTGTCGGAGTATGGCGACTTGGAGATTTTGGACGGCACATTGGCATGGTGGTTAGCACTGCTGCCCCACAGTGCCAGGATCCCGGGTTCAATTCGAGCCTCAGGTCATTGTCTGTGTGGAGTTTGTACATTCTCCCCGTGCCTGCGTGACTTTCCTTCGGGTGCTCCGATTTCTTCCCATTCTCCAAAGATGTGCAGGTTAAGTTGATTGGTTATGTTAAAATTGCCCCTTTGTGTCAGGGGGTTAGCAGTGTAAGTAAGTGGGGTTACGGGGATAGGGCCTGGGTGGGATTGTGGTCAGTGCAGACTTGATGGGCCGAATAGCCTCCTCCTGCACTGTAGGGATTCCATGGATTCATAGTAACTTCATTGCTGTGTTACTGGAAGCCTACTTGTGACATGAATAAAAATTTAAAAATATAGGAAAGCACAATGGTGCATTTTCATTATGAGCGAATTGAAAACATTCCTTGCCATTTTCCCGGCCTCAATACTTGCTTGAAACATTTTGCACCTGTAGCTTTTTCCAGTCTGGTGAAAGGTCATGGACTTGAAACATGTAACTGTCTGCCTCGCCCCAGATGCTGCCTGACCTGCTGAGTATTTCCACCATTTTCAATTTTTATTTCGGACTTCCAACAAATCACCTTCAAACAGCATCAGCCCTTTCAACTTTCCCCAACAGGTATGATAGTTATCTTGGTGGAGATGAAATCCTGTCACACACCCATAATTAGCCTGCTGGTGCTAATCCCAGTGAAGGGATTCTTAAAATGAACACTCTGAAGGGGCACAGGGGGAGCGATCCAGAGATTAATGTGCAAATAATAGGATATGGTTCTCAAATTGGAAAGGTGCAGTAAGTTACCACACCGGCCTTTCATCCCCGTTTGAATCCAGACTGAACACAGCACGAGCTAAAATGACAAGTGAGCCTTTACTGAACTACAAATGTTCCTTTCCAAGAGAAGCAATTTCAGTTGCAATCTCCTGAAAACTGACACACTGGGGAGTTAGCACGATAAAACAACTGCAGGGATCTGAATCTGATAGCTAAGGCTTAGGAACCAAATAAAATGTGCAAAGGTAACAAGGAATCGATTGGAATCTGCCTGACAATGTTGTGGCATTGAATGTGCAGCTGAGCAATGTTGGAGAAGTGCCAGCGGCTTGTTACCTGGGAACAATAGCGTACCATTGTGGAGGAGGCTGAGCAGAAGAACTCGGCTAACTGTAGCAGCTGCTAAATGGCCTTCTCATCGGACAAAGAGCAGTGGCCTTAGTGGTATTATCGCTAGACTATAAACCCAGAAGCTCAGCTAATGATCTGGGGTCCCGGGTTCAAATCCCGCCACGGCGGATGGTGGAATTGGAATTCAAGAAACAATAATCTGGAATGAAGAATCTACTGATGACCATGAACCCATTGTTGATTGCTCTTTATTTGAGGTATGCACTGATTCAGTCAGGTGCAAGACTGACCAACAGGGTGCAGCATTGGAAGAAGCTAATTGCCCAGGGGTCACCTGACCCACACTTCTAAAGGGGCAGTCCGCACCCCAAACCTCAACATACATTATATATATATATATATATATATATATATATATATGCATATAGCACAGAACCAATCCTTTAATTGTCTCTGCCTTGATCTTGTGGCTGGAAATTATCCTCAGTCTTGGTGTCTGGAATCCTGTTCAGCATAATCAATTGTTCCTCACCTGGACTAATGCCTTTCAGGGAAGGAAATCTGTCGCCTTACCTGGTCTGGCCTATGTGTTGGCCACTCAGTTGCGTCAGGCACTGTGGGTCAACCCACAGCACATGGACTGCAGCATTTCAAGAAGGCGGCTCACCACCACCTTCTCAAGGGCAACTGGGGATGGACAATAAATACGCATCACCCATGAATAAATGAAGAGAAAAATTTAAACACCCATCCAAATGGGGGTGAGGGGGAATAAGGTTTGCCAGAATCTCCCCCTCACCAAGATCACAAATTGGTTTCTCATTGACCGGAAGTGGAAGCTACCAACTGAATAGAAACTGACCTTGTTTGGAACCATTGCCAGAGATGGAACAGTATTGATCGCTGGAAAATTGATTGGTGGAATTTTCCAGTCACGTGTATATTGAAATTTCAAACAGTAGAACAAAGTTTGACTTTTCAAAGACAGGTTGTATCGAAAGAGGCTGTGATATACGCTTTAGAATTTAGGAAAAGGTGATTCTGAAATCAAGGAGCTGGATTCTCCTTTTTAGGATGGAGGTGCAGCAAGACAGACATCCCCCGACCATCCAACTCTGCACCTGCCATGGTCCATTTCCCCAGGTGAGGAACAATTGATTATGCTGAACAGGATTCCAGACACCAAGACTGAGGATAATTTCCAGCCACAAGATCAAGGCAGAGACAATTAAAGGATTGGTTCTGTGCTATATGCATATATATATATATATATATATATATATATATATAATGTATGTTGAGGTTTGGGGTGCGGACTGCCCCTTTAGAAGTGTGGGTCAGGTGACCCCTGGGCAATTAGCTTCTTCCAATGTTGCACCCTGTTGGTCAGCCTTGCACCTGACTGAATCAGTGCACACCTCAAATAAAGAGCTCTCACTGTTCCTACCAAACCTACCTTGTGATTCTTGATGCACCATTAGTCCATAGGGGCATACATAACAGGTTCCACTAAAGTTCTGATGAGTTATAAGTTTAGTTGTTGAAATCTAATACAACCTTGCTAATTTAGAAAAGATGTCAACGTTCAGAAGCATACTAGGCTCCAGTTTCTGTCTGTGAGACAGGCTGGGGCTGCTTTGTGTGGATTAAGCTGAACATTGTTGATCTTCATCCTTAGATTTTGAAGCTGTGTTGGTGACCTGTGGCTCATCCGAACCAGGCTAGTGGCAGGCTGAGAGAGGCCTCTGCAAGTGCGAATGGGTTTTGATAGTCCAATTCTCGTACCAAAGGAGACACTTCAATTAAACTGCAATAAATCACTCAATATTCACAGTTTTTGGCTCGTGACAAGGGTTTGAGTTACACAGTCGGGGCAGGGTAGAGGGATGGTACAAACCTCACGTGACTGAAATGCCTCAATGTTGTGTCTTGGTGCAAAGGAGAATAGTTCATGCCTCAGTTTTACCATCTGTCATTTTAATGAGAGAACGCATCAGAGAAAAAAAAAGATTAAAAGAAGCCTATCTTTAAGTTGGAAGTTATAAATGATTGAATCCTTCCAGCAGTTGGCAGTGCTACATCAGGTGAAATCGCACCTTGATATTTCCATGCCTTGTGTTCCAAAGAATTGACAGTTTCTTTCTCTCCTTTCAGACTGGGATCCAGTGTGCAGTTCTCGTGTGATGATGGTTATGAGTTGCAAGGGTCGAAAAGCATCACCTGTATGAAATTGGCTGACTTGTTTGCAGCTTGGAGTGATCACAGACCATTCTGCCGAGGTGAGGAATTACTGACAGTTACTATGCTGCAACAGATGACTAGCTTTCACCTTCACACAGTCGTTCAGCACCATTATTCTTCCTTATCCCTTCATTTCTGTGACTTGATGTGTCCTTCATGTCAACACATGATTGAAGGAATGGGGATTGAGTGAAAAATTAATCATTTTGAGTAGATGGGTGGCCATAATAGAAGAACCGCGGAAGGAATTTTACTTCAAAAGTTGACAAAAATTGTAAAGTTGAGGAAGCATATTGTCTGAACAGCTACTCCTAGCTGTAATTAAATGCTGTGACAGTCAATATTGTTTTGAAATTTATTGCCTCGCTTCTGACAATTGTGCAACAATCTTCCAATCCAAAAAAAGGGATTCTTTATTTTACACCTGTAAGGTCAACTGTAACGCATGCAAATAGCTTTATTAAATATCCACAGTATTGTTTAGGCATTGCATTTTCAGCAACACATGGGATGTTGTCCCTTTCAGAAAGCAATGAATTATCCAATGATTTGAATTATACATCAAAGTGGAACTGGAGTGCTCCAAAATGGGAATTAGCAGCTAATTTGAATTAAGTGACATTGAAGTAAGAGGGACAAAGTTGTATCTGTATGCATTTCTTGTCTTCTGGCAGAATGCAAAATTAATGATTGGCTGTGGTGTATATATTACGCAGGGACAGATGAATCTGTGCCACATTTCTACAGCAAATATTTATTTTTATTCGCTCTCCTCTAACTTGAATGTCCTCCTCTTATTGTTGGTTGAGTCGATTGAGAGGTGAACTTCTCCCAAGCTTCTGCAAATGGATAGAACTTACATTTATATAGCGCATTTTGTGATCTCGGTGCCGCAACGTGCTTCATAACACATGAAGTATTTTTGAAGTGCAGTCACCGCTGTAATGTAAGGTGTAACATATTATACTATAAGGGGCAGCACGATGGCACAGTGGTTAACTGCCTCACAGTGCCAGTGACCCAGGTTCGATTCCTGGCTTAGGTCACTGTCTGTGTGGAGTTTCCATGTTCTCCCTGTGTCTGCTTGGGTTTCCTCCGGATGCTCCAGTTTCCTCTCTGAGTCTGAAAGATGTCTACAAAATAATGAGGGGCATAGATCAGCTAGATAGTCAATATCTTTTCCCAAAGGTAGGGGAGTCTAAAACTAGAGGGCACAGGTTTAAGGTGTGAGGGGAGAGATACAAAAGGGTCCAGGGGGGCAATTTTTTCACACACAGGGTGGTGAGTGTCTGGAACAAGCTGACAGAGGTAGTAGCAGAGGCAGGTACAATTTTGTTATTTCAAAAGCATTTAGACAGTTACATGGGTAAGATGGGTATAGAGGGATATGGGCCAAATGCGGGCAATTGGGACGAACTTAGGAGTTTTTAAAAAAATGGGCGGAATGGACAACTTGGGCCGAAGGGCCTGTTTCCATGCTGTAAACCTCGATGACTCTTTGTGCTGGTTAGGTGCAGTGACCCGAACAGGCACCGAAGTGTGGTGACATGGTAGCACAGTGGTTAGCACTGCTGCCTCACAGTTCCAGGGACCTGGGTTCGATTCCCGGCTTGGGTCACTGTCTGTGTGGAGTTTGCACATTCTCCTCGTGTCTGCGTGGGTTTCTTCCGGGTGCTCCGGTTCCCTCCCATAGTCCAAAGAGGTGCGGGTTAGGTTGATTGGCCATGCTAAAAATTGCCCCTTAGTGTCCTCAGATGTGTAGATTAGAGGGATTAGTGGGTAAATATGTAGGGATATGGGGGTAGGGCCTGGGTGGGATTGTGGTCGGTGCAGACTCGATGGGCCGAATGGCCTCTTTCTGTACTGTAGGGTTTCTATGATTTCTATGACTAGGTGAATTTCAGACTAACTTGATTGCAGCGTTAATGTAAGCCTTAGTTGTGACTAACAAATAAAAAACTTTAAAACTTTCAAAAATCTTTGATAACAGTGGATAATTTGTGTAGTGCAAGGTGCCACAAACAGCCATGGAATTAATGAGCAGACGTTTTAATGATGTGGGTTGATAGGTGAAAGTTGGCCACGGCACTGTGAAAACTTCCAGCTCCTTCTTTAAGCTGTGCTAATGGTACTTCTGTGCCCACCTGAGAGAGCAGACAGGGCCTCAGTTTAATGAGACCTGAAAGTTGCAACCTCTCAGTGCCGCACTGAAGTATCAGACAGGATTATGTACTCAAGTCTCTGAGTGGGGATTGAACCCAAAACCTTGTGACTTGGATATGAGAGCCCTTGCACTGCGTAAAGGCTGACACTCATTGATTTTCATCTTCAGCTGATTGTTAAAAAACAGACCTGCGAATAATTAATTTCCCTCTATCATTGTGCACCCACTGGACTTGAATGAATGAGTTGTTTGCCCTCTTGTTCCTTGCTGTTAGCATTCAGGATAAATTTTCTTGCATATTCATGGTTCAGAGACACTCCAATGTCTAACGAAAATTTCAGAAATATGCTGATAGACTTAAATTTAGAGAAATCCAGTTTCTGAAGATCAATTGAATTTTATCCCAATCAGGATCATCACAGACTATTTTCAAGGTATAAATATAATGATTGTCAGGTTCATCTGGAGACTCCATGCACAATTTGCAAAGGCGACATGGTGTCACATTAGCACTGCTGCCTCGCAGCGCCAGTGACCCAGGTTTAATTCTGGCCTTGGGTAACACTCTGTGTGGAGTTTGTACGTTCTGCCCGAGTTTCCTCCGGTTTCTTCCCACACTCCAAAGATGTGCAGGTTAGATTGATTGGCCATGCTAAATTGCCCCTTAGTGTAGATTAGGGGGATTAGTGGGGTAAATATGTGGGGTTGCAGGATAGGGCCTGGGCAAGATGCTCTGTTGGAGATTCGGAGCAGACTTGATGGACCAAATGGCCTCCTTCTGCATTGTAGGGATTCTATTCTATGCGTTCATACATGTAGGTCAATGAACCAGTGAATGGCACTTTCTCTTGTATATTTTTTAAAAGATTTAATAATATTACAGGCTATTCCAGTCGAACTTGAACTGAATGCTAAAGCCTGTTGAACACATTTGATCAGGCATCCAATGGGTGGAATTTTCCCATATTGCCTGCCATGGGAATCATAGCAGGTGGGACAGGGACCATGCAAATGTCTGTTGACCTCAGGCGGGATTTTCAGGTCTTGAGGCGAGCGTGGCTGGAAAATCCCACCCAATGTGTTTTTTTCTCAATGGTGTAGCAAAAGGGAATCACCAAGGGTGGGATTTCCTGGTGCCCTCGTGATGTGTTTTCTGGCAGCAGAGGCAGCTTGCCATGAGCTGCCGGTAGAACCAGAAGATCCCGCCGATGTCTATGGTGTTTTGCGTGGCTCCTTCATCCTGCCAATGGGGGGGGGTCACCTTCGGTGAAGGGCCAGAAAATCCCTCCCTGTGTTTTTGTTCCTAGATTTAGCTTTGTATCTGTCTACATATACTGTACACCCAAAAGCAAACACTTTTCTCTGCTCTCAATGTGGATGGGGAGTCATTCTTATATTGTTAATGAGGAAGAGTCTTCACCCCAGAGCAAAGAGGTTCAGAGAAGTCTTACTGATGTAGAAAAAACCATAAAGTTAAATTAATCCCACAGCTGGGTTTTCAATATTTAATGTGTCTCTGAAAGATTATAATAATTATAAAGAAACCTCTCATTTCCTACATGGTGATGACCATTAATTAATGGTAACGCAATAAGCTTAAAATATCAGGTGTCCATAGTTCAAGTGGAAAATAACGACCATTTTATTTAGCTAAATTGAAAGCAATATAGGTAATGTTTTCTGACATACGTTTCTCTGCTTGATAGTTTGCAATACATGAACTGTGGAGTACGATGTTTCTGACTTGGAGATTCAGAGTTCAAATTTATCATTGACTGCAGATTTGCTTGCTTAGTGGGTTGGAGAATTCCCCTCACACTTCAGGGTCATTGGTTTGAGGCAAGGACCGAAATGATGAGTCAATAAGATTTCTCTCAATGTTGGCAGTAAAAGTCTTATAGATTAAAGCCATCTCAGTTGAGCTGCTAGCCTATGGCACAAAACGGACAAGTTCCCTTAAATATACAGGAGCTGTTGTTGGGGTGTGCTATCGAATTTCGGCTTGCCAGATGTGCCTGGCCTGGGAGTGCCCGATTCTCAGTGCCTGAGATAAAATTCCGATCTTTAAAATAGATTCCTTTGGAGGCTTTGTTTTAGTTAATCGGGACCCATTTCCACTGTGCCATCTGAGTGAGAGGATTGTTCTTTTCCCACCTATCAGACCGTAAGACCATGAGACATAGGAGCAGAATTAGGCCACTTGGCCCATCGAGTCTGCTCTGCCATTCAATCATGGCTGATTTTTTTTCTCATCCCCATTCTCCTGTCTTTTCCCCACAACCTCTGATCCCCTTATCAATCAAGAACCTATCTAAGCCTGTCTTAAAGACACTCAATGACCTGGCCTTCACAGCCTTCTGTGGCAAAGAGTTCCACAAATTCGCCAGTCTCTGGCTGAAGAAATTCCTTCTTATCTCTGTTTTAAAGGATCATCCCTTTGGCCTGAGGTTGTGCCCTCTGGTTCTAGTATTTCCTATTAGTGGAAACATCTCTCCACATCTACTCTATCCAGGCCTCGCAGTATCCTGTAAATTTCAATAAGATCCCCCCTCATCCTTCTAACTTCAAATGAGTAAAGATCCAGAGTCCTCAACCGTTCCTCATACGACAAGCTCTTCATTCCAGGGATCATTCTTGTGAACCTCCTCTGGACCCTTTCCAAGGTCAGCACATCCTTCCTTAGATATGGGGCCCAAAACTGCTCACAATACTCCAAATGGGGTCTGACCAGAGCCTTATACAGCCTCAGAAATGCATCCCTGCTCTTGTATTCTAGACCTCTCAACATGAATGCTAACCTAATGAACCTAAATGATTGTATCGATGATCTTCCTGGAGGTGCTTCCCATCTTGACCACCCTGGGGAAAAACGCGATAGACGTTCTTGACAAATCTGTGACACGGACAAGTGAGGAGTTGGTGGGAAGGGTTGGGTTTGGGGAATGAATAGTAACAGATCTGAACTAAGTGGCGCCTGTGGACCGGAGCCGTCCCCGTGTTTCTCTCCAAATTCCATGCCGGGATGTCATCTTAAATCCAATCTTCAAAATAACTTGTGCTTAAGTTATTGCAGTTGGTGCATGACGTTGATTGCAGTTGCATTATTAATGTGAAAATCACTTGAATAAAAGTCTTGCGTTTCCACGTTTTGGCCTAATTAATATTATATCTGGCTCTGTTTGAGTCAGTAATACTTGATTCGTTTTCAAGGAGCGCAATATTACAATTGCTGCTTTGTTTGCTCCCATTCAACATTTTGAAATTTGCACAGCAGAAATACATACAGTTATCTGGCTGTTGCAAAGCTGGCAAGTGTTCAATTTCCCTGTCCCAAAGCTCCTTTGATCAAGAGCGACTGGCAGAGTTCAGAGAAGAAATGGTAACTTGTTTTAATTTTCGCTCGCTCCCCACAAGGAAGCTTCCCTTTTTCTGGAAGCGATACTTGAAACCTGTGATTAGACTTAGAGAAATTAGTTTTATTCATGCCATAGGAGCTGATTCAGCTCATGTAGTGTACCTGAAGGGATAATCACAGCTGGCCTCATTCTTGCCAGGGTGAAACGCCCACCACATGTTGTAGTATTCACCGGCTAAAAGGAACACTAGGTTGAAATGGAGAAATGAAAATGGACAAATCATTTGTCAGTGAGAGGAGAATACAAATGCCGCACCGATTGCTGTCCTTTTCAGCCCCACTGGTGACAAAGCCACACTTTCCCATGCGGACAGAACTCGAGCCCCTGTCTTCCAGTTTATGGAGCTGATGAGTGACATAGGAAATGAATCGACCCTTGGATGAACTTGAAAACTTGCATCATTTGTGTGGCATGACTGGAACAATTCAATCATAACCGTTTGTGTTCAACCATTTTGTTATTTTGCAAATTAATGTTAGGGGAACAAGACTAGAAAAAAAAACCCATTGGAGTCCACTTGGTCAATCATAGAAAGTACTGATTCTGCAATTATATCTGCAACAATTACACATGGGGAGTGCACGACAGGTGATAGTCAGTGCATAGGATGTGATTTTCCAGCCACTTGTTCTAGTGGGTGGGAATTCGCAGACTGCATGTCAGTGAATTTTCTCGATGTTCCCCCTTTAAAGCATTGCAGAATTAGCCTATTTTTCTATGACGTATACGCTTATTTCACCAAGCAACTTACTTGGCTAGTTCCATCTTGAATTGGTATGCACGGGCCCTTTGGGCATCCTGTTGTGCTCAGGTCCTAACCCCTGTGTGAACCTAAATTGTTGATTTTCCCGCTTTTGAATTTGCCGATATTACGGGGGTTAGGGGTACATTTTTCTAAAACCCTTAGAACTGATAAACTCTGAGTATGTCTCTGTCATGCTCCAGGGTAAACCATGGGGTGAACAGGATCAAAGGTTATGGGGGAAAGCAGGATTAGTCTGTTGAGTTGGACGATCAGCCATGATCGTGATGAATGGCGTGGTAGGCTCGAAGGGCCGAATGGCCTCCTCCTGCTCCAATCTTCTATGTTTCTATCTGAGCTTTTTTAATCCCTGCACGTAGCTCATGGACCTAAATCTTGGTATCAGTTTAATTGTCCTCCTCTGTTCGCTCTCCAAAGTAAAATTGTCTCATTGAAGTTCCTTTTCTCAGATTTTCTCACAAGAAGTGGTCACGTGTTGTCATTGTACTAATTTCCTCGCTGAACCAGAAAACAATCTCCCGTCTAATTCCTTGAAATGAGTTTTGATCCTGAGAATTATTTGTTTTAAAACAAAACAGCACAAGTCGTAATTGCTATGAGGGCAACGATTTAATGAGATGTGTCGCGTCTTCTCTTGTTGAAGTTGACAGCACTGCCATGCCTTTGCAAAACGTATCAAATCTATTTTGAAAGTTGCCACCAGCCTTAGTCACACACGTACTGTGTACTTATTCTCCTTCAATTTAAGGGAATTGAGATAAAATTTACCATAAATTGACTTTAATGATATTTCTAATGGTATCAAGACTTGCGTCCATTCACGGCATCAGATAATTCTTCATACTAATTGAACACAGTTCCACCGTTCTGAACTGTTTTAATCTCTTTTGTTACAGCTCGAGTATGTGGTGCACATCTGAATGGTCCCACCGGTGTTATTTCGTCCCCCAATTTCCCGGTCCAGTATGATAGCGATGCACACTGTGTATGGGTGATTACTGCCTCTGATCCTGACAAGGTAAGCTGCTTTCATTTTATCTCCCTATCCCTCACCCTCCCCCCAGCCAAATGTAGGTTTTCTCACCCTGTCGCCCCATCCATGCACCATTCACTGGAGAAGTCATTTCCTGGTTGGGCTGCATTTGGAGTATCGCGTGCAGTTCTGGTCACCACACTACCAAAAGGACGTGGAAGCTTTGGAGAGAGTGCAAAGAAAGTTCACTGGGATGTTGCCTGGTCTCAGGGCTGTTGACTGTGAGGAGAGGTTGAATAAACTAGAATTGTTTTCACTGGAAAGATGGAGGCTGAGGGGGGACCCGATAGAGGTCTACAAAATTATGAGAGGCATAGACAGAGTGGATAGTCAGAGGTTCTTTCGCAGGGTGGAAGTGTGAATTACAAGGGGGCACAGGTTCAAAGTGAGAGGGGGAAGTTTAAGGGAGATGTGTGGGGAACATTTTTCACGAAGAGAGTGGTGGGTGCCTGGAACGCGCTGCCAGAGGAGGTGGTGGACGCAGGTACATCAGCAACATTTAAAAGGCATCTATATGGCTACATGAACAGGGAGGGAATAGAGAGATATGGACCGTGTAAGGACAGAAGGTTAGTTTTTAGTCTAGTTAGTGCATCATTTCCACTCTGTGAGTGGGAAATCATGTCTCATGAATTTGATTGAGTTTTTTGATGGGGTAGATGAGACGTTGTCTACATGGACTTTATCAAGGCCTTTGACAAGGTACCGCAAGATTGGTTGTTGCATTAAGTTAAATCTCTCAGGATCCAGAGTGAGGTAGCCAATTGGATACAAAATTGGCTTGATGATAGAAGACAGAGGGTGGTTGTAGAGGGTTGCTTTTCAAACTGGAGGCACATCAGCCTCAGGGATCAGTGCTGAGTCCACTGTTATTTGTCATTTATATTAATGATTTGGATGAGAATTTTGGAGGCATGGTTAGTAATTTTGCAGATGACACCAAGATTGGTGGCATGATGGACAGTGAAAACTGTCCATCATGGATTGCAAAGGGATTGCAAAGGGATCATGATCAATTGGGCCAGTGGGCTGACGAATGGCAGATGGAGTTTAATTTAGATAAATGCGAGGTGATACATTTTGGTTGATCGAACCAGGGCAGGACTTGCTCAGTTAACGGTAGGGCATTGGGGAGAGTTATCGAACAAAGAGATCAAGGGGTACAGGTTCATAGCTCCTTGAAAGTGGAGTCACAGATGGATAGAGTGGTGAAGAAGGCATTCGACATGCTTGGTTTCATTGGTCAGAACATTGAGTACAGGAGTTGGGACATCCTGTTGAAGTTGTAGAAGACATTGGTAAGGCCACACTTGGAATACTGTGTATAGGTCTGGTCATCCTATTATAGAAAAGATATTATTAAAGTAGAAAGAGTGCAGAAAAGATTTACTAGGATGCTACCGAGGCTTGAGTTATAAGGAGAGGCTGGATAAACTGGGACTTTTTTCCCCTGGAGAGTAGGAAACGTGGGGTCAACCTTATAGAGATCTATAAAGTAATGAGGGGCATAGATAAGGTAGATAGTTAACATCTTTTCCCAAAGGTAGGGGAGTCTGAAACTAGAGGTCATAGGTTTAAGGTGAGAGGGGAGAAATACAAAAGGGTCCAGAGGGGCAATTTTTTTCCCTCAGAAGGTGGCAAGTTTCTGGAACAAGCTGCCAGAGGTGGTAGTAGAGGCGGGTACAATTTTGTCTTTTAAAAAGCGTTTAGACAGTTACATGGGTATGATAGGTATAGACGGAAATGGGCCAAACGCGGGCAATTGAGACGAGATTAATGGTAAAAACTGGGTGGCATGGGCAAGTTGGACTGAAAGGCCTGTTTCCATGCTGCAAACATGATGAGCGCGGGCTTGGAGAACCAAAGGGCCTGTTCCTGTGCTGTACCTTTCTTTGTCATTGTTCTATGACTGGCTGAATCGCATGCCTTTTTCTGACAAAAGGAACTATGTGCTCCGAGCACCTCATGACCATTTCGAAAGTGAAATGAATCACTAACACCAGATAATGGGGAGCTAACAATTCCACTTTGTTTTTATTCTTGGATGGAATTTTCCCAGCGCTCCCCCCCTCCCCCCACAATGGGACCTTCGGGTCCTACTGAAGGTGACCCCTGCCTCAGGTTCATTGGTGGCAGGATGGGTGAACCATGCAAAAATGCCGTATACTTCAAAGAGACCGGAAGATCCCACCTGCGGCCAATGGCAATCTGCTTCCCCCTCCCCCACAGGAAAATCTGCAATGGAGAGGGCTGCAAATTTTGCCCGATGAAGAAATACAAAAATGATGTATTTCTCCACAGTGCCCCCCGCTTGCAAAATCCATTACTGTTAAGAAGGAAGACTTGCATTTTTACAGCACCTTTGATAACCTCAGGATTCTCGAAAGTGTTTTACAGCCAATTATGTACCTTGTGAAGTGTCGTCGCTGTTGGATGTAAGGAACACAGCATCCAATTATCATACAACACAGGTCCCCAAAACCAACGTGTTAATGCCCAGCTAATAATGTGATTTCAGAGATAAATATTGGCCAGGACACTGGAGAAAACTTCTCTGTTGTGGAGTATTTTACTTCCACCGAAAGGGCAGATGGGGCCTCGATTTAATGTTGCATTCAAAGAATGGCACATCAGACAGCGCAATATTCCATCAGTAATGCTGTGAAGTGTCGGCATGGGTCATGTACTTATGGAAAGTATGTGTTCACCTAAAAAAAATAGTCATTTAGTTGTACAGAACTTGCATATTGCAGAAAAAAGACATTTCGTCAACACTGAGGGATGGCAGGGTAGCACAATGGTTAGCGCTGCCTCACAGTGCCAGGAACCCGGGTTCAATGCTTTGGGTGACTGTCTGTGTGGAGTTTATACGTTCTCCCAGTGTCTGCGTCAGTTTCCTCTGGGAGCTTTGGTTTCCTCCCACACTCCAAAGATGTGCAGGTTAGCTGGATTGTCCATGTTAACCTGTCCCCCTAGTATCCTAAAATGTGTAGGTTAGGTGGATTAGTCATGATAAACGTACAGGGTAACAGGGATGGGAGGGAAGGCCTGGGCAAGATGTTCTTTCGGAGAATCGGTGCAGACTCGATAGGCCGAAAGGCTCTTTCTGCACTGTAGGGATTCTATGATCTTGTATTCATCAGGGCAATTACAAGGGTATCAAAGTTGGGAAAGCAACAACTTTATACTGTATGAGAAGAGCATGGTGATTAGTTGGCAAATGGACACTGATTGGCCAAGGCATTTTCATGGAAAATTCACCAGTTGTTAGTGACCGCTAATTAACTGCCAAGCATTGTTTGAGCATTTTTAATCAGGCAGCTTGACTGATTGGCCAAGGCATTGCCCTGAGGAATGAACCAGTGAATGGCTATTACTTATTTTGTTTAACTGAAACAGGCACAAGGTGGGTACAGGTTCTTCCTGTCTGCAAAGAACAATGTCCTGTATATTGATATTTGTAGTTTCCAGTGCATGCAAATGTGAGCCTGACTGACAATCTTAAATTGGTTGTCAAAGTAATTATTAGCACACTAAGGATTATTTCATGAATGTTGCCCACATACGAATCACATCCAACGTGGGACATTGTGTTGAGTTTTAAAAGCACAGCATGATCTGTACCTTGCCCATTGTAAACAGCACAAGGGAAATGCTGTTTGATACAATCCTCCAGTCATTTGGAATATATGGCTTACTGTGAGTCAGCATTAACTGGTGAAATCTCCATGGCAACAACTCTGCCAATCAGAGTCCACTTGCCAACCAATCAACACATGCTTCTCATTAGGTATAGAGTTGTTGTTTCCCCTGACAGTGGTATTCTTGTGATTGTCCTGCTGAGTGAAAGATGAAAAGCTTTGACAAAACGTGCCTTTTCAGCAACACTCCAGTATGATACATCAGATGTGTCTCAAACATCATGATTGTACATTGTTTCAACCAGCTTCTATGATATTTCTCTGCCACCCCCTCGATCATTTGTGTTCTGACACTCTTCATGCTCCCTCTTTCTTCCCATAAATGTATTAACTCAGAGGTGGAAGATGGTTCATAAGTGAATTCTAGATAATCAACAGTGATATGTACCTTTATCACTGTTGATAAACTAGAATTCACTTTCCTCCTAATTATTAAAATCAATTCAGCATTGTATGTAATGATAGATACAAACAGATTATATAAATAACTTCATTAATAGGGGGATGTAATTTTTGTTCTAAAAGTGACTAATTGGTTTGAGATTATAGCAAAATGTTTGTGTCATTGCGCATGTAAGTTTGCTTCTATATATGTATATATGTTAAGACGCAGTCTGCAAGGGGCACTTATAAGTAATTTTCTCTTGTTACACTAACATTAGAACAAACTGTCATCTTTGTACTTTAGTCACATTATAAAGTTGCTGTCACTTTTGTCCAATGATAGAAACTGTTCCTTTTCCACTAGACGCCAAAACATTTCTTCAAGAGCTACAAACCTTCAACTCTCATCTCCCTAAACTCATCTGGCCTTTTCTTGCAATGGTTATTAATATTCATTAATCAGGGGGTGGTACTTGCAAAAGTAATTAACTTGCATTCCCATGGTTACATTTGGGTTTCTAAGCTTTTACACTGAATCTCGATGATGTGATTGACCTACATATAATAATTAGTTGCACATTACTCAACACTGCAGGATTGTTTATGCATTTTTAAAATTTCTACACCCTACCTTTTGACAGAAACTCTTTGAAATCACCTTGTTGAGTTACTTACTCTGATGTCTCAACTTAGCCATTTTAATCATAATGGCAACACCATTATTTCCTGTTAAATGAATAGTTTTTGTTTTATAACATTTTATTCATTTACCAGGAAACTTGAGAGATCAATATTTGTTTTAGGTTTCCAGCATCCAAATTATTTTGCTTCCTTTCTGTTTTGTTCACAGTATTGCCAATACTATTTTGTAATGGAAAGCTTTCTAAGTGTCCGACTGGTATCGCACATCTTTTTTCTCATTTTCTGCAGCTTATTGTATTAAAATATAAGTGATAAAGGAGGAAGGAGCTGCAGATTTCTGAGGCATTGGAAGCAGTTTTGGGGCAGGGGCAGTTGCGTACAAACGAGACAGGTTGCATGAGACCAAGGCTTGGACCAATGTCTGTGCAGAGAGTTTAACTGTGTGGGAGAATTCAAACTAATTTTGGCAGAGGGAGGAGCACCAGCAGAAAGAAAATTGGGAGTGACAAACAGCAATAGAACAGAAAATAGGCTAAAGTGAGAAGAAAGTAAGCAGGCCAAAAGGCAAAGCAGATGAGCATGTGGTTGGAATGCAAAAAGGGCAAAGCATTCTGAAAATGTACACAGGAGAACTTCCATAATATGTTTCGTGTCCAACGATCTGGCTCTAGGGAAAGAAACATAACAGCTGGAGTGTGTTTCAGTGGAAGAACAACTGGGTAATAGTGATCATAATATAAATAATATAATAATTTAAAGTAGTTTTGGAAGGGACAAAGGCAAATCAAAAGTGAAAATATCCAACCTGAAGAAAGCCATTTTTTGTGATTTGAGAAGAATCTTGCACAGGTGGAGTGGAAAATAAAAGGATTGGCCAAGAAAACAATATGTGAGCAAATTCTTGTCAATCCTTGTTGCAAGCCAAGTAAATTGCCCATATGGAGGAAAGATGGAGGATCTGAAGCTAGATCTCGACAAATTACAAAAGAAATAGAAGTTAAAATTAAACAGAAAAACGGTTTAAGACAAATGCCAGATACGGAATACAGTGGAAAACCAGATGGAGTACAGAGTGAAGGGGGACATTTAAAAAGGCATATAAAAAGATCAAGCAGAGAGTACGATAGAATATTAGTTAATAACATAAAAGGGAATTCACGCATCTTCTATAAACACAGAAAAAGTGTAAAATAATAATTAAAACAATGGTATGATTGATTAGGGGCAAAAGAAAAATCCTCTTGTGGAGACAGAAGGCAAGACTAATGATTACTTTGATTACTTTGTCACAGTCTTCACCGTAGAAGAGAATTGAGTTTTTGTCAAAGTGGAGTGGTGGAAGCAATCGAAATGTTGAATAGGATAAAAGCATTTTGAAAAGAGATGTTCAGTCAGCTGGCGCCACTCAAAATCAGCAAATTACCCAGTCCAGGTAGAATCCATACTGTGTTGCTGAGGGATCTCCGAACACCATCTTTCCATCATCTTTGGATATTGAAGTGGTGCCAATGTACTGGAGGATTGCAAATCATTGAATCCTACAGTGCAGAAGGAGGCCATTTGGTCCATCAAGTCTGCTCCGATCACAATCCCACGCAGGCCTTATCCCCATAACCCCATGCATTTACCCTAGCTAGTACCCCTGACACAAAGGGGCAATTTAGCATGGTCAATCCACCTAACCTGCACATCTTTGGACTGTGGGAGGAAACTGGAGGACCCAGAGGAAACCCACGCAGATATGGAGAGAATGTGGAAACTCTACACAGGCAGTGACCCAAGCCAGGAATCGAACCTGCGTTCCTGGCACTGTGAGGCAGCAGTGCTAATCACTGTGCCACCGTGCCGCCCTTATGTTTGCGTCAATATTCAAAAAATGGAAGAGAGATAAACGTGGTAACTGCAGGACAATCAGTCTAATATCAGTGGCGGAGAATTTGCAGCAGACCATCGTTAGGGACAAAATTAATCCTCATTTGGAGAAGCAGGGCCTCATAAGGGACAGCTAGCACAGACTTGTTCATAGCAGATGATATCTGACTGACCTGACTTGAGTTCCTTGATGAAGTCACAAAGAGCAATAATGAAGGTAGTGCATTGCATGTTGTACACATGTATTTTCAAAAGCATTTTGGTAAAGTACCTCATAACTGAGTTTTCAGAAAATAAAAGCTCATGTTATTTAAGGGACAGTGGTAACTTGGTTAAGTGATAAGTAGCAGAGAGTAGTGGTGAAAAGAAGTCAATGTAAGGAATGAATGACAAAATTGTTTGGTAATTTCAATGCCTTTGCATTTGAAACCAAGCATTCATGAAAAGAGAAAGGGACCCACTACCTTTGATTCAATTGTAGCATCCTTGTTTCTGAGTTCGAAGGTTGTGGATTCAAGCCCAACTTGACTTGAGAACATAATCGATGGTTGATCCTTTGATGCAGTACTGAGGAATTTGTGCATTGCTGGATTTACAGTGTTTGGAGGCAAAATTGATCTGACCAAGCAGAACAAAAGGTCCCATGGCACTATCCTTCGCTGCCAGAACAGACTAATTGCTCATTTATTTAATTACCATTTCAGTACCCTTGTTGTGTACGAATTAATTGCTCTTTTGGCTTAAACGATAATCATGACTAGACTGGCTATGAAATGATTTGGGACGCCCTGAGAATGTGAAAGATGAAATATGGATGTAAGTTTTTTTTGAGTGTCATTAAGTCCAATCAAATCCTGTCAATGTGTTCCACAGTAAATCTTTTTGAAGTGTTTGCATTTTATATGTTTTGTTTCTGTTGCGCTCTACAATTAATGTGTGGTTGGTGGCACAGCAATCGTGCTTGCTCCTGATCTTGAAACAAACTGTTCTCAAAGATCCAGCAATCTCTGGGGTGCGGATTTCCTCTTTCCCGATGTCAGTTTGAACCTTGCGCCAAGTCAAGGGGATTTGACAGGTTTATTGAAGGAAATGTTCTCTTAGCAGAACAGAAAATGAAACTCAGACAAAAGCCTGTGAAACCCCAATGACCTCATGATCATGTGATCTGATCTTGTAGCAATTAGGCAACCACTGAAATATATAACAATGACGGAGTCAGGAACCGGTCTGACCTGGGAGGGTGGTGAACAGCGCATCAGCAGCAGCACAGCGTTCTGACAAAAAAGACTTTGTAGCACTCACCTCAAAGTCTCTGGTGAACTGAAGGCAGTTTTATGCAGGGTGATATTTAGCAACCAGTTTTGACATTCAAAACTGGCATGACGCAAGATTGGAAGGTTTGATGGGATCCGGTGGACAGCTGTTTTAATGAGCATTCATGAGATGCAAATGAATGCAAAAGGCATTCATGCCACCTGCCAGTGGGATGACTGACCTGCCATTTACCCTCCATTGGGAAAATTGCAATGTAACATTTCAGCTCCCGCCAGATTCTCCATGCCCGCCCTCCACCAACCCCCTGCGGACGGTATAGCAGGGCAGAATCCAGCGTGGGGCAAATCCAGTTTGTGCATGTAACAACAGGAGAAGGAATGTCGAAGAAAGGGTTAACATACAGGGCCCACCGTAGCTGTGGGCAGACATACCCAATTAATATCTCAGACTGCCAGCATAGTTACTTTACAGGTGAGATAATTTCAAGGCCTTGGCGAACAATGCAGGGTCGATGCTGATTAGCAAGGCTTCACTGAATCGAGAGAAGCCATTGTTCTGAGAAACTGGGGAGATTGGACAGTTATCACATCATCGAAACCTATTTATCACACACATCGCTTTTGTATCACAAAACAGATAGACAAGGATAGCCGGACACAACCGATTAATGCAAAGTACCCAAGACAATAGACCCGTCTAATGTGATCAACTATAATCACTTCAAGCTATTCGTATCAATGATATCTTGTATTACAATACTCTGGATCCCAAAGAACAGAAGTGATGTGTACAGCCTTTGTATCTTCAGAATCAGCCGAGCGACAGACTGGACTTCACTGGTTCCGGGCTGATTCTCCCTCGTGCATGTGGAAATAAAACCGTTTTACTGAAGCATGACACAGACTCAAAGACTCCTTGTTTATTCCCTCCTACAGATGGATTGGGAGAATTTTGTCCCACATTAGGTGCAGACTCTGGAAGTTGCTGTCCATTTCAGTGGAGTAATGATGGTGAACGCTAACAGTTTCACCATCATTCCCACTGCAAAAATTAGTGGCTGGAATTTTCCAGCCATTCATGTAGACAGTGCACCCCCTGCCGTGGGTTACCTGGCGGTGAGGGAGTGCTTTCAACAGGAAATCCTGTCGCCAAGAACAGGACCAGAACATCTGAACTCAGCCAATGGCGGGTTGGACATTAAATCCTGCCCTACGTTTTGAAAAGAATGAGGGATATTCATTATAATGAAGTTCACCCTGGTTCCAGAAACACTCAGTGCAGACGAGCACTATCAATTATGATTGATATGCGAGTGTCGTATTCTGCAGCTAAAATACAATTTTGCTTTTAATTGCTAATCATTTGGGAAGTTATCAGATTTCGAATACCAAATAAATCTATCAGATGCTCAATTATTGAGGGTCCTTTGGTGGATCTATTCAGGGCGGCACGGTAGCACAGTGGTTAGCACTGCTGCTTCACAGCTCCAGGGTCCCGGGTTCGATTCCCGGCTCGGGTCACTGTCTGTGTGGAGTTTGCACATTCTCCTCGTGTCTGCGTGGGTTTCCTCCAGGTGCTCCGGTTTCCTCCCACAGTCCAAAGATGTGCGGGTTAGGTTGATTGGCCAGGTTAAAAATTGCCCCTTAGAGTCCTGTGATGCGTAAGTTAGCGGGATTAGCGGGTAAATATGTCAGGGTAGGGCCTGTGTGGGGTTGTGGTCGGTGCAGACTCGATGGGCCGAATGGCCTCCTTCTGCACTGTAGGGTTTCTATGATTTCTATGAACCAGCAATCTCCACACAGCGAAAACATGAAGAGCGGATTTTCCAGCAGCACTCACCCCGAAACCAGAAAATCCCACCCGAAGTCAATGGACCTTTGCATGGTCCATTCCTGGCCAACCCTCCTTGTCCTTGGTGGAAAACATGATGGTTTGTTTTATTTTCCCACCATTCTGTCTGTCCTTGTCTCAGTTGAATTATTTATTCTATTTTTGGAGTTTTCGAATGCCGAACGTAGTTGTCTCTTCATCACTAATAATGCAGGAGAGATTTTAGTCGTTGAATGAACGGTTTTCCTATACATCAGGAGGAATTGGTTTAATCAGCAAAACTTGTTTGTCGGATGCTCTCAAATGTGCGTTTCATGGTTTGAACAAATGTTCTGCTGGTCCGTTCATGGCAGGATGGTACAGTGCAGCCTGAATATGTTGAATGCCATTCTCCTTCAATAAACTTTCAAATTCTTGAGAGGCGAATTCACATCTGTTGCTGCTTACCAATTGCTCAGGGGATCCAAATCTACTAAAACTTTTCCTAAGCTCACAGTCGTCTTTTCTGATGAACTTGAATTCATTATGTTGACTTCTGGCCACTTTGAATGAGCATTACCCATTACTGAGAACATATGTGCTTCAGAAGGTGCCACGAAGTTGATGTGCACCTATTGCTAAGCCACTTCTGGCCATTCCCAAGAATGTAGCTGTGATAATGGTGGCAGGTTTTGTGTATTCACACATGAAGAACATATTACAGCTCACTGTACAAATGTGTCCAATCCAGACCACCAAAAATAACTCCTCACTAGTTCTTTAATATGTGCAATTCCACAACGGCCCTTGCGCAGTTTGGCTAACACACCTCTTCTGAATGGTGGCACAGTGATCACTTTGAGCCCCCCAAGGAAGATACCCTGACTTTTCAGACGGCTCCATTATTCTCGTGGAACACAGCTTCAAGTCAGGTTTTAGTTCTGAGGTCTTGCCTCGTAGTACCATATCCATTACTTCAGAAAATATCAGATCATTTCGAGTGTATTCCTTCACTTGTCCTGAAGTGACAGGTGTACTATATACCTGTTCAAAGTAGAAGATACTTCTTCTGGAGTAGTTTGACAAACTACTTGCTCGTGGTAATCGTTAAAGTCCATCTACATTACAATGGAGACCTGATAGTCAATGCTTCGTCCTTCCTTCCACTAACTGAACTCTGGGCGTTCAAAAATAAAATGTCAGCGATGGAGCGTCATTAATAATGATTGAGGTTTCCCAGCCCCGTCACAGACTGATATTGCCGTGGGCGGTACGGGAAAAATGGGAGAGTGGTTGACTTCCAACTTTCCAAATTTTCCCGTCCCACCCGTGACGATGCCTGTTGGTGTCAAGGCCAGAAATCGAGCCCATTCGTGTTTTTAATCATAAACTGTCTCCCTGTGATGTAACTATGGTGTCAACAATGGTGCTGAATCTAGCTGTGTGCCCCCCTCCTCCCAATAAGCTCCATGGGCACATGATGCAAGCATAACAATACACAGCTCTGGAATTTTCGATACATTGCATTTTCTTTCCTGGCAATTCACCCAAAATTGGCCAATTCAGCCCAAAATTATGAGGAATTCCAATATGAGTTACATCCAGGGCAAACTGACGTTCTGCAATCTTCTGCCCTAGTTTAAAATACACCATCCTGGAAGCTACCCTGCCTCTAAAAGTGGGCATGTCCATGATCAGGTTAACCACTATTGCATGTTTCTGCTCATTGTGGCTATTTTCAGGATACTGTTAACTTTTTTAATTTCAAGGCCACCAATAGAAAGATTTTAAAGGCTTTTAAATTTCAAAATATATTTTCATTTATCTAAGAATCTGTTACCAGAAATGGCCTTAGAACAATGTTTTTAAAAGTAATTTTCAAATTTTAAAATGACTTTGCTCACAGGCTGTGGAACTAGACACCAACTGCAGTGTCTATTTTCAACTGGGTAAGTAACATTTCACCAGATTTAAATGTATTGAAGAATATTTTTTCAAATGAAAAATAATTGCATTCTAAAATACCACCCAATTTTCACTGGCAAGACGGAGGCTGAGGGGAGACCTGATAGGGGTCTACAAAATTATGAGAGGCAGAGACAAGGTGGATAGTCGGAGGCTTTTTTCCCAGGGTGGAAGTGTCAATTACAAAGGGGAACAGGTTCAAGGTGAGTGGCGGAAAGTTTAAGGGAGATGCGCAGGGGACCTTTTTCACACAGAGAGTGGTGGGTGCCTGGAACGCGCTGCAGAGGAGGAGGTGGAAGCAGGCGCATTAGCAACATTTAAGAGGCAGCTGGATGGGTAAATGAATAGGGAGGGAATAGAGGGATACAGTCCGAGTAAGGCCAGAAGGTTTTTTTTAGTTTAGCTAGTGCATCATGATCGGCACAGGCTTGGAGGGCCGAAGGGTCTGTTTCTGTGCAGTGCTTCACTTTGTTCTTTGTTAATTGCATGAGTTTATTGCAGCTTTTTTCTGGTGATAAAGCAAATGTGTTAGAGTGGAAACTGGAGCAAAAACAGGTCACTTTGGAAAGCTAGTGCAACTTTGGTCGCAATCCGAGCTGGGATTGGCACTTGTGCCGCAGGAGCAGAAATTCTTGGCCACAACACATTAAATCAAAAACCCTGGTCTCTGAGAACTGCTTTCAGACAGTAGTTTAGAATCATTTGTTCTGCATTTGATTGGCCTTTGCCTCTGGACCTCAACTGCTTAATGAAGGGTAATGTTGAACTGCAAAAAAGACAAATAATCTTTGTTCGAAGATAATTAAGCAGATTATAACGTAACGTCAGCACCTTCATTCTACTGATATCTCATTAGATTGTGATTCATTTTGACAAACTAAAGTCAAAATTTCAAAACAAGCCAGGAAAAAAAAAAATTGTCATCCGTGAAGATTGTTGAATCAGTCTCTCATTATGCTGCCTGTCAGTGAGGGCTGAAGGCTAAAATTCATTAGCAATTAGTACATGCTTCAGCAGTAGTACAAGCTTGCCTTGGCGTACATTACCTGGAGGGTTACTGGCGAAAGACAAGATCACACTTATTCCGTGTTTGCTACTTGGTTGCACTCAGACGAGTTTTTCGCTTCTAAAATTTCACAATTGAAGAGTTGTCTGATGCCCTTGGAGAAAAACATCTCTTAAATTACTTTTAAAGCACATGAACATTCTCCCTGGGAGTCTGATCCCTTAATTTTAGTAGCAGGTATTGAAAAGGCTCTTGTACTTTCTGCACAGTATGTCATGCAATGTAATGGATAGCTCACAGTGGGTTACTGGGCATCACATGAGGGGGAGCTTGAATCTCAGAATGAACCGTAAGTACAAAGCTTGAACGGTCAGTCAACATCATCAGAGGTTTGGAATGAACTCTCCAGAAGGCATTCTACTGGCATCAGAAGATAGACCGATGCAAACTTTGACCTTGCCACCCGATAAAAGACTATCCAGAATAGAAGATGCCCGAATTTCATTTCCAATGAAATAAAAATCGGCATGGCGGCACAGTAGTTAACACTGCTGCCTCACAGCGCCAGGGACCCAGGTTCAATTCACTGTCTGTGTGAAGTTTACACATTCTCCCCGTATCTGCATGGGTTTCCTCCGGGTGCTCCCCAGTTTCCTCCCACAGTCCAAAAGATATTCGGATTAGGTTGATTGGCTATGTTAAATTGCGCCTTAATGTCAGAAGTATTAGTGCGGTAAATACGTGGGGTCACGGGGATAGGGCCTGGGTGGGATTGTTGTCAGTGCAGGCTCCATGGGCCAAATGGCCTCCACTGCACTGTAGGGATTCTATGATTCCATTCTATGAAATGAATGGTGCCTGAGGGACAGGTTGAAAATCTACCTCAGAAGTTTGAAATGACAAAGTGCTTGAGAAGGTTTTCCTCAAAAGCACAATATTACGATTGGGTGGGGGCAGGGGTGGAAGAAATAATTTTCAACGTCTTTTTTTCCCCAATCTTGCCTCTGAGTCACAAGAATCCTGCATGGTTCAAGTCCCACTCAATGGCTTGAGCACAAGAAGCAAGGTTGACCCTGTGGCAGTACTGCGGGAGCATTCAGAGGCACCATGTTTCAGATAGGATGTTAAACCAAGTCTTCCAACTGCTTCCACAAGTGGACATAAGAGACCCCAAACTGTTATTTTTAAGAAGAGCAGGGGTGTTATCCCTTGCGTCCTCGTCAATATTTATCTCTCAATCAACATCACCAAACATTCTCACATTGCTACTTGTAGGAGTTTGCTGTGCGCAACTTGGCTGCCACATACCCTGCATTGCAACAGTGACTACACTTCAAAAGATAGAGTACTTAATTGGTGGTAAAATCCTTTGAGGCATCTGGTAGTTGTGAAAAATTCCATGCAAGTGCAAGTAATTAGTTCTTTTTCAAACATTTTAGTGAATTTTCTTGATTAAAAGGGTGCCTAATTACTGTAAGCACTTTGCACTTTGGGCTGACATTATCAGTTTTAATAGCAGGTTGGGTATAACATCTGACTGTTTTTAGTAAGGCATCCTTCACTGCGTTCCAACTATTCATACTACCCACAAGTAACATTGCAACAGTGTGCTGTTTGATTTCACCACACCGGCAATATTGATGAACAGGACAATGCGGATAAAGCGAATGTGCTCTGAATGACAGGATCTGGAAAGTCTCATTCCCTAGCGATCTGTCAGCTTTTCACTACACATATCAATTGTTGAAGGGGTGGAGCATAGTATCCCCATGTCAGGGGGAAGAGCACATTAAGTAGATGGAAGCTGAAATTCATAAAGAGACAGAGACAGACTAATAATTGAAGGGGCAATATAACATCGCAGGTGGAAGTCAATGTGGGGGAATGTGATGTGATCCATTTGGGAGCAAAAAATGTAAATGAGAGGAGTGAGGAAAGAGCAGGGGCTGTAGAGGAGAAGAGATTTAGGTATCACAAATTGCAAAAACTGATACACAGCTACAAAAGGTAAAGGAATAAAACCTCGAACTGAAATTATGAAGTTTATTTATTAGTGTCACAAGTAGGCTTACATTAACACTACAATGAAGTTACTGTGAAAATCCCCTAGTCGCCGCCCTATGGCGCCTATTCGGGTACACTGAGGAAGAATTTAGCATGGCCAATGCACTTAACCAGCACTTTAGGACTGTGGGAGGAAACCGGAGCACCCAGAGGAAACCCACACAGACACGGGGAGAATGTGCAGACTCCGCACAGACAATGACCCAAGCCGGGAATCAAACCCAGGTCCCTCGTGCTATGAGGCAGCAGTGCTGGCCACCATGCCGCCCCCATAGATGTGGAATACAAAGGGCAAATTTAAGCTTCAGTTATACAGAGATGAATAGGCCTTGATAAGGTTGACTTGGGACGCAAGTTGGAGGTGTGGGGTGTACGATGTCATTCACCAACGTGATATAAGGACATGGAGGGATAAATTGTAAGGGCAGTTTGGATAAACTTAATTTGTATTCCCCTGAGATAAGAAGTTTGTCAGTCACTTATTGTTGACACTAAAAATGAACAATATGGAACCTGGGCAATTTTTAACATAAATGGTAAGCAAAAAGATTGCTTCATCTCCGCTGCTGACAATTATCTCGAACATTTTATTATCCTTAAAATTGATTATTTTTGGTTGTTGAATGAGGCATTTTCTGTTGTAACCCACAGAGAAAACAAAATAGTACTTCAAAAAGCACATGCTCTCTGAATGGAAATGATAAACAAATAATTACAGTTGCTATTGTGTATTTCATCTTTTGTTTTAGTGCAGTAAGAATAATTTATTGATTCGATACTTCATTCATCAGTAAAGTGGTAAAGCGCATTGAAGCACATTGCTGCATGTTAGAATATCTTTATATCAAATGTTTTTAACCTGCCAACTCTTTTATGCTGTCAGATTTATTTTACAGCATTGGGGAAATGTACTCTCCAGAAATAAGTAGATTGACGAGGTTAACCAGTGATAGAGTAAATGCACCATGGATCGGAAATTCTTTCTGCTTTTAAAGGGAGATAAGTCGATACTTGGAAAATGGGATATTTATGGGGAAAAGGGTGGACAATTGAAAAGAATGCCAAGCTAATCAGCACAGCAGGCTTGATGGGCCAAATACCGACTCCTGTTGTCATGATTGAGTTTTACAGTCAGGTAATTGCTGTTTGATTTGCACTGGAAAGGTACTGCAATACTCCGCATAGAGTTTCAGACTGTTCTGGTGCCACTGGGACACTCGAGATTTTACGGCTTTGCTCGGGCGAGACTGGAAATTCCCACCTGAGGTCAATGGAGATTTCCGTTGTCGACCCCTCCCCCGCTCCGATTCCGTGGCGGGCGGGATGGTAGAGTTCCGGCCATTAAATGTGTCTAATTGCTAAACGGTGCTTCGCCGTCACGCTTTCCAAACATTTGTTTTTTTTTTAAGAAAAAAGCTAAAACATTAGGGGCAGCCTGATGGTCAGCACTGCTGCCTCACAGAGCCAGGGACCCGGGTTCAATTCCAGCGTCGGGTCACTGTCTGTGTGGAGTTTGCACGTTGCCCCCGTGTCTGCGTGGGTTTCCTCCGGGTGCTCCGGTTTCCTCCCACAGTCCAAAGATGTGCTGGTTAGGTTGATTGATCATCCTAAATTGACCCTAGTGTCAGGGGGTTAGCAGAGTAAATATGTGGGGTTACAGGAATGGGGCCTGGGTGGGATTTAGTCGGTGCAGACTCGATGGGCCAAATGGTCACCTTCTGCACTGTAGGGATTCTATGATTCTTCTATGATTTGTTATTTGTCAGCCTGCCTTCAGATGCCATCCATTTGTAATAACACAACCTGCTTTTATTTCTTTATATCAGAGGGAGCTCCCTGGTTGTTACTGCCCTGGCTGCCTGTTATTTTTGCTTTTGTTTTTCAGCTGAGGAATTTGTGAAAAAAAACACAAAGCTCCCAGCATTGAATTGTTTTCTGCAGACAGTTTGTGTAATACGCCGTCCCATTAAAACCGTCAGCCTTGCATTTGGGAACAGTAGAAAATAATGTTTCACTGCATATCAACGGTATTGCTTTTTAATCCTCCATTGAGTCAGTGACATGCCAAGGTAGTTTACAAAGAGCTTTAGTGCTATTCCCCTGAGTCCATCTGAAAGCAGGAGCAGATCTAGTTAGGGGAAAATAAATGCAGTGTTTCTACTGTAGGAGTTCTGGTAGTAACCATTTTGTAAATGAGCCACAATAGGATGCTTTACTTTACTAATTGTTGAAGGGGAAGGAAGGAAATAACGCCATTTGCAATTTAGCATAATACAAACAGAGAACATGATCCAAGCGGCATGGTGGCACAGTGTTTAGCACTGCTGCCTCACAGCGCCAGGGACCCGGGTTCAATTCCCAGCTTGGGTCACTGTGTGGAATTTGCACATTTTACTCATGTCTGCGTGGGTTTCCTCTGGGTACTCCAGTTTCCTCCCACAGTCTGAAAGATGTGCTGGTTAGGTGCATTGACCATGCTATATTCTCCCTCAGTGTACCCCAACAGGCATCGGAATGTAGCAACTAGGAGACTTTCACAGTAATTTTATTTCAGTGTAAGCCTACTTGTGGCAATAATAAATAAACTGAAAAAAACCCTTAATTTCTTAATCTGAGGCTGTAATGTATCGGAGTTAGATCGACATTTTTCTGGGCAGGGTGAATTATCGCTGCAGAAGTCACCTTTGATTCTGAAGTGTGTCTCCTGGGCTGATGGACTGAGGATCTCCGTTCCCTGCCAGCTGTGAGGGTCCACAACAAAATCAGCTCAGAGAGTGTCTTTCCACTGACTGGGTCCCTGTCCAGAGCAAAGCACTAATCGCAACTTGGAACTAATTGGCATTTAATTGTCAGTCTTGCTGAGAGAAACACAAGTATTCCTGCCGTGAGGGAACAGAAGAAGTTTCGTTCTGCTGGTGCGAGGATATGCTTCTGAGATTCTGTTCCTGTCTGGGCAGTGAAAGGGAGAATCTGTTCACGCTGTCCCTTGTTTTGGCAAAGTTTGATGTGAATAGCAGGAGCCAGAAATGGAAAACTGTTTCCTTTTCCAGGATGGATATGTCAATGCTTTAATGATACAATTTATTTGTACGTTGAAATTTTGTGTTGGCAAATACCTTAGAACACATCATATACAGACTCAGTCAAATGGTCCAGAAAATAAGCCCAAAACATTTAACAGTGGTGTTGCTCTGAGACAATTTGTAATTTTCCTCCAAGTGCTAACCTTGTTGGGTTCCTCTTTCAGGGATTTTTTTTAACGTTAGGCCAGTTAGTCTAGCATCAGTGGTAGGGACATCATTGGAACAAATTCTGAGGGACAGGCATAATCAACACTTGGAAAGCAGGGATCGTTCAGGGATAGTCAGCACGGATTTGATGGTGGGAGATCCTGTTTAACCAAATCAATTGAGTTTTTTGAAAAGGTCGCTAAATATATTGATGGGAACAGTGCAGTTGATGTGGTTTACATGGACTTCAGTAAGGCTTTTGACAAGGTCCCACATGGAAGGCTGGTCCAAAAGGTTGGAGCCCACAGGATCTAAGCAAGTTGGCAAATTGGATCAAAAATTGGCTTGTTAATAGGAGGCAAAGGGTGCTGCTGGAGGGTTTCTTTTGTGATTGGAAGCCTGTGACCAGTGGTGGACCACAGGGATCGGTGCTGGGACCCTTGCAGTTTGTTACATACATTAATGACTTGGATGTGAGTGTCGAAGGTACAATAAGTATCTTTGCAAATGACACAAAAATTGGTGGTGTTGTTGATAGTGAGAACGATAGTCTAAGGCTACACGTCAGCTGGTAAATTGGGCAGAACAATGGCAGATGGAATTTAATCCTGATAAGTGTGAGGTGATGCATTTTGGGAGGTCTAATAAGGATAGGATATACACAACAAATGGTCGGTCCTGAGGGAGTATTGAGGAACAAAATGACTTTGGTGTGCAAGTCCATAGATTCCTGAAGGTGGCAGCACAGGTAGATAGTGTGGTGCAGAAGGAATATGGAATGCTTGCCATCGTTAGTCGGGGCATAGAATACAGGAGCAGAGATGTCTTGGTACAACCTTAGCAAACATTGGTCGGGCTACAGATAGAGTATTGTGCGCAGTTCTAGTCACCACACGAATGGAAGAATGGATAATGAAACAAAAATCCATGATGGGCCAATAAGGAAAGAAATACTCAGGAAAGTTCCATTCTAACCCCATCAGGTGATCAAAACCAGTCAAGAAGCGTCGAAGGCTGGCCTACTTGTTTCATTAACTGCCATTGGAACCTCTCCTGTTTTATTCTTGTCAGGCAGTTTATGCTCAAAGCTGTAAATTTGCTTTCCCCGTCCCTCTGGAACACTTTGCATCTCTCTTTCTCCCGTCCCAAAAGGGGTCACCTTTCAAGGTTTTTCCGAGCTTCCTCTCTTACTGCTCTGCTTCCCCTACCGACCACCATAATGTTCTTCTTCAACCACCTCCTCTTTCCTGCACTGAACAAAGGTTTGGGAGGTCAGCCACAATCTCTTCATTCTGGACCTGTCTCCATTTTCACTCCCACTAAACTCTGCCTGTCTGTCTCATCTTCTCTCACTCTCTGTTCAACAGCAGTACGAAGGCACAGTGGTTAGCACTGCTGCCTCACGGCGCCAGAGACCCGGGTTCAATTCCTG
This sequence comes from Mustelus asterias, assembly GCF_964213995.1. Taxonomy (NCBI): domain Eukaryota; kingdom Metazoa; phylum Chordata; class Chondrichthyes; order Carcharhiniformes; family Triakidae; genus Mustelus; species Mustelus asterias. The sequence goes on from NC_135821.1 coordinate 46,204,508, forward strand.
GCTTGGGTCACTGTCTGTGTGGAGTCTCCATGTTCTCCCGGTGTCTGCAGGGTTTCCACCGGGTGCTCTGGTTTTCTCCCACAGTCCGAAAGATGTGCTGGTTAGGTGCTTTGACCATACCAAATTCTCCCTCAATGTACCCGAACAGGCGCCGGAGTGTGGCGAATAGGAGATTTTCAAAGTAACTTCATTGCAGTGTTAATGTAAGCTTACTTGTGACACTAATAAAATAAATGTAACCCTCAACCTTATCCAAATTGCCTTCATATTGCCATGATTTTAAATTCAGCCTGTCAGCTCCTGCCTTTTATGCTGGCAATTGTGGCTCCCTTGTTCTTGGAGCAGACTCATAGATGATTCAGATTTTGCTAGGATGTCACTACACAAGACAAAACAGAAGAAGGAGAGAGGAGGAACCAGAAGCTACATGAAGATAAATGTCATGACAATTTTCTGGATTAGTTTGTATTATTTAATTGGTCCCAGGCATCCATGTGAAGTTGTCACACAACAATTGCAAATTGTCAAATCCCAGAATTCTGAATTTGATAACTGATAAATGGACTCAGTGGCTAAGTTGATTTTCATTTCCGTTTTGGGTTCATGGATAGCATTTCACCTGTGTCAGACGGGTTGGAGGCTCAAGTGAATATATAATGTAATGAGATAGTACAGCCCTGCCAGGGGTGTCATTTTTCAGATGAAAAGTTAAGCAAGGCCCATCTAGTCTGTGAGATAAAATGCGATGATGCAAAATATCTCACGTGACACTCTCTTTAAAAAAAAAAATCACCGAACAGTTATCCCTCAATAAAAACCTCAAAAGCAGATTATGTCATAATTTATTTCAGAGGAGGCTGAGGAGGGGTGGGGGGGGGAGCGTGGGGGGACATGATTGAGATGTATAAAATTATGAGGGGCAGAGATAGAGTAGACAAGAAGAAACCTTTTCCCTTGGTGGAGGGATCAGGGGGCCATAGATTTAAGGTTAGGCGCGGAAGGTTTAGAGGAGATGTGAGGAAAACCATTTTCACTCAGAGGGTGGTGGGAGTCTGGAACTCGCTGTTTGAAAGGATGATGGAGGCAGAGACATTCATAACATTTAAGAAGCATGTAGAATGTGTGCACTTCAATGCCAAGGCATACAAGGCTGTGGAGAACCAGCGAATGCCCTGCGTCACTTCCTTGGGAGAGAGCCAGTTCTATTAAAGTGCCTTCAGGCAGTTGATTATCCATTGCTGGCAGGGCCTCTGGGAGCAATGGCTGCTGCTGAGAGTGCTCCAGAGCTCAGCTAGAGGATTGCTGGCTGGATCACTGCCCTGGATACAGGTAAAGTGCAGCAGAATGCAGGCTGCTGGGAGGGGGATGCAGGGTTTTTAGAGGCAAGGACAGGGGAGTGGCTTTTACCAGCTCTCTTCTTCCCAATGCCCAGTCCATCAATCGGGCACTGAGGGCCTGACAATGAGGGAACCCGCACTCTCCCCAAGGCAACAGTAAAACCCACTAAATTCCACTGAGCTCAGGGATAATTGCCCTGGAGTAGCTCATTTATGAGCCTATTTGACATTTGCTGTCAGTGGGTGGATTTCCCTGTCTGGCCCAGGTTCCGGTTTATCCAATGGCAAGATCTGATGTGGGTACCAATGCCTGATTCTCCAAAAACAACACCCTCCCCCAAACACATAAAGAGGCCATCCTTCTGCTCCAGCAAGCACCTTAAAACATCTCTTAACACAAACAGTTTTATCAATTGAATCTTGACCTAATGGAACAATCATGTTTTCTTTCAAATGAATTCATGGTGCCTTGGTGGCACAGTGGGTTAGCACTGCTGCCTCACAGCGCCGGGGATCCGGGTTCAATTACCAGCTTGGGTCATTGTCTGTCAGGAGTCTGCACATTCTCCCCGTGTCTGCGTGGGTTTCCTCTGGGTGCTCCAGTTTCCTCCAACAGTCTCAATGATGTGCTGATTAGGTGTATTGGCCGTGGTAATTTCTCCCGAACAGACACTGGAGTGTGGTGGCTAGGGGATTTTCACAGTAACTTTATTGCAATGCTAATATAATGAACATTGTGACACTAATAGATAAACGAAACGTTATTAAATCCGGCAGTGCCAAACAGTGGATCAACATCAGTTAGAATCCCACAGTGCAGAAGGAGGCCATTCGGCCCATCGAGTTTGCACGACCACAATCCCACCCAGGCCTCATCCCCACAAATCCATGCATTTACCCCAGCTAGTCCCCCCGCCACTCAGGGTAAATTTAACATGGACAATTCACCTAACCCGCACATCTTTGGACTTTGGGAGGAAACCCGAGACCAGGAGGAAACCCACGCAGACACGGGGAGAATGTGCAAACTCCACACAGACGATGACCCAAGCTGAGAATTGAACCCGGATCCTTGGCGCTGTGAGGCAGCAACGCTAATCACTGTGCCATTGTGCCGCCGTGAATTCATTTGAAAGAAAACATAATTTTTCCATTAGGGCATGATTCAATTGATAAAAGTGTTTGTGTTAAGGGATGTTTCCTTTTATTGTTGAATATTGTGGTGAAAGTAGGAGTTAATGAGAAAAGTTTGGCGAGCTTCCTCAAGAGTAGTAAAGATCTTCTTCCCCAAAACTAAAATGTCCTCTTGTACAAATAAAATAATAATAAATAGCTTCTTGGTCTTTGAAGCTTGTTCTACGGATCATATCGCGTCTGGAAACCACCATATCTTTTTAAGCTCCTTCAGTGACTCTTCACGGCTTTTTGAAGTGAGCCTCAAAATCAATCATCGTGCTGACCTAACAATCTTCCCCAAATCTCCTTCTCAATCTACAAGTTTGAATGATGGATTTGAACAAAATGTTCTCAATACAGACTGAGTAATGCATTACACTGTCACAGCGTTACCTCCCTGAGCAGAGACCCAATATTCCTTTGAATGGATCCTGTCAGAAATCCAAGTATGAATTTAGGTCAAGGAGGTATTAAATGCTACTGAGGTTTATGAGCAGTATAGATTTAGCAAGCAGCAGTGCAAACGCATTCGGAAAAAGAGATCTCAAAACCAATTACACCTGTATGTCTCGACGTCAATTGTATTGTGTATTTTCATAAAAATGTGGATTTACCTAATTTTGAAATATTCTGTATTTTCCTGTCATGCAACAATTTTTTTGGGGTGGAATACGCTATTGGAAATTTAAATAATAGTTTTTTAGACTTTGACATTGCACATTTCCAGAAAAATGTCAAGCCTAAGTAATGCAATATGCTTCCTAAGCTTGAGAACACACAGTTATGCAGTGAAATGCTAAATTAAAATTGGCATTCAATTCCAAATTTACATCTTTACATCTCACCAAAGAGACAATTGTAATCAATAAAAACAAGTCTGTCGCATGCTGGAACTTCAGTTTATTCATAGCATTATCATCCATAATACTTCTTATTTATAAAGGTTACATTTGAACATATTAACATACAACCACGCGAGTTGGGAATAGGAGTAGGTCCCTCAGCCCATGAACCTGCTCCACCATTCAATAAGATAATGGCTGATCTAATAGTGACCTACCGCCTACTCCCCATAACCTTTCAACCCTGTGTTTATTAAGAATTTATCTCTGCCTTAAAAGTAGTCAAAGACTCTGCTTCCACGGCCTTTTGAGGAAGAATGTTTCAAAGACTCACTAACTTCTGAGAGCAAAAAAATTCTCCTCATCTTTGGCTTAAATGGATGATCGCTTATTTTCAAACAGTGACCTCCAGTTTAGGATTCTCCCACAAGAGGTAACATCACCTCCACATCCACCCTCTCAAGACACCGAAGGATCTTAAAGATTTCAATCAAGTTGCCTGTTATCTTCTAAACTTTTTTTTATTCATTCGTGGGACATGGGCGTTGCTGGCTGGCAAGCATTTATTGCCCATCTCTAGTTACCCTTGAGAAGGTGGTGGTGAGCTGCCGCCTTGAATCGCTGCAGTCTACGTGCTGTGGGTTGATCCACAAGGCCGTTAGGGAAGGAATTCCAGGATTTTGACCCAGCGACTGCGAAAGAACGGCGACATATTTCCAAGTCAGGATGGTGAGTGGCTTGGAGGGGAACTTGCAGGTGGTGGTGTTCCCACGTATTTGCTGCCCTGTCCTTCTAGATGGAGGTGGTCATGGGTTTGGAAGGTGCTGTTGAAGGATCTTTGGTGAATTGCTGCAGTGCATCTTGTAGATAGTAAACACTGCTGCTACTGAGCATTGGTGGTGGAGGGATTTAATGTTTGTAGATGTATTGCCAATCAAGCGAGCTGCTCTGTCGTGGATGGTGTCAAGCTTCTTGAGTGTTGTTGGAGCTGCACCCGTCCAGGCAAGTGGGGAGTATTCCAACACACTCCTGACTTGTGCCTTTTAGATGGTGGACATACGCTGGGGAGTCAGGAGATGAGTTACTCGCCGCAGTATTCCTCTGACCTGCTCTTGCAGCCACTGTGTTTATGTGGGGAGTCTAGTTGAGTTTCTGGTCAATGGTAACCCCAAGGATGTGGGGGATTCAGTAATGGTTACACCACTGAATGTCAAAAAAGTTTATTTATTAGTCACAAGTAGGCTTACATTCACACTGCGATGGAGATACTGTGAAAATCCCCTAGTTGCCACACTCTGGCGCCTGTTCGGGTACACTGAGGGAGAATTTAGCATGGCCAATTCACCTAACCTGCCCATCTTTGGACTGTGGGAGGAAACCAGAGCACCCGGAGGAAACCCACGCAGACACAGGGGGAACGTGCAAAATTCACACAGACAGTGACCCAAGCCGGGAATCGAACCTGGGTCCCTGGTGCTGTGAGGCAGCAGTGCTAACCACTGTGCCACCATGCCGCCCACTAACCACTGTGTCACCATGCCGCCAAAGGGGCAGTGGTTAGAGTGTTTCTTGTTGGTGATGGTCATTGCCTGGCATTTGTGCAATGCAAATGTTACTTGCCACTTGTCAGCCCAAGCCTGGATATCCAATCCAGTGGATACAAGCCTCAGAAGACAACCCACCCATTCCTCGTGATAGCCTGAGGAACATTCTCTGAACTGCTTTGAATACATTTATATCCTTCCTTAAACAAAGAGATCAATATTGTACTTCCCATACGTTGGGTTGAATTGCATTAGGATTGTTCAGAATGATGCAGATAAAATAAATATCTGTATAGTTATTTACTTCAGTATATTGAATTTTAAATACCCGATATATTTATACATATATACCCTATATATACCCTATATATTTATATATTGGGCGGCACAGTAGCACAGTGGTTAGCACTGCTGCTTCACAGCTCCAGGGACCTGGGTTCGATTCCTAGCTTGGGTCACTGTCTGTGTGGAGTTTGCACTTTCTCCCTGTATCTGCGTGGGTTTCCTCCGGGTGCTCCGGTTTCCTCCCACAGTCCAAAGATGTGCGGGTTAGGTTGATTGGCCATGCTAAAAATTGCCCTTAGTGTCCTGAGATGCGTAGGTTGGAGGGATTAGTGGGTGGATATGGGGGTAGGGCCTGGGTGGGATTGTGGTCGGTGTAGACTCGATGGGCCGAATGGCCTCTTTCTGTACTGTAGGGTTTCTACGATGGTTTCTATGATTACGTAGCATTGCAAACCCAGGAAAAAAAGGATCAGAACTAAACTAAAAGACCCAAGCTTGGAGTTTCTTCTCAATTGTGTTTTTCTCTCCAACACCATTTGCCCGATATCGATAATGCCAGTGTAGAAAATGCTGAAATTTAAATGCATATTGCACTCGGTATAAATTGAGTTCTTATCACCTGTTCTGCTTGTTTTTTAAGCATCTTGCTCTAGAAGCAAAGTCCCAGCCAAAAAACTGGCCACTGGCTCCCGCATGAATTTCTTCGATGTTTTTGCTAATGGTGCTTATTTTGAAAAGACCCTAATAATTTACTTGGATTTTTTAGGTTCAAGGACACCGTGTCCATTTTGAAAGTTTTGAATGAATTTAAAAAACTGACTCCTCTGCATGAGCATAACTAGAAATTAATTCCTTGTATTTTGAAGAAATAATCATTTTCAGAGGTGGTGGAATTATACTGTGATTTAAAATGTTTTTTTTAGGTAATCAAATTATTTTCTGCTGTATTCAGAGTTATGATTCTCCTTAAGTATATCAAGGAGTATTTTTGAAAATATTTCACTTAAATTATATTTTTAAAACTCTATCTATTTATGCTGGTCCATGACAGTTTTTTTTATCATTGATATGCAAATAGCATTGAGCAGAAATTAAGATCTGGGGGTGGGGTGCTGGAGACTTTTCAAAATGAGCACAACTTGTACTGGAGTTGCTGATTTTGCACCCGAGGGAACAATCTGCATTTGTTTTTGTTTTAGAAGGTACAGTCTTGGATATTTCCTTTTCTGTTTGAAACGACTCCCCAAGTTATCTGAAGATTAATTTGAAGTGCGTCTGGCCAATGACATTGCATAGTTGTAGATGACAAAAAATCCTTTTGGTTGTCCCTTGAGCGTGTCAGGTCCTGGCCTCTTGGTCTTTCACGTGGGAATTTACCTCATTTCGAAACTGAATCCAGGTTACATACTGTTCTCTCTCACAGGTGAATAAATCTTAATTACCATCAAAATTGCTTTTTATAGAACCACGAACAGGATCATAGAATCCTTACAGTGCAGAAATCTGACTCTCTGAAAGAGCATCTAACCCAGGACAAGCCCCCTCCCCCCCCCTCCACCCTGCCTGCACTACTCCTGTAATGCTGTGCATTTACCATGGCTAATCCCCCTAACCTACACATATTTGGACACTAAGGGGCAACTTAGCATGGACAGTCCACCGAACCTACATATCTTTGGACTGTGGGAGGAACGATCATTTTGGTTTCGTTCAACAGTACTCAATCTGCATTCAACAGTTCTATACTTGAATTAACCACACCAGGTTAAGGTGATAGGGTTCAACACAATCAAACTCTAAAAAGCTATGAATTTGGGAAGGGGCAGAGAACGAGCTCACATTTGGAATACTTCAGTGTAAAGGAGGGCGTTGTAGAATATTACATAGAAATATGGAAGATAGGAGCAGGAGGAGACCATTTAGCCCTTCAAGCCTCTCTGCCATTCTTTACGATCATGGCTGATTGTCCAACTTAATTACCTAATCCTGCTTTCTCCCCATAACCTTTGATCCCATTCGCCCCAAGTGTTATAACTCGCTGCCTCTCGAATACATTCAATGTTTTGGCATCAACTACTTCCTGTAGTAATGAATTCCACAGGCTTACTACTCTTTGGGTGAAGAAATGTCTCCTCATCTCCATCCTAAATGGTCTACCCTGAATCCTCAGACTGTGACCCCTGGTTCTGGACCAGACAACCCCACCTTGGGAATATCCTCCCTGCATCTACCCTGTCTAGTCCTGTTAGAATTTTATAAATCTCTGAGATCCCCTTTCATTCGTCTGAACTCCAGCGAAAACAATCTAAACGAGCCAATCTCTCCTCATACATCAGTCCTGCCATCCCCAGAATCAGCCTGGTAAACCTTCGCTGCACTCCCTCGAGAGCAAGACATCCTTCCTCAGAAATGGAGACCAAAACTGCGCACAATATTCCAGGTGTGGCCTCACCAAGGCCCTGTACAACTGCAACAACACATCCCTGCTCCTGTACTCGAAACTTCTTGCGTTGAAGGCCAACACCATTTGCTGCTGCACTTGCATGCTTACCTTCAGCGACTGGTGCACAAGGGCACCCAGGTCCCGCTGCACACTCCCATCTCCAAATTTGCAGCCATTCAGGTAGTAATCTACCTTCTTGTTTTTGCTTCCATTGTGAATAACCTCACTCTTACCGCACAGAAGGAGGGCATTCAGCCTAGAATCTCTGCTAGCTCTCTGAACGGGCTCTGTGTCATTCCCCAGATCTTTTATAACAGATATTTTTCATACATTTATCCATTTCCCTTTTAAAAGCTACGATAGATTCTGCTTGCAGAATTCTTTCTGGCAGTGCATTCCATATCCAAACAAACATTTGTATAAATAAAAATTTCCTAACTTCAAGCTTCATTTTTTGTGACAATCTGAAATGTGTGATCTCTACTAACCAACCTATGGACCAGTGGAAACGTTATTTTTTACCTTATCAAAATCTCTTAAAGTTTTGAAAATCCCTATTAAACCTCTTAACCTTCTTTATTCTAATGAAAAGAGTCTATATTTATTCAATCTCTCCTCATAGAATCCCTACAATACAGAAGGAGGTCATTCGGCCCATCGAGTCTGCACCAATTCTCCAACAGAACATCTTACCCAGGCCCACCCCCTGCCCTATCCCCGTAACCCCACGCATTTACCCCACTAATCCCCCTAACCTTTACATCCTGGGACACTGAGCGGGAAATTTAGCATGGCCAATCCACTGAACTTGCACATCTTTGGACTGTGGAAGGAAACCCATGCAGACATAAGGAGTACATGCAAACTCTACACAGTCATCCAAGGCTGGAATTGAACCCGGGTCCCTGGCACTGTGAGGCAGCAGTGCTAACCATTGTGCCACCGTGCTAAAGTCTGGCACCTTCCAGGGCCATTCAGCCCTGATCTCATATATAACCCTGGTCCAAGCATGGAGCTGTTGACATCAAGGAAGCATTTGTCTGAGGGGGGTGTCAAGGATCCCCAGGAAACTTGAAGTCAGTGGGAATCTGGGAAAGTTCTCCACTGGTTTGGAGCCATACCTAACATAAAGGAAGATTCATGTAGTTGTTGGAGACCAACAATTTAATCCCAAGACATTGCTGCAGGAGTTTCTCAGGGTGGCCACCATCTTGAGGCCCAACCATCTTGAGCTACTTCATTAATGACTTTAACTACAAAAAAAGTTAGAAGTCAGGATGTCTGCTGATGATTGTGATGCTCAGTAATATTTGCCGTTGCTCAGATACTGAAACAGGCAATGCCACAGTAACACCATGCAAGTGCCAGGCAATGACCAACTCCAAATCTCCAATGAGAGATTATCTAACCAACTCAAAAGAACAAAGAACAAAAAAATTACAGCACAGGAACAGGCCCTTTGACCCTCCAAGCCTATACAGACCGTGCTGCCTGAGTTAACTAAAGCCCCCTACCCTTCCGAGGACCATATCCCTCTATTCCCATCCTATTCATGTACTTGTCAAGGCGCCCCTTAAAAGTCACTACCGTATCCGCTTCCACTACCTCCCCCGGCAACGAGTTCCAGGCACCCACTACTCTCTGTGTAAAAAATCTGCCTCGTACATCTCCTTTAAACCTTGTCCCTTGCACCTTAAACCTATTCCCCCTAATAATTGACTCTTCCACCTTGGGAAAAAGCTTCTGACTATCCACTCTGTCCATGCCTCTCATAATCTTGTAGATTTCTTTCAGGTCTCCCCTCAACCTCCGTCGCTCCAGTGAGAACAAACCAAGTTTCCCCAACCTCTCCTCATAGCTAATTCCCTCCATACCAGGCAACATCCTGATAAATCTTTTCTGTACCCTCTCTAAAGCCTCCACATCCTTCTGGTAGTGTGGTGACCAAAATTGAACACTATATTCCAAGTGCGACCTAACTAAGATTCTATAAAGCTGCAACATGACTTGCCAATTTTTAAACTCAATGCCCCGGCCGATGAAGGCAAACAAGCCGTATGCCTTCTTGACTCCCTTCTCCACCTGCATTGCCACTTTCAGTGACCTGTGTACCTGTACACCCAGATCCCTTTGCCTATCAATGCTCTTAAGGGTTCTGCCATTTACTGGATATTTCCTATCTGTTTTAGACCTTCCAAAATGCATTACCTCACATTTGTCCGGATTAAACTCCATCTGCCATCTCTCCGCCCAAGTCTCCAATCGACCTATATCCTGCTGTATCCCCTGATGGTCCTCATCGCTATCCGCAAATCCACCAACCTTTGTGTCATCTGCAAACTTACTAATCAAACCAGTTACATTTTCCTCCAAATCATTTATATATATTACAAACAGCAAAAGTCCCAGCACTGATCCCTGAGGAACGCCACTTGTCACGGCCCTCCATTCAGAAATGCACCCTTCCACTGCTACCCTCTGTCTTCTTTGACTGAGCCAGTTTTGTATCCACCTTGCCAGCTCACCTCTGATCCCATGCGACTTCACCTTCTGCACCAAACTGCCATGAAGGACCTTATCAAAGGCCTTACTGAAATCCATGTGGACAAAGTCCGCTGCCCTACCCTCATCAATAAAAAGTTATCTCCTCAGTGTGTCTCTTCTGCACCTATTCATGGTCTTGACACCTTTCTAAAGTAAAACAGCCAAAATGTAACATACCAGACTTACTGCAACCTATCTGATGAATTGTATAGGGTTAGTTTACCCTTTCACTTTTCTACCCATTTTTATAAAATCTAACATTACTGCACTCTGCAAAAATTCATTAGTCACAATTCCCTGTTTTCTGTCCTCTGATCAGTTTGCAATCTGTGTTGGCACTTTCCATTTAATACCTTATTTTGAAGAATAATATTGAGCCTTATTTTATCAGCATGTGTCTCTGTGACACCATTTGAAAGAAAGGGCACACAAACATGTCAATAACGAAATGTATTGTGAATAATGTGGGAAACATACCTGGGTTCATCAAGGTATGAATTAATTGGATACACGTTACTGGGCAGCACGGTGACACAGTGGTTAGCACTGCTGCCTCACAGCGCCAGGGACCCGGGTTCAATTCACAGCGTCAGGGACCCGGGTTCAATTTCCAGCTTGGGTGACTGCCTGTGTGGGGTCTGCATGTTTTCCCCGTGTCTGCGCGAGTTTGCTCTGGGTGCTCTGGTTTCCTTCCACAGTCTGAAAGACGTGCTGGTTAGGTGCATTGGCCGTGCTAATTTCTCCCGAACAGGTGTCGGAGTGTGGCAACTCGGTGATTTTCACAGTAACTTCATTGCAGTGTTAATGTAAGCCGACTTTTGACACTGAAAAATAAACTTATAGCTAAAGGCAAGGCTGGTCTGGCAGCACTTGCTAAAGCAAAACTTTAAGAATACAAAACGTTTGCTCAGGTTGTTCTGACAAGATCACAACAGTACTTTGATCAAAAATAGCAGAGTGCGAGCTCATACACAATGCTGTGAAGGTTAAAGAACCCATGTACTGAGTCCTCTCGGTACAAAACGACAGGAGATTGACAAATGGATGCTTGATATCAATCTACTGACTCAGAGATATCCCAAGGCCCCCCCCCCGGGATCAAGATGTGGGAGTTCTCAGGCTTGAACTACTGTCAGAGCAAATAGCTTCACCTTGATTGTTACTTGCTGATTTGCTGCAAATCTGTGGCAGGACTTTAGTGTGAATCTGTTGGACTCTGTTCAGCTCTTCCCTGCTCATGCCGGTCGCCTTGTTTTTGCCCATAAAAGTCCTTTGTGACTAATTGATATTGATTGATTGATCGAGGGCTGTGCTGTAGCTGAAAATAAATATGCAGATACATTTAGTTGCTTAAAAACAAGCCTGTTCAGGTGTTGCATTCTTGGCAGAATAATAATTCTTGAATTCTAAATTTGCATTATTTTTCTCAATTTGTAATACCGTTGCCAATACTTTGTCATTTTCTCTCAACCTCATGTGTCTTGTTTCCTGCTCGAAACTGTGCTCCTTGCATTTTCCAAATCAGGTTTTAACAATTCCATTCTGTTGTCCTTGTAAGAGGAATCTCATCAACATGCATAATCTTTCTCGATTTCAAGTTAAAGGACATATGTCAGTCCTGTCTGGGACATTGGATCAGCTCATGCTTATAGTGACCATTCATTTTCATTTTAGAAGAATGTTCAGGAAAATCAGTACAATTTTCTTTCTTTGCTCCTTGGCCCCTCTTTTTTTCCACTCCATGGAAGGACTACAAGTCCTGATCACTCCCTCCATTCTTGTTCCCAGATAATTACTCCTCACCAATGAATATAAATAGCTTGCACAGTAGATCTGAACCCATAGTGAGTATGCCAGCTGGGATCTGGAGTTGGCACACCATATTGTTTGCTGCCAATTCATTTGGGGAGAGATGAGACCAGACATCTATTCATTCAGGGTGGCGCACGGGTTAGCACTGCTGCCTCACAGTGCCAGGGACCTGGGTTCGATTCCTGGCATGGGTCACTATCTGTGTGGGGTTTGCACAATCTCCCCGTGTCTGCATGAGTTTCTTTCGATTTCCTCCCACAGTCCAAAGTTGTGCGGGTTAGGTGGATTGGCATGCTAAATTACCCCTTGGTGTCAGGGGGACTCACGAGGGTAAATGCATGGGTTTATGAGGATAGGGCCTGGATGGGTTGTGGTCGATGCAGACTCGATGGGCTGAATGGCCTCCTTCTGCACTGTAAGATTCTATGATTCTGTAATACCACGCCCAAAGCCTGGCTGATAACCTTTCATATATTCAAGAGTCTCCAGAGTGATTATAGTAACTACTGCCATTTGAGTTCAGTTTAAAGCATTACCAAAAGGTAAGGCAAAGTTTTAATGATTGGCAAAAATAAATACTGACTTTGACTAATCTGAACAAACAAGTTTCAATGACAAATAAGGTAAAATGAGCAAATTCCTTGATTTTTTTCAGAGCTACTTAGCAAGTATTACAAATTGACCAATTAACTTATTTGCCAAAAACCTCCAACCTCGTCCGTGACTGGGATTCTCCGGTGCCGCTGCAGTGAATGGAGTTTTGGCTGGCAGTGGGGCGGGTGTGGATAGATTGGAGAATTGCACCCGTTCAATTTTTGCACTCAGTACAAAGTTAGAAATGCATATTAAAACAAATGATATTATAAAATGCACAATTATATAAAAAGAATTGAACAAATAACAAAAAAATTAAAATTGTTATTGACAGTTGGAAATATTCCCCAAGAGGTTTTATCCACATAAGCCTACTCCTCCATCTAAAACATGGAACATGAGTTGCAAATTTCAACAAAGGCAAATCACTGGGGATTTTTAGCCAATATTGACAGATTCTATAGGCCCAAGTGTCCTGAAATTGAAATTGAAGAGCAGAATAATGCATAGTGCATCATTACCACCTCACATACAATTGGAGATAAGTTTATTGTGGGGTGGCACAGTGGTTAGCACTGCTGCCTCTCAGTGCCAGGGACCTGAGTTCGATTTCTGGCTTGGGTCACTGTCTGTGCGGAGTTTGCACATTCTCCCTGTGTCTGCGTGGGTTTCCTCTGGGTGCTCTGGTTTCCTCCCACAGTTCGAAAGACATGCTGGTTAGATGCATTGGCCATGCTAAATTCTCCCTCAGCGTACCTGAACAGGCACCAGAGTGTGGCGTCTAGTGGATTTTCACAGTAACTTCATTGCAGTGTTAATGTAAGCCTACTTGTGACTAATCAATAAACTTCAACTTTATGAGTATCACAAGTAGGCTTACATTAACACTGCAATGAAGTTTCTGTGAAAATCCCCTAGTTGCCACACTCCGGTGCCTGTTCGAGTACACTGAAGGAGAATTTAGCATGGCCAATGCACCTAACCAGCACATCCAGGATGGTTCCAGGGATGAGAAACTCCAGTTATGAAGCTGGATTGGAGAGGTTCAGACTGTTCTACTTGGGGAGAAGGCTGAGAGGAGATTTGATCGAGGTGCCCAAAATCATGAGGAGACTGGACAGAATAGACAGGGAGAAACTATTCCCACTCAAAAATGGATCAAGCATGAGAGGACACAGATTTAAATTGATTTGCAAAGAAGCAAATGAGATGTGAGAAAAAACCTTTTGACATAATGAGTGGTACGGGTCTGAAATGCATTATCTGGAAGTGTGGTGGAGGCAGACAGAGATAGATAGGTTCTTTATTCAATAAGGGAATCAAGGGAGAAGGCAGGAGAATGGGATGAGGAGCATATCAGCCATGATTGAAGGGTGGAGCAGGCTCAATGGGCCAAATGGCCTAATTCTACTCCTATATCTTGTGGTCTTATGGTCTTTTGCTCTTTGCTTCAACCACTTCTTATGTTTCCAAACAAGTTATCATCTGATCCATCTTTAGTGATGCAGTGAGAGGCCCACGATTATAGCAGAACAGTTCTGAGACATGTGACAAATTCCAGATGTCACATTTGCAAATTCCTGTTGTATTTTTAAATATACAAAGGTCTGAGCTTTAGCTATCGTGACTTTTATTGAAGAACAGTCGGCATATAATTCACCTGAAAGGGCAAAGAATTTCCCGTGTGGCTTTATGCCCATGAAACTGAAGGGCAGAATAATGCATTGTGCATCAATGCCACCTCACATCGAATTGTAGATCAAGTGGAACTCAGAAACTAGATATTCATCTCAACTGGCCCATATGATTCAGATGAGGCATTGCCTCCCACCCACCCACCCCCCACCACCCCCGTCCTCAACTTCATATAAGGGACAATGGTAGTATAAAGGGTGGAGAGGGGCACCATGTTAACGAAGGATATGAAGACATTAGAGAGAGTGAAGAGAAGTTTTCCAAGAATGGTTCCAAGGATGAGAAACTTCAGTTATGAGGATAGATTGGAGAGGTTCAGACTGTTCACCTTGGGGAGAAGGCGAAGAGGAGATTTGATCGAGGTGGCCAAAATCATGAGGACACTGGACAGAATAGATAGGGAGAGACTTATTCCCACTCGAAAATGGATCAAGAATGATCCATTTAAATCGATTTGCAAAGAAGCAAATGAGATGTGAGAAAAAAATCTTTTGACACAATGAGTGGTTCGGGTCTGAAATGCATTATCTGGGAGTGTGGTGGAGGCAGGTTCAACTGAGGCATTCAGGAGAACATTGTTTCTATTCAAATAATCAACTAATGTGCAGGGGTCCGGGAAAAAGACCGGGAACTGGCACTAAGTCATGATGCTCATTTGGCGAGTTGGTGCAAGCACGATGGGCCAAATGACCTCCTGCTGCATCATAACAATTCTGTGATAAAGCGATATAATTCTTTATACACCTATGTTCTTCAGAAGGACAGTATTCTGTAAATTGCAGGGTGTAATGCACTTGTCCTTCTAAGACCTTGGGGTCCGGGTCCATAGACCTCTAAAATCGGCCCCGCAGGTGGAGGAGGTGGTTAAGAAGGCGTATGGTGTGCTGGCCTTTATCAATCGAGGGATTGAGTTTAGGAGTCTGGGGATAATGATGCAGCTATATAAGACCCTCGTCAGACCCCACTTGGAGTACTGTGCTCAATTCTGGTCGCCTCACAAAGGAAGGATGTGGAAAAGATTGAAAGGGTGCAGAGGAGATTTACAAGGATGTTGCCTGGATTGAGTGGCATGCCTTATAAGGATAGGCTGAGGGAGCTCGGTCTTTTCTCCTTGGAGAGACGAAGGATGAGAGGAGACCTAATAGAGGTGTATAAGATGTTGAGAGGAATAGATCGGGTGGACTCTCAGAGGCTTTTTCCCAGGGTGGAAATGTCTGCTACGAGAGGACACAGGTTTAGGGTGCTGGGGGGTAGGTACAGGGGAAATGTTAGGGGTAAGTTTTTCACACAGAGGGTGGTGGGCGAGTGGAATCGGCTGCCGTCAGTGGTGGTGGAGGCGAACTCAATAGGGTCTTTTAAGAGACTCCTGGATGAGTACATGGAGCTTAATAGGATGGAGGGTTATAGGTAGGTCTAGAAGGTAGGGATGTGTTCGGCACAACTTGTGGGCCGAAGGGCCTGTTTGTGCTGTAGTTTTTCTATGTTTCTATGTTTCTAAGACAGCATATTATCCCATTTATCATGAACAGCACCTCACATTTTCTGGATAATTAAAAAAAAGTCAGGTAAATAGCCACAATATAAAATGCATAGAGCAGTGCTAACACAAAATAATGTGAACTGGGAAGTAAAATTATACTTTCATACGAAGTAAAGACATCTTTAAATGTAAACCAAAGTAGCAACGGCTGAAAGATTACTGAACCATCAAGGGTTTCCTAACCAACTCTTGACTCATGATAAGTGCACTTGAATACACACGGCTCCAATATGTTCAGGCAACACTCACACACGTGAACACCCATGCACACAAAGGACGGCTGAGTGGGGATCAATGGATATTCGTAAAAACCCTAGCTGATCTTTCCCTCTCTCTCGCTGCAGCTGTGCCAAGGCTAGTTCTATTGCAGATGAGTTCAGCTTACTGGGCCAAATATGAAGACAATTCTGGGAACCTCGGTATTTAAACCAGAGGGTGGTTGTAGAGGGTTGTTTTTCAAACTGGAGGCCTGTGACCAGCGGTGTGCCTCAGGGATCAGTGCTGTGTCCATTGTTATTTGTCATTTATATTAATGATTTGGATGAGGATATAGGAGGCATGGTTAGTAAGTTTGCAGATGACACTAAGATTGGTGGCATAGTGGACAGTGAAGAAAGTTATCTCCAATTGCAACGAGATCTTGATCAATTGGGCCAGTGGGTGACGAATGGCAGATGGAGTTTAATTCAGACAAATGCGAGGTGATGCATTTTGGTAGATTGAACCAGGGCAGGACATACTCAGTTAATGGTAGGGCATTGGCGAGAGCTACAGAACAATGAGATCTCGGGGTACATGTTCATAGCTCCTTGAAAGTGGAGTCACAGGTGGACAGAGTGGTGAAGAAAGCATTCGGCATTCTTGGTTTCATCGGTCAGAACATTGAATACAGAAGTTGGAATGTTTTGTTGAAGTTGTACAAGACATTGGTAAGGCCACACTTAGAATACTGTGTGCAATTCTGGTCACCCTATTATAGAAAGGATATTATTATACTAGAAAGAGTGGAGAAAATATTTACTAGGATCCAACGGGACTTGATGGATTGCGTTATAAGGAGAGGCTGGATAGACTGGGACTTTTTTCTCTGGAGCGTAGGAGGCTGAGGGGTGATCTTATGGAGGTCTATAAAATAATGAGGGGCACAGATCAGCTTGATAGTCAATATCTTTTCCCAAAGGTAGTGGAGTCTAAAACTAGAGGACATAGGTTTAAGGTGAGAGGCGAGAGATACAAAAGTGTCCAGAGGGGCAATTTTTTCACACAGAGGGTGGTGAGTGTCTGGAACAAGCTGCCAGAGGTGGTAGTAGAGGCGGGTACAATTTTGTCTTTTAAAAAGCATTTAGGTAGTTACATGGGTAGGATGGGTATAGAGGGATATGGGCCAAATGCGGGCAATTGGGATTAGCTTAGGGGTTTTAAGAAAGAAAGGGTGGCATGGACAAGTTGGGTCGAAGGGCCTGTTTCCATGCTGTAAACCTCTATGACTCTATGTTGTCATTTAAAAAAAGGGTCCTTCCCCCCAGCCCACTATTGAAACAACAGATAGATTTTAGTGCACCCTTTAAACCCTTTCATCAACAATTCACTCTGGTGGCAAACGAGTTGTTTTATTATTCGTTATGGCCAGCATTTATTGCCCATTCCTCATTGCCCTGGAACTGAGTGGCATTTAAGAGTCTGCCACATTGCTGTGGATCGGGCATCACATGTAGGCCACACCAGGTAAGGATATCAGGGCCAAAATTCCCCCGTCATGGAATCGTAGTGGGCGAGACAGAAAATTTGGCAGATCATTCCAAGTTCCGTTGAGTATGGGGATGAATTTCCGGTCTTAGGGCGAGTGCAGCCGGAGAATCCTGCCTGTAATTTCGTACATTCGTGAACCAGATGGGGTTTTTTTTAACCTTAGTTGAATGACTTTTTGTGGAACAGGTAATGATAAATTTATTTTTCTTTAATGTTTCTTTTTGTTGCTGTTTGCAAACATGTGGCATACAGCACATCTGTGGTAATTAAGGAATCAGGTTGCTACTCCATAAATGGCATTAGGTTTCTCAAGGACCTGTCATTCTGTGATCTACAACTGCAGATATATGACTCCTACTTCAGAAACTGTGACTGCTATTATAAATCTGCCTGTCTGAGAAGGTGTTAGACAGATGTTTCTCCAAGTCACAGGTATGTAGAGGGAAAATTAGTGATAACGATTAACTGGAAGTCAGGAGAACAGAGTTATGGAATGGAAATTAATGCAGAGCTTGCCGGAGAAATGTTTGGTCTAATTTTAGGAGACCCAAGTAACCTTCATGACACTATGCTCCCCACTGGCAGCATTAATTTGTATGAGCTGATAATTGAGTCCAAAATCTTGCTGAAAACGTTATAATTTAGCACACTTTTTGTGTGTATGCGACGACGGAAATTTAATTAGAGATACAATGATAAATTTTTAAAGGATGATTGATTGTTTCCAAATTTATTGAACTCGGTATTTTAATAGGCTGTAATACAATCTACTGGCTGCTGGATCATGCCCCACTGACCTTTCTTTGTCTGATGCAGACTTGTGTTTCAGCTTGAATGCCCAAATCAGAGCTGGAAGCTAATCTTCTACCTGTAAGGCCCCTCCTTTGTTGTCGTCCTGCGGAGGACGTTGGCAATTAGTTGCTGTGAGGGCGGCATGGTGGCACAGTGGTTAGCACTGCTGCCTCTCAACACCAGGGATCCGGGTTCGATTCCCGGCTTGGATCGCTGTCTTTGCGGAGTTTGCACATTCTCCCCGTGTCTACGTGGGTTTCCTCCGGGTGCTCCGCTTTCCTCCCACAGTCCCAAAGACGTGCTGGTTAGGTGCATTGGCCATGCTAAATTCTCCTTCAATGTACCTGAACAGGTGCTGGACTGTGGCGACTAGGGGATTTTCACAGTAACTTCGTTGCACTGTAATGTAAGCCTAATTGTGACTAAGAAATAAACTTAACTTTTTCAGTTGCAATAATCCACATACCAAATCCATTGTTACAGTTGCAATGAATTTGCCCACAAGTTAATCAGTTCTGATTGATCAAAGACAAATCTGAATCCCAATTTGGAAATTGGATTCAAAACAATTTGATTTATTTATTATTGTCCATGTATTGGTATACAGTGAAAAGTATTGTTTCTTGCGTGCTATACAGCCAAAGCATACCATTCATAGAGAAGGAAAGGAGAGGGTGCAGAATGTAGTGTTACAGTCATAGCTGGAGTGCAGAGAAAGATCAGCTTAATATAAGGTAGGTCCATTCGAAAGTCTGATGGCAGCAGGGAAGAAGCCGTTCTTGAGTCGATTGGTATGTGATCTCAGACTCTTGTATCTTTTTCCTGAGGGAAGAAGGTGGAAGAGAGTAAGCCTGGGGTGCGTGTGGTCCTTAATTATGTTGGCTGCTTTGCATAGAGACAGCGGAAAGTGTAGACAGAGTCAATGGATGGAAGGCTGGTTTGCGTGATGGACTGGGCTACGTTCACCGCCCTTTGTAGTTTCTTGAGATCTTGGTCAGAGCAGGAACCAAGCTGTGATAAAACTGGAAAGGATGCTTTCTATGGTGCATCTGTAAAAGTTGATGGTAACTACTTAAGACATCTTAAGAACGGTAGTTATTTTCGGTCGCACCTTGGCACAAAAACTGTTCATTTGAAATGGGAAAGCAGTTGGATCCAAAGAAATAGAAACTTGAGTAACGTGAGAAAATGTAGCCAATCGGATTCCATAATCATCGGAATACTGAGTAGCTCTGATTAGTAGCTGAGCGAGGCAGGAGAAATTGAAATACACAAAAGATTAGATGGTGTTTCAGTTGTAGCAACAGTTGCAAACGTACAGCTGAAAATTAGGCCGGCCCCCTCTGCCTTCAATATTGCCAAATAGACTGGTGCAAAGTCTCCATATCACAGAATCTTATGTCGTTTGCTGATTCACTCAGATCATATATTATCCTCAAGTCAAATGAATAACCGTGTGTAAAAAAAAATATTGTGATGGCAGGTTAATGCCCCACTCCGCGTTTCCAAATACAAACTGCAACCTAACCGTGTGACAATGAGGTCTTTCCTCTGGCCTTGTTCTGGAGGCAAATGTATCAGTTGTCATGGAGTTGCCAATTATATGCCTGCCATTTTTTTTGTTGCAGTTGCTGTCAATTTTACCAAAAATTAGCACATATATGTTCATCAAATGAAAGGCCCAGGGTGACCAAGTGTTCATTATTTTATGGGATAGCCTCATAATTGGGCCCACTGTTTCATATTCTGAGCTGCATGCTTTCCTGATGCTGCTTCCATAATTTGGGTCTTTATATCTGCATGCGCAGTACCTACTCTGCTCTGGGAGGCACTTGGTCCCCTGCTGCCCTACCCCACTGCCATTCTCACAGCTCTGGCAGGACTCCCCTCCCTTCTCTCCCAACACCCTAATGGACCCCCGTGCCAGTGCGTCCCTGAATATTTTCTGGAAGAGTTGGTCATCCTGGAATGGCGCTATGTAAACACTTAATGAAGGGAGATCTCATGGGGGTAGACTTTGGGTGGGACTTTCAGGTTGTGTTTGGCCCAAGACCAGAAAATTCTGCCGAAGACCAATGGATGTTTGCATGGTCCTGTCCTCCCTGCCGCGGTTCCTGCAGTGGACGGGATGGGAAAACTCCGCCCTTTGACTTTGTGATCATGTAAAGCAAAGTAGTATGCCCCCTGATTCGATGGGATTACATGACAAGAGATGTAAAACAGATAACATGATTTGCTATCACGCATATCTCACAAAGTCAAAGTACATCCTCATACCTTTTGAAATGGAAAATTGACATCAGCAGTTCCTGAATTATGTAGCTATCCACAATCATTATCCATCACTGAGAGGAATTTCATCAGCTTAGCAAGGTCCTCTCTGCTCTTCCAACTAAGCAAAATAGCACCGAGTTTGGAAGTAAATAATTTGAAAAGAGAAACAATCTGAACAATGAGTTCACACAATCATTAAGTTGCATCCATCTCCTTCAATCCAGTTCTGACTTTGGCTTAGAGACATTTGCTTATACGACAGGCAAAAAGAAAGGAAAGGAAGATTGGGGGTAATGCTATCTAAATCATCTTGGTTAACCATCATGGTGTTTGTTACTTTGGAGAGAAAAAGAGAGGTAACATTTCGGGTCAATATTCTTTCATCTACCTGAAACGTTGGGCGGGATTGTCTGGCAGCTGTCAATCAGGCTTAGAGTCTTTGACAACATTACAGTTAGGAAGAATGGGGCTATTTGAGTTGCATTCAAACAAAATAAAGGTAAATAAACACAGCTGACTGGAGGCTGAGTAGAAATCCATTAAGCTGTCAATGAAAACCATTTTGAAGCACTACACTATGAAATTGAAAGAGATCAAAGGCTCTCAATGGAATAGAGAGGGTTTCAAAGGTTTTAGCTTCCTCGAAAGATTCAGAGACATCAAATAAAGGCTGTCTGAAAACATTGGGGCTGAGTGAACAGCTGTGGAGAAGGGAACCCTCCCCCTTGTTCCCCCCCACCCCTCCCCTACAGTGAAATTGACATCTCCTCTCTGTCAAAGGACATCATCAAAGGGATCTGCTCACACCTTCAACTTCTGACAGAGAGAAAGTGAAATCCCTGCTGCAGAATTGAGTGCTGTAGTGATTTAAAAGCTTGCAAGTTGACCAGGGGGTATGGGGATTAAAGTGACCTGGCCACTTCAAATTTTCACAGCTGACAGGTAGGAATGCAAATACTGATCACAGAGCTGCCTGAAATCACCATGCCAGAGTGATCTTCAGGTGTGTCAGAGCTAATAGGGGTATTCTAACCATGAAGCACCCATCCCCCGGGAGAGTGGTGAGGTCAACCCCTTGCCCCCAACCTGAGTCCACGCAACCCAGGACCTTTGGGGAGCCTGGTAGTGCAGAGGGACAAATGGCCATTGGTCATACCTCCTTGACCCTCTCAGGCCCAAGACATCAGGCCAGGGTATCAGTATCATGATGCCAGGGGGCAGTGCATCATTGGCACTGTCAAGGCATGTAGCCTGAGTGGGGCCCTGAGTGCAGGCCTGAGGAGGGAGGGGGCTGAGTGGGCATCTGAGGGAGTGGGGTCAGATTGGGTTACCCACACGCCTCCAGAGAGTGTGTGGTGCATGCGTGTGTAAGCAGGTTCATGCTATGGCCATGAACCTGATAATGTTGCTGTCGAGGGGCGGGGAACGTTCAAGATCGCAATCTCGCCGGTGAGTTCTGTGACTTCCGGATCCTGAACCCCTGCCAGCATTCACACAGACGGCGAATGTGGACTCAAACAGGCCCCCATTGTGTCTGGCCCTGTGTCAAAATTAAATCCCACTGCTGCGGTGTACTAATGAGCTTGGGAAGATAATTGCGAAGGCCTTCGAGCTTGATCCCTTGTACCTCATTCTGGGGCTCCCAGACAATAAGATAATTAACACCAATGAAAAAAGTCTGTGCAATATCTGAACATTTGCAACCTGGGAGAATATCCTTTGCTGCTGGATTGGCCGTGAGTCTCCTTCTGTTCAGAATTGGCATCAGATTATTGTTGAATCTATCCCAATGGAGTTCCTAACCTATATTCTGCAGATGCATTCCAAAAAGTATGGGATCCCTATCTCAAATATACAGATTCCGTAACATCTGACTTACTCCTACAAGGCTTTCCATAGGCTATGTAGCACTACCTCTACTATACTATATGTGAGGGTCTGCACAACTTTGTCATGTTTCCATGGCTTTATCCTCTTCTCCCCCATCCTGTTACTTGGTCTCTCCATTTTATTGCATATGCGGAGGCGCTGGTATACTGAACATAGAACCAACTGTATTGGTTTCCTCCTGTCTAATTTCTATATTTGTATATGGAGAACTGATCAAACTGTACTCTGCCAGTTTTGATGTGGAGATGCCGGCGTTGGACTGGGGTGGGCACAGTAAGAAGTCTCACAACACCAGGTTAAAGTCCAACAGGTTTATTTGGGAGCACAGGCTGTCGGAGCACTCCTCCTTCATCAGGTGAGTCAATCTCTTAGAGGAGTTGCATTTTAATGGCACTACGTAGCCAACTCTAGAGATACGTGGCTGACAAGGTTTGAACAGATACTGAAAGGTGCCATGCTGTCAGTCCATATTTCCATTTTGAAAAAGGCTTTCCAACTTAATGAGGTGTGACAGGTTGTTTACTGTATGCAGCATAATATCATCATTAGTTGTTTCCATACTTGGTGTGTTTTCACTATGTGGGCACAGAGGCCAAATGCACAGGAAGAAATGTATAAAAATTTGTTTTTCAAAAAAAAAGTTGTTACTGGCTTCTGACATCCAGAAACTAGTGCTTGGGTAACAGTCACTGTATGATTGCTTAATAGATCTTAATGGTTGCAGGTGGTTGCTAAGCAACAAAGTTCCAGGTTCCAACCACATTAAAGACTAATTGCCACTGTAAAAAAAAGTAAATTAATGACTGAGGAAAAAGTGCTTTTGGATGAAAATTTTAGTTTTACTAATTAGTGATTCATCCATGATTCCTGTTTGTTTTTAAATTGTACCCGCTTTAGAAAAAGCAAATTTCACTTCTCACCTGTTTAAAATGATGAGATATGATGCAGTTCAGTAAAATTGAGCAGTTTGGCTTTTTTTCTTTGATTAGCCGAAGGAACGTCTGAAGATGATTGGCCTCCACCAACCACAAGCATCTTCCTTTAGATTGGGTATCGCTCGATCCAGGGGAGAGTTTTTTCCCCCCATGGTTCTCAATGGCTGGGATTTGCAGCCACCATTTTCAATGGGCGGGAAAGCAGGTGGGGGCGGAGAATCCAAGGATATTCCCCAAACGGCTTTTATGCCAGCAGGATTTCCCATTCACACCATCCCCGCTCATGATATAATGGGGTTCCCTCCAAGAAAGTTCAAGAACCCTATTACCATACATTTGCATCTCAGTAGCGGGCTTCCCTGCTGTATTATCCCCTCATTAAGAATCCACCCCCCCCCCCACACTCCACCCAAGACATTAATAAGGGGGAACTTGGTGATGGTAACACCTTTGAAGATGGTCATTTCCTGCCAGTTGTGTGGTACGAATGTTCTTGCCGCATAACAGACCACCCCCCCCTCCACAAAGTGGCATCATGCCGGCAGGGTTTACAACAAGCCTGGACCAGGAGGACCAGGCAAACGATCCCTACCAAAAGTGCACGGTTAAGTACAGCCCCAAGGGGGCAGTACCATGGCAGTCCACCCAGTTCATTTCACTACTTTACCGTCCATATGAGCAATGGAGTTGATTAAAACATTTTTTAAAAGGTTAAATGTAGTCACGGCATTATAGTTAACCTTGTTGAGAATGGCTGGAAGGCATTACTATAGGTGGCATAGTGGTTAGCACTGCTGCCTCACAGCGCCAGGGACCCAGGTTCAATTCCCAGCTCGGGTCACTGATTTTGATTTAAGTTGATTTATTATTGTCACATGTATTAGTATACAGTGAAAAATATTGTTTCTTGCATGCTGCACAGACAAAGTATACCGTTCATAGAGAAGGAAAGGAGAGAGTACAGAATGTAGTGTTATAGTCATAGCTAGGGTGCAGAGAAAGATCAACTTAATGCGAGGTAGGTCCAATTAAAAGTCTGATGGCAGCACTGAAGAAGCTGTTCTTGAGTCGGTTGGTGCTGATTGTTTACTGTCTGTGTGGAGTCTGCACGTTTGCCCCATGTCTGAATGGATTTCCTCCAGGTGCTCCGGTTTCCTTCCACAGTCCAAAGACGTGCTGGTTAGGTGCATTGGCCGTGCTAAATTCTCCCTCAGTGTACCCGAACAGGCGTCGAGTGTGGCAACTAGGGGATTTTCACAGTAAATCTATTGCAGTGTTAACCTAAGCCTGCTTGTGACTAATAAATAAACTTCATTTCAGAAAGCTTGCCAAACACTCATCTTTAACCCAGGTCAGTGTCCGAGCCTTTGAGAAAGAATTTGCGTAATATATCGTTACCTTGAAATACATGCATCATCAGTGACTTGAATTCCATTGCATTGTACTTATTCTTTATTCTTCAGTTAACTGTGAATATGAGCAAAAAATAAGTGTAGATTTTCTCCTTCATGAATTGAAAATGATGTGGTGATATTTCTATCCCTTCAAAGAGCCGGTGGAACAAAACACTGAATGGGTTCAGTAAAGGACAGACAATCCATTTTACCAGAGTATTTTCCTTGCAGTAAAGACCCTGTAGAATTTTACAGCACAGATGGGAGCCATTTGACTTGTTGCATTTGTGCTTATCCACTGAAAGAGCTATCCACTTTGTCCCATACCCTTTTCAATTTATTGAATCAGATCGAACTCAGGAAATAAATTCCGGCATTTTTAATACCAGGGAAAAATAGGAAAGCAACCGACTGTAAAATAAGGGAGTGTCCTTCGAACATAACGGGACATGTGAACTGAATGGAAGGAAGATTATTTATAGAAGTGTTCTGGAAGCTAATATTTAATTCCAGATTCACTGTATGTGGTGCCCTGCGTTATTTACTTAAGTCCGACAGATTGCTTTTCCAAAAATCAAATCTCCTCTGTGCAATTTCCTGCCTCAAACAGAATTTTGATTTAATATTTATAGTGGGCATATGAATTTCTGATAAAAACCAATAAATATTAAGTGACATTTTGTTGAAATTCTTGCTTGCTGTTACGTGTATTTGATGACTTGGGTCTTCGGAGGCAGAACATCTTTCGGTACTTAAGCAAATTGAATGTCAGAGATCTGGGTTATTTCTCAAACAGATAACATGGGTTGTAAGCCTATGTTTGATCTTTCTGAAGGAACCTAAATTCAATACCAAGCCTCATCTGACTAACCTTCAAAACATTACATTGCAATTGCCACCTCGTCAATATAATTTGAGCACTGTATTTTGGCTTGGTCAGTCGGGGTGATGGCAGAGGAGGGGAGTAGCTTCAGCTAAATGCGAATGTTGAATAAAATCAAACTCATTTCTTTTAATTAGGATTTGAGGAAAAAAAAACTATCTTCCTCATAACTTTGCTGAGCTGCAAACTTGTTATTCTCCATTCCGTTCGACATAAATAAGGGTTTTAATAATAAAATAAATCTCGCTAGATTTAATTTAGTCATGAACTAATTAAATTGACTGTATTGGAGGGCTTTATGGCCAAAGGACGCTGGTTTAATTCTGGGATGAATGGAATTGCAAGTGAAGTAACTTTAATTAACATTCTGGGAAACAGCTATCTGCCGACATGTTGGCAAGAGGCCAGCGTAGGAGAGCCTCCCATTGGAACAAGATATGAGATGAAGCATAGCTTGCTCCTGAAATCAATAGCAGGGCTAAACCCCGGATCAGTACACACCTTTGAGAGTATTGTTGGCTTATGGGTGGCATATTTTAATATTCGTTGTCTTACGGTCATAAATATTTCACAGCATTTGGCCCACCGTGCTCTCTCAAAGTACAATCCACTTAGTTAATGCCTTGTAATTGTTTTTTTTCTTATCCACATCACCTACGTATCGTTGTTCATGCATCATTAAAAGTGCAGTTTGTACACAAACAGATTTTCCTTGCGATCGACTGCAAGTTATCTCTGTGATCTTGTTTGATGGCGTCATAATATTTTCTCATTTACTTGTCAGTGTTTGCAGATGTCAGTGAGATGGAGCTCGCAGACAGAATGATTTTCCTGCAGCTCCCTGTGGTTGTCTGTTCCTCTCCAAACCACAGGAGTGCTGAAAGTTCCTGCCCCCTTTCCTTACGGTTTCATGCGATGTGGGTGGCGTTGGCAAGTCCAATATTCACTGCCCGATTCTATTTGTCCTCCAGAATCTTTTGATGAGCTTCTTCTTGAACCGCTGCTGCCCATGCAGTGTAGATACACCCACAGTGCTATTAAGAAGGGAGTTCCAGTATTTTGACCCAGTGATAGTGAAGGAACGGCAATCTAATTCCAAGGCTTGGGTCATTGTCTGTGCGAAGTCTGCACATTCTCCCCGTGTCTGCATGGGCTTCCTCCAGGTGCTCCGGTTTCCTCCCACAGTCTGAAAGACGTGGTAGTTAGGTGCATTGGCCATGCTGTATTCTCACCAAAAATTAATTAGTTCTTTCTTAGGTTATACTGAATCTGTGTGTAATTCCCCCTCAGTGTACCCGAACAGGAGCTGGAGTGTGGCGACTAGGAGATTTTCACAGTGACTTCATTGCAGTGTTAATGTAAGCCGACTTGTGACATTAATTAAAAAAAAGTCAGGATGTTGTGTGGCATGGAGGGGAACTTGGCAGATGGTGGTGTTCTCATGCATTGGCTGTCCTTGTCCTTCAAGGTGATAATATTTGGGTTTGGAAAGTGCTGTTGAAGGATCTGTGGTAAGTTACTGTAAGGAAATGGTGGCCTCTGCTCCCTGTGTGAATCAGTGGTCGGGCAAGTGGATGCTTAAAGTGATGGATGGTGTTGGGGACCAGTTCAGAAACTCCATGGTATATTCTGAAGTTAGCTTAGACCCCACCTTTTTTTGATTTTGGCATTAGGGCAAGCATAAAGTGTTTCACTCCAAGTGTGATTCAGTTGACCTACGAGGAAGCTTTTATTAAAACAAACTTTATTTAACAACACAGTTAAAATATAACAAAAACCAATCAGCATAACTTTGACCAATTGAAATACTTAAACATGATTCTTAACTGCTAGCTATCTCTATAGTTCCAATGTACGCAATATCCCACAGACATCCTTCTTCAGAATCAGCACAAAACAGATATGCTTATGTGGGTGCTAGGTTTCCAGCTTTTTAACCCGTCTGGACAGATACAGAAAGACACTGGTCTTCTGACTATCATACAGCAGCCTCCAGAGAAAGAGATTTATTTCCTGGCACTTCCGGAGAGCGAAAGAGACTCTGAAAAAAGCTACCTCTCTTTGAAGAGCCGAAACAGCAATTGACTTGATTTCTATGTGTAAGCCTAGTCCTGCCCAGTCACATGATTTTTCCTGTCAATCAAGCGCCACAAGAAAGATGACACAAATATATTTCTTAAAGGCAGAGTGTCTTCACAATGCCAATCAACCGGGTTGTGATAGTGTTGAGCTTCTCATGTGTTGTTGAAACTGCACTCTTCCAGACAAGTGGAGAGTATTCCATTGCATTCCTTGACTTGTGTCTTAGATGATGGACCAGGCTTTGGGGAGTCAGGAGTTGAATTAATTGCCCAAGAATTTCACACCTCTGATCTGCTCTTGCAGCCACAGTAACTACATGGCTGGTCCAGTTAAGCTTCGGGTCAATGGTAAGACCCAGGATATTAATGATGAGAAACTGGGTGATGATAACATCTTTGGAGATGGATATTTCCTGGCACTTGTGTGGCATGAATATTATTTGCCATTTATCAACCCAAGTCTCAATATTGTCCAGTCTTGCTTCATCTGAGTGCAGAGTGTTTCCAGTAACAAGACTCACAGGGCACCCAAGGCTGGGCCTATCAGTAGCAGAAAAGGTATTAATTATAAGCACAAATTCATCTCTCTGAGGCACAGTAAGAAGTCTCACAACACCATGTTAAAGTCCAATAGGTTTATTTGGTATCACGAGCTTTCGGAGCGCTGCTCCTTCATCAGGTGAATGGACTCACCTGATCCACTCATCCGATGAAAGAGCAGCGCTCCGAAAGCTTGTGATACCAAATAAACCTGTTGGACTTTAACCTGGTGTTGTGAGACTTCTTACTGTGCCAACCCCAGTTCAACGCCGGCATCTCCACATCATCTCTGAGGCAGACAGCTGCTACTTGGCCTCCTCAGATTGAGGCCTTCTATCTGTTGTGGAAGATCAGCCAGAACCTTTTGATTTTGGTCAAACATACCTTGTGGAGGAGTTAATCAAATTGAAATTTCCTTGGATTACCTTGACTGACCAGAATGCCATGAGACCCAGAGTGCCTCGTCTGTGATGTTGGAGTAAGTTGTGACACAAGACAGTCCACTCCCTTTAATAACCGGCCTCACTTAACGATGAACCTGCCATGATATACGATGAAGTCTTGCACCCTTCAGGCATCCCTCCCCCCCTCAACCCTCCACACCCATAAGTTCAGGGTGAGAGTAACAGGGG
Organism: Mustelus asterias; assembly: GCF_964213995.1. Taxonomy (NCBI): domain Eukaryota; kingdom Metazoa; phylum Chordata; class Chondrichthyes; order Carcharhiniformes; family Triakidae; genus Mustelus; species Mustelus asterias. The sequence goes on from NC_135821.1 coordinate 46,233,490, forward strand.
AAAGGACTGACAAACAAGTCCTCTGCCCACACCGTGATCTTTGTATCTGGGGCAATGAGCATTTCAGGGCAGCATATAGGGGTCAAGAAGATCAGCTCTACAGGATGCTGCCATCATACAAATTATACTACAGGAACGGTGCCTCAAACCCAATGAAATAAAATTTATGAAGAAATTATCTGGACAATTCAGCCAAGTGCTGTATTGGCGATGGTCTGGCTTAGGGCTAATTATTGGCTTTGCACACAACCTGTCCCAGGCTCCAAGCGACCTTTGCCCCTCCCCACACACACAACCAACCCATCTTAACTGGAATTGTCCACAGTCCAATCCAGCAATCTCTGAACTCTGGCACAACCTCGGGCCCTGAGGTTGCAGAACTTGAGGAACTGGACATGTATCTCATTCCATTATATTTACAGTTTAAAGAATAAATCAAGACCATTAAAAATATTTCACCTTGTATGTTTTCCAAGTACATAATTTGAAATTTCACCAGATTTAATATATCGGTTTATGAATCCTTTGATTTGTTGACCATTCAACCATTCTTTTTTTGTAACCTAAGCTTACCTTTCTATTTATGGATACAAATGAATCATGCTTTAATAACTCTTGAGTAAGAGTAACTATTCTGTTTGAAAACGTAGGTGAGTTGGCCTTCATGTCATGTCTGTACAGTTAATGCACTCCTATTTATAACCTGCAATGGTATTGAATCTACCTATTGGTTGAAATAGCACCTTTGTACCTTGTTATTGCTTAGACAAAACTTTACTCTAGTTCATTTTGGATACTGGTTCCTCGTAGTCTACCAGTCTTTACTCCAACAAAAGGTTGACAGCTAAAAAGTGTGGAATTAGCAGGGGGAAAATTGTACAGAGTTCAGTTTCTTTAACAATACTGAATGTAAGACATGTAACCATAAGTGGCTAAGTGAAATGTTTGTGATCTCCTACATATATGGGTTAAAAACACTGCAGTAATGTTAGATTTATCGATCCTTTAAGGGACCTGGAATTTCCACCAGTTTGTGCTGTTTTTTTGCAGTGTGACCAGGAAGGAACTGGTTGTAAAGAGCTCACAATTTTAAGCACAAATTATGCGCAGAGCAAGTTGAAATTCTGCACGTTTTTGTGCTAGTTTAAAAAAGCATTAGTCCCGGTTTTGTTGGGGTTCTGATGACGTACTCGCCCTCCTTTCCCCAATTGCACCCCCCCGGCAGAGTTCCCTCCCTCCCACCTGAATCACCAACCCTTCTGCAGAGCTCCCACCCTCTCATCCCGATTGCCACCCCTTCCGCAGAGTTCCCTTCTCTGCACCACCCACACCTCCCCCCCGCCAATTGTCACCCCGGCAGAATTCCCCCCTTCCCTCCCACCCCTGCAGAGTTCCCATTCCCTCCCCCATCATAGCTGCACCCCCACTCAGTCCCCACCCCTTTGACACTGCCTCAGCACAGTTATGGTGCCCAGTGGGCAATGCCAGAAGGGCAGTGCAGAGTGCGAGATGGGCACTGCCAGGCTGGCACTGCTCCATGGGCACTGCGTGGCCCAGCCCCCGACAGCCCCCGACCACCCAGGTGGCTTCAATGGCCTCTGATACACCAGCGAGGCCATCACATCTGGTCTCTGCTGGTGGAGACCAGTGGCGATTCTCGCTGGGGAGAACTTCACTGGCAGGGTGGTTAAGGTAAATGAGGCCGGACGATAGCGTATCATTAATATTTAAATTGGTTTATAGAACGCAAAACTGATTTTGGTGGCAAAACAAGGCTAGCACAATTGGGGAGGCGAAAAATCAGGCGCGTTTGTGATTTTTCGTCTCCCACCTGATCTTACCACCTTGCCTTGCCAAAAGTAGGGCAGGACGAGGTTGTGAAATCAAGCCCTCTGATTTAAATGTTGGTTTTGTGATAGACCCACTTTCAGCTGCATCAATCACTCTGCGCCCTTTGAGATTCTACATATTTTAAAGCAAAAACTTACAAACTTTTTGCTTCATGGCAGATTTGTGTTCGGCGAAACGCAAATGAATTTGAGCGGAAAATTGCAAATGGAAGAGCCCTTCTCGAAATGAATGCCATTCCGAGCACAATTTGTGACAAATGTAGAAACTCTATCCCAGATTGTTTCTCAAAAGATCCCTTTTCGGGCGGATGGAGAAATGTCTTTGAGTCCAGTCTTGCTTAATAGACTCTATCCCTGGCCGTAGGGGTTCAAAGTGAAATGAATTAGGAGCAATATCAACGCAATCTTGCTGAAAAGGTGCAAAACCACTTTAATTTAAGTGGATGAAAAAAGAAATGGGTGTTTCATTGTCTAATGCCTCATTAAATGGAAACTGCTGTCACAGATTTTTCTAATTGATCAGGTGAACTTAACCTAAGCGTTGTGCTGCCATTGTTGGAACTATCATGGGGTCTATGCAGGAATAGACGAGGGATAGAGGAAGAAGCAGAGAGGTTAGATGGTATCAGAGTGAAGGCAGCTATGATGGGGGAGGGGAGGGGAGGTTAAAGTGTCTTCAATCTACCACCTATAACATGGTCCAAGTTAACACTGAACTCAATTTGGGTGCTCAATACAAAGAGAAAGTTTGGCCAGAAATGAATGTTCCTTCCCCATGGTGAGTCTGGTGGTGGGATAGCAGGACAGCATTTAATCAAGGTGTGGGAGTGGGGGCGATATGTGGAAACCCCACCCCCTTCCCACCCCTATTCTAATTAATGCCCACTTAAGAGACTCATCCTGCTGGTGTGCATTACTGCATGACATCCCATCCCCCAACAGCACTTACCGATGGCTTGGGGTCCAACATCAATAACAGGCTTTGCGGGGGTGTCGTATCAACAGCAGCCACCACCTGCCTGATAGTATTGCCCTTCTATAGACCTACAGATCACTGGTTGGCAGCTCTTGCTGGACAGGGATTCCATTCCAGGGATCTTTGATCCAAGGGAACACCCACCACTGACAAGTTAAGTGCCTACGGAGGGTATTAATATGCAGGCCATCCCTAAAAGTGGGTGGGTGGTGTGGGGAGGGGCAGTGCAGTGGTGGATGTTGCCAGTTGTCCAGCCAGCAGGTAAGACCCCAGTCTAGTCCATTTGATTTTGATCTTGAGGAATGCTGCATTAAACATCAAATCAGGTAGAGATGATTTCCCTAGTGGGCAGAGCATCTTAGCTGCTCCCAACAGTTAATAAAACTGAATCTGCTCTGATTATTATTCACAATTGCTGTCTGTAGCTTTATCGACATGTTAACTTCCTTCCTGATAGGTCATAAAGCTCACTTTTGATGCATTTGAATTGGAGAGAGGCTATGATACACTCACGGTCGGGGATGGAGGGCAGCCTGGAGAACGAAAAACAGTGCTTCATGTGTAAGTAATGACCTTACTGCTCCACAAATTCTGTCAGACTCAAAATGTATTTCATTATTGCAAGGTTCTCATCACAATTCAATGTACAGAATTGGAAGGTGCAACATTTCCACTATTTGCGCTTGTTTGCAAGACTTTGTTACATAGGTGAAAGATTAATAGGTAAAGTATTAATAAATGGATCCATGCAGTTTCTTTTTTAATGCCATTTTCAGTTACTTAAAATCAATACACTCACGTGTTGGTTTAGACACTATAGGGGCAGGGGCAGCATTAACCTCAGGTGATTGTCTGATGGAGCGAAGGGAAATCAGTCAGGATGGCAAGTAGCAGCGGGAAGTCCAGTCTGTTTTAACTGCCGGCTTGCTTAAATGTAGCCAGTGAACTGTTTGCCTCAAATGGGCATTCACAGGTGGCTCAGCCAATTTGGGCTGGCGGTTTGTAGGACGGCATTAGGAGAGGGTCTGCAAGGGCTTTGCAAGCACGGAACAAGATGGGGGAAGCCCTGGGCAGCCTCGGCCCAAAATATATTTTCTTGTAGAACCTCCTGGTTCCAGCCACTCAAAAATAGACCTTTCTCTTGCCAGACCTTCATTACTGTTCTAACAGCTACTCCTAAATGGGGTGTCCACAACGGTTGCTGAGCCCAGTGGGGGCTGTCAGAGTGACTTTCGGGATCTTTCTTACTGACTAGGGCCATCGTAAGCATAAGGGCATGAGGCTCCCAACCAGTTCCTGCACCAGACCCAAGATGATGCTGTTGCTTCACGGTGGGCACAGTGGTTAGTACTGCTGCCTCACAGCATCAGGGACTCGGGTTCGATTCCTAGCTTGGGTCATTGTCTGTGCGGAGTCTGAACGTTCTCCCTATGTCTGTGTGGGTTTTCTCTGGGTGCTCCGGTTTCCTCCCACAGTCTGAAAGATGTGCTGGTTAGGTGCATTGGCCATGCTAAATTCTCCCTCAGTGTACCCGAACAGGTGCCAGAGTGTGGCGACCAGGGGATTTTCGACTTCGTTGCAGTGTTAATGTCAGCCTACTTGTGACACATGAATAAAATAAATACAAATAAAATAAATAAATAGAACATCTGACCATTTCATCTTAACTCCTGATATCTCCAAGGCAGGTAGAGTTAAAATTCCTGCCCCATTCCCCCTTACTTTTATGTGAATTTTGTGCATATGAAGGAAATGATTTATCTTCTCAATCCTGGTGTAGGTTATTGAGATTCATGTCCTCGTGATTTATTTAATATGCTGAGAGAGGGAAGTTAATGTTGTCAAGGTTCTCGGAGAAAGGAAATTTGTGAAATTCTCTTTAGAAACGTAAAGCTGCGATTTAATAGCTGTGATCTTTGTCACCAAGTGTTCAGCTGAGAACTCAAGGAAGCACAATATTGAGAGAATACAAAAGGTAGTTGCTGAATTATTCACTCTCAGATAATGGCGTAATTAATTCATCACATCATCATCAACTTCACCTTTCAATTATACTTCACTTTTTGTGACAGCCAAGACGCCGTCATTATGTGAATTTGGTTTAATTTTCTGACATTTAAAATGAAGTCAGATTGTACTAATCAGTTTTTTTCTGACTTTCTGTCTGGCAGTTTGACAGGTACAAATGTTCCTGACCTAATTGTGAGTGTGAGCAATCAGATGTGGCTGCAGTTCCAGACTGATGAGACCAACAGTTTGCTGGGTTTCAAGGCTGTATATACAGGTACTGTTTGCATCATGAAATGTTTAAAAAATAGGGACCATTGAAGGAAAGAACATGTTGTCTCCAACTGCCACTCATTCACTGAACAGGCTGTTGAGGTTATCAGTCTCTATTATTTACATTTACAAACGTTCCTTGAAAACTCCCTTGATGCAACATGGTGCTTAAGGTACAGATATCTTTTAAGGAACTTGACAGTCTTGTAGACAAGCAATAGATGCTGAGCAAAGAGGAAACAGAATCATAGAGTCCCTATAGTGCAGAAGGAGGCCATTCAGTCCATCGAGTCTGCACCGATCACAATCCCACCCAGGCCCTACCCTAGCTAGTCTCCTTGACACTAAGGGGCAATTTAGCATGGCCAATCCACCTAACCCGCACATCTTTGGACTGAGAGAGGAAACCGGAGCACCCAGAGGAAACCCACGCAAGCACGGGGAAGAATGTGCAAACTCCACACAGCCAGTGACCAAAGCCAGGAATCGAACCCAGGTCCCTGGTGCTGTGAGGCAGCAGTGCTAACCACCATGCCGCCCAAGAAGAGAGGTGAGGATGAGGAATGGAAATTCAGTTAGAGAGGGGAAGAAAACGCCTGTTTCAGAAAATATCCGCTGCATTTTGTCAACAGTTGTGTAGTTTATTTGTGAGAGACTTGGTAGGTCAAAAAAAGCACCAACAGTGAGGAGGAACTGAGTGGAGACAGCTCACTTGGCTGCAACAAACTGATGTTGTGGCTTGCCACTCTGACACGGGTTGCAAAATAATGTTCTTTGAAAGACCTCCAAGGTTTGGTAAAGGAGGTGTGCAGACTAATTGAGAGTATAAATATGCCAACCCACTCGCTGTCTGATGTGAAAATTATGATGTTGCTTTAGGGGTGGCACGGTGGCTCAGTGGTTAGCAATGCTGCCTCACAGCACCAGTGACATGGTTCAATTCTCGGCTTGGGCCACTGTCTGTGTGGAGTTTGCACCTTCTTCCCGTGTCTGTGTGGGTTTCCTCCGGGTGCTCCAGTTTCCTCCCACACTCCAAAGATGTGCGGGTTAGGTTGATTGGCCATGCTAGATTGACCCTAGTGTCAGGGGGATATGTGGGGTTACGGCGATAGGGCCTGGATGGGATTGTTGTCAGTGCAAGCTCGATGGGCTGAATGGCCTCCTCCTGCACTGTAGGGATTCTATGATACTTGCAAATAATATTTTGAGGATAAAAAGGGCCAGTACACAATTTACAAGGTCTAAGCAATGGAACTTGCAAAGAACATTAAGGCAGCTGTCCCGAATTATTCGAAGCAGATAAGTGGGGAGATAATGTGATTCGTGAGAAGACCTATTGTAGAATGGGACACTAACTCAGTGACACCGTAACTCAGAGATACACAGGAATGAGACACCTGGTGAGCAAATCTACCATAAGGTGCAAATTCATGAATGTTGCAAGCATTAGGAAGAAGATGCTTAAACTGTCGGCTGTTGTGACATTGTGCAGTACAATGTAGTGGTAATATTGGAGAGGTGACTGACTCTGACGGATGAGTAAATCATGCAGCATTCTGGATGTTCTGTTCGAATAAGGCAGAGTAGAAAAAATCGGAGTTGTTGTCGGCCTATGTGTCAGGGATACTGGGGAGGTTAAAGATGTTAATTGTGTGACAGGTAAAAAGTTGCAAAGTGTTTGGATATTTATATGAAAAGCAGAAAAATAACATTTGAGGTGTGCTACAGACCACCAGTGCGTTATAAGAAGGGTGACAGTTTAATGCATGAAGAGATAAAAGCACACCAGTTATTTTAATGGAGTCTTCAATCAACCAAATATAAATTGATAATACTCAAGTGCTTTGGAGTCTGAGTTGATAAATGTAATGCATGTCTCTCACATTATCCACTATATCAGGGAAGCATGACAGGCATTGCATATTGACTTGGTACTGGTGTAAGTGACTCAGGCAACATTACAAGATATGGAGCCGAGACACGCTTGGGTAATAGTCACCACAAAATGGTTGAAGAATATGGTCCGGGAATTCAGAAATATTGACCACCAAGAACAAGAGCATAATTTTGAGAATTGAGGGAAGATAGGAACAGGGGTAGGCCATTTAGCTCTTTCATCCTCTTCCATGAGATCAAAGGCTAATCTGCAACCGAACCCCATATTTGCAGGCGCGGGTAGAGTGGAAAATGCCATTTTCCACATCTTGGGCAGGAAGGAGGGGGTGAGAGCCAATGCCTCACTCTGAAGGTCCACTCAGAGTTGGGGCACCCTCCCCTGCCGGGATGTTGGAGCTTCAGGATCCACCCTCCCCCCCCCCCCCCCCCCCCCCGGCCTAACCCCAGATGCCGCTCTCGCCCACCTTCCCAGAGTCATTGAGAGTGCTATCCAGTGTCACTTACACAGCAATAACGTGCTCACATCAATGCTCAGTTTGTGTTGTAGCATAATATGTCTTTAAAGGGTAGCAGCATGCTGTCATTGGAAGGGAAGTGTGTCCTGTGCTCCAGTCTCAGTTTCACTTTGGTCTGTGGGCTGAAAACAGCACAGACAGCTCGACTGATGTCTTCAAGCTTGCTTGTGTGGTCACCATGCAACAATTTCGACACTCTTCAACTCTGCAGCTTCAGTGTGGTCTGACCAAAATGTTCAGAGCTGTCTCATACCATGTAGCATGATCTCGGGCTGTTCACCATGTTGTACCTCTACTTAATCTTACTGCCAAGCTGTTTGATCAACTCTGAGTGCTATGTCAGGTTTTTATAATGAGACTGAAGCACCAACCATTCATAAGGGATTGTCGAAACACATTGCAGGTTCATTTATTGAGCCCAGGCACATAAGAACATAGATAGAAAGCTTGAAGGCATCAGCAGCAGAGCTGTCTTCTGTTCACAGGCCAAGGTGAAACTAAGGTAAAAGCAAAACACTGTGGATGCTGGAATCGGAAAAAAAAACAAAATGCTGGAAAATCTCAGCATCTGTGGAGAGAGAATAGAACCGACATTTCGAATAAGGATGATCCTTCATCAGAGCTAAGGGCGAAGAATTCAGAAAGGATTTATACTATGGGGGTGGTGGGCTGTAGATGGACAAAGGGAATGTAGATGAGGATAAAGATGGCTGAGAGAGGTGCTAAAAGTGTCAATTAATAGATCAGAATGTATGAATGGCAGAACAGAGGTACAGATGGTTAAGGCAGTTACCCTGAAAAGAGGAGTGGGAGGGCAAGAAGGAGAGCAGGAATGGAGAAGTGGGAAAATGGAGGAGAGAAAGAAGGATGATAAAAATGGATGAATAAGATGAAAAGAAGAAACAGAATAAAATAAAATAAATGGAAATGGGGTGAAGGTGGAGGGGAAAGTTCATGTTCTGAAGTTGTTGAACTCAATGTAAAGTCCGGAAGATTGTAAAGTGCCCAATCGGAAGATAAGGTGCTATTCCTTCAGTTTGCGTTGGGGTTCGCAAGAACAATGAAAAGGTCCAAGGATGGACATGTGGGCAGGAGAGCAGGGTGGTGTGCTGAAGTGGCAAATGACAGTGGCAGCAAATGCATTAGACCAGATTGAAGGAGGTGCATGTGAAGCGCTGCTTCACCTGAAAGGAGTGTTTGGACCTGGGACGGTGAGCAGGGAGGAGGTAAAGGTGTTGCACTGTCTACGATTGCATGGGAAGGGGCCATGGGCAAGGGGTGAGGTGTTGGGTGTGATGGAAGAGTGGATCAGGGTATCTTGGAGAAAATGGTCCCTGAGGAATGCTGATACTGAAGTTGTATGTGTCCACATGCAGTAAGACCTAGACAGCATTCAGGTTTGAGATGACGAATGGCAATTGCCGGCCAACAAGAGGGAATCTAACCATATCCTCTTGACGTTCAACTGCATTATCACGGCCGAATGTCCCACCTTTTGGGGGTTATCATGAACCAGAAACTGAACCATAGAACATAGAACATTACAGCACAGTACAGGCCCTTCGGCCCTCGATGTTGCGCTGACCTGTGAAACTAATCTAAAGCCCATCTAACCTACACTATTCCAATATCATCCATATGTTTATCCAATGACCATTTAAATGCCCTTAATGTTGACGAGTCCACTACTGTTGCAGGTAGGGCATTCCACGCCCTTACTACTCTCTGAGTAAAGAACCTACCTCTGACATCTGTCCTATACCTCTCACCCCTCAATTTAAAGCTATGTCCCCTCGTGCTAGCCATCACCATCCGAGGAAAAAGGCTCTCACTCTCCACCCTACCTAATCCTCTGATCATCTTGTATGCCTCTATTAAGTCACCTCTTAACCTTCTTCTCTCTAATGAAAACAGCCTCAAGTCACTCAGCCTTTCCTCATAAGACCTTCCCACCATACCAGGCATCATCCTGATAAATCTCCTCTGCACCCTTTCCAATGCTTCCACATCCTTCCTATAATGCGGCGACCAGAACTGTACGCAACACTCCAAATGCGGCCGCACCAGAGTTTTGTACAGCTGCAACATGACCTCATGGCTCCGAAATTCAATCCCTCTACCAATAAAAGCTAACACACCGTACGCCTTCTTAATAACCCTATCAACCTGGGTGCCAACTTTCAGGGATCTGTGCACATGGACACCGAGATCTCTCTGCTCATCCACACTACCAAGTATCTTACCATTAGCCCAGTACTCTGTATTCCTGTTACTCCTTCCAAAGTGAATAACCTCACACTTTTCTGCATTAAACTCCATTTGCCACTTCTCAGCCCAGCTCTGCAGTTTATCTATGTCCCTCTGTAACCTGCAACATCCTTCCGCACTGTCCACAACTCCACCGACTTTAGTGTCATCCGCAAATTTACTAACCCATCCTTCTACGCCCTCATCCAGGTCATTTATAAAAATGACAAACAGCAGTGGCCCCAAAACAGATCCTTGCGGTACACCACTAGTAACTGAACTCCAGGATGAACATTTCCCATCAACCACCACCCTCTGTCTTCTTACAGCTAGCCAATTTCTGATCCAAACCGCGAAATCACCCTCAATCCCACGTGTCCATATTTTCTGCAATAGCTTACCGTGGGGAACCTTATCAAACGCTTTACTGAAATCCATATGCACCACATCAACCGCTTTACCCTCATCCACCTCTTTGGTCACCTTCTCAAAGAACCCAATAAGGTTTGTGAGGCACGACCTACCCTTCACAAAACCGTGTTGACTATCCCTAATCAAATTATTCCTTTCTAGATGCTTACAAATCCTATCTCTTATAATCCTTTCCATAACTTTGCCCACATCAGACGTAAGGCTCACTGGTCTATAATTACCAGGGTTGCCTCTTTTCCCGTTCTTGAACAAGGGGACAACATTTGCTATCCTCCAGTCTTCTGGCACTATTCCTGTAGACAATGACGACATAAAGATCAAAGCCAAAGGCTTTGCAATCTCCTCCCTAGCCTCCCAGAGAATCTTAGGGTAAATCCCATCCGGCCCAGGGGATTTATCTATTTTCACACTTTCCAGAATTGCTAACACCTCCTCCTTATGAACCTCAATCCCGTCTAGTCCAATAGCCTGTATCTCAGTATTCTCCTCGACAGCATTGTCTTTTTCCTGTGTGAATACTGACAAAAAAATATTCATTTAGCGCCTCTCCTATCTCTTCGGATTCCACGCACAACTTCCTACTCCTGTCCTTGACTGACCCTAATCTTACCCTAGTCATTCTTTTATTCCTGATATACCTATAGAAAGCTTTAGGGTTTTCCTTGATCCTACCTGTCAAAGACTTCTCATGTCCCCTCCTGCCCCTTCTTAGCTCTCTCTTTAGGTCCTTCCTGGCTAACTTGTAATTCTCAAGCGCCCTAACTGAGCCTTCTCGTCTCATCTTTACATAAGTCTCCTTCTTCCTCTTCACAAGAAGTTCCCTCGCTCGACCACTTCCTCCCTGCCTGACAGGTACATACTTATCAAGGACACGCAGTAGCTGTTCCTTGAACAAGCTCCACATTTCAATTGTGCCCATCCCCTGCAGTTTCCTTCCCCATCCTATGCATCCTAAATCTCGCCTAATCGCATCATAATTTTCTTTCCCCCAACTATAACTCTTGCCCTGCGGTACATACCAATCCTTTTCCATCGCTAAAGTAAAGGTAACCGAATTGTGGTCACTATCACCAAAGTGCTCACCTACCTCCAAACCTAACACCTGGCCTGGTTCATTACCCAGTCCCAAATCCAATGTGACCTCGCCTCTTGTTGGCCCATCTACATACTGTGTCAGGAAACCCTCCTGCACACATTGGACAAAAACTGACCCTTCTAAAGTACTCGAACTATAGCGTTTCCAGTCAATATTTGTAAAGTTAAAGTCTCCCACAACAACTCCCCTGAACCAGTCATATAAATAATGTGACTCGACGAATAGGTTAGAGGCTGGGAATTCTGTGGTGAGTAACTCACCTTCTGACTCCCTAAAGCTTATCCAACAACTGCAATCACAAATCAGGAATGTGATGGAATACTCTCCACTTGCCTGGATGAGTGTAATTTCAGCAACATACAAGAAGATCGACATAATCCAGGACAAGGTATTCTACTTAACCAGCATCCCTTCCACCATCTTCAATATTCACTTCGTTCATCACGAGCGCACAATGGCAGCGGTGAAGATCGTTTACAAGATGCACTGCAACAACCCATTAAGTTTCTTTCGACAGCATTTTCTAAACGTGCGACTTATAAAACCTAGAAGGACAAGGACAGCAGACCCTGGGAATCAGAAATAGATTAATTGGCCATGCTTGTTCGTGGGATCCTACTGTGTCAAGTCGTTGTCCTGATTTCCTGCATAATCATGATTACACTTCAAAGACAAAGTGTGGAGATGCTGGTGTTGGACTGGGGAGGGCGCAGTAAGAAGTCTCACAACACCAGGTTAAAGTCCAACAGGTTTATTTGAAATCACTCGTAATTCCAAATAAACCTGTTGGAATTTAACCTGGTGTTGCGAGACTTCTTACTGTTCAAAGACAAAGTACTTGCATGTGAAGGACTTAAGAGGTGCAAAACTTTCTTGTCGAAGAAAAGCAAAAACTCTGAAAGTGTCATTTGGATGAAATGTTTTTTCCAACATCCATTTCTTTTCTTACACAAGCAGTGAGGGCAAACACAAGATAAGTGTGCTGCCAAATACAGGGCTGGTTTTAAGGCCTCGCTCGTCCCAAAACAGTAAAATCTCGCCTGTGGTCAACGGACCTTCCCCTGCTCTGCCCCTCGCCTGCTCCAATTCCCGTGGCGGGTGGGCTGGGAAAATTCTAGCCACAGTGTTAATTTTAACCACTCACCAGGTAATCTCATGAGACATTGGAATCCCTTTAAAACCAAACAAAAATTCAGAGGTTGGCTCACTTGGGACAGTGACTTGATTAACTCTGTTAATGTATTCTTGAAACAACAACTGATAATCAGTTTGTTTCCTCTAAGGCTTCCTGACAGTGAAGGATGTCCGACTTGGGTGGAATTTACACCATTCTGGTGCTCTAGATTTTTTTAATGACTTCTCAAAATTTGCCACAATTTGTTGTCTTTAAAATGAAATTCAGCTTTAAGATTTGTATTTTTTTTCATCCATTTGTGGGACATGGGTGTCGCTGGCTGGGCCAGCACTTATTGCCTATCCCAAGTTGCCTGAGGGCAGTTGAGAGTCAGCCACATTGCTGTGGCTCTGGAGTCACATGTAGGCCAGACCAGGTAAGTACGGCAGATTTCCTTCCCTCAAGTGGCATTATTGAATCAGATGAATTTTTCCAACAATTGACAATGGTTTCATGGTCATCAGTAGATTCTGAATCTTCAGATATATTTTATTGAATTCAAACTCCACCATCTGCCGTGGCGGGATTCAAACCCAGGTCCCCAGAACATTAACTGAGTTGCTGAATTAATTATCTATCGATAATACCATTAGGCTATTGCCTCCCCAATTATGCACCAGCAAAACAAAAGCTATTAAAGCATATATATAAATGTATATATTTGACATTGTAGCAGACAGTTTGATTCTCAATGTTGTGCCTCTCTGACCAGATTTGGAAGCTGACTTATTTAGTTCCAGCGATGCTACACTGTACTTAGAGGAATGCCTTGAAATTATCCAAACTCGTAAACAAGAAAATGAAGCAAAGTAATATCATGAAACTCTGCTGGATGCTTTCCCAATGTGGTGATTAGTACTGCACATTACATTATTCCATTACTACCCTTTCTCTGTGCATTGTTTCTGAGGGAATGGGCTTTTCAATGTAACATTAACAAATCAGAAAACTGATGACATTTTTAGTGTTCTGCTGGGTAAAGAATACCTTGTTGCTGAGCCCCTTTGCCAGAAAAAGATCCAGGAATCATTAAACATTTAACCATTTGGATTTATTTTTCACTCTGCAGTTTTTGAAGTCAAATGAAACATATTGTGATTTGATTTTTAAAATGTTTTTGTTTTTCATTCTTGAGATTTGAACATCACTGGCCAGGCCAACATTTATTGCCCATCTCTAATTGTCCTTGAGAAGGTTCTGGCAAACTCCCTTCTTGAACTGTTGCAGTTCAAGGAACACTCGCGGTGCTATTGGGAAGGGAATTCCAGGATTTTGACCCAGTGACAGCAAAGGAACAGCGATATAGTTCTGAGTTAGGATTATAGGTGACTTGGAGGTGAAATTATAGGTTCCCATGCATCTGCTGCCCTTGTCCCTCTTGCTGGTGGAGGTCCTGAGTTTGGAAAATGTTGTTGAAGGAACCTTGTTGAATTCATGCAGTGCATCTGGATCGGTGGTGGAGGGAATGAATATTGAAGGTGGTAAATGGGGTGCTAATCAAGCAAGCTACTTTGTCCTGGATGGTGTGGAGCTTCTTGAGTGTTGTTGGAGGTGGGCTCCTCCAGAGAAGTGGAGAGTATTTCATTACACCTGACTTGTCCTTGAAGATGATGGGCAGGCTTTAGGGAGCCAGGAGATGAGTTACTTGCCGCAGGATTCCAAGCCTTCGAACTGCTGTTGTAATCACAGTATTTATGTGGCTGGCCCAGGTCAGTTTATGGTCAATGGGAATCCCCAGGATGTTGATAGTAATGGTGAAGGAACAGCAGTATAATTCTATGTCAGAATGGTATTTTAGTTACCTTTTTACCATAACCCCAAATACTCTCTCCCTCTAAAGGACCTATGTCGTAAAATATTGCATTAAAGGGATGAGAGATTTTAAAAGGACAGTAGGGGCGATTCTCCCAGCCCGCTGCACTGCTCGAGCAGCAGAGTGAGCAGGGAAACATCAGCGGAGCTGCTTCATGGGCTTCCCACTGGGTGTCGCTGGCTGGGCTTCTCTGGTTCCGCTGCTGTGAACAGAGATTTGGCTGAGAGCCAAATTCTCCATTCTCAGTGGCAGCATTAGCAGGGTGTACGAGACTGAGGAATTCATTTCAGTGTCCGACTGGAAGATTGCAGAGTAGACTGGTCATGGTGAAAAATAGCATGCAATGTGCTCCTTTGGTGCTCAATGTTCCAATCAAAACTCTCTTAACCCCACACAGCAGCAAGAAGGTCACCTCCACCAGTGCTATTTAAAGGAACTATCAACTCCTGACTGGTTAGTTACTGGTTGCATTCCTCTAGTCTTTGCAAGAATACTATAAGTGTTTGTTGCTTAATATAATTCTTTCAAGTTAGATAAGTTAACAGAGAGCCGTGTGGCATGCGCTGAAGGACTTTTTGCTGGCATAAAGGCTTCAATAAAGCAGTTGCTCCCAGACATCGATGCATGAGTTTTTATTCTCCTTTCAATCGAGTATAATAGGAGAACAAGTGGAGACCTTGTGGAACAGGGCAAGCTGCTGGAAGAGGGAGAAAGAGGGGAGAAGAGCCTTATCTCAGAGCTACAAAGACACTGTGACGTTTTCCTTGAAGTTCAGTAGCATTGACACTAATGAGTGGGCAGGCGGTGGCTCCCATTGTTCAAAATGGCAACAACTTGCCCATCAAGCTGCATCATGTTTTCAGTCCAAACACCTTAGATATGAGCTGGACCAGTGATAGAGAAGGAAAGAAAAGGAAATCTTGCAATCTGGATCCCACTACCACATGGGACATCCTGCCACTTGTGCACAAAGACCTGCGGGTTTGGAATCAGCCCGTTTAGTCACACAAAGACCCATAGAAGAAACTCACGACCCTGAGTATAGGTCATCCTTTGAATTGAGGGACTGGTGATGATGATGTTCGCCAAGCCCCTTTCAGCATGGTAACCCACAGCCATGATAGTTGCAATAAACATGCATGGCGAAGCTTCCACCAGAGCACTCAGACATACCATGGCTGAAGCTTGGGCTGCAGTGAAAGTTGAAACAATGGTCCTTAGATGTTGCATCTTGATTGGATCCATAAGTGTGCGAAAGAGAGTTGGTCACCATTACCACGCTGGAAAGTTTGGACTCAAAGCTTGGTGCTTAACCCTGTGCCAAGTTGACGTAAGACTCCTCCATACCCTTGACACTTAACTCAGGCTCTCTGGAAGCTTTTCCAGTTCACCAAGCCTTTTCTTGTGCATGCTGATTTGCATTACTCTGTAGGCTGCCCCATCAATGTGTTTCTCTGAATCCTCAGTGATGCAACTTGTGAGTTGGCACCTGCTCTAAAAGAAGAACAAAAATACTGAAATCAAAACAGAAAATGCTGGAAAAACTCAGCAGATCTGGCAGCATCTGTGGCGAGAGAAAAAGTGTTATTGTTTCAAGCATATTTTTATTCATTCGTGGGACATGGATGTCGCTGGCTGGCCAGCATTTATTGCCCATCCCTAGTTGCCCTTGAGAAGGTGGTGGTGAGCTGCCTTCCATGTACTGTGGGTTGACCCAATGCCATTAGGGAGGGAATTCCAGGATTTTGACTCAGTGACTGCAAAGGAACAGCGATACATTTCCAAGTCAGGATGGTGAGTGTCTTGGAGGGAAACTTACAGATGGTGGTGTTCCTATGTATGTAGGGCGGCACGGTAGCACAGTGGTTAGCACTGCTGCTTCACAGCTCCAGGGTCCCGGGTTCGATTCCCGGCTCGGGTCACTGTCTGTGTGGAGTTTGTACATTCTCCTTGTGTCTGCGTGGGTTTCCTCCGGGTGCTCCGGTTTCCTCTCACAGTCCAAAGATGTGCGGGTTAGGTTGATTGGCCAGGTTAAAAATTGCCCCTTAGAGTCCTGGGATGTGTAGGTTAGAGGGATTAGCTGGTAAATATGTGGGGGTAGGGCCTGGGTGGGATTGTGGTCGGTGCAGACTCGATGGGCCGAATGGCCTCCTTCTGCACTGTCGGGTTTCTATGATTTCTATGATCTGCTGCCCTTGTTCTCTGAGATGGAAGTGATCATGGTTTGGAGGATGCTGTCTGAGGATCTTTGGTGAATTGCTGCAATGCATCTTGTAGAGAGTCCACACTGCTGCTACTGAGCGTGTCCGTATGACTCTTCAGAGCTAAGGAGAGAGTGATATGTGATGGATTTTATATCGTTTAAGAGAGGGAATGGAACAAATGCAGCAGAATAGAAGGTCAATGATATGTGGAAACTATGAGAGATTGCACAAACATGTTTAGGGCACAAAACAAAGGAAGTGTTAATGGCAGTGTTATGGAAGGTACTGATAGCGGCATAATGGTAAGATAGCAGAATGTGTTAAGAGAACTAAGGTCAATGCTCAGTGAAAAGCAAAACGTAAACCCAAATGACGGATGGCCCTTTGAGGGAGCGGGATGGGATTGAGGCGGCACAGTGGCTAGCACTGCTGCCTCACAGCGCCAGGGTCCCAGGTTCAATTCCGGCCTCGGGACACTGTCTGTGTGGAGCTTGCACGTTCTCCCCGTGTCTGCGTGGGTTTCCTCCGGGTGCTCTGGTTTCCTCCCACAGTTGAAAGATGTGCGGGTTAGGTTGATTGGCCATGCTAAATTGACCCTAATATCGGGGATTAGCCGGGTAAATGCATGGGGTTGCGGGAATAGGGTCTGGATGGGATTGTAGTCGGTAAAGACGCGATGGACTGAATGGCCTCCTTCTGTACTGTAGGGATTCTATGATTCATCATTTGAAATGAAGAATAAATTTGAAATTAGAAAAAGGATCAAGGTGGTGAAGAAGATTCACAGCCCAAAGCTGTTGAACTCAATGTTGAGTCCAGGAGGTTGTAATGTGCCTAATCGGGAGCTGGGGTGTTGTTCCTCCAGTTTGCGTGGGAATCAAAGGAGCATTGCAGCACCTGAGGGTGGACATTTGGGCAGGAGAGCAAGATGGTGAGTTGAAATGGCAAGCGACAGGAAGATTGGGGAGTTGCAGATTGAGTGAAGGTATTTTGCAAAGTGGTCACCCATTTTGCATTTAGTCTCCCCTATGTAGAGGAGATTGCATTGGGAGCAGTGAAAACACAAATTATTTTGTCCCAACCCCTCCCCCAAAGGACCAATTATCAATTTTGAACAAAGCAGACCCTTGGCTTTCTTTAAGATGTGGCTGAATATCATACACACAAAGATATTCAGAGAACAACTCCTTCATGCAAAATATTGGCTTTGATTTTTTTTTAAGGAAGTTTATATTCACAGAAAACTTTCATCTTGAATGTCAAGAGAAGCTTTGGATAGAAATTCTGAGCGCAAATATAATTGTCTGTGTTTATTTGCAAGGCAGCTGAGATTTATGAAATTCTAATCTTTACATATAGAATGGATGGCACATAGAAAGAAAACAGAGGTTTCTGGACATCCCATTCATGGGCTATTCTATCAATCCACACAACAGACCAAATACAAAGTCTTAGTTTTCTTCTGTTAAATATACAAAGTAGGAATTAACCTTTTTAGTATTTGTATCCCAACCTAATTAATGTTTGCATATATAGCAGAATGGTACTGAACTTTGATCAACATCACTATTACCCACATCAAATCTACCGGCTCATAACCTGGACACGATTTCTTAAATCCCAGCCAAAAACCATGCAAGATTGGGGGTACTCTTTAACTTAATTCATAGAATCATAGAATTCCTACAGTACCATTTGGCCCATTGGGTCTGCACCGACAACAATCCCACCCAGGCCTTATCCCCATAAACCCACGTATTTACCCTGCCAATCCCCCTGACACTCAGGGGCAATTTACCATGGCCAATCCACCTAACCCACACATGTTTGGAGTGTGGGAGGAAACCCATGCAAACACGGTGAGCATGTACGAACTCCACACAGTCACACGAGGCCGGAATTGAACCTGGGTCCCAGGTGTTGTGACGCAACAGTGCTAACCTCTGAGCCACCGTGCCACTCATTAATTATGAGACTTAAGTCTCAATACGTACAAAAATGCAATACTTAGTCAAGGCAGTAGAAGCAGTCAGTCAGTTCACTCTGTAACATCAGTTCCTGACTTCTGGACAGCTGTGGCACTGTCCCTTGAGACTTTCCATTGATTAAAATCTGTATTTCTTTTTGGCTCCTCATGCTGTGCCTCCAGTCACTAAAAGTTGCTGCTTATTAACCCTTGCTAGACACTGTCCCTGTGAATGGTCAGGAGTATCTCTGAGCTCTGATTGATCTTGGTGAACACAGTAAGGCGTCTAACAACACTAGGTTAAAGTCCAACAGGTCTTTAACCTGGTGTTGTTAGACTCCTTACTGTGTTTACCCCAGTCCAACGCCGGCATCTCCACATCATGATCTTGGTGACACATAATCAGTCCCTGATTGGTCAGGTGGTGTGTGATCACTGTCTGTAGGTCTCTTAAGGGCGATGGTCACTTTACTGATATCACTTTCTGTTCACTCTTGACTGGTTCCCTCAGATGTCAGTCACTTGTGGGAGTGTCCTTCTCATTACAGCTTCTCCCTGGCACTTTATTAAGTTTATAGCTTTTTACTAAGATAATGAGGCATCACAAGATGATTTGTCTGCTTGCTTATTTGCGATGAGACAATCTGTGTGAATACTTTATAACACTTGAAAGTTCAGGATCGTCATCTCAAAATGACTAATCAATACATCTAGGTGTTCTGGAGAGCTTGAAAGCCTATATTTGACTTCCGAGTTACTGATGATGCCTGGGGCAAGATGCTTAAGGATGACAAAAGAGTCCAGGAGATACACAGCCTTAAACTAACACAGAGGTTATAAAGTAACTACATTTAAATGATCTGTATAAAGTATATATAAAATCAGTGCATAAGGGCAACCAGTGATTTAACGAGGTAACAAGATACACATAATGCGTAAGAAGTCCAGATACAATCTATGGAGAACCATCAAAGATGCCAAGAGACAGTACCGGACCAAGCTAAAGTCCCAGGCCAGCCACGTGGACTCCCACCAAGTATGGCAAGGTCTGCAAGACATAACGGACTACAAGATCATAGAAGAAATCATAAAAATCATAGAAACACTACAGTACAGAAGGAGGCCATTCGGCCCATCGAGTCTGCACCGACCACAATCCCACCCAGGCCCTACCCCCACATATTTACCCGCTAATCCCTCTAACCTACGCATCTCAGGACTCTAAGGGGCAATTTTTAACCTGGCCAATCAACCTAACCCGCACATCTTTGGACTGTGGGAGGAAACCGGAGCACCCGGAGGAAACCCACGCAGACACGAGGAGAATGTGCAAACTCCACACAGACAGTGACCCGAGCCGGGAATCGAACCCAGGTCCCTGGAGCTGTGAAGCAGCAGTGCTAACCACTGTGCTACCGTGCCGCCGATGAAAGCATATAAAATCGCCGGCACCATTGCATCCCTCCCCGATGAATTCAGTGCACTGATGAGACAGAGTACAGGAATGAGATAGAGAATCTGGTGAATTAGTGTAACGACAATAATCTCTCCCTCAATGTCAGCAAAATGAAGGAGATAGTCATCAACTTCAGGAAGCATAGTGGAGTACATGCCCCTGTCTACATCGATGGAGATGAAGTGCTTCAAGAGCTTCAAGTTTCTAAGTGTCTAGATCACAAACAAACTGTCCTGGTCCCTCCAGGCCAACACTGGAGTTAAAAAAGCCCATCAATGCCTCTTCTTTCTCAGGAGGCTAAGGAAATTCAGCATGTCCACTATGACTCTCTCCAACTTTTACAGAAGCACCATAGAAAGCATTCTTTCTGGTTGTATCACAGCTTGCTTTGGCTCCTTCTTTGTCCAAGACCAAGAGAAACTACAAAGGGTCGTGAATGAAGCCCAGTCCATCATGCAAACCAGCCTCCCATCAAGTGACTCTTCCCGCTGCCTTAGAAAAGCAGCCAGCATAATCAAGGACCCCACGCATCCCGGACATACTCTCTTCCACCTTCTTCCTTCGGGAAGCTGATAAAAAAAAAGTCTGAGGTCACATACCAACAAACTTGAGAGCAACTTCTTCCCTGCTGCCATCAGACGGTTTAATGTACCCACCTCATATTAAGTTGATCTTTCCCTGCAACCTAGCTGTAACTGTAATACTGCATTCTGCACCCTCTCCTTTCCTTCTCTATGTACGTTATGCTTTGTCCGTATAGAGCGCAAGAAACAATACTTTTCACTATACAATAAATGTCACAAATCAAATCAAAATATAACTGATATATGTTCATGAGGAATAAAAGTCACAAGAACTGCAGAACTGATCTCAGAACTTAATTTGCAAGGTGACCCAACCACAGAAGTGCCTCGGTCTATTGTGTACTTTGAAAGAGAGTATCTACTTCTCTTTAAGACATCACAAGTGAAAAAGCTAAATTAATTGAAGACACAAAGTTGAAAGTTTGAAATCTCCCAGCTGTTTTCCAACTCAAATACAATGACAAAGTGTTAATAGCTTGGGAGTATAATAGTTTCAGGCCTTTGTTCATCAAACCTGAACAAGCTTTGCAACATTTGCTCTGTAATTAAACCATAAAAGTGTACTTTGCGCAGGACTAGGGCCATATGGTGTACTTCACTTGTCAAGTAAGGATGCAGCTACAAAGGCTCACATGGTGTGAGACGTGTCTTACAATGACAACAATTAGTCAAGGTATTATATTAGGTGAATTGATATACTTTGATTCCCTGATTATGACACATAGCTACACTTAAGGAAATTAATTATCAAACATGACACATCCTAAAGCAATGAATGTCGCTCTTCAAACCAGGATGCTAATATGTGTGGTATGAACATTAGCAGAACAGGACAGAAGTGGACTGTGGGAAACTAACTACATGTGAAGCGAGCAACATAACTTGACAGCACCTTGAACAGTCACAAGCAGCAGGCTGTATACATGTTAAACCAGTGCTATCTCTGTGCGCAAAATTGTAGACTGGCACTGCCACTTCCGCCGACTTCACTCACTGAAATTCACAAGTTGTGCTGTGTCTGAATGGGCTGCAGAGGAGCCCACACTGACAGTCCTGTGTACCTATTCATAAAGCAATGGGAATCGAGAGCTTTGCCTGTTTGCCCGCAACCTGCATGGATTCAACCATGAAAAATGTAATCGCTGGCATAAATCAAGGAGTAAGCGTCCAAATGTTTATCTCCCCATCCAGAGGGTTGTTAATTGTGATTAAAATATTTTTCATGATGTCCCTAGCACGCAGGTTTGTCTACCCACTCCCTCACCACTGGCTCCCCAAACCCCTTCCTTGTGCCATTGGCTCCTCCACGCCATGTCAGAGCCTCCATCCTCCCCGCATCTCCTCACTAAAGACATCCCCAGGTCTTCCTGCTCAGCAACACTGATTCTTCCCTCTTTGACCTCACCATTGCCTGGTATCCACGGTTGCTCTCCCCATCCTGGGAGGAGCCAGAATAAAGCCAGATCAGCAGGAGGAGTGGGGACAGGGGTGGGGAGTCAGAGGAGTGGAAATTAGGAGGGGGGCGATAGGGATCCGGAGGAATGGGGTTGAGGTGAAAATGCTGGGGCTGAGGAAGCTGTGATATTACTTGATTTGATTTGATTTATTATTGTTACATGTATTAACATACAGTGAAAAGTATTGTTTCTTGCACGCTATACAGACAAAGCATACCGTACATAGAGAAGGAAACGAGAGAGTGCAGAATGTAGTGTTACAGATATGGCTAGGGTGTAGAGAAAGATCAATTTAATGCAAGGTAAGTCCATTCAAAAGTCTGACAGCAGCAGGGAAGAAGCTGTTCTTGAGTCGGTAGGTACGTGACCTCAGATTTTTGTATCTTTTTCCCGAAGGAAGAAGGTGGAAGAGAGAATGTCCGGGGTGAGTGGGGTCCTTTAGTTATGCTGGCTGCTTTGTCGAGGCAGTGGGAAGTGTAGACAGAGTCAATGGATGGGAGGCTGGTTTGCGTGATGGATTGGGCTACTACGTACATGACCCTTTGTAGTTTCTTGGGCAGAGCAGGAGCCATTCCAAGCTGTGATACAACCAGAAAGAATGCTTTCTATGGTGCATCTGTAAAAGTTAGTGAGAGTCGTAGCTGACATGCTAAATTTCCTTCACCTCCAGGGAAAGTAGAGGCGTTGGTGGGCTTTCTTAACTATAGTGTTGGCATGGGGGGACCAGGACAGGTTGTTGGTGATCTAGACACCAAAAAACTTGAAGCCCTCAACTCTTTCTACTTCGTCCTGTTGATGTAGACAGGGGAATGTTCTCCTTTGGGCTTCCTGAAGTCGATGACAATCTCCGTCGTTTTGTTGACATTGAGGAAGAGATTATTGTTGCCGCACCAGTTCACCAGATTCTCTATCTCATTCCTGTACTCTGACTCAGCATTGTTTGAGATCCGACCTACTACGGTGATGTCGTCAGCAAACTGGAAAATCGAATTGGAGGGGAATTTGGCCACACAGTCATAGGTCTATAAGGAGTATAGTTGGGAGCTGAGAACACAGCCTTGTGGGGCATCGGTGTTGAGGATGATCGTGGAGGAGTTGTTGTTGCCTATCCTTTACTGATTGTGGTCTGTGAGTTAGGAAGTTCAGGATCCAGTCGCAGAGGGAAGTGCTGAGGCCCAGGCCACGGAGTTTGGAGATGTTTGGAGAGTTTGGAAAATGTGAGGTCGTGTGGCATTAATGTCAGAGGGACAGAACGGGCACACTTTTCAAAACTGTTATCAAAGTGTTGGAAACATATAAAAGTTTATAAACTATTTTATAAAGGTGTCGTTCCAGTTTGAAAATATTAAGTAGCATTAAAAAAAACTTATCTGTCAATGAGTGAAAGACTGACTTCAAGGAGGTGTCTTCAGCTCCTGACGCCAAATAGGATTGCGGCTTCAATGTCAATAAGCCACCCTGGAAGCCCTCATTGCTTCTCTCAGCACTAATCTCTGCTGCAGGGAAAAGAGCAAGTTCTTGCTGCAATCTACAAAGTAACTACAGATGTTCTGGGCAGTTAGCAACTAAGGCTGTGGCATCACTGCTCGAAAATCCAGGCCATTCAACTGAAAACAGGGTTCCAACATTTCCATTATCCTCTGCTCCTGATGAATGAAGCATTTGTTTACAAGTATCTTAGTTGGCAAGCATCAAAAGGCAATTTATGTTCGATTGACATTGTTTGACAAGATATTGTTGCACATAATGAGCTAACAGCACTTAATTAAAAACTAATTCTCCCTATTGCCTTGCTTTTGTGCCTAATAACAAGGTAACAGCCCCAACCCAATGCAAATGAAGGGAAGGAAATCAGACTTGTAAAAGCAATTTGCACAGAAGTGGATTTTTCATGTACAATACTCAATTTCCAACAAAGCAGACACACCACACGAGTGCCAGGCAATGAACATCCCCAACAAGAGAGAATCAAACTATCACCCCTTGACATTCAATGGCATTACCATCACTGAATCCCCCACTATCAACATCCTGGGGGGGTTACCATTGGTCAGAAACTGAACTGGACTAACCATATAAATACTGTGGCTACCAGAGCAAGCTGGAAATCCTTCTGTGACTATCTCACCTCCTGACCAACCCTCTCCTCCCCACCCCAAAGCCTGTCCACCATCTACACGCATAGGTCAGGAGTGTGATGGAAAACTCTTCACTTTCCTGGATGAGTGCAACTCCAAAGCTCCAACACTCAAGAACCTTGATGTCATTCAGGACAAACAGCTTGTTTGATTGCCACCCCTTCCACAAACAATCACTCCCTCCAACACTGATAAAGAATGGCAGCAATGTGTTCCATCGAAGAGATATACTTCAGAAATTCACTAAAGCTCTTGAGACAGCACGTTTCCAATCTGTGACCGCTGCCATCTAAAAGGAATACCACCACTTGCAAGTTTCCCACCCAAGCCAATTCACCCATTCTGACTTGGAACTGTATCACCGTTCCTTTACTGTCACGAGGTCAAAATCTTGGAACACTCTCCCTAGCAGCATAGTGGGTGTACCTACACCACGTCAACAGTAGTAGTTCAAGAAGGCAGCTCATCACCACCTTCTCAAGGGCAATTCAGGATGGGCCTAGGCAGAAAAAACCACATCCCTTGAATGAATATTTTTTAAAAGATGAAAATAAAAGCAACAGCAACATACTGCAGATGCTGGAAAACTGAAATAAAAACAGGAAATGCTGGAAAAGCTCAGCAGGTCTGGCAGCACCTGTGGAGAGAGAAACAGAGTTAACGTTTTGGGTCTGCATGATTCTTCTTCAGAGCTAAAGAGCGGGAGAACTGTGATTAATTGTATAGTGTTTGGGAGGTTTTGAATACTTTTATGGAACACAAGCTCCAGCAACTTATTGACACCTAACGCCCATTCTGAACCCTCCATATCTTCCCAGTCCTCTGCACCCAGCAAAGGATTCAGTTTCATTTCCTCACACCTCCATCTCAACGAATTTCAGGCTCAGCATGACACTGAACTCTTTTCCATTGCCTTTGTCTCAGTGCTCACTTCTTTGGGCAGGAGTTCTCCCCCTGTTCAATGGATCCTTTCACCTGCCTCCAGTATTTACCCTTTACCTGCACCCCACTCCACCCTCTGGCCTCCAACCTGCTCTTGATCTTTTCATTGAGAACTGTCAGCATGACATCGGCCCTCTTAATTTCTCTGCTCCTCTTATTCCCTCTGACCTGTCTCCCTCTGAACCTGCTGCACTCCACTCTGTTGGGTCCAAATTTGACCTTTCTATCACACATGCTGACAAGGTTGGTGCTGTTGTGGTCTGGCGTACTGACCTTTGTCGCAGAGAGGCTGAGTGCCAACTTTCAGACACCTCCTCCTCTCTCCCCCTTATCCAGGACCCCACCAGCGAACATCAAGCTATTGTTTCTAGCACTGCCATTGACCTCATCACCTCTCGGGATCTTCCCTCCAGAGCTTCCAACCTCATAGTTTCCCAGCTCACCACAGCCTATTTCTAGCTCCTTCCTAAAATCCACAAACAGAACAGCTGTAGTAGTTCGATTGTACCAACTGGCACCTGCTCCACAGTACTCATTTCTTCCTATCTTGACTCCATCCTCCTCCCTTGTTCAGTCCCTTCCCACCTACATTCGTGATTCCACTTATGCCCTATCTCATATCTACAATTACCAGGCCCTAACCGCCTCCTCCTCACTGTGAATGCACGATCCCTCTACATCTTCTACCTCACTCAGAGGTTCTGAGGACACTCCACTTCTTCCTTGAGCAGAGGTCTGAACAATCCCCATCCAGTTGTCACTCAACAATTTCTCCTTTAATTTGTCTCACTTCCTACAAATAAAAGGTGTGGTTATGGGTACCCGCATGCACTCCAGTTAAGTCTGTTTTTTTGTGGGGTATGTGGAACATTCCTTGTTCCAGTCCTACTCTGGCCAGCTCTCACAACTCTTTTTTCATGATATCAATGACTATATTGATACCGCTTTATGCTTTTATCTGGATCTAGAAAAATGTATTGATCTTGCTTCCAGTTTCCATCCCTCTCTCACCTGCACATAAAACAGTCTTTAAATTTAGTCCAAGATTTTTAAAAAGTATCATCTTTAAAACAGTTTGTATTATCATAACTATGAACCATAACAGAATATCAACCAGCCTCAAACCATTCATGCAATTAATTTTTAACGTATATGTGATGATCGTGCAATTGATACGGATATATATTTTTGTGTTTAAGGGGAATGTGTAAAAATTCAGCTTTATGCTGCAGACAGTCAGTGTGACTGGAGGGAATGCAACTCGGGTGGTGGGAGACCAGAGTAATTGCTCATTTTAGCCTTGCAAGTAGTTATGTTAAGTAGAGTTCATTGACTTTTGTTTACTTAAGTTCCCCTGGGATTTCTGATTGGAGTGATTGACAGGGCCATGTGATGATGTGGTTGATGTGCAGTCCTGGGCCTGCATTAGGGACAAAAAGCTTTTGTAGAAAGCAGTAAGATTTTCAGCTGAAGCCCAGTTGAAGTTAGAAGGATTTTGCATGCTTCAGGAATCCCATTTCTGTCTGAAAGCTCCAAGAACACATGTTAAAGCAGGTTTTCTATTTATTTATTTAAACATGGATTTGGTTAATGCATGAATGGGGCTTATTTGGAACTGGGAAAGTCATAAGCTAGAAAGTAAAGTTGCTTCCTTTCATTTTTAAATATTGTTCAGCTGTTCAGAGTTTGTTTGGTTTATTAAAGTTGTATTTACACTGTGTTAGTTTGTTTCACTGTAAAAGATCCCTACTTGGTCAGTGGAATCATTCCTGGAAGGAAATATCCTTTCCTCACATTTAGGCCAAAGTAGAAAAATTGTTGGGGTCTAATCTGGCGACAGAATATACCTTGGACCTTCTGGTCCAGGATCCTAACGCATGGCTGCCATGTTTATTTACAGAAATTCAAAGAACACTTTCATCTTAAATATCAAGTGAAGATTTGGACAGAAATTCTGTGTGGAAATGTAATTGTGTTTATTTGCAAAGAAGCTGAGATTTCAGAAATTATTAATCTTTTATACAAAGGATGGGTGGCAGATAGATAGTAAACTGAGGATATGTGTTGGTGGTTGACTGACGATTTTATCAATCTCACAGAGCAACTACAACTGTCAAAGTCTTAATTTGATGCGTTTTTTATTCTGTAAAATACACAAATAGGAATCAGCGTAGTTAGTATTTATATCCCAGCCGACATAATGTTTATATATGGAGTGGAGGCTCCAGTGGTACTGAACTCTGTTGAACATAACTATTATCCATACCAAGTCCGCCTCCTCATAAACTAGGATGCAATTTCTTAAAATCCAACCAAAAGCAATGCACATTCCTTTTCAAACCAAGCTGCTAATATGTGTGGTATATGTGATATCACTACACGATAGACGTGGACTGTGAAAAACAAACTACATCTGATGTTGACATGATATGCGAGTTGCATATCACCCAATCATAGAATCCCTGTAGTGCAGAAGGAGGCCATTCAGCCCATCGAGTCTGCACTAACCACAATCCCATCCAAGCACTATACTCATAACCCAACATATTTATCCTACTAACCCCCTGACACTCAGGGGCAATTTACAATCACCAATCAACCTAACCTGCACATCTTTGGAGTGTGGGAAGAAACTGGAGCACCCAGACGAAACCCACACAGACACAGAAAGAATGCGCAAACTCCACACAGACAGTAACTCAGGCCGGGAATCGAACCTGGGTCCCTGGCGCTGTGAGGCAGCAGTGCTAACCCATTGTGCCACTGTGTTGCCCAATTGTTTATTTGTTTCAAATCACTGCTATCTCTGCGCTCCAGATAGTAATGTTGAATAATACGGACGATTATATGTTTGTCCATGGTCTGTGGGAAACCCAACTGGCAAAGGGTACAGATTGGAAATAAGGCCAAAGGAAAATGTCTGACCTGTTATACTCCCAGCTCGTGGAGGATCAGACTGGAACTAATCCTTACTCAGTCTTGAATTTATTTACAGAATGAGACATTACAAGCATATGTCTCCTAACTCAACCACACCCATTTATTTTTATATACTCAAGTGAAACCTCAATTAATGCCCTCCACCTGTACACAATTAAACAGAATTGAGACAAAAATGAGTTCCAAGATGGCGCTGGAGCGTGGAAACTTCTTGTGAGCTGTGCCCAGCTTACCCACTCGCTCTATGGTTTTAAAACTCTATTTTAACTCTCTTAAACTCTGTAGCAATGCTTTAATTCAATCTCTTAATACGACATTCTGCACCCTTTCCTTTCCTATGAACGGTGTGCTTTTTACACCTTAGCCACATTTCAAAGGCTTTTATTTTCTTCTACGGATCTTTATTTATTGTCTAAGTTTCTGAGGCAGACTAGAAAGGGAATAGAATGGAGCACCTTATGAGTTTTTTCCTCGTTACAAGTTGGACTTCTCTTGTTGTCAAACCATCCTTCATCACAAAATTTTGGCTGTCTCTATCCTTGTAATTTCAACATCACATCGACCATCTTTTGTCCTAAATAGACAAACTTACCGACTTGTTCCAGTGCAGCATCATCCACTTCAATCTTCACTCCAGTTTCTTTTCCTCTATTCTTTCTAACTGCTTTTATCATTTTGGTTTTGCCAAAACATTATTTTAACAGCAAAACAAAAGCAAGGTGAACAGTATGGTGGCACAGTGGTTAGCACTACTGCTTCACAACTCCACAGACCTGGGTTCAATTTCAGCCTTGGGTTTACTGTCTATATGGAGTTTGCACGTTCTCCTCGTGTCTGCATGGGTTTCCTCCGGGTGCTCCGGTTTCCTCCCACAGTCTAAGGATGTGCGGGTTAGGTGGATTGGCCATGCTAATTTAATCCTAGTCTCAGGGGGATTAGCAGGGTGAACATGAGGGGTTACGGAAATAAGGCCTGGTCAATGCAAGACTCGATGGGCCAAATGACCTCCTTCTGCACTGCAGATTCTATGATTCTATGCCATATGCCTACTTCATCGATGCTAAAAATGTAACCTTTAGGTGACTTGCTGTTACAAATCAATTCACCTGAAAAAACCCACGCAAACACTGGGAGAACCTGCAAACTCCACACTGACAGTGACCCAAGCCAGGAATCGAACCCGGGTCCCTGGCGCTGTGAGGCAGCAGTGCTAACCACTGTGCCACCGTGCTGCCCTGAATCTATGATTGTAAAAAACTGCTGATGCTGGAAATACCAAATCAAAACAACAAATGTTCTGGGGGTAAGGCAGCATCCATGGAGACAAAATCTGAACTCAGCATTTCAGGCCACTGGCAGAGAGTTTTAACAATGTGGACCAGGTTGTCTGGAGCAAGAAAAGAAAATCATGGACGTATAAGAGGTAATGATAAGGTGACAACTTCATTGTGAGATTCAGCATTTTTTTAAGTCATGAAAATGAAACATCAGTGGTTTCTAAACATCCTTTGATCTCCTGAATTGAAAGTGGGCCTGAGGTTTCTGTTGTTCTATCTTTCTGTGTAAGTCTTGTTGCAAAATATCATCGACTGAGGACAGGTGAGGTTATTGCGAGGACACCATTGGAAAATAAAAGATATGAAGTGAAGCACATGAACATATAACAAAGGACTTATCTTTAATTTTATAATTTAAATGTCTTCAGAAAGCTCAGTATAAATTGGTCAATTCCAGCTAGGCAGATATTTGGCTCTTTTTTTTTAATGAATGGATTCCGATACCAATTTTACAAAGAACTGTTGTCTTTGTGTAAAAAGTACTTTAATTATACAGACTCCTTATCTGAATATTGTTCTGCTTTCTGATTTATATTCATTCCATTTTCTAATCTACAGAGTTTAATGAAATCACATTACAAAAGCCACTTATCACAGCAGGCTCAGAGCTGGCTGGCATTATATGAAAACAGCCATTATTGTTCTGGAAATCATAATTTAGGTTGGAGAATATTTTGTTTTGCTGCACACAATGTGGTACTGAACTATGCTGATGCCAAACAAAGGAGTATCTGGAAAAACAGTATTTAAAATAAACTGGTGTATAATCCTGCTCGTGTCAGCACCCAACACATCATTTGATTTGTCGGTCCTAAAGTTGGATGAGATTGCCTGTCGACTAACGCTCCTAAATTTTCAGCGTTATTTAACTGTTCCTTCACACGGACGGCACGGTGGCATAGTAGGTTAATATTATAAATGAGGTAGTCATAAAATAATTTTAAAAAGGGTTGATCATCCACAACACTAATCCTCACTCCGGGGTCCTCGTTTGCTGTCTACTAAATCCAAGTTTTCTAACTCTGCCATGATTCCACCCATTTTCCGCAGCTCTTGCCAGTGCCTTATATAACTGTTGCACTTGCTCACCGCCACCCACTGACCCTCTCCACGAACCCTCAGATACCCCTCAGACAGTCTCAAGTACACGTGCTCTGGTGCCATGTTCTATCAGACCTGTCTGATCAGTCCAATTGTGGCTGTTCCATTCCATCTCATCCACTGGATGGTGGTCCAAATCTTAGAACATAGAACATTACAGCGCAGTACAGGCCCTTCGGCCCTCGACGTTGCGCTGACCAGTGGTACCAATCTAAAGCCCCTCTAATCTACACTATTCCAATATCATCCATATGTTTATCCAATAACCACTTGAACGCTCTCAACGTTGACGAGTCCACCACTGCTGCAGACAGAGCATTCCACACCCTTATTACTCTCTGAGTAAAGAACCTACCTCTAACATCTGTCCTATATCTCTCACCCCTCAATTTAAAGCTATGTCCCCTCGTGCTAGCCAACACCATCTGAGGATGGTGGAGCCATATTGGTAACTCGCACATCTCCTTTGGTTAGCACTGCTGCCTCACAGAACCACAGACCCAGGTTCAATTCCAGCCTTGGGTGACTGTCTGTGTGTGGAGTTTGCACGTTCCCCCCGTGTCTGCGTGGGTTTCCTCCGGGTGCTCCAGTTTCCTCCCACACTCCAAAGATGTCCAGGTTGGGTTAAAAACAAATTACTGCAGATGCTGGAATCTGAAAACAAAAGAGAAAATGCTGGAAATTCTCACCAGGTCTGGCAGCATCTGGAAGGAGAGAAAAGAGCTGACGTTTCGAGTCCAGATGACGCCTTGTCAAAGCTTAGGTTAGGTTGATTGGCCATGTTAAATTGTCCCTCAGTGTCAGGGCGATTAGCAGGGTAAATACCTGGGGCTACGGGGATAGGGTCTGGGTGGGATTGTTGGCCATGATAAATTACCCCTGAGTGTCCCAAAATGTGTAGCTTAGATGGATTAGCCATAGTAAATATGTGGGTTTATGGGGATAGGGTGGGGGAAAGGGCCTGGGTAAGGTACACTGTCAGAGTGTGTCAGTGCAGACTCGATGGGCCGAATGGCCTCCTTCTGCACTGTAGAGATGCTATGATTAATTTGATGAGGGTAGTAAGTTGGAGAGTGAGGTGGAGGCAATGTGGATAAGGAAGATTGCAGGCCAAAGGAGATGTACGAGTTACCAATATGGCTCCCAGAATAGTCAAGATTTGGACCACCATCCAGTGGATGAGATGGAATGGAACAGTCACAATTGGACTGATCAGACAGGTCTGATAGAACATGGCACCAGAGCACGTGTACTTGAGACTGTCTGAGGGGTATCTGAGGGTTCGTGGTGGGTGGCAGTGAGCAAGTGCAACAGTTATATAAGGCACTGGCAAGAGCTGCGAAAAATGGGTGGAATCATTGCAGAGTTAGAAAACTTGGATTTAGTAGACAGCAAATGAGGACCCCGGAGTGAGGATTAGTGTTGTGGATGATCAACCCTTTTTTTTATTATTCTATGACTATCACATTTATAATATTAACCTACTATTTTGCCTCATCTATTTATAATCTCGCAATTGCATATTGAAATACAATAGTTAACTTCAGGTCACTTCCCTTATCTTCCTAATGCAAATTTCCATTCATGCCGTTTCCCTGGCACTCCATCTTAGCTCTGTTCATTACCAGTTGCCTCCACATCTTCTTTATTGATGTTTGGACTTTTGCAGTCTACTGCCTCCAATTCAGTTAAATCAGTCACACCCGCACAAACTTGCTTCCTAATATATGACAATATGACAATGATTTTGCAAAAAAAAATAGTAAGACTCTTATTTTCCTCACACTTGATCCCAAATCAATTGCAAACTTATAAGAGTTATATATTAAATCTATTAGGAAAAGTCTTAATTTTCAATATAGCAATACAATATCTTCTCCACCATTCATCACCGAATATTTTAGACCAATTCCTGCCTTTAGTCATGCACATTTTAAAGGATGCCCATTTGGAGCTGTCAGTCACCCAGAAACTTCATTCGAATTTGCTTGTGGTCTACAGATTTTATAAGCATAATATCTAATTCTTATGATTTCAAACATCTTAGGCAACCAAACCATATCCTCTAACCCTTCATCATTTTTAAAGCTCCAATCATACTCCTCTGAGCTTATATTTTTTGAGTGTCTCTTCAGTGAAAAGAACATGAGGATTTGGCGACACTTTTAGAATTCTAACAGGGTTAGACAGGGTCGATTCAGAAACAATGTTCCCAATGGTGGGAAAGTCTAGAACTCGGGGGTCATAGTTTGAGGATAATGGGTAAACCTTTTAGAACTGAGGTGAGGAGAAATTTCTTCACTCAGAGCATGGTGAATGTGTGGAATTCACTACCACAGAATGTAGTTGAGACCAAAATGTTGTCTGATTTCAAGAAGAAATTAGATATAGCTCTTGGGGCTAAAGGGATCAAGGGATATGGTGCAAAGGGGGGATTGAATTCGATGATCAACCATGATCAAAATGAATGATAGAGCAGGTTCGAAGGGCTGAGTGGCCTGCTCTTGCTTCTAGTTTCTATGCTATCCTTCTTGGCCTTTTCTGCCACCGCTCTGAAGTCTGAAAAATTCATGCGTGAGGACTATATGGGACTCAAGACTTTAAAAACCAGGGGTTAGAACCTGTACTCGGTCCTAACAATTCAGTTTGTTTTTTTAAACCTCTATAGTCACCTTACCGCAAGTACCCTTCTCCGCATTAAATAACATGTTAAATGGATCTATCATAGAACAGATGAATTCGAAGGAGTTGGTCATTCAAGACTGTTTCACCATTCATTGAGACCATGTCTGATCTGATTGTAACATCAATTCCACATTCCCAATGTCAGTTTCACATTCCCACCTTCCAATAATCTTTAATCTCATTCCTTGTCAAGAATCTATCCAGTTCTGCCTTACAAACATTCAAAGACTCTGCTTCTGTCATCTTTTCAGTAGAGAGTTCAAAAGAATCACCACTCTCTGAGAGAAAACATTTCTCCTCATCTCTGTCTGAAATGGGCAAATCATTGTCCCCGGTTGAAGATTCTCCAACAAGAGGAAGTATCCTTTCCACATATACCTTGTCAAAACCCCTCAGGATCTTGTTTCAGTAAAGTCACCTCTTGCTCTTCTGACCTCCAGCAGATACATGCATAGCCTGTCCAGTCTTCCCACATAAGACAACCCTCCCATTATAGGTATTAATCTAGTAAACCTTCTCTGAACTGTTTCCAATGCATTTACATCCTTCCTTAAATGTGGAGACCAATACTGTACATGTTACTCCAGATGTGGTCTCACCAACGTCCTGTATAACTGACGCATTAGCTATCTACATTTGTAGTCAATTCCCCTTGCAATAAACACCTGCAATGTATTAATTGGTATGAATTTCTAATCCTCACTCACATTTATATATCTTGAGAATTTAAAAAAATGAATTTAATCCCTTCCATATGTTGTTCATAAAAAATAATTGATCCTGATGAAATTCTAATCAAATCCCTTCATATAACCAGACCCCAGTAAATTTCAGTTACTTTAACAACTTTCTATTTCTATAATTTAAAGCACCTATATTTCTAATGGAACAGCTGTCCAATCATCCCTTGGAATCTTTTGTAATAGTCTATGGAATGTCCTTTAGAAGTCAAGACATTTCACATCATAATGGAGTGTGGTAGGGCCTACGTTTACTAAAAATGATGCCGATCTCAGTAATAAACAGTAAACTCTCAGGGTGACCATATATCATATTCCACACAATCCTTTTCAATAGCTTCCTTACTACCGGAAGTCAAACTCATGGGACTATAACTTGCAGAGCCTGAGAAGTACGTTATTATGAAAGGAGTTCCCCAAGGAGTGATATTCTCCTTTAATGTGCTGAGCACAGAATTTTCTTGTGACCAGGGGGACAATAAAAGTTTCCCCCCAACAAATAGGTCTTCACACATTCAGAGGATGAAATTCTGCAGTGCAATCATGGGAGCAGAAATATAATTTTGCCCAGGCATTGATAGCCCTGAAGTAGCCAGAATGGCAATAATGGAATATAATATGACCATCACTGATAGCCTATTTGTTTTCTTCTTCCCCAATTTTCCAACCTCCTGTTAATGCCCTGGCATGCTGGATTATTATTTATTGATGCAACTCAGGACCATTGTACCCAATTGTTTGAGTCCTTTTCCCAAAAATTGTTTAAAATGATTCAGAAGAATATGTGAATAGTGAGCTCAATTGTTGACCCTGGAACTATTCATTGCAGGACCAAATGGCATTTGAGCAAGTGGTTTGCTATAATTGAAGTAAAACCTCTGCAGTAGACCTGCGGGTTTTATGTTTTTGAAGCTTGCCTACACGCTGAGAAACATTAGCTTCGAGGAGAGTAAGTGAAAGGTCGACGGGGGCTGACTTAAAACTCGAAGCGTTGACTGACATGCTTTTTGGGTATGACATGTGTCAGTGTACTGTCCATCTCCCCTCTTCTTCACTTGAGAGCGGCTGAGGCAGACAGTGAGCAGCAGAAATTATTTTTGGTTGGCCATCTGTCTAGTTTTGAACTGGGATGTCAGTCCTTTGAGTGAAGCGTCTGGATGTTGTGAACATGAAAGCCGACAGTTTGATTTTTAAAACAGTTTTTCCCCCCATTTGCTTTAATGCTGGAGAGGAATCAATGAGCAATGTTATTATTTTTAATGAACTTACAGATTTTAAATCCTGATGCCATCCTTTCCCACAAGTCTGATTCCTTCCCAGTTTTGGGATTCAGAAAAGAGCTCCACCGCTGCCCCAGCTGATGTCATTCCTTAATTGATACTATCAAAGCTGATTAACTGGAATTCACCTTGCTATGTACTGTCTGTGGACCATAGAATCCTACAGTGCAAGAGGAGTCCATTCAGCCCATCAAGTCTGCACCGACCACAATCCCACTGAGGCCCTATCCCCATAATCTCATGCATTTACCTTAGCTAGTCCCCCGACACTAAGCGGCAATTTAGCATGGCCAATCCACCTCACCCGCACATCTTTGGACTGTGGGAGGAAACTGGAGCACCCGGAGGAAACCCACGCAGACACGGGGAGAATCTGCAACCTCCACACAGACATCCATAAAACCCACACCGTGCTGTGAATCTTGCTATGCTCAGAGTGATGGCCACATTTGCTTCCATAACACGAGTGACTAAACTTGAAATTTAATTAATTAGCTCCAAAATGCTTTGGGATGTCTTGCGGATGTTTGATAACTACAAATTCTTGTTTTCTTTCATTTCACCCCTTGAGGGGGAGGTACATGATCATATCTAACATTTCTGAGAAAACAGCATCTCTCCTTGCCCCCCCCCCCCCCACCCCAAAGCAGAAGAAGTAAAATTTAAAATATTCATCCAACTTTGACTGTGAGCAGATTCTGCCACATGACGATCATAAAGTTTTAAAGTTTACTTATTCGTGTCATAAGCCTTATATTGTGACATGTAACTGCAATGAAGTTACTGTGAAAATCCCCCTACTGGCCACACTCTGGTGCCTGTCTGGGTACACTGAGGGAGAATTTAGCGTGGCCAATGCGCCTAACCAGCACGTCTTTCGGACTGTGGGAGGAAACCGGAGCACCCGGAGGAAACCCACGCAGACACGGGGAGAATGTGCAAACCCACGCAGACACGGGGAGAACGTGCAAACTCCACACAGACAGTCACCCAAGCTGGGAATCGAACCCATGTCCCTGGTGCTGTGAGGCAGCAGTGTTAACCATTATGCCACCCTGATTGATTGAACTATTTGTAATTGAAACAATCTGAGACTTTGACATATTTGCTGGCAGCAAAATGACTGTTGTGTGATTACTCGAAGATAAAAACTAATCTTGCCAAAATTCACTCAACGCTGACATGTTCCACATATGTTGGTCCCACCAGCATTGGACCATAATATTCCATTGGTATATTCACTCATGAACAGAAATTGCCTTCACAACCTTTAATGAAAAAAAATAAAATGTCAACTGTGAGAAAACGATTTGACCTATCACCTGCTGGTATCCCTGGTGTTCTAATCCTAACAGAGATAATTCACAAAAGGGTGATCCGTCTGTAAAGATTCTTGAAGAGTGGGGCAAGGGGTCTTTTCTGCCAGATCTCCACCATTGAAATCAGGTATAATGGTTTTCCTGAGACCCCCCTCTTCTTTCCCCTGAGTCACATATAGATGACGGAAGGAAATGGGGATTGCTGGAATGTTGGATTCCTCATTGTTCACTTTGCTCAGCTTCCCAAAAAAAAGCGTGCTTGGAAGAATGTACCAGTATACACCGCTGCCCCCATCCCCCGTCCCAACAGTGGTGGATTCTCAATACTGAAAAGACATCCTATCACTGGAAACACCTACACTATATTGACCAGAAAAGTAAAGAAAAGTCACACCAGGTTCACAACACCAGGTTAAAGTCCAAATGGTTTAGAAACAGAAACCCTACAGTACAGAAAGAGGCCATTCGGCCCATCGAGTCTGCACCGACCACAATCCCACCCAGGCCCTACTCCCATATCCCTACATATTTACCCAACTAACCCCTCTAACCTATGCATCTCAGGACACTAAGGGCAATTTTTAGCATGGCCAATCAACCTAACCCGCACATCTTTGGACTGTGGAGGAAACCGGAGCACCCGGAGGAAACCCACGCAGACACGAGGAGAACATGCAAACTCCACACAGACAGTGACTCAAGCCGGGAATCGAACCCAGGTCCCTGGAGCTGTGAAGCAGCAGTGCTAACCACTGTGCTACCATGCCGTTTCTTTGGTAGTACGAGCTTTCGGAGTGCTGCTCCTCTTTCGGAGCGCTGGTGAGTGATCACATCAGGGATGCAATGGCTTGAAACCGCATCCCAATCTACTTCCAATTTTGCCCTTCAGTTGGACTCCTTTCCTTCACCCATGGACCTTCAAGAATAATCCATTGTCATTTGTCATTTGTGGAATAAATAAACTAACGAAAGTTAAATTTTGAGCATCTCTCAATTGCTCTTGGGCAACTAGGGATGGACAATAAATGCTGTTCAGCCAGTGATGCCCATGTCCCACGAATGAGTACAAAGAAAATTGCAATCAACTTGATACACATGTTGGACGGGCTTTTCTGGCCATTCCCACTGACAGGATCTTCCCATTCTGTCGATGGCAACCCCCCCCCCCCCCCCCCCCCCCCCCCCCGCCGTATCAATTTCCCCAAACCATTTCTCTACGAATGCTGATTTCCTTCATCTCCTCATTAAAACTTGTTTCGCTCTGAACCTCTGGTGCATTATTCATGTCTTCCTTTGTGAAGACTGAAGCCAAGTACAAATTTAATTCCTCGGCCATTTCTTTATTCCCCATTATGAATTTTTCCATTTCTGAATGTAAGGGGCTACATTCATTTTTGTCAATCTTTTTCTCTTTTCATACCTGTAGCAAATTCTACAGTCAGTTTTTATGTTCCCCACTAGCTTACTTTTGTCCTGTTTTTCCCTTCTTAATCAATCCCTTGGTCCTCCTTTGTTGAATTTTAAACCTCAGGCCTCTTGCTTTTTCTTGCCAATATGTGTGCTGCTTCCTTGAATCTGATAATATCTCTAATTTCTCTTGTAAAACATGGTTTGGCCATAATTCCCTTACCACTCTTGCAGCAAACAGGAGTAAATAACTTCTGGGGTTCACCTACTCGTTCTTTAAATGCCTGCTATTGCCTGTCTACTGCCTTTCCTTTCAGTAATGTTTCCCAGGCCATCATGGCCAGTTCATGTCTCATATCTTCATAGTTACCTTTATTGAGATTCAGGACCCTGGTCTAAGAATCAACTACATCATTATCCACCTTGACAATGAATTCTACCATATTATGGCCACTTCTCCCCAAAGGTTCTCTCACAACTAGATTGCTAACTAATCCTTTCTCATTGTACAACATCCATTCCAAGATGGCCTATTCCCTTGTTGGTTCCTCAACATATTGCTCCAAAAAAACCATCTTGTATGCACTTCAGAAATTCCTCTTCTATTGTACTGTGACTAATTTGACTCTCCCAATCTGGTATCCCTCCACCTGTCTGGTGTCTCTCCCTCTTGTTATGTGCCAACTTGTCCTGCATAAAGACAGATGGAGAGAGTGTAAGTAGGACAAATATCAGGGAAAATGATCAGAATGCCTGGCATGTGTGGATGGGGACTGGGACCAGGGAGATGATGAGGACACATCCCCCAGGGGAGATGAAGATGTGTGTGGGAGGGTTAGTGATGTTGTACTCTGAGCTGGCAGTGAGTGAGATCCCTGTGGATGTGTGATGGATCTGTGAATGTTTGAGTCGTGAGTGATGAGAGTTTAACCCTGGCAAAACGGAGGAGATCATTTATCCTCTTGCGACACTGGATGGCAGCCTTGTTCTGCAGGGTGTTGGCACTGATCACTGCTGGATTGATTATCTTGGTTGCAAGTCTTCTCCCAGAGCATCGGTGCGGTACATCATGGTGGGTGTCCACTGCATCCAGCAGGCGCTTGAGAGGGGCGTCTGTAAATCTGGGTGGTAAATGTCTCCTGGGTCGAGCAGCCATGACTTTCTGGTGGCTTCCTCTGACTTTGTAGTGTGCTAGCTGTGTGCAGAGGCGTTCTTTAAATATGGCACCCAGATTATTGAAGCGCTGAGGTGCCGGGGAGATGGGCAAATCTGAGGCCGCCTGCCAGCAATACGGTGTAGAACCCATGCCTGCCAATTATTTTGTTAAAGTGCCACACAAGATGGCAGAAAATAGCACAATTGCCATCACTTTCCCTGCCCAACATCGGACTTCGCCGATTTCTGAACTGGCACGGTGGCATTGCCTCTTCACAGTGCCAGGGAGTCAGGTTCAATTCCGGCATTGGATGACTGTGTGGAGTTTGTACATTCTCCCCGTGTCTGAGTTGGTTTCCTCCAGATGCTCCACTTTCCTCGCACAGTCCACAGATGTGTCGGTTAGGTGGATTAGCCATAAATGTGCAAGGTTACGAGGATAGCGCTTCTGTAGGGATTCTTTGGAGATAGTTCTGTTCATGGTCACCAGAGTAGACCATTCAGCTCCTTGAGCCTGTCTTGTTATTCGGTTCGATGATGACAGATCAGTATCTTAACTCTGTCCTGCTGTTTGGTTTTGTAGCCCTTAATAGGCATAATTCACAAAACTTCACAAAATCATCCTCCGTGTTAGTGTTGTATATTTTATATCCCAAATCTATACAAGGATGACACTAGTTTCTATGTGTGTTACTCAGTGCTTTAAAGTATCTGCTCCAAGCTTTAGCTCCAGCTTCCAGCTCTTTCTACAACTTTATTTCCTTTGGTCTGAGTCCTCATCCAGGCTCCACAATAAATGGACTCTCGTAAAACACAAATCAATTAAACACAATACTTTGTTTTGAAATTTTCAATTGACGTAACCTCAACAGGTTTTTGGGCAGAAAGTTCCAGATCTCCATTACTTTGAATATGGACATAATCGGTACGACTTTCACTGACAAATGGATACATGACTCACATATGAATGTATGATTCCATCCTTGGAAACTATTTCTTCCCCTGGCCCATTCTGTCAAGTCTTGAGGATAGCTCTGTACCTGTACTTATTGAATGGTAGTGTGGCAGTCTGTTCTGTGGGACCTCAGCTGCACTTCTTATGGGAAATAAAAATTCTCAGGATTGGCACATCTCCTTAGCATGTTGATTTCCTCTCAGTCATGTCCCTTACACAGAGAAATACATAAGTCTTAACAAGTATATTGCCGTTCATTCCGTAAGCCTTGAGTAATTTGATCCACTGTTCATCCCCTTCATGTACGGACTGCCTGCCTGGTAAAAAGCTGACACAAGCCCTGAGAAATTATGTGAATGATTTGTTTGATCCATTTCTGTTGGGCTTCTCACCATCATCCCCAGGCAAAAATCGGGGAACCTGAGCAGAAGTTCAAGGTGCAATGTTTATTTATTTATTCGTCTCAAGTAAGGCTTACGTGAACGCTGCAATGAAGTTACTGTGAAATTCCCCAAGTCGCCACACTGTCGCCTGTTCGGGTCAATGCACCTAACCAGCACCTCTTTCAGAATGTGGGAGGAAACCGGACCTCCCGGAGGAAACCCACGAAGACACGGGGAGAAAATGTGCAAGCTCCACACTGACAGTGACCCGAGGCCAGAATTGAACCCGGGTCCCTGGCGCTGTGAGGCAGCAGTGCTAACCACTGCGCCGCCAATGCCACCACCAAGGTAATTTTTTAAGTCAATCTGTCACAGATAGGTGTGATATCATTTACACTGCATCCAGATCTGGACCTCCTCTTTGCTTGGGCCCCAAAAAAAAAGAAATAAAGCGAAACAGTGGGAAGTATAAAATGTCCCTTGCATGATCTCAGGGCATTTCAAAGGATTTTATGGTAATGAAATACTTTTTGAATTATTGGCACTATTGTACTGTAGGAAACATGACAACAAATTCTTTGAGTTAATTCAGGAATAATCTTTAGGCACCCGAGAGACCATAAGATATAGTTTTGATTTAACTTATTATTGTCATATGTGTTGGGGTACGGTGAAAAGTATTGTTTCTTGAGTGCTATGCAGACAAAACATGCCGTTCATGGAGTACATAGGGGAGAAGGAAAGGAGTGGGTACAGAATGTAGTGTTACAGTCATAGCTAGGGTGTGGAGAAAGATCAACTTCATACAAGGTAGGTTCATTCAAAAGTCTGATAGCAGCAGGAAAGAAGCTGTTCTTGAGTCGGTTGGCTCAGACTTTTGTATCTTTTCCCGACAGAAGAAGGTGGAAGCAAGTATTTTCTGGATGCGTGGAGTCCTTGACTCTGCTGGCTGCTTTTCTGAGGCAGCGGGAAGTGTAGATGGAGTCAACGGATAGGAGACTGGTTTGTGTGATGGACTGGGCTACGTTTACAACCCTTTGTAGTTTCTTGCGGTTTTGGTCAGAGTAGGAGCCAGAGAAGGATAGGAGAGGATTCCAATACACAAATTCATTACTGTTCTGAAATCCACAGGACTACACACATCTGATTTGCGACTGAAGGAATGCATGGATATGCTTGGAACAAATCTGCAGGGAGTATCTGATGGTGTTCTCCTCGACAAGCAATTTTTAAAAGAATATACTTTTCCCCTTGAGTCTGCTCCATCATTCAATGAGGTCATGGCTGATCTGAGATGGTAAACCTCAACTCTACTTTCCCACCTTACCCCCATAAGCCTTGATGCCTTAATGGTTAAAAATCTGTCTATCTCAGCCTTGAACTGTGCTTACTTCTCAATAAATTAGTGCTATGGGATCTTTACGTTCCCCTGAGATGGCAGGAACAGTCTAGGTCGAGTCTAGGCCTGGCTAAAAGACACAGCTTTCAACAGTGCAGCACTTCCTAAGTACTGCACTGGGATGCCGACTTGGAATATGTGTTCAAATCTCTGGACTGGGACATGAACTAGCAATGCTTGAAATGAGAAGTGAGATTGCTGCCACTGAACCAAGGTTGGCTCAGTAGACTCTAAGGAATTGCAGACCCAGAGAGTTGATGGGGAACTGATTAATAGGAAACACTAATCTGGGATTTCAGTGATTCCCTGTTCTTGCTCAAAATGGAATCATAAATCTGATCCCCAGCATAGTCCTCATCTGGAGACAAAACAAAACAATGAAAAACAGCTTTCCTTTGTCAGTTAATTTTGGTTCACTGTTAAGCAAGCAGCTGTTAATATTAATACCATTATGCATCATGTGGTGATGGGCCAACATTTACAACTAGCGTGTGTTTTTCACGACACATCATGTATGGAATTACTTGTATCTGTTTGAAAAATACAAACTATTTTAGTCGGATCGCATTTTTGGATCCAGAGTATAAATTCAGCTTATACTCGGGAAAGAAATATTCCCATTGCAAGAACCACAGGCCTTAAGTCCTAATGCCAGTGTTATCCCACGAGGTGTCTCTGATTGGCCATGTTAGTGAGTTCAGTTTACTGACACAATGTTGTTCTCTTGTGGCATTAAAGAAGCTTGTCTTCCTTAATTATGTCATTTACCCAAATTGTGTGAACAAAGATGTCATTAAAAAATGCCACCTACAAGAGAGATCAGCATTTTAATGACGCTTCTTTGACTTGAAAACACAACACTGAGGAATTCCTTCTTTAATCTAAAAGGAATCAGAAATATGGCTCAATGGGGCTGTTATATTCCCAGCGATGTACTGTTAAGCAAGGTTATCTATGATTAACATTTGTAAATCATATAGAATAATTTGTCATGAGGCTATGCTCCTTGGTTTTTGAAAATAGTTTTTTTTCAACTGACTGGAAATTTTGCAATTTGAACTGAGATGGAACAAGTGCTTAAAACTGCAAGGCCACATTACAAGGTGAAGGTGAGAAACACACAAATCACCCTGAGGGAAATATGAAGTGGGAGACATTTCCTATAATCCAGACACCCATCAGAACTGTCAAAGTGCTAGACAGATGCTCAACATCTGGATGATTTCCAGGTGCCAACTCTGTGGTGGTATTTGTATATGCAGAGGCCCTAATTGGGCTGGAGAGACGTTTGACACCTGTGAGTGCCTGAAGACAGGAGCTGGCTCTGGATAGCAAATCTTAAAGGTACAGAGCATCAAACCTGTCTAACTGTTGGAAGCCTTAACCATCAGAACTGTGTAAAAAGAAACATGCAAAGTATTGGAGATTGAAACAGTGGTGCCGCAGATAGACCCGCCCAAAAGCCCTTGGAAATACACAATGGATGAAGTATTTCAAGGCAAACTGCCCTACCACTGGAGAAAAATTGCAAGAGGCAGTGCCAAGAAAGTCTTCAGCAGAGCACATAGGCTGGAGGCTGCTCTCTCTCTCTCTTTTGTAGCAAGTGTGTCACCTGAATCGAGAAGCCACCTCAACCAGAAACCTGTCAGTGAACCAAGAGCTCATAATATTCACAACATCTTTAACATCTGATTGCATCCAAGAAACTAGCTAACCTAAATCAGTCAGAGCGTTTAAAATTCACACCTGAAGGACAATCAAAGGAAATGGATTCATGTATGAATTTTACCTATTTTTATTGGAATCTGTTTCTGTGCACCCATGTCCATGCGTGTGCGCATGTGTGTTTAAAGCTCTGCATGAGGTCCGAGTGCTTGCGGCACAGTTGCATTCTTGGACTAAGTGGTTAATAAATTTGCCCTTTCTTTGACTCAAGAAAACCTTGTTTGATTGGCTTCTATTGCTTGCTTCAGAAACAAATACATACACTCTGGTTTGGAAAAGGTATACCCTCATTAAAAAGAAACATAAACCTTTGTTGTGACCTACTGAGGAGGTTAAATTGGGGGGAATCTGTTTGTCCTTCTCACCTGCTCATAACAAATTTGTGAAGGTTGCTAATTGATAGTATAACTTTATTTGGTTAATTTCAGACTATTTGGACTAGATTTTCAATCTGGGATTGGGAGCTCAACATCTGGATGATTTCCGGGTTCCAAGTCTGTGACAGTATTTTTATATACAGAGACCCTAAATGGGCTGGAGGGGTGTTTGAGGTCCGTGACTGGAGTTTGGCACAGCCTGAAGATAACTGACTCAGGATAGCAAATCTTAAAGGCAGGTGGCGTTCACGACTGAGCTTGCTGTTGCTTTAC
Organism: Mustelus asterias; assembly: GCF_964213995.1. Classification (NCBI taxonomy): domain Eukaryota; kingdom Metazoa; phylum Chordata; class Chondrichthyes; order Carcharhiniformes; family Triakidae; genus Mustelus; species Mustelus asterias. The sequence goes on from NC_135821.1 coordinate 46,277,592, forward strand.
AGCTTAGAACATACAAGAGATCAGAGGACAAGTGTCCAAATGGCCGGTCATGAAATTCTTGATCGTCTCCAGTCAGGCGATGTCAACTTTATGCCATCACTGGGGAGCACCTCAGTTAGAATTCCCTTTTAAAAACTCGAGACCAGCAGCAATAATGTGTACCACTATGCTCCTGCCAGATGTGCACTAATGTGAGGAGATGCTGGCATAGTGGTAATGTCACTGGACTAGTAATCCAGAGGGATGGGCAAATACTCTGGCAATATGGCAAATACTCTGGCAATATGGGTTCAATCCCACCATGGCACCTGGTGGAATTTAAATTCAACTACAGGAATATAAAACGAGTTTATTGGTGACCATGAAACTATTCCTGATTGTTTTGATTCACTGGTCTGCCCTATTTGGACCACTCAGCAACATGGTTGACTCTTAACTGCGCTCTGAAATGGTCCAGCAAGCTCAATTCAAGGTACAGCTAGAGATGGGAAACATATGTCTGGATTACGAGTCCAGTGACATCCTAAAAAGTTAAAACGAATGGCAGAAAAGTGGGCTGTGGACCTGGAATTTAGTGGGATGAAGCATTATGGGGAGCAGGCAGGATGGTGACGATGAGGCTGAGTTGAGATCAGCCATGACCTTATTGAATGGCGGAGCAGGCTTGAGGAACTGAATTGCCAATTCCTGCTCCTAGTTCTTATGTTCTTCTGTCCAACATTCTTTATATGGCCCAGACTCTTCAGTCTTCCCTCACTCACCTTTTGAAGATTTTATTCTGTCCCATTCCAGCCCGTTAACAAGCTCATCAATAACCAGTTGATTACTGCATCTTCCGCTGCTCCCCACCCCCAAATTCTCGCATTACAGCATGTGTTGGAGGACTGAGTTGCTGTTTGGCAATGCTATTTTTAAAGCATGCCTTGCACCCGACCCATGGACAATTGGAAACTCAGCTCTGAGTTTGGGTAGAATTGAAGAGGGGCAGCAGCAAATACATAATAGGTTTCTGTTATTCTATTTTCCATTAATTATACAGGATTGGAGTTTCTACTTTCTACGTTTGGTTCCACTGGAGATTGAGGGGCAACTTATTTATTGTCTTTATTATCCTGTAATATATTTGCGGTTGATAATTTGGTAAAGTTTGCTTGATCCACTTGAAAATGGGTTTATCACCGAAAATAAGGTTTAACTCAGAGTGTCAATCCACCACTTCAGAATAATCCCAATTTTAAATGACTGAAAATAAATGTTAAGAAGTGGAAAACTAATATCTGGTTAGATTGCGATGCAGCAGTTAGTTCCTTCACATTTTTTTTTAACCAAAGAATTAATTCGAAACTGTTCAATCTTGCTCAATAATGTTCCTGTACCCAGCATATGCAGCTTAATTTTTGGTGCCTCCTCAAAATCTTGCAAATGAGCACAATCAATAGAAAGGCTGAACGGTGATTGATTCACCTTGGGGATGTCGCCAGTCTTTTGGGTGGGTGGGAGGATGAGGTGGGGGCTCCTTCCAGTTTGATGTTTTTAAAGCTAACGCAGAGGTTCACAGAAACGAAGAAGATAGTCATTGACTTCAGGAAGCCTAGTGGAGGACAGGCCCATGTCTTCATCAACGGGGATGAAGTGGAAGTGATCGAGAGCTTCAAGGTTCCAGATATCCAGATCACCAACAACCTGTCCTGGCCCCTCCACGCTGATGGTATAGTTAAGAAAGCCCACCAATGCCTCTACTTTTGAAGGAAATTTGGCGTGTCCACTATGACCCTCACTAACTTTTATGGATGCAACATAGAAAGCATTCTTTTTGGATGTAACACAGCTTGGTATGGCTCCTGTTCTGTCCAAGATTGCAAGAAATTAGAGTCATGAATGAAGCCCAGTCCATCACGCAGACCAGCCTCCCATCCATTGACTCTGAGCACACTTTCTGCTGCTTCAGAAAAGCAGCCAGTATAATCAAGGACCCCACGTGCCCTGGACATACTCTCTTCCACCTTCTTCCATCAGGAAAAAGATACAAAAGTCTGAGGATACATACCAACTGACTTAAGAACAACTTCTTCCCTGCTGCCATCAGACTTTCGAATGGACCTACCTCGTATGAAGTTGATCTTTCTCTACACCCTAGCTATGACTGTAACACTAGATTCTGCACCCTCTCCTATCATTCTCTATGAACGGTATGCTTTCTCTGTATAGCGCACAAGGAACAATACTTTTTACTGTATACTAATACTTGTGACAATGATAAAATCAAATCAAAGAAACTTGAGTTGTGCTGAATTTGAGCTTAAAAATTCTGCAACTTTTTTGCGCTTAAGAAAAATCAGTGGAATGAAATACAAAATCCAGTATGCTGACTCTCGGAATAAAATGCTTGTGTACAATCACAAAAATGCAGGCTTTTAGCCCTCTGAATGTTGACCTTAATCACACTGGTCTCACTTTTCTTAAATTTACATTGGGAAGGAAACACAAGACTTATAGTGATCTGACAGCATGCCACAGGGGAGCGTTGTGACTGATGCTGTGCCAAACATAAAGGGATTTTTCTCCTAGCCTCCAGTACTGCCCCAGACTACATAAGTAGGCATATCAAAGACTTTTCTGTGTAGCTTCCTCTTCAAATGCAAATAATATGACTACATTTGTCAAGTAGATAGATGGGGTTGCTTTGCGCTCACTGTGCAGGATATACAAGATATTTTACCCGAGTGACCAAAATCAAACCATCCGCACACCAAATACGGGCACGTTAAAATTATAGCACTGAAAAGCTTCACATCTGTTGTACTTTTTAATTGATTACAGTTTAATCACAGGTTGAATCTCTGCCATGCTCCTCATAAAGGTATCAAATCAATCATGAACATTCCATTGATCAAATTGCTATAAAACAGCAATTACAAACACAGCAGGGAGAATATTTGCCAAATAGCTTGGTCAATTGAATCTAATTCTGTTGATGCTAGACGAGATCTCTGCCCATTTACCTTGCACACTTGCTATAGTTTTGGTCCGCAAGATGGAGGGGAAATAGTGGCTGAAGACATCAATCATTCATGTCAAAGAAAACAATCAAAAACTAGAGGTGAGATATTACCACCTTGGAGATTTTTCATCCTGGTGGTTTTGGCTGACTGCATGTGTTATGTATGTTGGGGCGTTGCCCCTTTAAGGGAAGGGGTCAGGTGGCCCAGGGTGTGGGGGTGATCTACCCGAGGAGCACCCCGAGAGGGCAGTTATCATTTGGAATGTGGAGCGAGTAAGGCTGCAGTAAAGCTCTGTGTTCTCTGGCACCTGCCTGTGGAGTGAATTCTTGAAGATATTCAACGATACTAAAGAATTTAATTGCATAGTGTCACAATCTTCTAGGAGGCAGTCAATTAAGAGGCCATCTCCTTTCTCGATGTCCATTTGAGGGTAGCGGTGCATTCCCAAGGCAGGAGACCCAATCAGTGGGCGCAATGACCAGCCATCTTACCGAGAGATGTGATCAGCTTGTCCCGCCCACCGCAGGAATCATCGTGGGCAGGATGGACAGGTTAATGGACAATTGAATGTCCGTTGACCTCGGGTGGGAATTTCTCATCCTGGGGTGGGCAGGACCGGAAAATCCCACCTACGGGCACTGCTGAAGCACAGTGGAGATCATGACAGCTCCTTAAGGTGGAGGTACTCTCTCATTATTAACTTATTAATCAATTTTATTGGATTATGGCGTCACTGACTGGGTAAGAAGTTTAACAACACCAGGTTAAAGTCCAACAGGTTTATTTGGTAGCAAAAGCCACACAAGCTTTTGGAGCTCTAAGCCCCTCCTTCAGGTGAGTGGGAATTCTGTTCACAAACAGAGCTTATAAAGACACTGACTCAATTTACATGAATGATGGTTGGAATGCGAATACTTACAACTAATCAAGTCTTTAAGAAACAAAACAATGTGAGTGGAGAGAGCATCAAGACAGGATAAAAAGATGTGTATTGTCTCCAGACAAGACAGCCAGTGAAACTCTGCAGGTCCACGCAACTGTGGGAGTTACAAATAGTGTGACATGAACCCAATATCCCGGTTGAGGCCGTCCTCGTGTGTGCGGAACTTGGCTATCAGTTTCTGCTCAGCGACTCTGCGCTGTCGTGTGTCGCGAAGGCCGCCTTGGAGAACGCTTACCCGAATATCAGAGGCCGAATGCCCGTGACCGCTGAAGTGCTCTCCAACAGGAAGAGAACAGTCTTGCCTGGTGATTGTCGAGCGGTGTTCATTCATCCGTTGTCGCAGCGTCTGCATAGTTTCCCCAATGTACCATGCCTCGGGACATCCTTTCTTGCAGGATTATTCATTATTCATGTAAATTGAGTCAGTGTCTTTATAAGCTCTGTTTGTGAACAGAATTCCCACTCACCTGAAGAAGGGGCTTAGAGCTCCGAAAGCTCGTGTGGCTTTTGCTACCAAATAAACCTGTTGGACTTTAACCTGGTGTTGTTAAACTTCTTACTGTGTTTACCCCAGTCCAATGCCGGCATCTCCACATCGTCACTGACTGGGCCAGCATTCATTTCCCATCCCTAACTGCCCTCCACTTAAGAGGACATTTGAGAGTCAACCACATCGATGTGGATCTGGTGTCAAATGTAGGTCAGACACTGTGAGAGCAGCAGACTTCCTTCCTTAAAGGACTTTAAAGTTTAAAGTTTATTTATTAGTGTCACGAGAAGGCTTACATTAACACTGCAGTGAAATTACTGTGCAAATCCCTGAGTCGCCACACTCCAGTGCCTGTTCGGGTACACTAAGGGACAATTTAGCATGGCCAGTACACTTGACCAGCACGCCTTTGAAGGTGGGAGGAAACCAGAGCATCCGGAGGAAACCCATGCAGACATGGGGAGAACGTGCGGACTCCACACAGACAATGACCCAAGCCAGGAATTGAATCTGGGTCCCTGACGCTTTGAGGCAGCAGTGCTAACCACTGTGCCACCGTGTCACCCACTAGTGAACCAGATGTGTTTTTATAACAATTGACAATGCTTTCACGGCCATCATTAGACTTTTAATTCCAATTTTTTTTATTGAATTCAAATTTCACAGTGGTTAGCACTGCTGCTTCACAGCTCCAGGGTCCCGGGTTCGATTCCCGGCTCGGGTCACTGTCTGTGTGGAGTTTGCACATTCTCCTCGTGTCTGCGTGGGTTTCCTCTGGGTGCTCCGGTTTCCTCCCACAGTCCAAAGATGTGCGGGTTAGGTTGATTGGCCAGGTTAAAAATTGCCCCTTAGAATCCTAAGATGCGTAGGTTAGAGGGATTAGCGGGTAAATATGTGGAGGTAGGGCCTGGGTGGGATTGTGGTCGGTGCAGACTCGATGGGCCGAATGGCCTCCTTCTGCACTGTAGGGTTTCTATGATTCTATGATTCATAACTCAGGTTCCCAATGCATTACCCTGGGTTTCTCTGGATTACTCGTCCAGTGACAGTACCATTACGCCCCTGCCTCCCCTTGATACTTTATGAAGAATAAGGAATGGCCACAGCTGTCAGTCTTTCATTTTGGGAGGGGTGTCCCTCCACAGGAAAGTTGCCAGTGGTGGCAACATTTTTCCCTTCATTGGTCACTGAATTGGCCTGCTCGCCATTTCCAAGTGGTGTTCCATGTGGTGAGTAAATTGGTTTCTGCATTATTCCTTCGGTTACAACAGAATGACATTCGAGGTCATGTAACTATGACAAGCCATAGGGTACAGTGCACAAAGGCATTTCTTCAACCTCTGAAAGAAAAATATGCATTGCATGCACTACCATTTGCACCGCAAGTTAGCCACACACATGGTCCATAAAGAAGACCATCACATATGAACAGAAAACCATTCATTCTAACCAGTCTCAATTTTGTCTGTCCCTACACCTGCACTGCAGAAATCTTTGAAACATTCAGTTCTTCTAACGGTACACATGCGGGCTGTTGTTGGTTGGTCGTCTGGCCTCTGCTGGTTCTTGGAGTGGTGCTACCTCTCAGGGGAATGCTGTTGCCCAGGCCAGTGTTGCTGCTGACCTGTTACATTTGTTAGAGAGTAGTTCACCTCAGGGACTGGTGATCATTCCATTCCTTGTTCAGTTGAGTCATGTGTGGCTCTTTAGTTTGCTCAGGCTTAGTGTTCATTACAAGTATTGCACTGACTGAATATTGCTCATAATTGGTCTACAAAGCACTTCTCTTGCCTTCCTCAGACTAGATTCAATTCCTTCCTGGCGTGCATGGACGTACTTCAGCATCTCCTTTCTCATCTTGTTTTGGATAATGACTCCCATTTTTTTTGTACTAGATGCCACCTTGGGCAATCACTTCATCTCTGTAAGCCCAATACTCTCTTCTAGTAACAGATGGCTCCTTAATAATTTCAGGTCATCCTTTCATCCCAACTTCCTCTAACACTTGGAGAGTTGCATCTTTTACAATTTGCTTGATTTGAGTAAGATACTTATCTGTCAGATTCAGTGGCTGGGATTTTCCCTGATATCAGCAGAAGCCAATGTTTCAAATTAGCCTTTAATTGGAATCCATCAAGTCGATGCTGTTAGAGAATTGTAATGGGTGCAGTGATGTGCTTTCAGCCATATCCAAGTGAGTTCTATATTGAGAGAGTTTGCTGAATACCCTGGCCACCATTTAATTCATTGCTGAATTTTGTTACGTGGGAACTGATGCACTTTTGTTTTCCATTTGTTCAATCCCTCCCTAATTTCTAGAATATGTCTTTGAAGATTGAAATCCAGTCTGAGAGGCCATTCCAAAAGCTTGTCACTCACCTCATGAAGTTCTCCCAGTTTTAACCTATACCTCCTTGCCACAATACCTTGCCATGAATTGAAGGGGTGCTTGATCCGTATTGATCTCATCTATGTCATTTAATATGTTGTACAGTTCTGCAAGATGCTTTCATCTTGTTTGTTCTGAAGATCAGCATAACTCACCTGGAGCAGAATGTTATGGGTTCTTAATGCATTGCATTCCAGGATTCAGTTAATCATGGCAACACCGTCTTTTGGGTGAGATTTTATTCATGGTCTGCGTTTTTGGTGGTTAAGGTGTAAGAGCACCGCCCCCCCGCCCCCCCCTCCCCACCATGGAGCTTTCTCTGTGTTCTGCTCTCAATGCGAATCATTTAAAGAACATGGAACTAGTGAATCATCTCATTTAACTCTGGTTGGATTTTTCCCATCTCGCGTGCCATAGAAATTGTAGTGAGTGGGGGCGGACTATGCAAAGGTCTTTTAACCTCAGGCAGAATTTTCCGGTGCGTGTCTGGAAATTCCCGCCCTTTGTGTACAATGACTGTTTAAAAAAGGTCATTCCTCGGTTTGTGGAATTCTTTACGGAAATCTTGAGGATGTGCAAAATGCCACATAATTGCAGGATTCTTTCTTGAACTATTAGTATATTTATGAGTGGGAGGCATACCTGAGTGTAATGTGGCCCTTCACCTCAAAGAGGTGAAGCAACGTTTAGTGTTCTTTCTTCTTTATCTCTTGCTTGCCATTCCCAAGACAGCGCTTCGGCTGAGGTTAGAATTCTGTGATATCTACACCTGGGTTGGCCTGATTTACATTCATTGTTGCGCTGCCTAAACAGTTAAAGATCCATCGCACTTGATTCAGCCTGAGACTATACTTGTATTTGGAAATTAAGATTAAACAAAGGTACCCCTTGTATATGTTTTGATTCTGGTACCTGGGTTTGAATCCATCAATTCCTTTCTATCTGACAGCAACAGTGCATGACAATCCCAGAATAAAAGTCCTTCAACAGCTTTAACTTTGAGATTGAAAAAAAACACTCACCTGCTACTGGATTGCTTTGATTGACAGGAAAGCTTAAGAATAAAAGGCATTTTTTTTTCAGTTTCATTCGACAGTTTAGATTTATCAGGGTTTGTTTTCATAGCTGAACCAATTATGAATGTTTGGCTGAGTTTCAAATGTTGTAAACCACTTGTCTCAGCAGGGGACTATGGTTGCATTTTGATTGAAAGTTTTCAGAGATTACCAAAGGATTGTCTGCCTTTGAAGTAGTGGGTGAATAAAGCTTTTTCATCACAGATTGACCACTTGAGGGTATCTTTTTGAATGCCTTTTATGGATGAGAGTTTGTTTCAGTGTGAAATGTGTTTGAATGACAGCTCTATTAGCTTCTGAAAAGTTTATTTTTAATATTCATTTCAGAGACATCCTGAAGTTTGTAGTGAATACTGGGTGAGTGGCTATGGAAGATACATGAGGAACATGGTATGGGTATGAGGGGACATGGGTGCTCGTAGGGACAAGGTGCAGGCAGAAGGGAGCATGAGGGTGTATTGGGCATATGAGAGGGCATGTGGTGTGAGTGGGAATTTTAAGAGGTGGGGGATTAAGTCTCTGACATTCATCACGACAACTCGGTTGTGTCCCACTGGACAAAGTAGATTTCAATTTGCCAACCTCTCACTATCCTCCCGCAACTGTTGCCATCTCCAACCTGTGTCTGGAGGAAGGAGCCCAACTCCATCCTACCTCTGCCTCCCCAGAATGAAAGTACGATGGGCAGGGGCCTTTTTTTTTTAAGGAGACTGGTCTGTCCACTTGACCTTTCTGTCCCTTCCACAAAAACCAGCTCCAGCTTTGATTTATTAATTAATTTTCAAATGCAGACAAACCCAGCTGTGATGACAGATTTGAATTCCTAACACTGTAGCATTAGTCCAGGCCACTGGATTACTCGTCCAATAGCAGTGCCGCTATACTCAAATTTCTGGGTTTTTAAGTTTATCTACACAGTTGAAATGGTATAAAAGGAATTTGAGGCTATTTTTAACATATCATTTGACCTGGGTTTGCTTTGGGAATTTGATGCAATAAGTAGGGAAGGCTGAGCAAAGAGCAAGAGAAATAGGCAAACACGTATCCCAATTTCAGTCCATCAGTTATCTACAAACTAATGTCTCTGAAGTACTCCTCACATGAAATACAGTTCATGGTGGGACAACTTGGAGATGGGAGCAATCTCACCATAAGTCACAAAGGTAAGGCACCAGAATGGTGCGAGTTTATATTGGCTGTTGGACATTACATTTTGTTGAATGTGGTAAGATTCAGAGTTCAATCTGATCTAACTTGGATGGCACGGTGGCACAACGGTTAGCACTGCTGCCTCACAGCGCCAGGGACCCGGGTTCAAATCTGGCCTTGGGTGACTTCTGTGTGGAGTTTGCACATTTTCCCCTGTCTGGTTGGTTTCCTCTGGTGTCCTGGTTTCTTCCCACTGTCCAAAGATGTGCAGGTTAGGTGGATTGGCCATGTGAAATTGCCCCTTAGTGTCAGGGAATGTGTGGGCTAGGTGGATTGGCAATGGTAAACGCATAGGGGTTCTTCATCCAGAGAGTGGTAAATCTGTGGAATTCACTATCACGGAAAGCAGTTGGGGCTGAAGCATCCAAGAAGAAATTAGATGTAGCTCTTGGGTCTAAAAGGATGAAGAGATGGGGGGGAAGGTGGGATCAGGATATTGAATTTAATGATCAGCCATGATCAAGATGAATAGCGGGACAGGCTCGAAGGGCCAAATGGTTTTGCTCCTGCTTCTATTTTCTATCTTAAATGAGCGCATGCCTAAACCAGGAGTGTGATTGTGATGTATTCATCTACTCCTACAGCAAGATCAGTCGTGAAACTATGGTTTGCATGCTCATTAAATGCAATGTATTTTACAAATGATGAGCATTAATTATTATTCGGTGACCTGCAAGCCAAGAAGAGAGTAGGATTTCAGTTGGTGTATGTACTTAACTTTCTTCACCTTTGGCTTGCACAGTCCATGAATAGAATTTGCTGTTCCACGCTCTACAGGTACACCGTCAATAATGTCCTCCTACTCCTCTCCCCATTGTGTTGCCTTACATAATTGAGCTTGTTCACTGCTCGTATTTTCCTCCCCTGGGCTTCAAAGTACATCAACTACTTTTAATACAACTCACTAAAACTTTACAAAATATTTAACTTGTGCAATTCAGATCAGTAACTTTTCCTTTCTCCTAGTCATATTGTGAAAATAAAGCATTTTGTTGAAAAAAAAATGCAATACGTGGACGGGCGTTTAAAATTTAATGAGCAGCATGATTGGAACAGGCATATGAATTTGGAGCAGAAATAGGCCACTCGGCCCCCCGAGCCCAGTCAATGAGATCATTGCCTCAACTTCACATTCCCGCCTCCCACAGATGATCTTTCATTCACCACCACCCCCCGGCCTTGCTTGGAGGTGTGGAAAATTCGGATTTAAAAGTAATTAGGGTTGTAAGTCTCAATATATCTTGCCTTCTCAAAATATTCTGATCTTGCTGAAAATGTTGCGGCTGTTATCTCTTTGTGACATTGTCACACAGTTTGGAAAAAGCGTCAGACATTTTTCAAAAGCTGTTGTAGCTTTCATTAAGTTCCATTTTTTTGGTTTATTGTGCGAATTCCAGTCCTGGCCTTGTGAGACACAAAGGTAAACACTGTGGGCTTAAGCCTTTGTTCAGTAACCAGGGTACAAAGATGTAACACCATTGGCAAAAAGAATTGGAAGTGGTGTGAGAAATTATTTTATGCAGTGAATGGTGATGATATGGAATACATTGCTTTAAAGGATAATCCAAGCAGATTTGATCATAGCATTCTGAGGTGACGTGGCCCCTTTAAGGAGCGATCCTTTGCGAGCAACGTGATTGGGCCAGACCCTATTGAACGGAGGCACGGGAAACCGGGGGAATCGGTGACTCGGAGGAGTTCACTTGCAACCAGGGAGGAGAAGAGAGCAGAGCTGCATGATGAGTGTAGATAGTTACCATAGTTCAATAAATCCTTATTGTTACTGGAGCCACATCGAGTCATGGGGCGGGATTTTATGGTCCCGCTCGTCCAAGATTGGAAAGTCCCGCATGGTCCGTGTCTCACCCTCTCCGATTTCCATACTGGGAAGGATGGGAAAATGCTGCCCTTAGTGTCAAAGAGATGCATTTCCTAAATTGTACTAGTCCCATTTGCCTGCGTTTGGCCCATATCCCTCTAAACCTTTCCTATCCATGTACCTGTCCAAATGTCTTTTAAATGTACCCACCTCTACCACTTCCTCTGGCAGCTCATTCCATATACACACCACCCTCTGTGTGTCACCTCCCATTATTACATTTTTATTAAGGAATTGGATAAATATTTGAAAAAGTGTTAGATTATGGGGAAAGGGCAGGGTAGTGGAGCTAGCTGAGTAGTTGCTGAAATGGATTGCCATATTTCTGTTGCACCAAATGCCTCCTGTGCTTTGACACTATGGGTGGAATTTTCCCATTCCACCCACCAAGCAAATCGTTGCAGGTGGGACACGGACCATGCAAAGGTCCTTGGACGGGTCTTTCCGGCATTGTGGCGAGTCCAAAGATATGCTATAATTGCCCCTTAGTGTCCTGGGATGCGCAGATTAGAGGGATTAGCGGGTAAAATATGTAGGGATATGGGGGTAGGGCCTGGGTGGGATTGTGGTCGGTGCAGACTCGATGGGCCGAATGGCCTCTTTCTGTACTGTAGGATTTCTATGATTTCTATGAGCAGCTGGAAAATCCTGCCCTGTGATTCTGTTAATGCTGAATGTGATGTTAGCTGGTGTTTTTATAATCTGCTTGGAACCTTGTTTGTGAGCACCCCAAAAAGACACTTTATTTACTAATTATAAAGTAAAAAGCTTTTGTTAGTTGAAGAACAAAAGCCTGAAGGAGGCCAGTTTCAAATATGTGGCGTGTTTTACGCTTTCTTGCATGTTATGAATCTACCACATGATTGTAATGGAGTAGGTTAAGAAGGCAATCACCTGTATGGTTTGGGCAGTGTTACTGCTTCCAAATGCTAGATTTTTCTCTTAGTTGCACTTGGAAAACATTCAGTTCATCATCACAGTGAAGGGGAAATGAGGGCAGAGACCTTAATGTTCAGCTTCACAGACCAATGTGTTCCAGCAAGACCATACTACGCTGCACTTTCAATGCGTTCGGTGGTTTTCACCTGTCACGTAGATGGAGATATATGAGTGTTGGTCCCTCTCACCATTTCCAGCAGCTCATTTAAATAATGTGCTGTAATTATCAGTGCTGCCAGCTCCTCAGTGGGGCAAAGGATCTGAACCCTGCTCACAGGCTAGTTACTACCCTGGGCACCCGATTCTCCCAGGTTCAGGAGCATTCCAGGCTGTTCAGCTGACAAGTCTTCTGGTGACTGGAGACCTGTCATTTGGGTGTCGCATCGCATGCATCTTGGTAGAATGAAGAAGGTCATTGAACATCTTGTGGCACTTCACCCAGATCCTCTGCCTTTTTAAAAACTTATTTTACGGGATCTGGGCGTCGCTGGCTCGGTCCAGCATTTATTACCCATCCCTAACTGCCCTCCATTTCAGAGGGTATTTGAGAGTCAACTTCATTGCTGTAGGTGTAGATTTCATGTAGGCCAGACGTGACATTAGTGAACCAGATGGGTTTTTCCGATGACCGACAATGGTTTCATGGTCATCATTAGACTTATAATTCCAGATTTTTACTGAATTCAAATTTCACCATCTGCTGTGATGGGTTTGAACCCGGATCCCCAGAGCATTACCCGGGTCTCTGGATTCTAGGTCTAGGGGCAATACCAATACACCACTGCCTCCTCTTAACTGTACTGACACTGGAGCTATCACATACTCTGCTAGACCTGCTTATTTAGCTCAGAAGCCTTTTCCTGCACTCGTCCGTGCCAACAGTTCTTTGTCTTTCTTGCAGCATTACCACAAGAACAACATCTCTAAGCCTTGGGGTCCCAGCTACGAGTGCCTGGTCTCTGCTTCTCCTTCTCCTCCTCTTCACCTCTGCCAGCCATGGCACTGAATGACAGTTGCCACAATAATGGCTGCCTTTAGATTTTACCCACGCTTTCAGCCACCTGCTGCCTCCAGATGCCCATTCGCTGCTAATTGACCACCAATCCTAACCCCTAGCTAATTAAAGTTGAACTCTGGGAAAGTTGCGACTCATGGGCGGCACGGTAGCACAGTGGTTATCACTGCTGCCTTACAGCTTCAGGGACCTGGGTTCGATTCCTGGCTTGGGTCACTGCCTGTGTGGAGTTTGCACATTCTCCCCGTGTCCACGTGGGTTTCCTCCGGGTGCTTCGGTTTCCTCCCACAGTCCAAAGATGTGCGGGTTAGGTTGATTGGCCATGTTAAATTCCCCCTTAATGTCCCAGGATGCGTAGGTTGGAGGGATCAATGGGGTAAATATGTGGTGTTACGGGGATAAGGCCTAGGTGGGATTGTTGTCGGTGCAGACTCGATGGGCTGAATGGCCTTCTGTACTGTCAGGTTTCTATGATTCCATGACTACTTCCCCCTTGGAGCGTAGCTAGGACCCAAAATAGTACTGGCGGTGGGGGCTCTGATGTTTTGAAAAGCTTGCCCCAAATGAGATAATATCTGAGACAAAATACTCATGCCAGCTATCCTGAATCAGCTTCAGAATCAAGCTCATGGACTGCCTCAGTCACGTATTATAATACAGAGGCTAATCAGCATAACTCCCAACTGGCTTTCATTGTGTGATGTGACACACATTAAGGGCCACAGGGGTTGACTGTTTCAGTCCTTGTTGCCAGGGTGAGTTCTGAAGAATTATTTAAATAAGGATTACTTGACAGCTTGTGCTGTCAAATAGCAAGTTTCTCATTTTGATTCCTTCTGGAACATAATTAACAAAATAGCACTGCTGCCTCACAGCGCCAGGGACCCAGGTTCGATTCCCGGCTTGGGTCACTCTCTGAGCAGAGTCTGCACATTCTCCCCTTGTTCCGGTTTCCTCCCACAGTCCGAAAGACGTGCTGGTTAGGGACATTGGCCAAACTAAATTCTCCCTCAGTGTACCCGAACAGGCGCTGGAGTGTGGCGACTGGGGGATTTTCACAGTAACTTCATTGCAGTGTTAATGTAAGCTGACTTGTGACACTAATAAATAAACTTAAACTGAAATCTTTTTGTGGTTGTGACTTTTTTTCCAAGAGCATTCTTGATTTTGGAAGCGAGCGCTGAAGATGTCAAAGTACAAATTAGTATTGAACCATTATGTGCTCAGTAGCATCAGGGAGCTGACCGGGAGGGATAGAGTCATTAACCTGGCGCACCTTCAGTTTCAGGCAGATTGTCAACCTTTGGAATTCTCGGCCCCAGAGGGCTGCGAAAGCTCAGTCATTGTGTTTAAAACAGGGATTGAGAGATTTCCGATCACTAATAACATAAAGGGTATGGTGAGAGTGGGTACAAAAGGCATTGAAGTGTCCGATCAGCCATGATCGTATTAAATGGTGTGGCAGACACGATGGGCTGAATGGCCTCTCCTGTTCCTTAGTCTGTACCTCAGATAAACCAATCTGGCTCAAAACATGTTGTTCAGCTTTGCAAAACAAAATTTAAAAATAACATAAGGCTAAGATTTTTCTACCTGAATTGTTTATCTTTGTGAAATAGTTGTGTCTCATTTAGTTTTGCACATGAATGCTAAAGTGATGGGTTCATGCAACCAGCATCTTTCTGTAACACTGTTGTGATTCAGTCAGGACTGTGAAGGAGCCCCACCTTATCCTATTTTGCCAAGTCGATCCAAGTGGTACCAATAAAATCTTTAAAGCAGGTGCTACAGCTTCACTGAAAAAAATACTTTTTATTTGTGTGCTCTTGGGATATGGATGTCACTGGCATGGCTAGCATTTATTTTCTTTGAGAAGATGATGGTTTTTGAACCGCTACAGCCCATGTGTCATGTATTTGTGTTTAGCATTTTTAAAAATCCCTGCCAATGTTATCAGCTGGTTTGTCCCTTCTCTGGCTGGTTTCAGCTACTCAAGATATTGATAAGAGAGCTCCCTCCAAGTCAAAAACAGTGCTTTATAGGCCACAAAAATCCTGTCATGGCAAATGCTACCCTCTACAAAGGAAAAGATCGATACTGCCTTCCTATCCTTGAACTACTTCGAGATGCTTTGTTTGCCATCTGCCAATTTTTACATTGTTCATATTTAAGACATTGCTGGCAGCGCAAATGACTGCAGACTTGTTTGAAAGGAGGGGTGGCACGGTGGCACAGTGGTTAGCACTGCTGTCTCACAGCGCCAGGGACCCGGGTTTAATTCCGGCCTCGGGTCTCTGTCTGTGTGGAGTTTGCACATTCTCCCAGTGTCTGTGCAGGTTTCCTCCAGGTACTCCGGTTTCCTCCCACAGTGCAAAGATGTGCAGGCCAGGTGAATTGACCATGATAAATTTGCCCCTTAGTCTCCCAAGATGGTGAGTCAGCCAGGAAAAAATGTGTTGGGTAATGGGGATAGGGTGGGTGGTGGGCCTGGTTTGGATGCTGAGTCAGTGCAGACTCAATGGGCCGAATGGCCTCCTTCTACACCGTGGGAATTTTATGATCCTGGCTATTTTCATTTTCCACCAGACCTCCGCTTGAGGTTATTTTCCTCTGCTTAGCTTCAAAGGTCATGAGTGTTTATTTTAGCATTCGTCCTTGTTTTTACTTCATGCCACATCAGTTCCAAATAACCATTATCGTTTTCATTCTCATGTGTGAAAAACATGTTGATATGAGGGGAGTTTTGCACCATGAACAGAACGGAATGATGTGGTTGCAGATGTTTAATGGCTTCATTTAATCATTATGTACTATGGTCTGAATATTCATAAAGACCAAAAGGGCTCTCTGCCAACACAAAAACAGGTCCAGAGGCTGAATCCAGAAGTCCTGCTCCTGAACACAGCAAAGGGGGAATGGGGGCTGGTTCGAATATGCGCAATCAATGTTCATGGAGCCAACTACACATGTTACAATGAAGCTTCCTCAGTCTGATCTTGTTTTTTTTCTGGTGGGGCCTAGTCGGAGAGGGTCCAAAGTTTCCCCAAGTTATTTGGGAAAGTTGTTTGGGTGTCGGTTTGGAGTGATGAAGTACCTTTTTTGAATTTTGTTGCAGGACAGCTTTGGGAGAGGTCAGCTGCCTTTTGGGAGAGGTTAGGTACCCTTTAGGATTGTTAATAAGTACACATGAATGTGTATAAAAATTGCTAAATCTTATTGGAACTAACAACAGAGCCGTTAACAACAAAGCTGTCAAAAGGAACTATTGAGCTGTCAAGGCATTCAAAGCTCTTATCCTTTAAAGATTTGAAAAAAAAATACTCCATGTAATTTTTTTTACAACTGTGCTTGCTCTTTCACCCTGCTGATTGATATAAGCCTGAGGGTTGCTGCATGATTGATTTCACAACCTTTCATTATCACAGTGGGGTGCTTGTCATTTCACAGTTTGATTGGCAACTCCAAGTATTTGCAATGTCGTAGTTTGGATGATGAGTTTCAATGCTTCTTTTGGGAAGCTATGAAAGGGCGTTAAATGTAATGAAAGTTTTTGTACAATTAGTGTGTTTTCTTCAAAAAAAATTGAAGAACATTGTTTTACCTCATCTCAGCATGAATCCTGAGGTCTGCCCAGGGTAGATACTGGATGAGTTGACATGGTAGATTTAAGGGAAAGGGTGGTAGGCAGGGGATATTGAATAGCACAAATTTGGCATAGGGACATAGGAAGGGTACATGGTTGGCATAGGGAGCTATAAAAGGCATAGGGGTGGTTTGTTGGCAAAGGTTGGCATGGAGTGTATAAGGGGTCATGGGGATTGGGTGGCAAAACTTGACGTGAAGTGTATAAGGAGTCATTGGGGTGGATGGGCAGGCATGAGGTGGCATGGGTTGGCATAGGTAGGGTAGGGAGAATGTGTGGGGTGGTTAGAAGGAAATGAGGGATGCTGGGCTGTTTATATATTTTTTTAAAGAAAAACGTTGACACAGTCCTGATGTACTGACCTTCCGCGCATCCTGCCTCTGTACCCAGCCGTCTCCAGCCTCTGATACCTTCCCCCACTGCCCAGGCCAAAAATTCAACCTTCCAGGGCACTTTCTCCCAGGTCAGGTTTGTGGAGTTGGGAATTGTCCTGACTCTTAGCTCCCACCCTGGGTGCGAAAATTCAGGTCTATATATTGTGTGTCGTACCTGGATGATGTGCAGAGATGACACATATCAGGCTGTACATGTGAATAAAAGTTTATTACAAAAACTTTTAAAAACATCTGCAGGCACCAGCTTACTTACATTTTCTTTCCCTTCATAATCACACCTGTAGCGTTGCTAGGAGCACACAGCACAGAAAAGGGTCAACAAACACATAAAATTATACATTGAACAATTGAACACAATCTACAGAATACCATTGTTTCACTGATTTAGTGAGAATACCTTGGCTTTCTTCTTAAGCGATGCAATGGAAATGTTTTGTTGGTTCAGACTTGCTTTTGGATGATCTCTTCATTAGTACAGAGTACTAAACATTGTTTTTCACGTCATATACAGCAATCAGTCCTCAGCCTGGTATGTTGTCTGTGTAACATATACCAATCAACACACAGCTTGATGCATATCTATTCTGAAATATCTGACAGCCTGGGATAAATCTCTCAGAGGTATTTCAGTCGTGAGATAAGATGAATTGTTCCAGGTGATGTCTCTATGACCACGTTAGGGCGGAATTCTCCAGAGCCCCCGCCGGCAGGTTCAATGACGGACAGACGTGGGGTGGGGCGGGGGGGGGGGGGGGGGGGGTGCTGGCGGGGGGAAGAATTTAGGAGACCGAACAATTGGTTTCACACCGGCATGAATTTTCCACGCGATCTTCCATTGGTGCCATCTTGGCAGATCGGGAAACTCTCTGGAGGCATCCCATTAACGGAATGCAAATGAAGGCACGACCACCCACACCCGATCCTCCACAATGCTAGCAAACTCCTATTCATAGACTACAGCTCAGCCTTTAACACCATTATTCCTACCAGACTCATCTCCAAACTCCGTGTCCTGGGGCTTGGCTCCTCCCTCTGCAACTAGATCCTAGACTTCCTAACCCACAGACCACAGTCAGTAAAGATAGGCAACAACACCTCCATGATCATCCTCAAAACCGGTGCTCCGCAAGGCCGTGTCCTCAGCCCCTTACTATACTCATAGACCTATGACTGTGTAGCCAAATTCCCCTCCAACTCAATTTTCAAGTTTGCTGATGATACCACCGTTGTGGGTCGGATCTCAAACAATGATGAGACACAGTACAGGAAAGAGATAGAGAATCTGGTGAACTGGTGTGACAACAATAATCTCTCCCTCAATGTCAACAAAATGGAGGAGATTGTCATCGACTTCAGGAAGCGTAGTAGAGAACATGCCCTGTCTACATAAATGGGACGAAGTAGAAATGGTCGAGAGCTTCAAGTTTTTAGGTGTCCAGATCACCAACAACCTATCCTGGTCCCTCCATGCAGATGCTATAGTTAAGAAAGCCCATCAATGCCTCTACTTTCTTAGGAGACTAAGGAAATTTGGCATGTCCGCTACAACTCTCACCAACCTCTACAGATACACCATTCTCTCTGAGTCGTGAATGAAGCCCAGTCCAACACTCAAGCTAGCCTCCCATCCATTGACACTGTCTACACTTCCTGCTGCCTTGGGAGAGCTACCAGCATAATAAAGGACCCCATGCACCCCAGACATACTCCCTTCCACCTTCTTCTTCTCATTCCAGAGTAGATGCTGCCATTTCAACACTTAAGGACTTTCAAGAGCCTCATTTAAACAGTGAGCACCACTGCTTAAAACAGGGTCACTGACGGGATAGGGAACATGGACTGGAGCTACTATTCTAATTTAAGGCTCTCTTTGTTTAGTTTTTCCATGCACACTCGGTTGAGTGTGTGTACTGCAGACATGTTTGCATGTGCTCGACCCGAAAACCAGGCTTTCCAATTCTACAATTGCTTCTCCTTCTGTGAAGATGAGATAATACACAAAATCAGATTTGATGTGGACATGGAGTGCCATAGATGGAAATTCAAATCCCTTTCTCAGCACATGAAGTGGCCAAAACACATACCAAGAAGACTATCACTTTCTGCCATAAATCATTTGAATCATTAAATAAAGGCCAGGAATCAATGGGTATTAGGGGAAAAACTCTCTGCTGGTTGGAGTCATACCTGGTACAGAGGAAGGTGGTTGTGGTTGTGGAGAGTCAGTCATCTCAGCTCCAGGATATCTCTGCAGGAGTCCCTCAGGGTAGTGTCCTAGGCCCAACAATCTTCAGCTGCTTCATCAATGACCTTCCCTCCGTCATAAGGTCAGAAATGGGGATGTTCGTCGATGACTGCACAATGTTCAGCACCATTTGCGACTCCTCAGATATTGAAGCAGTCCATGTTCGAATGCAACAAGATCTGGATAATATCCAGGCTTGGGCTGACAAGTGGCAAGTAATAAGTCACACCACACACATGCCAGGCAATGACCATCGCCAATGAGAGACACTCTAACCACCACCCCTTGACATTCAATGGTGTTACCATCACTGAATCCCCCACTGTCAACATCCTTGGGATTACCATTGACCAGAAATTCAACTGGACTCACCACATAAACACAGAGGCTACAAGAGGAGGTCAGAGGATCGGAACACTGTGGCGAGTAACTCACCACCAGACTCCCCAAAGCCTATCCACCATCTGCAAGGCACAAGAAAAGAGTGTGATGGAATACTCCCCACTTTCCTGGATGGATGCAGCTCCAACAACACTCAAGAAACTTGACACATCCAGGACAAAGTAGCCTGCCTGATTGGCATCACATCTTCAAACATCTCCTTCCACCACCGACACTCAGTAGCAGAAGTGTACATGGACTGCAGTGTTTCAAGAAGGCAGCTCACCTCCACCTTCTCGAGGGCAACTAGGGACGGGCAATAAATGCTGGTCAGTGACACCCGTGTCCCACGAATGATTAAAAAAAAGGACTTATATTTTCATTTATTTATATCAAGTCATATTTTTACTTTTTAAAGATGATTTTTATGTGAAGTCACTGCTGTGAGTACAAGTGCCATTCAGAGTCTAAACGGAAAAGGCAGCGGGTTTTCACGGCTGATAGTTAAATGTTTTAGGGTGGGCACACAAAATGTCACAGGCCATTTACAGCATCTCTTCTCCACAAGCCAAAAACACAAGTTTAATGTGTAGAAATTTTACATAAGGCTGAAATGCTCCAATGTCGGACAACCCCACCACCACTACCAGTGAGAACGGAAATTTTGGTGCTCAGCCAAAACTCCATTTACTGCAGCGGGACTGGAAATTCCCGGCCGCTGTCGAGGGTCAGAGAGTTCCAGCCATAGTTTCTGATGTTAACTATATTGTCAGGAAGATGCACACAGGCCAGAGATGGGTTCGGGAAGATTTGGGAGTGTGTCAATCCAAGCTACATAACTCCCAGCAGCGAAGAAGGTGTTCAAATCATACTGAGCAATGTTCTGTTGCCTTTCCAAAATGTCCAACCCTGAACAGGACCTTGAACTGGGGTCAGGTAAAGTGTGGCGCAAATGTACAAGATTATCTTTGTCCTCCCCAAGCCTTTATTTTTAATATAGACAGCAGCTTAAAGGGGTGAAATTGAAAGAAAGGTTGTGGCAATCCAAGAGTGGATTGAAGTTAAAGTGAATATGTTGCCAGAATTTTTAATCTACTACTTTTCTCATCCATGATGGGAACTGACATTTCTGTTTGTGTTTATGCCATGTGGTTGTTATAATATTTAATTATGTTATTTATGCACCAGTTAATAAAGCAATTATAAGGGCACACAATATTTCAGTCTATTAGGAACTGATTGATCATTTTTTTCTTATGTGCCATTAATAACAAAGGTCACTTCAATTTAATGCATTCACTTTAATTATTAGCAGATGATGGCAGATTGAGTAATGAAATAGCTGTTTACTCTGGTGTTTCCAGTGGTGTTTTCTATTTAAAATCACTACAGTGCTGAAGGAAGTCATTTGGCCCATTGAGCCTGCACCATTCTACCCAGGCTCTTTCTCTGTAATGCCACGTATTTAACCTGCTAGCCCCCCCGACACCTTAGCATGGCAATTAACCTAACCTGCACATCTTTGCCACCGTGGCAACTTAGCATGGCCAATCAACCTAACCTGCACACCTTTGGACTGAGGGAGGAAACCAGAGCACCCAGAGGAAACCTACACAGACACGGGGAGAACGTGCAAACTCCACCCAGTCACCAGCGGCCGGAATTGAACTCAGGTCTCTGGTGCTGTGAGGCAGCAGCGCTTACCTCTGTGCCACCGTGCCACCCCTAAAGTAGCATCATAATTTTCACATCAGATGCTTCTTTCACTGCTCCAACACTTTGGAAGCACAGTTAAAAATAGCGGCTGTAATTCTCCGGCTGTTTATGTCCCGCCACTGCTGCAAGCAAGGACAGAGAATTTGGCGTTCAGCCAAATCTCCGTTCACTTCAGCGGGACCAAAGAAACGGCCGGAGAATCCCAGCCAGCATCTTCTGTACCTGTGAGCATCTCTACTTGTCTCTCCATAGTCCTTGACATGGTCAATCACACCATGCTCATCCAATCATCTTCACTGAGTTGTGCAGTTTGGTGAGAGTGCCTCACTTGGTTCCACTTTCATCTATCTGACCATAACCAGAGTATGTTCTGCAATGGCTTATCTTCCTGAACCTGCACCATCACATGTCGCATTCCATAAGGATCTGTCCTTCTCCCCCTCCCTCTTCCTGATTTAAGAAATGACTTGAGATCAGTTTCCACACGTACATCGATG
Organism: Mustelus asterias; assembly: GCF_964213995.1. NCBI lineage: Eukaryota > Metazoa > Chordata > Chondrichthyes > Carcharhiniformes > Triakidae > Mustelus > Mustelus asterias. The sequence continues at coordinate 46,299,411 of NC_135821.1, forward strand.
ACATCTAGCTTTAGCTGTCCGCAACATCTTGTCTCCTCAACTCCCTTTGAATTGTCAGATTGCTTGTGTGATGTCCAATTTTTCAATTTCTGATGAGTCACCATTTTGCAACAGTGTGAAGATTTTTTTCAAAATAATTTACGGGATGTGGACTTCGCTGGCGAGGCCAGCATTTATTACCCATCCCAAGTTTCCTTTGAGAGGGTGACGGTGAGCTGACTCCTTGAACCGTTGCTGTCTATGTGGTGTAGGTATACCTGGATTATGGTTAGGCAGGGAGCTGCAGGATTTTGACCCAGCGCCAGTGAAGGAATAGCGATATATTTCCAGATCAGGATGTTGAGTGACTTGGAGGTCAGCTTCCAAGTGGTGGTGTTCCCATGTGTCTCAGAACTTAAGAACAGAAGAACTAGGAGCAGGAATAGGCCATCTGGCCCCTTGAGCCTACTCCACCATTCAATAAGTTCATTGCTGATCTTTTCATGGACTCAGCTCCACTTACCCGCCACTCACCATGACCCTTAATTCGTTTACTGTTCAAAAAATGTATCTATCCTTGCCTTAAAAACATTCAATAAAGTAGCCTCAAGTGCTTCACTGGGCAGGGAATTCCACAGATTCACAACACTTTGGGTGACGAAGTTCCTCCTCAACTCAGTCCTAAATCTGCTCCCCCTTACTTTGAGGCCATGCCCCCTAGTACTCGTTTCACCTGCCAGTGGAAACAACTTCCCTGCTTCTATCTTATCTATTCCCTTTGTAATCTTATGTGTTTTTATCAGAACTCCCCTCATTCTTCTGAATTCCAATGAGTATAGTCCCAGTCTACTCAGTTTCTCCTCATAAACCAACTGTTTCAACTCCGGAATCAACCTAGTGAATCTCCTCTGCACCCCCTCCAGTACCAGTATATCCTTTCTCAAGTAAGGAGACCAAAACTGTACACAGTACTCCAGGTGTGGCCTCACCAGCACCTTATACAGCTGCAACATAATCTCACTGTTTTTAAACTCCATCCCTCTAGCAATGAGGAACAAAATTCCATTTGCCTTCTTAATTACCTGCTGCACCTGCAATCAATTTTTTGTGATTAATGCACAAGAACACCCAGGTCGTTCTGCACAGCAGTATTTAAATAATAGTTCATTTTGCTGTTATTCCTACCAAAATGGATGACCTCATATTTACCAACATCTGCCACACCCTTGCCCACTCACTCAGACCATCTATATCCCCTTGCAGACTTTCAGCGTCCTCTGCACACTTTGCTCTGCCACTTATCTGAGTGTCATCTGCAAATTTTAACACACTACACTTGTTCCCCAACTCCAAATTATCTCGGTAAATCGTAAACAAAAACATTTGCTAATTAAAGTTTTTAAAGTTTATTTATTAGTCACAAGTAGGCTTACATTAACACTGCAATGAAGTTACTGTGAAATTCCCTTAGTCGCCACACTCCGGCATCTGTTCGGGTCAATGCACCTAACCAACACGTCCTTCATACTGTGGGAGAAAACCGGAGCACCTGGAGGAAACCCACGCAGACACAGGTAGAACGTGCAAACACCACATAGACAATGACTCAAGCCAGGAATCAAACCCGGGTCCCTGGCGCTGTGAGGGAGCAGTGCTAACCGCTTTGCCACTGTGCGGCCCCTAATCACTCATCCAGTCTGCTAATCGCTTTTTGGCTTGTCGTCCTGTTTTGCCTGTTAACACATAATTGAAGCGTTCTATCATGTTAAAGGCAATATATAAATGCTGTTGAATAAGACTTTCTTAGGGTAAGTTATTTTCTGAAAAAAAATTGATTTGATTTATTGATGTCACATGTGTTCGTATATCGTGAAAAGTATTTTTTTTTGTGCGCTATACAGACAAAGCATACCGTACATAGAGAAGGAAAGGAGTGACTGCAAAACGTAGTGTTACAGTCATAGCTAGGGTGTAAAGAAAGATCAACTTAATGCGACGTAGGTTCATTTAAAAGTCTGTTGGCAGCAACGAAGAAGCTGTTTTTGAGTCGGTTGGTACGTGATCTCAGACTTTTGTATCTCTTTCCCGACGGAAGAAGGTGGAAGAGAGTATGTCCGGGGTGTGTGGGATCCTTGATTATGTTGGCTGCTTTGCCGAGGCAGCGGGAATGTAGACACTGTCAATGGGTGGGAGGCTGGTTTGAGTGATGGACTGGGCTTCATTCACGACCCTTTGTAGTTTCTTGCAGCCTTGAACAGAGCAGGACATACCAAGCTGTGATACAACTGGAAAGAACGCTTTCTATGTTGCATCTGTTAAGGTTGGTGAGAGTCTTGGCGGACATGCCAAATTTCCTTAGTCTACTGAGAAAGTAGAGGCGTTGGTGGGCTTTCGTAACTATAATGTCTGCATGGAGTGACCAGGACAGGTTGTTTGTGATCTGGACACCTAAAAACTTGAAGCTCTCAACCCTTTCTACTTCATCCCCATTGATATAGACAGGGGGCATATTCTCCACTACGCTTCTTCAAGTGTGGTTATATCGAGCCTCATCATCTTCCAGCATCTCCTCAAAACACCTTAAAGTCATTGAACTGCAGTGATTTGTTCTGTTAGCAAAATTCAGAATTTTCTTTCACTCTGCATATGTTGCAAACAGCAGTGAGAATTGACCAGTGGATCTGTGTTTTTCTTTAGCATTAATTAATGAGAAACTACGTGCTCTGCATCTTTAATGTACATTTGGAACAAGAGAAGGGACAGCTGAGTCTTTTCATCCAAAGGATGGCACCTCTGACAATGTAGCACTTCCTCAATACTGCACTGCAATATCAGCCTGCATTGCATACACAGGTTTCTGAGCTTGGTCTCCAAACTACAACCTTCTAACACTGGGACAGAAATATTGCTGACTGAGGAACGTGGATGTGAAGGCTGTTACATTGGTTGGTATTTTCCAGCCTTTGGCTGGTCTGGCACATTTTCTGCCCGCTTGTGGCAATTCCCACCAGCCAAAGCTCCATTGGCTTCGAGCCAGACTGGAAGATCACAGCCATTGTATCTCCCTGATAAAATGTTGTCACATGTGTTATGATGCAGAGATGGTTTTTCCCTCTCTTCGATTTTGGAACCATTCAAAGGGATATATCTTGCCTCGTAATCTTGTACGATTGTGTGTGAGGTCGCAGGAAGTTATTGGTTTTGGTAAATTAAAGCAGGATCTGACAATCTCTCTCATGAACAATTTACAGAACTTTACTTTTTAAGCTAGTGACAAACTTATTCAAACAATTAACTAACTGAATAAAATCCCAAAAGAATGTTGTTTGAATACTACAAGACTCATTAGGAAACATTAGAATAAATCATTACAGAATTTAGTCACACTCAAGCAAAATACAAACAGGTGTCTTTGGAAATATGATCTTTCTTCAATGGTGCTCACGTCTGGAACACTTTCTGGGTTGGTATCTCTCTCTATTCTGAGGGTGGTCTTATAAAGACATACATGAAACTGCAGGATTTACATGAGAGTCTCACCTGCCCTCCTTCTGACACAAGAGGTGGCAAGCATACTCTGACAGTTACCCCCTCTTGCCCGGGTTTATATACCTGGGATTACCTCACAGCATTCATAGAAATCATAGAAACCCTACAGTGCAGAAGGAGGCCATTCGGCCCATCGAGTCTGCACCGACCACAATCCCACCCAGGCCCTACCCCCACATATTTACCCGCTAATCCCTCTAACCTACGCATCCCAGGATTCTAAGGGGCAATTTTTAACCTGGCCAATCAACCTAACCTGCACATCTTTGGATGTGGGAGGAAACTGGAGCACCCGGAGGAAACCGGAGCACCCGGAGGAAACCCACGCAGACACGAGGGGAATGTGCAAACTCCACACAGACAGTGACCCGAGCCGGGAATCGAACCCGGGACCCTGGAGCTGTGAAGCAGCAGCGCTAACCACTGTGCTATCGTGCCGCCCAATCCTGCAATCTGAGTGGCTAGAGGCTGTCAACAACAACTCAGATTTTAATTTCCATTGGTTCTGAGGCTCTGCGTGCTTGCTTTAAACTCATTGGTCCAATTCAAAGGCCTGTTTTTGTTAGGTTGGAACTCTGACTGACTGCTAGGCTTTGAACAAAGTTGCAAAAATAGGCTCCCGCAGCCTGCGCCCTGCAATTTAAAATCCACGCACAGAGACCTGCTTTTTAAAGAGACAATGCTTTATGATTTCTTCTTTTCGTTTTAGCATTTCTTTTCACTTTTTACATTTGTCAAACACCACATTTTTAACCTTATATATGCAACTTCATAACACATAGTAGAAGAATAATTTGGAGAATTGGGGTGAATGACATTCCAACATGGGATTGTGATGGGTGATTTCTCTCAGGGTTGATTAAAGGAATTTCTCAAAATTGGAAATATTTGCAAAACAAAGAATTAATTGATTGAATGAGGAATGTGTGGCCAGGGCAAAAGGAAGATGATTAATCTTCCGAGTGGGTCCTGAATGTGAACTCGAACAGCACGAGATGTATGACAGGTTGCTCTATTCATCTCTAAATCTTTTGTGCGAATTTCTTTGGATGTAGCTTGCTATTAATTTTATAGAAATATAGAATCCCTACTGTGCAAAAGGAGGCCATTTGGCCCATTCAGTCAGCAGCAACAAGAATCCCATCCAGGCCCTATCCCCTTAACCCCACATATTAATCCTGTTAGTCACGCTGATGCTAAGGGGCAATGGCCAGTCAACTTAACCTGCACATCTTTGCTAACCACTGTTGCCACTATGCCGCCCTAACTCTACACAGTGACTCAAGGCCAGAATTTAACGGTTGTAAATCTAGGGATATGGCAATAATCTGTTTTCTGGAGAAAAGTCTGCTGCTAGAATTGTTTGGCTAACATTACTAAAAATACATGAGTGCTAGCTTATTTAAAACTCAGCTGAACAGTCTTCTTGACAGCTCACTCCATTATATTTCTGATCTAACAATACAATTTTAACGCTATTCTTTGAGTTTATGTGGGTAATTTTAAATGCTTCCTTTCCACCCCTCCAAAGACAGATGAGAGAGGGTCAAGGAAGAGGGGCATTCAATTTGGAGATATGAAACCTAATCCAAGTCTGCCGTGACATTCGGTTTTTTTAACTAAAGGGGTAATACTTTTACAGAGGGGTGATACTCTGAAGAGGCAGGTCTATAATTATAATATTAAATAACAATCTGTTCATCAGATCTTTGCGCCTCAGAGGCAAAACTTCAAGGGGAAAAGGTAAAAGAAGGAGAACCATTAGATGTACTGAAGGCTCCAGCTCTTTCAGGATGTTTTACCCTAATGCCCCCACTTTAGCTCACCTGCTTCTGAAACCCTCACCCATGCTTTTGTTACCTTTGGACTTGACAGGTGGAAAATATCAATAGTCATGAATGAAAACTTATCCAAAACTGGGGCGGCATGGTGGCACATTAGTTAGCACTGCTGCCTCACAGCGCCAGGGTCCTGGGTTTGATTCCCGGCTTGGGTGACCGTGCAGAGTCTGCATGTTCTCCCCATGTCTGCGTGGGTTTCCTTCGGGTGCTCTGGTTTCCTCACACAGTCCGAAGGACGTGCTGGTTAGGCGCATTAGCCATGCTAAATTCTCCCTCAGTGTACCCGAACAGGCGTCGGATGTGACAACTAGGGGATTTTCACAAGAACTTCATTGCAATGTTAATGTAAGCCTACTTGTGACACTAATAAATGAACTTTGAACTTTAACCCTGCTGTCCATATCCTAAGTCCCACTCATCTGTGACTCCTGTGCGCACTGCCCCATGTTGCCTCCCTGTCCTCCACTATCTCAATGTTAAATTCTATGAGATAGGTCTCACAGAAAAGCTGATGTGGTCAGCAGAGAGGAAAAGGCTGTGAGTCCTCTGTGAGCTTCCAGGCAGAATGCAAGAGGGAAGATTCAGTCTCTGGTTGAAGAGATATTTTTTGTGGAACTCCAAAGACTCTGGAAGGTTTGCCCTTGTGAGGCCCAGAGGAAAAATCACTGGAGTGAGCCTTGCTACTGTTCAGAACTCTTCAATAACTGAAGGAAGCAACTTCTGGCAGCCACTCAACATTATGACTTGGTGAAATGGAGAGAGGGGAACCCATTGGAAGCTGGGAATGACTGTGGACTGTGACAATCATTTTGAGACACGTATTTATATCATGTTCCTTGTGAAGTGAATGTTTTAAATTTCATCTCTGATTACGGTGCCGATTTGTCTGCTCCAGACATTCCACCTGCTGAGAATGAAGAAGAATAATTGCTTCTAGTTATTGGAGTGTCTGTCTCAATCTGAGTCAATGCAGTTTTGTTTATTTTTTGGGTTGTCACCTGGGGATTCAGAGTCGCATTCAATTAGGTTGATTGACAAGAGCACGTTGTATGCTAATGGAGGGAGCTAGACTTACAGAGGAAAACATGCAAGCAGTTCTGCTTGGATTTGCAAAGAGCAGCAGCTATTCTTTCTCTCTGGAGATTGAAGTCTGGGACCTGCTTGAAAATAGGTATCTCTCTCCGGAGGGGTTTTGGAGGCTTGAAGACAAGCAGCCTGCTTACCAGCACGTAAGCCTGTTGTTTGCCAACTGATTTTGAAGAGGAGTTTACATAGAGTCATAGAGGTTTTCAGCATGGAAACAGGCCCATGCTGCCCTTTTTTTTAAAACCCCGAAGCTAGTCCCAATTGCCTGCATTTGGCCCATATCCTTCTATGCCCATTTTACCCATGTAACTGTCTAAATGCTTTCTGAAAGACAAAATTGTAGCTGCCTCTACTACTGCCTCTGGCAGCTTGTTCCAGACACTCACCACCTTATATTTCACCACCACACTTATAAGGAATATTGCTTAAATTGGAGCTAATAGAGATAGGCTGGCAGTTAAAAATGATATCTTGTCATGTTTAAGTACTTCAGTTGGTAAAAGTTATGCCACTTCTTTTTTTGTAATAGTTAAACTGTATTGTTAAATAAAGTTTGTTTTGATAAAAGCTTTATGCTGAGTCTATAGAATCACCCCTGGAGTGAAACAACTTATCCTCTCATCAATGCCAAAAACAAAAATAGTTGGGGTGTTGCCTGACTTCATGAAATACCTTGCAGTTTCTGAACTGGTCTTTAACAGGACTGTTTCCCATAAAGACTATAATCCTGTGGAGTATATGCTGTAAAGTATGTGTATGTGGCATGGGGTTATGTGTCACATTAAAACATTAAAGAGTGTTACCTTTTCTGTAATTTGAAGTATTAGGTGCCTATTAGGTCCATGTTGCTTTCAGTTTGTTTGTTACAGTAAAAAATCTTGAAATCTAGTCGTGCAATTCCTTTAAATTGATCGCTTGGAATTCAAGTATCTTAATAAAATTGTTATTGGTCTCTGTGGGATCGTAATGTGTTTATGAATTGTTAAGTTAAGAGGGTGCAGAAATGGAAGGTTTTCATCTAAATCTCGATCTCCAGTTTTTTTTGCAGTTTCTCCAGAAAGATCCGCATGTTCCACGAATGAATAAAAAAAGGGCATATTTATTTTAAAGTCGGATCATATCTCCTCCCTTTATGCATTCTTTATTTTAAGTTAAGCAGAGCAGATTTTCATGGTGCAGCCTCTCTTCATAGTTCAACAACATCACAAGGCTTCTATTTGATCTTTTTTCCACTGGAAGTTGCCTTTCTCTTTTAGTCTGTTAAACATCAGTGTTGCTTTCCTGAGGTCAGTGGATCTGTTTTCACATTCCAACATTTTGTTTGCCCTTCCAGCTGCCATGAGAGATTAACAGAAGCAGAATTCACAGGCGGGATTCTCCCAAAAGAATTCTAAGTGCCAAATTCATATAAAAACGGGAGTAAATCCCGCTGGCCTTTACAGCGGGATTTTCAAAATGAATCTCCCAAACTCACTGTGCATCACTGGGTGCCCAAGCATGAATCATGCTAAAACTCAGTGGACGGGGCCTATTCTCGCTGGAGAGGCCGGCAGCGTAGCGCTGAGTGCGCCACTGCGCGTGCACTGATCTGTCACCACCGAGATCGGCACATGTGCAGTAACCGCGCACTGCCGGCCTCCTGATCACTGGCCAGCCCCACGACACCGCACCGCAGGCCTCCCGGACGTGTGCGGGCCAGCCCCCAACCCATCCCCCGACATGACGACTCAATCTCTTCCCTCCCGTCCCCCTCTCTGGCAGTCCCCCCTCTGATCGCCCCCCCCATTAGGTCCCGCCCCACCCCCCTCCCCCTAGTCCAGCCTCCTTGGCACTGCCCGATGTCTGGTGGGCAACACCAAGGGGCCCACTGGGCTTTGCCAGGGGGCCAGGCTGGCATTGCCAAGCTAGCAATGCCGGTGGAACCCCCCTTAACCCCAACCTCTTTGCCCACCTTCACTCCCGCGGGATCAGGCTGCCAGCTCCCTGCTAGTGGAGAGATGTTGTAAACCCCACTGGAGTGAAAGATTCCAGGCCGGGGGATGGGGGTGGGGGCACCCTAGCGGGCCCGGAGACTTCAGTCCCGGGCCCACTAATGCTATGCTAATGGAAATTTACATAATTTATTCAGCTCCATGCCGATTTCTGGCCTCCCAGTTTACTACCCTGCTTGAGCAGCACAGCGCAGGAGGCTGGGAGAATCCCCCATCCCCCAACCCCCCCACAAATTTGGTAAAAAGAAATTGGATAATGCCTGAAAAAAACTAGTTATTTAAAAAAGCCTAGCTCACCAATAAGGGAGGGCAATTAGAACCCATGACGTTCGGGAAACAGGTACATTTGACTCATCAAATATAAACCAGTGCTCTTTAGCAGCAGTGTATATTTGATGAGTCAAATGGTCTGTTTCTGTGCTGCACATTCTACAATTCAATAAAGAGCCACAATTTATTCCAAATATAAAATCAGAGCCATGTATAACTGAAGTTCTAATTATAGGGTAACAAGGTTTACCTGAATCAGTGTTTTGCTGGATTCATCCCACCATCTTGGGATCAATTAGGATAAGTGCACCCTGCTGGTTGTCAGGAGCAGCCAGATGTTGACGAATTTCAGTATTTTCTAATAAATGAGAAGGATCGTGCTCCCCATTTTCAAACACTAGCTGTTCCTGCTGAATGGCATCGATTCAAGCTACAATGTCAGGTTTCTCTGTGGCTTCATGCAATTCAGCAGAAAGTTGAGGTAAAATTGCTTGGCCTAACTGACAATATCCTGCACGTCGCTTTCTTGTCCACGAGCTGAAATCAGGCCAATTCTTTGTAAATTAAGTTATAATATATTCAGAAGGCCAGATGTCTTGGTATACTGAGGACAATCGCAAATTTAAAAATCTCATCCTGATGTCCTCACCAACTGTTTTTGGCCCACTGAGATTTTCTGTTTGAAGGGGAGAGAAGGAGGGAGATTGTGGTCCCAACAGATGAATCTTATCTTATCTTGTGTTATGGACTGGGAATCGGGTCAACCTCGGGTAGATTGTGGGCAGAGGGTGGAGGATATTGAAGCATCTCCATTTTGTAGTCCGGGCCTAACTTAAGCCAAGATGCTCATTTTAAATCGTCTTGAATATGACCCCATGATGACTTCTTCCATGTAAATACATTTTTCCATTTTACTTTCAGAGATAGAACAGGGAACCTGCAGCGATCCTGGAACTCCAGCCCATGGGAGGCGAGAGGGCAATAGATTCCTTCATGGTGACGTTTTGAGATTTGAATGCTTGCCTGCTTTTGAACTTGTTGGCCAAAAGTCCATTACCTGCCAGAAGAATAACCAATGGTCGGCCAAGAAACCAAGCTGCGTCTGTAAGTAGTCTGAAGCAATCATTGTCTTTCTTTTCTAGTTATTAAAATATCTACAGGATGGTGTGCGTGTGTGTGTGTGTATATCAATAAAATATATGTTCTTGCTTTGACCTCTGTGTGTGTTGAAGATTAAATTCCAACTTCATTTTGCTCCCTCCTGCTACTGACCTCGACTGGATTGTCAGAGGCGAATCTGTATTGTACTCTTCAAGGATGGCAGCTGACTAAAAATGAGCAATCATAGACTCCCTGCAGTGCAGAAGGAGGCCATTCAGCCCATTGAGCCTGTACCGACAACAATCCCACTCAGGCCCTGTCCCTGTAACCCCATACATTTACCCTGCTAATCCCCCTGACACTAAGGGTCGATTTAGTATGGCCCTTCCACCTAACCTGCACGTCTTTGGACTGTGGGAGGAAACCGGAGCACCCGGAGGAAACCCACGCAGACATGGGGAGAACGTGCAAACTCCACACAGACGGTGACCCAAGCCGGGAATCGAACCGGGGTCCCCGGAGCTATGAGATAGCAGTGCTAATGAATCCAAGTGTCATTTTTTGCTGTCAGTGCGTGGGCCTTCTGGGGAATGCATTGGATCCTGTTTGAAGTTAACTGTCTGTCCCTCGCAAAGGTCTTTTTATACAGCTCACAGAGGAATTCGGACTAAATCTCAGATTTTCTGCCAGAGACTGAAGGCGAGATTCTCTGATCTCATCTGTGCCCCGCTGCAAGTGTGAATGGAGAATTTGGCGTTCCAACCAAAATTCTATTCAAATTCAGCAGCACTGGAGTATCCCAGCTGTGAACGAGGATGGAGAGTTTTGGCTTATCTCAGGGCAGGAAGATGGAAAGCGTGACAAGAAAACTGGGAGACTACAAAATAATATTGCTACTTGTAAGAGGGTTGAACAATGCGCCCTGCAGCATTTCTTTCAGGATCAACCTGAAGTCAGTTGTCCTCCAAGGCAAACCATTCGGGCATTGCAAGGCTTTCATCCATCAAAGGATAACTGAGGTCCTGAGGGAAATTATTCTGAACCTCTATCGTTCACTATTGCATTCAGTTTTGGCCACCCACACTTGACAAAGGATATGAGAGTCCGGGTGAGGATAAAGCAGAGATTTACCAGAATGGTTCTAGGGATAAGTGACTTCAGGCTCGAAGATTTGGTTGGAAAAGCTTGGGTTTGTTCTTCATGGAGCAAAGGAGATTGAGGGGAGATCTGATAGAGACGTACAAGATTATGGCAGGTTTAGACAAGGTAGACAAAGAAAAGCTGTTTTTATTAACTGATGCTACAAAATGGAGGGGAGACAGTTTTCAGGTTTTGGACAAGCGATGAAGGAGTAATGTAAGGAAGGACTTTGTACTGCAACTAATGTTTACGTTAGACCTGGAACTTCATTTCTCGCAGGGGTTGGAAACAGAGCGATTAATGATTTTGAAAGGATATTGGATAGTGTGAGTGAAATAAACTTGTAGGGCTGGGGGAATAGAGTGGGGAATAGGATTGGCTGGATTGCTCTTTGGAGAATCCACACGGGCACAAAGTGGGGGGTGGGGGGGTGGAATTTTCCTGTCCCGCCCTTTTAAAAGGATTTGAGTTGCTGTGTAATTTAATAATACTTCAGAAGCATTGAAGCTACTGGAGTTGGAGCCAGGAAAACATTGGAAAGGACTCAACAAAATGGCTGCGGTGTTGCTGATGCTGATCATAGAATCATAGAAACCCTACAGTGCAGAAGGAGGCCATCTGGCCCATCGAGTCTGCACCGACCACAATCCCACCCAGGCCCTATCCCCACATATTTCTACCCGCTAATCCTTCTAACCTACACATCCCAGGACTCTAAGGGGCAATTTTTAACCTGGCCAATCAACTTAACCCGCACATCTTTGGACTGTGGGAGGAAACCGGAGCACCCGGTGGAAACCCACGCAGACACGAGGAGAATGTGCAAACTCCACACAGAGAGTGACCCAAGCCAGGAATCGAACCCGGGACCCTGGAGCTGTGAAGCAGCAGTGCTAACCGCTGTGAAGCAGCAGTGCTAACCACTGTGCTACCACTGTGTCACCAAGAAATTGATTTCACTCAGGCAGAATGAAAACATAATGCAATCTTCAGAGTCAGTGGCAGAGACATAGAGCCTGGGAATCGTAGCAGGCAGGGTCGACCTCGGACAGGATTTTTCAGTTTTGAGGCGAGCGCGGCCCTAAAATCCCACCCAACAAACTGAATGGTTTCCTCTTCTTCCTTCATGAGTCTACGGCTCTCCAGCATCATAAACAGTAGGATGTCACCCAAAACCTTCTATGAAATGACAACTTTGATGCTTGTGGTCCGGGTTGGTACATTAGACAATGAAATACGTAAGAGGCAGGCAGTGCAGGAATCTGCCGGGAATGTGACACTTTTACACAGGCCTCGCCCCCCCCTCCCCGCCAATTCCCCACCCCCCATTCCCCACCCCTCCCAGGCTGTCATACATGATGACTGTCACTTGCAACAGCTCTGTCATGTCCCCAGGAATAATGGCATTTTGACCTTCACATCATGAATGTCTAGAACCATACTGCACATGGTTATAAATCAATCTTGACTTTTCATTCATGAAATTCTAGGCACATGCTATATTTGTGAGCATATTATATTTTGAAAATTAGGGTAGTTTCGCTCATTTCCTGCACAGAGTCTGAAACTGTCTGTACCTTTCAGCTGAAGTAGCTTGATATGAAGTTCAAGATGATTTCAATGCAATGTACTCAAAATGACTACTGTGCCATTTCAGTGGCATTTTTAAAAGGATTTGAGTTGCTCTGTCATTTAATAATATTTCAGAAGCATTGAGGTTACTGGAGTTGGAGCCAGGAAAACTTTGGAAAGGACTCAACGAAATGGCTGCAGTTTTGCTGATGCTGATCAGTACAAAATATTGTGTCATCAAGAAATTGATATCACTCAGGCAAAATGAAAACATAATGCAATCTTCAGAGTCATTGGCAGAGACGTAGGACCTGGTGGTATACAAGGGGCAGCTGACTCCATGCTTGTGAATGATACTGACGAGGGTTAGCTAAGAGGCGTACCTGTGGTTTTTGTTATATCTGTCTTAGAATGGGGCTTGGAACTGAGTATTAAGGGAAATAGGGTGGAGGACCTTGGAAGAATATAGAATTAGGTGGGAGGAGGGCTATTAAAAGTTGGTGGCAAAGTGGTCATTGAGCAAATTAACCAATTGCGGTGGTGGTTTTTGACTGACTAGATAAGCGATACAGGGTTTTGTGGGTGCAAACGAGGGAGTGGGAGCAGTGACAGTGTGTTTATTTTTCCAAGAATAGAAAGGAAAAGGGAGAAGGTTTAGAGGTGGGGATGTATCTGTAAAAGAAATAAAGAAATATTTGGAATTGCACCTGTGAGCAATCATAGGTGGCATGGTGGCACAGTGGTTAGCACTGCTGCCTCACAGGGCCAGGGACCCGGGTTCAATTCCTGCCTCGGGTGACTGTCTGTGTGGAGTTTACACATTCTCCCCGTGTCTGTGTGGGTTTCCTCCCACACTCCAAAGATGTGCGGATTAGGTTGATTGGCCATGCTAAATTGCCCCTTAGTATCAGGGAGATTAGCAGGATAAATGTACGTGGTTACAGGGATGGAGCCTGGATGGGGTTATGGTCGGTGCAGGCTCAAAGGGCTGAATGGTCTCTTTCTGCACTGTCGGGATTCTATGACCTGGGAAGTGGCAAGGTCTTGTGTGGTCTTGGTAAATGGTGACAGACATTAATGGACCTGATGAACTTTAAAGCCATTTACTCTGCACAGCAGACTCTGAAATGTAACTACTTAGCATGGAGTAGAAAATTGCGGTGACATATTTATTTTTAGTGGGTTTTTTTTCCCTGCTCAAACATCACTGGCTGCCAGCTGTCATCTCATTTCAGCTGACTGAATATTTCAGTGTACATGACAATAACAATTTTAATCCAATCAATCCTTGGCTTAGCAGTTTGCTATTTAGCAAATGGCAGCTAAGATCCTCAATTGTTGTATGAAAATGCACATGTATTCTCCAAAGTCTCATTATGCATTCATTTAAGTGCCCTTTGTAGTTCAGTATTAAATTACTGTAATATTTTATTCTATTTTCAGTCTCGTGCTTCTTCAATTTTACAACTCCATCTGGTGTTCTGCTATCCCCCAACTACCCAGAGGATTACGGCAACCATATGCATTGTGTATGGCTGATTATCGCGAAGCAGGAAAGCAGGATTCACCTGGCCTTCAACGATTTTGACGTTGAGCCACAGTTTGACTTTGTCTCTGTGAAGGATGGGTTAAACCCTGAGTCGCCCGTCTTGGGAACTTACTCTGGAAACAAAGTCCCTTCTCCCTTGACCAGCAGTGGCCACGTATCGCGGTTAGAATTCCTGACGGATCACTCCACAGCTGCTCGAGGATTTAACATCACTTTCACAAGTAAGTAGGAGTCATCCATCTTTTTCCTTCCCTTCCTTTGTCCTCCAGGCATCTCACTTGAGCACGTTACATGAAAATCGATTGGAGAAATCTATCACAACAGGTGTGTAAGAATAACAATGTTCATCAAAATCAAGCAATCAGTACCATTGCCCCTCTCAGATGTTGATGAATCGAGTCACTCGTTTAAAAAAGCAAGCACACAGAAGATGCCAATACCGCAACTAAAGTCTTGATATTAATGGGAAGGTGGCAAGAGGGCAAGTACCCAACAAGCACAGCACCATGGAGGTCTGCTGAATTTAAGGGCAAGGCCCATTACAATCTTTTAGCTTGATTTCCTCTTTGATGGCCAGTGAAATCGACAGGCCAAGAGGAAACTCCCATGTTCCACTCTTTATTTTGTTTTTGGTACGGTGGTATTAAAAAGTGAAGGATAATCGGTGTATTTTACTTCCTGGTTTGCTATCTGTGAGGATACTTCAGTGCGATTGGCTGTTGACCCTGCTTGTTGACTTAATTTGCTGTTGCTGGAGATTCCCATGCCTTGGCACCAAATTCAAATTGATGTCTGGAAAAGGGAAATTCCATCGGCGATTGGCTGTTGACCCTGCTTGCTGACTTAATTTGCTGTTGCTGGAGATTCCCATGCCTTGGCACCAAATTCAAATTGATGTCTGGAAAAGGGAAATTCCATCGGCAATTGGGAGGGAAGCAAGCCGCTGATTGAGTTCGAGGTCAACAGTCATGGCAGGGGGAAAGAAAGAGGTCATGATCAGTAGACGAGAGGCCAAAGATTGCCTGTTAAGGAGCCTTATAAATTCCCTCAGAGCCAGTCATTCCCACCTTTATTTCACTGGTGGTTTTTCTGAACCCTGGAAATTCACATGGCATCAATTAAATTGAAATCAAGATCCCGATAGGAGTGAGAGGCTGATTTAAATATGCTAATGAATTGTCTTATGGTGGGGGGTTGGTGTGGGTGGTGTTCTTTAGGGATTCATACAAGAACCACTGTTTTTCTTAATTTACGTTCATGATCTGGACTTAAAAATAAGTAACTCAATCGGGTTAGAGACCAGGCCAAAAACCCCAAAGTATATAAAACAGTTAGCCTAGACCCCAAACTTTGCACTTGATTTTGACAATAGGGTGAGCATAAGGTGTTTTGCTCCAGGTATGATTCCATTGACACACCGGGATGCTTTTAAGAAAAAACTTTTACCAATCAAAATACATAAACATGACAAAGTATAATTCTGAATAGCTATCAATCTATATTATTCCAATTTAAAGCCAGATCCCCACAGACAGAAACCCTTCATCAGAATTATTCAGCACAAAAAACAAGCATTCTCATGCGGTGCTAGATTTCTAGCCTTTTAACAATCTGGACAGAGATCAAGACAGCAGTTTCCAAAGAAGCAGCAACGCTTCAGAGAAGTAAGCCTAGGCTCTGGTAGTTCCCAGTCCCCATACTTCAGAGGGGGGGAAATGAGAGGCACTGCGCTCTCCCAACTCAAAAGTGGCATTTAACCTTGAATTTTCTGTGTAAGCCAGCTCCACCCAGTCATATAACCCTACCTGTCAATCAACCTTATCAAGTCCTACTCTGCAGAACCCCAAGGGAAATCTCACAAATAACAACCCTGCATTCATCCAGATTTAAACAAACATTGTAGCAATTCAGATCAATTATGTTGCTGCAGTATCAATACAGGACGTCGGTTATAGACATAATGATAATAAAATAAAATTCGAAAACAGATCCTACACAAGAAACCTAACAGCTACATTCCTTAAAGGCACAATATCCTCACAATAGCAACATTTTGCAACTGATCCCAAATTGGCGGGTATAGGTAACACTGAGAAATAATGCAAACATAATACAAGGGAACAGTAGAAGATTTGCACTGGGCAGTTTAATAGAAAATGATTAAATAGCTGATTGTCTTTAAACTGGTTCCATTAGGAGATTCTTGAAATTCCTTAAATACCAATCCTCACTCCCCTTTCTTTCATCATCTACATCTTGTCCCTTGGTGACATCATCCATGGATATGAGGTTATTTTCCACATGACAGTCACATTCTACCTCTCCACCACATCTCTCAACAACCCCAAACCCCAACTGTCTTCGTCTTCTTAGCTTCTCTGACATCCAGGCTTGGATTTTGATTTCACTTGGTGTCAGCTGTGGTTCACTTGGCATCACCTTCACCCTTCAGTCACCAGACTCAAGGTACAAACCCACTCCTGGGCTAGAACACAAAAATCAAAGCTCCTTGTGAAGGGGTAGTGCACTGTCTTAGGTGCTGTTTTTTAGATGAGACATTATACCAAGGCCCTATTTGCCTCCTCTGCTAAATGTGAAATCCCACCATGGCCCTATCCCTGTAACCCCAAGCATTAACCCTACTAATCCCCCTGACATGTATTTTAGCATGGCCAATCAACCTAACCAGTACATCTTTAGACTGTGGAAGGAAACCGGAGCACCTGGAGGAAACTCATGCAAACACAGGGAAAACATGCAAACTCCACGCAGTCAATCACCCGAGGCTGGAATTGAACCCTGGTCCCTGGCACTGTGAGGTAGCAGTGCTAGCCACTATGCCATTGTGCCGCCAAAGACATTCTTCTGACAGAGAATTGATGCTATCCCCTGGTGTCCTTGCCAATATTTATTCCCCAATCACCATCGCAAAAACAGATGTCTAGTTGCGATTGCATTGTTGTTTGCCGGGGCTTGCTGAGTGTAAATTGGCTGTTGTCATTCTTAAACTGCAATGATGACTGCATTTCCAAAGTACTCCATTGGTCATGAAGTGCTTTGATTCATACAGTGGCTATAAAAGGTGCTATATAAATGCAACTCTTTATTTTAACACCGAGCTTGAGTGTGGAAAATTCATGTGATTAAATCAAAACAGAGAAATGAAAAATCGCAGCCTCCATTGCGATGGACCATATGATTTAGGCAGGCTTGTTAGTCAGTGATCAGCAGTGTGCTGGACAATGGCAGTAGCCAATGTAGATACAGGGTAGGATTTTCCGGCCACTCTCACCCTGAAACCGGAAAATCCCGCCCGAGGTCAATGGACTTTTCTATGGTCCGCCCCTTTCCTGCAGAATTCCTGTGGCGGGCGGAATGGGAAAATTCGCCCCATGAGAGAACAAAGCAACGAGACTCATTTGCGGTGTGTGCTTCTGGTCTACATATCAAACTGAAGTGGATTTCTCCTTCAAGACCTGAAAGAAGCAAACTTGTCTACCTGCGAAAGGGCTATCATTTCATGAGAATGATACGTCACGCCATTTAAAAAAAGATACTGAATAACATTTGCATGAGGCAATGAACAAAATGGCAAATGTCACGAACACAGCATATCATAAGAGAAGAATGCAACAATGTCACATCTGTTAGAGAGGCGCCTTTTTAAAATTCTGTGTGATAATTTCAATACAAGAATTGCAGAATGTATATTAAAATCATTTATTTTCCATATGTGGAGGGTTTCCATAGTCGTGGCGAATCACACTGTGATTTCTTCAATTTCTCATTGCTATGCGTCAGGCTAGATTTTGTGACAGAATGCCATGGTGGCAATGAGGAAAATTCATCCTGACAGTCACTCAAAGCTGCAGTCGCAGAATGTGGTGTGTACTTCTTAATTGGGCTGCGATTAAGCCACAAGAGTTTTTATGTCCTTTTTTTAAACTTATTTGCTGTTGGTGCTAACAGCTGATCTTGCAGGTTCAGAAAGCCTCTTCAAAAGGGCAAATCATCCAAACGAAACAATTTATGCCAGTGAAGCTTCCTCTGTGGCTTAATGTGTAAATGCAGCATGTGTAAAGTTTATTTATTATTTATCAGTGTCACAAGTAAGCTTACATTAACACTGCAATGAAGTTACTGTGACAATCCCCTAGTCGCCACACTCCGGCGCCGTCTCGGGTACACCAAGGGAGAATTTAGCATGGCCAATGCACCAAACCAGCATGTCTTTCGGACTGTGGGGGGACACCGGAGCACCCGGAGGAAACCCACGCAGACACGGGTAGAACGTGCAGACTCCACCCAGATATTGGCCCAAGCCAGGAATTGAACCCGGGCCCCTGGCACTGTGAAGCAGTAGTGCTAACCATTGTGCCGCCCTACCGCATGTGATGTGGTGCTGAGACAAACAGTCTGAGGCTTGGGCTCAGTTAACTGATCTTGGTGAGGATGTTACTGCTAGGATCTGCGCAAGGGGAGAGGGATGATAACTATACAGTTCCCATTCTAATTGCTGGAAATTGGAACATCCTGTGAGCACAAGAATCAGCTGTAGAGCCTTCCAGGGTTATGTAAGCTGTCTTCAGTCAACTCCTGTAGGCTCACGAGTGAGAAGTGGCAAAGTCACTGGCGAGCATCTGGTCGCCCGAGAACCAAACCTTAGCAAAATACCCCAACTCT
Organism: Mustelus asterias; assembly: GCF_964213995.1. Taxonomy (NCBI): domain Eukaryota; kingdom Metazoa; phylum Chordata; class Chondrichthyes; order Carcharhiniformes; family Triakidae; genus Mustelus; species Mustelus asterias. The sequence continues at coordinate 46,318,172 of NC_135821.1, forward strand.
CAGGGAGGTGGTGAAACATGAGTGACAGCGGAGTGAACAACCAGCAAAACACATACAGGTAAAAGAATCAGAAAAACGCAGCAGATCTGGCAGCATCTGCAGAGAGAGAAAAACAGAGTTAGTGCTTCAGATTGATCAAAACAATATAATGGTATTGTGAGAGTTATCAATAAACAGGATTATATCAAACGAATAGTGCAGAGAAATGCTGCAGGGCTTGAATCTGAAGACTGATTAAAATGGAAATAAAGGGTCTAAATAGATCACACTGAATCCCCCCTGATTCTAATGAGAGATCCGAAATAGATACTAATCGATCTTGTTCAGTAAGACCTGTGGGAAATGCCATTTTCAGGTGAAGGAGGCCCTTCAGCCCACGATGTTGTGCCGAGCTTTATCTGAAACCAAGATCAAGCTATCCCACACCCTATCATCCTGGTGTGCTCCATGTGCCTATCCAATAACCGCTTAAATGTTCCTAAAGTGTCTGACTCCACTATCACTGCAGGCAGTCCATTCCACACCCCAACCACTCTCTGCGTCAAGAACCTACCTCTGATATCCTTCCTATATCTCCCACCACGAACCCTATAGTTATGCCCCCTTGTAATAGCTCCATCCACCCGAGGAAATAGTCTTTGAACGTTCACTCTATCTATCCCCTTCATCATTTTATAAACCTCTATTAAGTCTCCCCTCAGCCTCCTCCGCTCCAGAGAGAACAGCCCTAGCTCCCTCAAACTTTCCTCATAAGACCTATCCTCCAAACCAGGCAGAATCCTGGTAAATCTCCTCTGCACTCTTTCCAGCGTTTCCACATCCTTCTTATGGTGAGGTGACCAGAACTGCACACAATATTCCAAATGTGGTCTCACCAAGGTCCTGTACAGTTGCAGCATAACCCCACGGCTCTTAAACTCCAACCCCCTGTTAATAAAAGCTAACACACTTATAGGCCTTCTTCACAGCTCTATCCACTTGAGTGGCAACCTTTAGAGATCTGTGGATATGGACCCCAAGATCTCTCTGTTCCTCCACAGTCTTCAGAACCCTACCTTTGACCCTGTAATCCACATTTAAATTAGTTCTACCAAAATGAATCACCTCACATTTATCGGGGTTAAACTCCATTTGCCATTTTTCAGCCCAGCTTTGCATCCTATCTATGTCTCTTTGCAGCCTACAACAGCCCTCCACCTCATCCACTACTCCACCAATCTTGGTGTCATCAGCAAATTTACTGATCCACCCTTCAGCCCCCTCCTCTAAGTCATTAATAAAAATCACAAAGAGCAGAGGACCAAGCACTGATCCCTGTGGCACTCCGCTAGCAACCTGCCTCCAGTCCGAAAATTTTCCATCCACCACCACCCTCTGTCTTTGATCAGACAGCCAGTTCCCTATCCAATCGGCCAACTTTCCCTCTATCCCACACCTCCTCACTTTCATCATAAGCCGACCATGGGGGACCTTATCAAATGCCTTACTAAAATCCATGTATATGACATCAACTGCCCTACCTTCATCAACACACTTAGTTACCTCCTCAAAAAATTCAAACAACTTTGTGAGGCACGACTTGCCCTTCACGAATCCGTGCTGACTATCCCGGATTAATCCGCATCTTTCTAAATGGTCGTAAATCCCATCCCTAAGGACCTTTTCCATCAATTTACCAACCACCGAAGTAAGACTAACCGGTCTATAATTACCAGGGTCATTTCTATTCCCTTTCTTAAACAGAGGAACAACATTCGCCATTCTCCAGTCCTCTGGCACCATCCCCGTGGACAGCGAGGACCCAAAGATCAAAGCCAAAGGCTCTGCAATCTCATCCCTTGCCTCCCAAAGAATCCTAGGATATATTTCATCAGGCCCAGGGGACTTATCGACCTTCAGTTTATTCAAAACTGCCAGGACATCCTCCCTCCGAACATCTATTTCCTCCAGCCTATTAGCCTGTAACACCTTCTCTTCCTCAAAAACATGGCCCCTCTCCTTGGTGAACACTGAAGAAAAGTATTCATTCATCACCTCGCCTATCTCTACTGACTCCATACACAAGTTCCCACTACTGTCCTTGACCGGCCCTAACCTCACCCTGGTCATTCTTCTATTCCTCACATAAGAGTAAAAAGCCTTGGGGTTTTCCTTGATCCGACCCACCAAGGCCTTCTCATGTCCCCTCCTAGCTCTCCTAAATCCTTTTTCAGCTCGTTCCTTGCTAACTTGTAACCCTCAATCGAGCCATCTGAACCTTGTTTCCTCATCCCTACATAAGCTTCCCTCTTCCTTTTCACAAGACATTCCACCTCTTTCGTGAACCATGGTTCCCTCACTCGGCCATTTCCTCCCTGCCTGACAGGGACATACCTATCAAGGACACCCAATATTTGTTCCTTGAAAAAGTTCCACTTTTCATTAGTGCCTTTCCCTGACAGTTTCTGTTCCCAACTTATGCCCCCTAATTCTTGCCTAATCGCATCATAATTACCTCTCCCCCAATTGTAAACCTTGCCCTGCCGTACGGCCCTATCCCTCTCCATTGCAATAACAAAAGACACCGAATTGTGGTCACTATCTCCAAAGTGCTCTCCCACAACCAAATCTAACACTTGGCCCGGTCCATTTCCCAGTACCAAATCCAATGTGGCCTCACCTCTTGTCGGCCTATCCACATATTGTGTCAGGAAACCCTCCTGCACACTCTGCACAAAAACTGCCCATCCGAACTATTTTCCCTACAAAGGTTCCAATCAATATTTGGAAAGTTAAAGTCCCCCATGACAACTACCCTGTGACCCCCACACATATCCATAATCTGCTTAGCAATTTCTTCCTCCACATTTCTATTACTATTTGGGGGCCTATAGTAAACTCCTAACAACATGACCACTCCTTTCCTATTTCTAACCTCAGCCCATATTACCTCAGTGTCCAGATCCCCCTCGAAGTGCCTTTCCGCAGCCGTTAAACTTTCCTTGATTAACAATGCCACTGCTCCACCTCTTTTACCAGCTTCCCTACACTTACTGAAACATCTATACCCCGGAACGTCCAACAATCATTCGTGTCCTTGTTCTACCCACATAATGGCCACAACATCGTAGTCCCAAGTACCAATCCACGCCCCAAGTTCATCTACCTTGTTTGAGGGCAGAAGTATTAGGACACTGCCATGCAGGTGTAATTCTGTCCCCATTTTAAAGTAATATATTTCATCCTTATTTTTATATTTCCAATCCTCCATCTGTGCTAACGTATTACCTCCAACTCCATGTGTTCTTATCTCACACATTAGCATTTTATGTGGCATCTTATCAAATGCCATGTCGAATCCCAAGCACTTAATTGTTCCTCTTTCTCTACCGCCCTAGACACATCTCAAAAAAACCCGAAAATTTGTCAAACGGGATTTCCTTTTCATAAAACTCTGTTAACTTTGCCCAACATACTTTGGTCGTTTAAGTGTGTTGTTAGGACTTCCCTAAAAATAACGATCCTAAATTTTTCCAATGTCTGATATCAGGCTTACAAATCTTGTTTTCTCTCTCCCTCTAATATTGAATAGCAGTATTACATTTGCTGGGACTATTTTAGAATCTATGAAGGGTTTGAAAATCATACCCAGTGCTTGCACTATCTCTGGAGCGAACTCTTTTAGAACCCGAGGACAGAGGCCAACAGGTTCTGGAGGTTTGCAGCTTTTAGCCCTCATCGTTCCTGTAAAACCTTTTGTCTCCTGATGGTAGTTAATAGCCCAGTTAATAGCTTCAGATACAAGCAATGGAAGCATCTCCCTACACTTTTTTCCCGATATAATCCTTATGGCCGGGTGGTATTACCGCTAGACTATTAATCCAGCTAATGATCTGGGGACCCGGGTTCGAATCCCACCATGGCAGGTGGTGGAATTTGATAAAATTATCTGGAATTAAGAACCTATTGATGACCATGAAACCATCGTCAATTGGCAGGAAAACCCATCTGGTTCATTATTGTCCTTTAGGGAAGGATATCTGCTGTCCTTACCTGATCTGGCCTACATATGACTCCAGAGCCATAGCAATGTGGTTGACTCTGAACTGTCCTCTGAACAAGGGAAACGAGGGATGAGCTTTAAATGCTGGTCAGCCAGTGACGCCCATGTCCCATGAATGAATAAAAAATAAGTTATTAGCCCCATGTAGTTTTAGATCCCAAACTTTGAAGCAAAATATAGGGGATCAGGTTATACATGAGTAATCATAGAATCCCTGCAGTGAAATAAGAAGCCATTTGGCCCATCGAGCCTGCACCAACAACAATCCAACCCAGACCCTATTCCTGTAACCCCACGTATTTAGCCTTCTAATCTTCCTGACACGAAGGGGGAATTGAGCCTGAACTTTTGAGGGGTTGAAATCTCTGCCAGTTCTTGAGAATTTCCAATAATGACACTGTCTCAGAGGTTAAAGTAAATTACTGTGGATGATGGAATCGCAAACAAAAAGACATCTCTCTCCACAGTTGCTATCAGACTTGCAGAGATTTTCCAGCATTTTCTGTTTCTGTCTCAGAGGTTGCTGGCCATGGTGCTGAATTCAGCAGTAAACTGTGACATGTTAAATGAGAAAAGAGCAATTGTGAACAAAGACTCACAGGACTGTTGTCATCAGCCAACCCTGCTCCCAAAACGAGCAAGAGGTATATGAAAAATTATTTGGAACTGGAGTATGTTTCTTTTGAAGTTAATATGGAATTCAGTTGTATTATGATCACTTTGCCCTGAGGGTCTTTTACTCAGAGATTATTAATTAACCCTGTCCCATTTCACAATACTCAATTTAAAGTAATTTTATCCCTTACTTGTAGGTTCCACAACTTATTGTTCCAGACAGAAACCCATCTTCCAGACTTGGTCCACTTAATCTGTCCAAAATGTATGAAGATTGATGTCCTCATGATTTGCCTTTGTTACGCGCTCCAAGTTATTTCTTGCTCTCTGTTTTGCCCAATGATACAACTGCTCTCTTCCCAATGTAACCTCATTAACTTTGAAAATACACCAACAAATCCTTGAAGGTGGCAGCACAGGTGGAGAAGGTGGTGAAGAAGGCATATGGTATGCTTGCCTTTATAGGACGGGGTATAGAGTATAAAAGCTGGAGTCATATGTTGCAGCTGTATAGAACGCTGGTTAGGCCACATTTGGAGTACTGCGTCCAGTTCTGGTCGCCGCACTACCAGAAGGACGTGGAGGCTTTAGAGACAGTGCAGGGAAGGTTTACCAGGGTGTTGCCTGGTATGGAGGGTCTTAGCTATGAGGAGAGATTGGGTAAACTGGGCTTGTTCTCCCTGGAAAGACGGAGAATGAGAGGAGACCTAATAGAGGTGTACAAAATTATGAAGGGTATAGATAGGGTGAACAGTGGGAAGCTTTTTCCCAGGTCAGAGATGACGATCACGAGGGGTCACGGGCTCAAGGTGAGAGGGGCGAGGTATAACTCAGATATCAGAGGGACGTTTTTTACACAGAGAGTGGTGGGGGCCTGGAATGCGCTGCCAAGTAGGGTGGTGGAGGCAGACATGCTGGCATCTTTTAAGGCTTACCTGGATAGTCACATGAGCAATCTGGGAATGGAGGGATACAAACGAATGGTCTAGTTGGACCAATGAGCGGCACAGGTTTGGAGGGCCGAAGGGCCTGTTTCCTGTGCTGTACTGTTCTTTGTTCTTGTTCTTTAACAATGATTCAACATGATGTCACTTCAAACAGATCACTCACTAGGGACTGCAATTTCTCCCACTTGCTTCCAGATAAGCCAATTCCAAAATAGATTAGCCGGGATTCTTCCAAACAAAATGAAGTGCCCAACGGGCGGGAAAATGGGAGGATTTCCTGCCCACTTTTTGGACGTACTTACCTGAACAAATCTCCTATATTCTGTGCTCCACAGAGTGCCTCAGAGAGATTCACGCTGGAATGTGGGGGTGGGGGAGGGGGGGGCCTAATCCCACTTAAAGAGGCCAACAGCATAGTGCTGAGTGGGCAGCTGTGCATGCGCCAATCTGTCAGTGGGGACATCAGCGCATGCGCACTGCCCCCCCCCCCCCCCCCCCCCCCCCCCATTACTGGCTTCCCGATTGCTGGTCTCCTGAATTCTTTGGCGAGGCATCCTCAATCACCAGCAGACCCCATTGCTCCCCCCCCACCCCCCACTCCCGACTGCTGGCTCACCCGACCCCCCCATCCTGCGAGCCGCAATCGCCAGCCCCAACTCTCTTCCCCTCTCTCCCCATGACCAGCTCTGACACACCGCCATGGCCATCCCTGATTGCCCCCTCACTCCCTTCCCCCTACTGATCCCAATGCAGAGTGACAGTGGGTTCCCCACCACCACCACCGGTCATCCCCCCCATAGGTCCTGCCCCCGTGGCACTGCCCGGTGCCCTCTTGGCATTGCCCAAGGGGCATCCCCTGCCCCTGACCTCTGGGGGTGCCTCAAGGCCTCTGTCCCCACCAGCAGGTGAGCACGTCTGTTCCCCATTGATGGGGAGCAGTTATAAACCCCACTGGTGGAGACCTCTCCCGGTGTGGGGGGCAGACACGAGCAGGCCCGGAGGCCGCGGTCCCTGCTAGCATGGCGCTGATGATGCAGGCCTGGTAGACATCAGCATTTGGCCGATCGCAAGTCCCGCTAGGGGCCCCCCGCTGATTTCTCCTGGCTCATTGCACTATTTCAGTAGTGTAGTGGACTGGAAAATCCTAGCCATTGTGTTTTCTTCAATGTGTAAGCAGCAGAAAGCTCACCAATTTTAGAACATAGAACATAGAACATTACAGCACAGAACAGGCCCTTCGGCCCACGATGTTGTGCCGACCTTCATCTGAAACCAAGATCAAGCTATCCCACTCCCTACCATCCTGGTGTGCTCCATGTGCCTATCCAATAACCGCTTAAATGTTCCTAAAGTGTCTGACTCCACTATCACTGCAGGCAGTCCATTCCACACCCCAACCACTCTCTGCGTGAAGAACCTACCTCTGATATCCTTCCTATATCTCCCACCATGAACCCTATAGTTATGCCCCCTTGTAATAGCTCCATCCACCCGAGGAAATAGTCTTTGAACGTTCACTCGATCTATCCCCTTCATCATTTTATAAACCTCTATTAAGTCTCCCCTCAATCTCCTCCGCTCCAGAGAGAACAGCCCCAGCTCCCTCAACCTTTCCTCATAAGACCGACACTCCAAACCAGGCAGCATCCTGGTAAATCTCCTCTGCACTCTTTCCAGCGCTTCCACATCCTTCTTATAGTGAGGTGACCAGAACTGCACGCAATATTTCCAAATGCGGTCTCACCAAGGTCCTGTACAGTTGCAGCATAACCCCACGGCTCTTAAACTCCAACCCCCGGTTAATAAAAGCTAACACACTATATGCCTTCTTCACAGCTCTATCCACTTGAGTGGCAACCTTTAGAGATCTGTGGATATGGACCCCAAGATCTCTCTGTTCCTCCACAGTCTTCAGAACCCTACCTTTGACCCTGTAATCCACATTTAAATTAGTCCTACCAAAATGAATCACCTCACATTTATCAGGGTTAAACTCCATTTGCCATTTTTCAGCCCAGCTTTGCATCCTATCTATGTCTCTTTGCAGCCTACAACAGCCCTCCACCTCATCCACGACTCCACCAATCTTGGTGTCATCAGCAAATTTACTGATCCACCCTTCAGCCTCCTCCTCCAAGTCATTAATAAAAATCACAAAGAGCAGAGGACCAAGCACCGATCCCTGCGGCACTCCGCTAGCAACCTGCCTCCAGTCCGAAAATTTTCCATCCACCACCACCCTCTGTCTTCGATCAGATAGCCAGTTACCTATCCAATCGGCCAACTTTCCCTCTATCCCACACCTCCTTACTTTCATCATAAGCCGACCATGGGGACCTTATCAAACGCCTTACTAAAATCCATGTATATGACATCAACCGCCCTACTTTTCTTTCTTACTTTTCCTTGCTTTCTCTTCTTTCTCAAATCAATTTTATCTTCCCTTTGTTTTTAACTTTTGTACCTGGTTTGACTCTAACTCACCCTCCTCCTCCAACTTTCCACTGTTTCTTTCTCAATTCTTAAACCTCCTTAATTACGGTGGTAAGTGATGGGTCTCATCATTCACTCGTTGCCCTTGCAGTCATTAGTAACTTGCACTTCCAGCAAGTTCTGCTGCAATGTATATCCAAATTGAAGGTTGGAGGAAAAGTTGAAGGAATGGCATGTACTGTGAGCTGCCCTGCTGTTGCAAGATTTGGCCCAGTGTTATTGAATAGACAATGTGTTGTATAGCAGCTGTCATGGCTATGTGTAGCCTGTGACCATAGGCACGCACAGAATGGATCTCAGTCGCAATTTGTTCCTGTGTTATTCACACTCTCTTTGTACAATTGTAATGCAGCAACAGAACCTCCATTAGCTCAAATTCTGAGAGTCACACTGTCATCCAGTCACTGAAAGCAGGAAAATAATTACCCTGCTCATTTTTGCTGGTGATTGAAGTGAATTCAACACTGTTGCACAGGAACAAATAACAGGTGGCAAAATCTAATTGTGACTGGTATGGAACAGCAAACAAAGGAGAAAGGAAAAAAAGAGGAAAGAAAGGAAAATAAGCATGAATGCAGTTGTCCAAAGCCACCAAAAGTATTAAATTTAGCTTTTCATGGAAATACCATCAGAATGAAAATGCTGAATTTATACTGAGGATAATTTTCTCAAGTGGTCCTTTTATTGAACCTGCCAAAAATACCTGTTTTTTTTAACAATCTGGTAGCAGTACCCTCGGAGTAAAGACGGTGACACTAAATTATATGCAACAGATTAAAGGGAAATGACTCCAGGGCATGACATGGTTTGTAGGTATGTCCCCATTTGCTGTTAATATTATGCTGCAAAAGGTATCACTTCTACGAGAACCAAAGAGCTATTTGGGATTTTATTCCTGGTGAATCACAATGAACTTTACTGCATAAAATGAGAGCAAAAATCTGCCAAAATGCATGCTCAAAGTGTGCAAAATACTCAATAAAAACAAGCACCATTGATGATCGATATATTGTTGACTCAATATATGACTTTGTACTGAAAGGACCTATGGGATTTTAAATGCTAATTATGCTGCTGCTTGTTATACGTACCCTATCCTGTTTTAAAGAAACACTTTTCCGTCAAAGTGACTGAAAAAGCTAACAAACTGTTTTGCATGCAGTTGGAAGCTCTGGCCACTGGTTGGCTCTCTGGAACCTCTTGCAGTTTTCTGTTTCATTTTCCACAGAATCTCTTTTTTGAGTTTGGGTGATACTTGTTCTGAATTAAAATATGATTTAAATGTAGTACCTTTATTTTGTTTTCCTTTGGAATTTTCTTTCCTTAATTATTTTCATTCTTCCCTCTGGTTAATGTCTCTCCCCTGCTGTTTGATCCGAGTGGCAAATCTCCAGTTTGGCTTTAATTTTCCTTGCCCCCTCCTGCTGAGTAAGTTTCTCTCTCTCTTGACTTTTGGTTAATAGGGGAGGCAGTGACGTTCTGGTATTATTGCCAGATTAGTAATCCAGAAACCCAGGATAATGCTCTGGGGACCCGGGTTCAAATCCCACCATGGCGAAATTTGAATTCAATAGAAATCTGGAATTAGAAGTCTAATGACGACTCATTGTCGATTGTCGTAAAAGCCCAATTGGTTGGTTAATGTCCTTCAGGGAAGGAAATTTCTTGTCCTTTCCCAGCCTATATGTGACTCCAGATCCACAGCAAGGTGGTTGACTCTTAAATGCCCTCAGGAATGGGCAGTAAATGCTGGCCCAGCCAGTGGCGCCCTCTGAAAGAATAAAACTAAAGTACCCTCATTGGCTTCCTTTTAAAAGGACAAAATTTGCTGTTTGGCCCATCTTAGTCACCTCTTCCTCCAAAAGCCGCAATGGTGTAATCTCTGCTTGTATACTTCCCACCCCCATCATCGGTTCTTATAACATCTTGGTTGCTATCGTGAAGATGCACTCTTGAACCTCAAGTCCACTGATAAGTTGGCCTCAGTGCAAATGATGAGACCTTCATTATCAGTTTGGTTGGCTCCAGTTCCCAGTCCCACCAAACATGGGAAAGTAAATCATGTTGCTGTTGCCATGGACACTGCCTGGCCCCTGACCCCCGTAATTGTTTTTTTCATGTAATGAACCCGTACACCGTGACATGTTATTCCTCCCTTTTGGAAGTACGTCACACAAATTTGCTCTCTAAATTTATTTCTCCATTATGCCATCTCAGAAACAATTGGAACTTTTTACTCTAACATTGCACAGTGAAGAAATGTGAATTTTGAAAGAAATATGGGAAATGAGAATTTTGATCAATTTTGGGCGCACAAGGCAGGGAGGTTTGGAAGGATTCTGAATGTAGTTGGACGAAGCAGATTAGGAGATGCTCATGTGGAGCATAAATATCAGGACGGATCTGTTGAGCTGAATGGCCTATCTCGATGTAACGAATAATTTCAAATACTTCATAATGTGGTGTAGACCCGAGTCAATTAAACAACCCCCCTCCCCCCGCACCAACCCCATTAGCATTTCCAAGCCAAGCTTCTTCTCCACCATCGATTGAATGTGCTTTCTCCTCATGTACTCTTAGGGAATTGGGAATTCCCCAAGCACCCCGCCACCGCCCCCCCCCCGCCAAACATATTGTCATGCCTACCCACTCTTTTGCTTATTGTGCTTAACTCATATAACCCCCAGCACTCCTGTACCAATTCCTCCCCCACTTTCCCCTTCTTCTTTTGCTTCCTTCCCTTCTTCACTTCTTCTCATCATTTTTCTCTCTCTCTGTCCTCCCCTCTCCTCTCACTCCTCTCCTCTGACTCCTCTCCTCTGTTTGTCCTCCCCTCTTGCCCTCCTTTTTACTTTTTCGCTTTCCTACCTTCCTTTTCTCTCTCTTGCGTCTCACGTTCCCCTCTCCTTTCCCTCCATCCACACCTCACATTATTTTCCACCTTCTCCCTTTCTCCCGTCCTCTCTGTCTCCCCTTCCTTACTCCCCTCCCCACACTTTCATCCAGTTATAATAGAATAATATAATTCCTACAGTGCAGAAGGAGGTCATTCGGCCCATAGAGCCTGCACTGACAATAATGCCACCCGGGCCTTATCCCCGTATATTTACCCTGCTAATCCCCCTGACACCAAGGGACAATGTAGCATGGGCAATCAACCTCAGCCGCGCACCTTTGGAGTGTGGGAGGAAACTGGAGCACCCGGAGGAAACTCTCACAGGTACAAGGAGAATGTGCAAACCCCGCACGGATAGTGACCCGAGGCCTGGGTCCCTGGCACTATAAGGCAGCAGTGCTAACCACTGTGCCACCCTTCCTACTGTGAAGGTCATCTTGACCCTGAGATTGCAGTTGGTATTGACTTTCTATATCAATTAAGCTTGTGTTTTCAGAACTAATCTACAAACCCGTGTGGAATAACAATGGAACAATTCAGAGGAAAAATGAATATTGCCCCACAACTGAAATAATAATGGAGGTGTCTATCCTATCAGCACAGTAGGTCTGATCTCCATTATTCATATGGTTGGCAAGATGAAGAACTTAATAATGGGGATAAAATAATCATAATGAAAGGCCATAAAATTGAAATAAGAAGAAAAGAAAATTACAATGAAGGAAACAAAGAATTAGCAACACAAGAAAATTAGGAAGGCGTTGAGTGAATATGGTTTTAGCGGTTCTCCAGAGATTCAAGAACATAACATTAAACATTAAATTAAATTAAACATTAATCAAATACATTTGTGTTCTTGTTCAATTTTGGCAATTTGCATTCCATTAAAATAAAAGTGAACAAGAACAAATGCATCAGAGCATCAAAATAGATGGAACAACAGGCAACTGGGAATAGTCATTGGCATATAAGAATTCACCAAAGGATGGTCAAACATTGATGGAAAAAATAAAATATGACAGTAAACCAGCAAGAGATATAAAAGAGCTCCTGTGGGTAAATGAAAAGGAACAGGTTCTCAAAGACAGGAGAAATTATCATGGGGAATAAGGAAATATCTGAAGCATTCAACAAATTATTTCTCTTGGCTTACTGCTAGAAGGCACTCAAAAAACAAATCCAAACATTTGGGGAACTAAGGATCTCATGGGAATGAGGAACTTAGAGAAATTGGTATCGGTAAAGAAATGGTATTTGCAAAAACTAATCAGACCCAAAAGCTCTGACAAAAATCCCGAAGCCTGATGACCTACACCCTAGTATTTAACAAAAAAAAGTTGACTACAGCGGTGGTGGAAGCATTGGTTTCGATCTTACAGAATTCCTTAGATTCTGGAACATTTACCATTGACTGAATGGTGGCGGGCATAACCCAGTCACTCAAGAAAAGGAGAGAGAGGGAAAATATGAAACAGTCTGACATCAGGAGTAGGGAAAATGTTGGAATCTATTATTACAGACAAGGTAGCAGGGCATTTCGCAAATCTTCACATTTAATGGGCAGAGTCAACAGGGATTTACGAAAGGGAAATCACATTTCAACATATCTGTTTTGAGGATGTACATAACAGGGTAGATAAAGGGGAATCAATGGATGTAGTGTAAATGGATTTCAAAATGCATTCAATGAAGTGCCACACGAGATTATAACAGAAAACTAGGACAATGTATTAGCATGAATTAAGGATTGGTTAAGAAAAAGAATAAATTGAATTTTGGAATGGGAAGTTGTAACTAGCATAGTACTGCAAGGGGCTTTGCTTGGGTTTAGACGATTGGCAGTCCATATCAATGACAGACATGGGACTGAGTGTAATGTATCCAAGTTTGTTGATGTTGCAAAGTATATGAAATTAAGACAAGAGGAGGATGGAAAGAGACTGCGCAGTGGTTCTAAATAGGCTGAATGTGTGGACAAGAATTCGGCAGATGAAATACAGTGGCCGGAATGTTACAACCTTTCACGCTGGCGGGATTTACCCATCCTGCTGCAGTGAATGGAGATTTGACTGGGCGCCAAATTCTCTGATCTCGCTGCAGCGGAAGCATGGCGTGAATGGCCGGTAAGATCGTGCCCCAATGTGGAGGAGAAGTCATCACTTATTAAGGAAAGTAGAAAAACTGAATATTTGTTAAATGTTGAGAGACTGGGACATGTTGATATTCAGTGGGATATGGACGTCCCTGTACAGGAATGACACAAATTTAACATTTAGATACCACAAGCCATTTGGTGAGCAAATGGTATGCTTGCCTATAGTACAAAGGGTTTGAAGTATAAGAATAAGGAGGCCCTATTGCAATTATATAAGGTGAGTGCTGTGCACTCGCTTCACATTCTTACCTAAGGTTGAATGTACATGCCACAGATAGTGTGCAACAAAGATTCACTACACTGATTCCTGGGATGAGGGGATTGTCTTGTGAGGAGAGATTAAATAGACTAGGTTTATATTCCCTGGATTTAGAAGAATCAGAGGTGATCTCATTGCAACATATATGTTTTGAAGGTATTTGACATGCTAAGTGCTAAGGAGGATGTTTTCCCTGGCTGGGGAGTGTAGGACTAGGGGCCACAGTCTCAGAATAAGGGGACAGTCACTTAGGAATGAGATGACTAACTTCTTCACTCACAAGTTTGTGAATCTTTTGATCATGCTATGGATACACAAGGCTGATGTCAGGATATCTACAGGCTTTGTAATAGGCATAATTCCATTTGTTCCTTAAGAGGGTAGCATTGGCCAGGAGATCCCCAGTACTGGCAGTTTCTGTATCCCAGCACACAACAGGTGACAGAGATAGTGAGTGGGATTTTCCACTCTCCCGCAGCATGCTTTGTGAAGGCGTTGGCAGTCTGCCATTGGCTGGCAGCGGGATCTTCCAGTCCCGCCGCTGTCAATGGGGTTTTCTATTATCTGCACCCTCCTCTGCCGGGGAACCAGAAGATCACGCCTGCGGGAATGGCCGGAAAATCCCACTCACCAAGTCTACTAACCCTTCATTGGTCGCAGAAGTAGTGAGCAAGTCATTTTCTTGTTTGGAATTCTCTCCCCAATAAACAGTGAAGATTGGGTTATTGAATATATCCAAGGCTGAGGTAGGCAACTTTTTGATTGACAAAGGAGTCAAGGTTTATGGGGGGGCAGGCAGGAAATTACAGTTAAGGCTACATTAGATAAACCATGCTCTTATCGACTGGCAGAGGAGATGACTTACCTGCTCCTGATCTGAGTTTTTATGTTCCTATATTTTTCTTACATTGGCTGAGTGACTTCTTCCCCTCCTCCACCCTGATCCTACCCTACTTCCACCCCAAATTGTGGTTTGTATGGTGAGTGGGCATCTAAGATATGCCACTGGTGGCATTGCAAGATACCCTATGCACTGGATTAAGATTTGATTCAAACTCATTTGATCAAAGTTTTTGTTTTCTTTGGTTTAATGAAGTGGTTAAAAGTTGCTCAACCCAGGATACTTTAGGTTTTATTTAAGCTAGGCATGGAGATCATACATGGACAGTAAACGTGAAGGCATCAGCAGCAGAGCTGTGTGTGCTGTGTCCTGCTCACAGGTTAAAGCAAAACCAAGTGACATACTTCCCATCTCATGATGTCATGCTGCTATCCCAAAAAGGTATATTACTACATAAGTGAACTGTTCAGCTGAAACAGTGTTTTAATTTCCTGCTGAAACATAGGATGTAAGATTTGTGATTCCATGGCCATGAAGGTGAAGGCAGTTTTGAGATAAGGGACCAGCACAATTAAAAACAAGTGGCACCTGTTGGTTTTTCGGAAATGCATCACTTCCAGGCTCATTGATCACAATGCCATCATCAGTTATCAATTATAAGAGGGGAACTCCAGTCTTGTCTGTCCAGAGACCGGAAATTTCTGCCTGAAGTCAACGGCCCTTTCATTGTCCGTCAAATTCTCTGTCCCGCCCATGACGATTACCCACGTCAGGCAGGATGGGAAGATTTAGGCCATTTGTGATGAACAAACTTTAAGGTGGTGATTTTTTAATGAACAATTTGGCAAGGAAAACAACAAAAGTCAATATCTTTGGGAAGGGTTGTTTTATTTTTCTGCACGTCTATTGGTAAAAAAAATAGGATGCGTATTTAGTCTTGATTTCATATAATAATAAAAAAATTTGTAGTCCATGATCAGGTGGCAGGAATCAAATTTGTTACAGTGCAGGCACTTACCTTTCCCTTACCCCTGACCTGGACACCTTTGAGTCAGCAGCAGAGATCGTGGGCAGATGAGGAGTGGCATGGTGGCACAGTGGTTAGCACTGCTGCCTCACAGCATCAGGGACCCTGGTTCAATTTCCAGGTTGGATCACTTTTTTGTATTCATTCATGGGACATGGGCATCGCTGGCTGGTGGTGAGCTACCTTCTTGAAGTGCTGCAGTCCACATGCTGTGGGTTGACCCATAATGCTGTTAGGGAGGGAATCCCAGGATTTTGACCCAGGGACTGCGAAGGAACAGTGATATATTTCCAAGTCAGGATGCTGAGTGGGGGGAACTCCGGAGTCTGCACGTTCTCCCTGTGTCTGTATGGGTTTCCTCCGGGTGCTCCGGTTTCCTCCCACAGTCTGAAAGGCGTGCTGGTTAGATGCATTGGCCATGCTAAATTCTCCCTCGATATACCCGAACAGGCGCCGGAGTGTGGCGACTAGGGGATTTTCACAGTAACTTCATTGCAGTGTTAATGTAAGCCTACTTGTTGAAACTAATAAATAAACTTATGCTGGATTTTTGGTCCCCTAATTTTGTTGGCCATTGGGAAAATATTTAAAGCAACATAGACAATGGCTCTCACACCATACACAACAACACAGTACACATCCATCAGCTACCTTCCTGAACCACTTTAGTGTGGTGGAAAATGTACCCACAATCACAGCTGGGCCAACAATTCTAGTTGCTACTCTCTTAAACATATGCTCTTCCTCATGACAACCAGCTCATCGTGACTAAATTTACCTGAAAACAAAAGGTAAACAGTTTTCTACAAAGTAATAAAGAATTTAAACATAGCAAGACTTCGAGATCTGCCAAACTCAACTGAGTGCAGCTTATATAAGCATTAGAAGTGATTAAAGGACAATCAGAAGTTAGACTGCTGGCAGTAAGAAGGATCAAAAGACACTTCAGAGACTTGTAAGATGGATGCTTTGTTTAACTTTAAGCTTTACTTATTAGTGTCACAAGTAGGCTTACTTTAACACTGCAGTGAAGTTACTGTGAAAATCCCCCAGTCGCCACACTGCGGAGCCTCTTCGGGTACACTGAGGGAGAAATTAGCATGGCCAATGCACCTAACCAGTGCGTCTTTCGGACCGTGGGAGGAAACTGGAGCACCCGGAGGAAACACACACAGACATGGGGAGAACGTGCAGACTCCGCACTGATCGCGACCCAAGCCGGGAATCGAACCCGGGACCCTGGTGCTGTGAGGCAGCAGTGCTAACCACTGTGCCACCCATATTATGTTGAAGACCAATTAATTTTTTGCATCAGTCTCCACCGATGAAACCTGGAAGCAGATTCCAGATCCTG
Organism: Mustelus asterias; assembly: GCF_964213995.1. Taxonomy (NCBI): domain Eukaryota; kingdom Metazoa; phylum Chordata; class Chondrichthyes; order Carcharhiniformes; family Triakidae; genus Mustelus; species Mustelus asterias. Next base: position 46,334,801 of record NC_135821.1, read on the forward strand.
TCAAACAAGGTCAGGAAAATGTAATGTCTGGAGTTGCCAGTGAAGTTGCTCAGAACACCTGGATCAGTTGGGAAGGAATTTGCAATGATGCTGATGATTTCCTGCTCAGTGTCTTTTAGTACCTCTATAAATACTAAGATTGATGCCACAAGATAGATAATGGAAGTCTATTCAAAAGAAAGAATGAGATATGAAGCAAGGAATTATAGGTCCATTACTCTGATACTGGGAGTCAGACAAACACTCAGGACTATTTCATGAGATGCGATCAATTTTCATCTAAACAGCATAGAAACCAAGAGTAATCACTGTGATCTTTAGGAGCAATAGGCTATGTCCAACTAATTCACTGGAATCCTTTGAGGAGTAATTAAATTACGACGGGCTATCCAGTGCATATAATTTATTTGAGTTTTCAGAACAATCCTGAGGCTTCAGATGAAGGTGTAGATGATAGAATTGATGGCATATTATTGAATTGAAGTGGAAACCGGGCTGTCTGCAGAAAGCACTGGTTGATAAATGGAGAAGCCTTGCAGATGAATGTGACATGCCGAGTGCTGGAGCTGTCTGTTCAACTCTCTCTCTGTTTGCACTTTTCATGAATCTATGATTAAGGATAATTTGAGTGATGTTTTATAATTTGCTGTTCAAACTAAGCTATGAGGCCACGTGATGAATGTAAGGAAGATTGAAAACCTTCCCTGAGACCAATTAAATGGATGAAATAAGGAACAGCGGATGAAATTTCATGTAGGTAAACGCAAGGTGAAACATGCAATACATCAGATGTGTACTGAGTTGAACAATATGGGGAAAAGATCGGGCTACGATTATAGAGTATTGGATGATTATATGCTGGACTAGAAATTGCTCCAGTTATACTTATTTATTGGGTGCTATGAGTGCTTTGAGAGCTCCAAAATGGCTTCTGTGGCACGAGGTGTTATGATACATACACTCAGGCTTCATCAGAACACGAAAGGTATTTATTAACAAGGAAAAACTGTACAGAAGCTGGAGCCCCCAGTTGCTCTAGAGCAGCCCACTGGCTGCCTCCAGTCACTACATGTCTTCTATGTGTTTTCTGCCTAAGGTAGGACTCCACCCCATGGGTGATTACCCCCTCTCAGTCACAATTGATCCCTCAAGCCAGGTGATCCCCTTCTGCTGTCTTGCCCTTAAAGGGATAATCACCACAGGTGGATATTGTGGGGTGAATTGTGCTGGATGCCAATTGTGCAGGCATTAGCGCACACGTTCACTTCACAATGGTCCCGATCCTCAATGATACATACGTATGAACGTATATACGAACAAGGAGTAAGAGTAGGTCATTCAGCCCCTTGAGCCTGCTTCACCATTTAAAAAGATGATGGGTGGGATTTTGCGGCCTCTCTCATCCCGAAACTGTAAAATTCTGCCCGTGTTAAACAGACCTCTCCATGGTCCACCCCTCACCTACTCTGATTCTCGTGGCGGGCATAATGGTAAAATTCCAGCCCATATCTCAGCTGATAGTAACCTCAAACTGCATCCTGCCTGCCCCTGACACCCAATCACCTCTTGCTCATCAAGAATCTATTCACCCTGCCTTAAAAATATTCAAAGACTCTGCTTTCACCACCTTTTCAGGGTGAGTTCTAAAAACTCAACCTTCGCAGTGAAAAGAAATTCAGGTGTCCTGCTACAACTTCTTTAATAATAATGCCCAACATTTTCCCCGTGACAGACGTTAAGCTAACTGGTCTGTATTTTCCTGCTTTCTGTCTATTTTCGTTTTTGAATAATGGAGTTCCATTTGCTATCATCCAATCTAATGGGACATTTCCCAAATCTCGGAAAATTAAAACCAATGCATCAACTATCTTACGAGATGCTTCTTTTAAAACCCTAGGACAAAGTCCATCAGAACCCCAGCTCTTGTCAGCCCACATCTCCAACAATTTACTCAGCAGCACTTCTCTAGTGATTGTAATTTTCCTGGGTTCCCCCATTCCTTCCATTTCCTGATGTATAAGGAGAGCCCAGCACATCAGTGTGAAAGAGAAAGGTTGAAGCATTTTCCACCATCTTCAGTCAGATGTGCTGAGTGGAAAATCCATCCTGGCCTCCTGCAGAGGTCTCCAGCATCACAGATGAGAGTCTTCAGCCAAAATGATTCACTCCATGTGATATCCAGAAAGGACTAAGTGCACTAGATGCAGAAAAGTATTTGGGCACGAACAACCTCCGGGCTCAGTAACATTAACATACTGCAGATATAGCCCGTCCCTTAGCCAAACCCTCCCAGTGCAGCTGCAACACTAGCAGATACCTGACAACATGGAAAAGTGTGCATTTTTTGGGGGTGTTTAACCTCCAAATCCACTGAATCAATATCAATTTACTCTTGTGAGATTTTAAGCATTCAGGCAATTTTGCAATATAGCTCAGCAAACTTATGCTAAACAGCAAAAATTATGCTTAACCAAGCTAGACAGCAACTTAACTGGTGCATTTCTTGCTTCCTGATTCAGCCCAGCTGACATCTGACAAATTTTCCAGCCCTTCCCACTGGCAGGATCATCCAGTCCCATCAATAGTGACCCCCTGTGGCATGTTCCCTGATGTTGGAAGGTGCAGGACATGCAAAACCCTGTCGGCATCGGTGGGACTGGAAGATCCCACCACTCTCCAATTGGGGCCACCTCTGCCACCGTGAAATCTGCTGTGGAGGGGTATGGGTAGGACAGAAAATCCTGCCCAGAGTCTTCTTTCTTTCTCTTTCTCTATTTCTCTCTCTCTCTCTGGAGTCCTCACGTCTTCTGCTTTCAGCTGACGAGTAGTCTTCAATTTCAAATTCAGTGCGCCTGGCATCTCACAACTGGTGTTTTTTAAATTCTTTCCAAAACCCCAATCCCTGTGCACTATCAGTGATGTCACTGATTCCTGATTGGCTTGTGTGGTGCGTGACCACGCCCTAATTGGTCTGGATGGTGTATGATCAGTTTCTGTTTGGTTTCTTGAGGGTGATGCTAATCTGTTGATGTCAAGGGGAGGTGATGGCCCAATGGTATTATCGCTAGACTATTCATCCAGAAACTCAGCTAATATTCTGGGAACCCAGGTTCGAATCCCGCCACAGCAAATGCTGGAATTTGAAGTCAATAAAAAATATCTGGAATTAAGAGTCTACTGATGAATGACCGTGAAACCACTGTTGATTGTCGGAAAAACTCATCTGGTTAACTAATGTCCTTTAGGGAAGGAAATTTGCCATTGTTACTTGGTCCGGCCTGCATGTGATTCCAGAGCCACAGCAATCGACTCTCAGCTGCTCTCCAAGGGCAACTAGGCATAGGCAATAAATGCTGGCCAACCAGCGTCGCCCATGGAACATAGAACATAGAACAGTACAGCACAGAACAGGCCCTTCGGCCCACGATGTTGTGCCGAGCTTTGTCTGAAACCCAGATCAAGCTATTTCTTCCCTATCATCCCGAAGTACTCCATGTGCCTATCCAATAGCTTCTTAAATGTTCCTAAAGTTTCTGACTCGACTATCCCTGCAGGCAGTCCATTCCACACCCCAACCACTCTCTGAGTAAAAAACCCACCTCGGACATCCTTCCTATATCTCCCACCATGAACCCTATAGTTGTGCCCCCTAGTTACCACTCCATTCACCCGAGGAAATAGTCTTTGAACGTTCACTCTATCTATCCCCCTCATCGTCTTATAAACCTCTATCAAGTCTCCTCTCAACCTCCTCCGCTCCAAAGAGAAAAGCCCAAGTTCCCTCAACCTTTCCTCATAAGACCTACCCTCCAAACCAGGCAGCATCCTGGTAAATCTCCTTTGCACTCTTTCCAGTGTCTCCACATCCTTCTTGTAGTGAGGTGACCAGAACTGCACACAATATTCCAAATGTGGTCTCACCAAGGTCCTGTACAGTTGCAGCATAACCCCATGGCTCTTAAACTCAAACCCCCTGTTAATGAACGCCAACACACTATAGGCCTTCTTCACGGCTCTATCCACTTGAGTGGCAACCTTCAGAGATCTATGGATATGAACCCCAAGATCTCTCTGTTCCTCCACATTCTTCAGAACCCTACCTTTGACCCTGTAATCCACATTTAAATTTGTCCTACCAAAATGAATCACCTCGCATTTGTCAGGATTAAACTCCATTTGCCATTTTTCAGCCCAGCTCTGCATCCTATCTATATCTCTTTGCAGCCTACAACAGCCCTCCACCTCATCCACTACTCCACCAATCTTGGTGTCATCAGCAAATTTACTGATCCACCCTTCAGCCCCCTCCTCCAAGTCATTTATAAAAATGACAAATAGCAGAGGACCAAGCACTGATCCCTGTGGCACTCCGCTGGTAACCGGTTTCCAGTCCGAAAATTTTCCATCCACCACCACCCTCTGTCTTCTGTTAGATAGCCAGTTACCTATCCAACCGGCCAAACTTCCCTCTATCCCACACATCCTTACTTTCTTCATAAGCCGACCGTGGGGGACTTTATCAAACGCCTTACTAAAATCCATGTATATGACATCAACTGCACTACCTTCATCTACACACTTCGTTACCTCCTCAAAAAATTCTATCAAATTTGTGAGGCAAGACTTGCCCTTCACAAATCCGTGCTGACTATCCCGGATTAAGCTGCATCTTTCTAAATGGTGGTAAATCCTATCCCTGAGGACCTTTTCCATCAACTTACCGACCACCGAAGTAAGACTAACCGGCCTATAATTACCAGGGTCATTTCTATTCCCTTTCTTAAACAGAGGAACCACATTCGCCACTCTCCAGTCCTCTGGCACCACCCCCGTGGACAGTGAGGACGCAAAGATCAATGCCAAAGGCTCTGCTATCTAATCCCTTGCCTCCCAAAGAATCCCAGGATATATTTCATCAGGCCCAGGGGACTTATCAACTTTCAGTTTATTCAAAATTGCTAGTACATCTTCCCTCCGAACATCTACTTCCTCCAGCCTATCAGCCTGTGACACCATCTCTTCCTCAAAAACATGGCCCCTCTCCTTGGTGAACACCGAAGAAAAGTATTCGTTCATCACCTCTCCTATCTCTTCTGACTCCATGCACAAATTCCCACTGCCGTTCTTGACCGGCCCCAGCCTCACCCTGGTCATTCTTTTATTCCTCACATGTCCCACGAATAAAATTTTAAAAATTCCCCTGTTGTCCTCTGACTGGCCCTCTCGGGTGTCATTTACTTGTGGGATCATCTCTCTCATGGCAGTTTCTGTCATTTTCCTAAAATGTATGACTCGCATCTAAGATCAGGAGACCTCACGATGGTTTGGATGCCTGCTTTTTTGAGATGAGAGAGCACGGAATGTTTATCCTATAGAATTCTCATTAGGGCAGGCACTTCTCAGTTTGTTTTGGTTAAGAGGACTGTTTTGCCATTATATGTCCCTGTTGTATCTACCAGTGCTTGGTATAAGTTAATTGCGTAGCCTTACAAAGTTACAGAAATTACACAAAGGCGATATAAAATACATCCAAAATAAGTGCTTGAAAATGAGCTTTGTAAAAAAATAAAGTCAGTGCTTGAAAATAATTGGGGTGCTAAATTTAAGGCAGTAGATGTGGGTAAAAAGTGTGACACAGCACATTAAACTAATATACATTTCTTAGCAATAAAAGTCAAGAGAATTACGTAGATACAAAAGCTAATTACAGAATGTAATTTTAAACTTACAAAATCAAAGACGGTTACATATTGTGAAGGAAAGTAAACTTCTTTGAGCTAAGCTGAAAGTGGAGAGATTCCTGCTGGCGCTGACAGCACTTATCAGATCCTATTCACCTTGAATAAATAAGTTATCCATCCCCCCCCCCGCCCCCCCCCCCACCCCCCCACCGCTCCCCGCCCCACACACACACACCCCCGGTATCACTCTGCACTGAAAAGCCCAAGCGAATGCCCCACTGAACTCTGCGATCAGCCTACAGTCCAGGCCACTCCCTGCTTTTCCTTCTGTCGCACAAACTGAAGGAATAATAACGTATTGTCTCATTACTGCAGGAAGCATTTCATGTTACACCTTTCTTCAGAGCAATATTTTCTGATTTGGAATTATGGATTAACCTCTGGCAGTCTGTACTGCAGCAAGAACCAAAATAAAACATTCAATCCTGGAACGGAATTGTGTTTCCCAGCAGTGGAAGGCGGTGTTCCGTTCACTAGTGGTGGGATTCTCTGGTCCCACTGCTGTCAATGGAATTTCCTATTGATATCACCCCACGCCGCTGCAACACCCACGGGCGGGGGTGCGCTGCTGGCAGGACTGGAGAATCCCACTGGTATGAATGACCCGAGAATTCCCGCCAATATAAGTGAAGCAAACTTGTAGTTTTCCCTTTGACAATGGTTCTATCCTTTACACAAATCCATGATATTAGACTGAGGTGTTGTTCTGAAATTGGACCTAGTGCTGGAGTACCAGGGTGGCACATGGCACTCGGGTTCTCAGCTTGTAGACAATAAAGAGATATAGATTAGCACATATAATGCCTCGCAACTCTCCAATCCCATCTAATCATTGGAATGCAAACACTTCCCACACAGGGAGGGGGAGTTAACCCAATACCAGCCCATGCATACCTCCTAGTGACCAGCTGCCCACCATCTCACTCAGTGCAGAAAATGATGAGAAAACCATGATAAATAGACTTGCATTCTTGCATAGCACATTATCATGTCCTCATAATGTCCCAGAGTGCCAATGAATGACATTGATATTGTATTACCAGGAACTAAGAAGGGAAACATTGATCTGGAGAAAGCAAAATCATGAAGAAAGAGTTTAATCCTTTAATTAGCAGTTCTCTCAAGAAGAATCTTCATGCTTGTTAAGTGTGATATTGTTATTACTTTAAGTGTGGTATTGTCATTATAAAGATCACTTTCAAAACCAAGGTTGGCACAACAATAGTCAGACTGGTGAGACATCTAGGAGCCAATGAATAATCTAATGAACCAGTATCAAATGGACAAGATTTTACATCCTCATCTTCTATGTCATTGGGAACATGATTCTGATTTTTGGCTTAGCTTATATGAATGGTCCTTCTGAGGATTTCATTAGACAATGTGAGGAGAGTGGCGAGATATTTATAGAGAATACTAACATAGGAGGTGGCCAATCAGCCCATCAGTTAGATATCTGCCATCTGAAGAGAAACCATTTTTCAGCCTTTCAGCCAGAGTCTCATTGATCTTGGAATTTGTAACACATAAGCATGCCTTGCATGTTTCATAAAATTTCTGCCTCTAACCCCCCCCCCCCACTCTTAGCTTAAAATATTTTCCCCCTCAACTTCCCTGTTATCCTTCAGCCAATCTCCTTTAATCCATGCCCCTGACGACAACTCTGCCATTGGAAATAGGTCCTTACATATCTACTCTCTCAAGGCCCTCTCATTATTTCATGCAGATATGTTAAATCTTCCCTCAGCCTTCTCTATCTTAATGATAACAACCCCAGTCTATCCAATTTTGAAGCTTGACAGAGTAAAACAAAATATAGTAAGTGACTAAAATGGGGGGATAAAAAAAGAAGCGTAGGGGTTCAGTGAGACATTTTGCAGGCAAGACAAAAAATGCCACTAGAAAAAAGGCGGTACTAGAAAGCCTTTCTGATTTCTGGGTGGACTCCGACTTGAAAAGGTGGGGCCAGACAGAATAGCTGTGATCGGGTTACTGAGGTGAGGAATGATTGCATCAATAATGCAGGCTTTGATCTCCCCTGGAGCTGTCAGTCAAAAATCTTTTAGCTGCGAATGCACCATTCCTCCTTATCTCAACAAAGCCAGCTAATTCCCTCTTTGATGTAGTTTGAGTTGTCAATCATGTGGCTTCCTAAAACTCAGTGGAGTGGAAGGTGATTGTATAAACAATCCCTAATGGAGCAAATTAAACTGGCAGCCTCCTGTCAATCAAAACCATCCAAAAAGGCTAGCTGCTGCTCTTTTAAGGTTAAAAAGGGAGCTCCCTCATGAAACTGACAGATTATTTCAATCAGAACATTTTAAAGAGCTCAGATACCACATGGGGCTTATGCAATTAACCAAGGGCAATCCCTTCTGTAGAATAGAGGAGTCCTGCTGTGATTTTGAAGGCTTCCAGGTGTTCAGGGGGCATGGATTTTAATGTGACCAGGACACTTCAAAGGTTTCAGAGAACACAGACAATAATGAAGATCTCTACCAGAATGGTGTCCGAAATCACCTCCCTGAGAGTGATCACCACCTGTTCCAGGGTAACAAGGAGAAGTCCAGCAATGAAAGACCTAGACTCCCAAGGTTAAGCCCTTCACCCGCAGCCCAACCCTCCAGTACACAGGTGCCTTGAGGGGACCCCCTTTGGAAGCAACAGGGTGCCTGTGGGCACAATTGGAGGCTGGATTTACTCCTTTCCCCCCTCGGTGTCTGCAGTGCCAGGGCCCCACTTGTCAGGATCTGTACAGTTTGGTGTCTGTGGGATTTTTGCAGGAGAACACCAGGAGGCCGTAGAATCATGCTTCCGGCCCACTAATATATCAATGCTTTTAAATCAGTTTCACTCTTCCAGAGTGGATGAGAACGTGATTTTTACAGCCACAGTGGGAGGTGGGGGGGACTCAGAATGGAATCGACGCCCAGCAGGAATTCTGATTTCATAAAATGCCACAGTGCAGAAGGAGGTCATTTGGCCTATTGAGTCTGCACCAACCACAATCCCACCCAAGGCCCTATCCCTATAACCCCAAGCATTTCCCCGAGCTAGTCACCCTGACACGAAGGGGCAATTTAGCACAGCCAATCCACCTAACCCGCACGTCTTTCGGACTGTGGGAAACCAGAGCACCCAGAGGAAACCCACACAGACACGGGGAGAATGTGCAAACTCCACACTGAAAGTGACCCAAACCAGGAATTGGACCCGGGTCCCTGGCTCTGTGAGGCAGCTGTGCTAACCACTGTGCCACCATGCCGCCTCGAGATTTGGCTCACTTGTCCGATTCAACGGGCCATCGGGATTCCTGGCTGGGGCTCGCGGCCCCGGAGAATCACCACCTACAGCGTTTTCTCAAAAATCATTAAACATGATGAGTAATGCCTCTGTTATCTCTTCCCAAGATTCTTTTAAAATACCTGAATGCAATCCAACCAGACCAGGATTGTTTATCCTCTTGAGTTTGCTTTGTTTATTCAGTATATGCTGTTTGCTTTTCACTTTAAATGCACTTATCTCATTGCTTCTCTCTGGTAAGGGAAATAAATATTGAATATATCTGCCATCTCATTACTGTTACGTGTGGTATTCCCCTGCCTATCCCTGATGGTTCTATTCTCATTACAACCATCCTTTTTGATTGCTATTTTAATTGTTTTTGTAAAAACTTTTCACATTCCTTCTTAAATTCTGCTGTTATGCACATCATGTGTGCCTCTTCTCGAACCCTCAACTTTTCCCTCATATGCGTGGAATCCCACTGGTGTCGTGTTTGTTCTTTTCCCATTTAGTGGAATATACTTTTCTCGACACTGTGTTGAATACCATTTGGATTGTTTCCAATTGTTGTCCCCTATTTCTTTGTTTTTCAGTCTTATTGCCCATTTTGTTTTCCCAAGTTCTAGTTGGTAAGATATGGCATTTGAAAATGCATTTGTAAGTTTGAGTCAATGTTCAGAACCCTCAGTAACTGACGACTCTGAGTGCAAGGCATTTGGTCTTGGTGGAACCTTGATTTTGAGGGTGGCACAGTGGTTAGCACTGCTGCCTCACAGAGCCAGGGACCCGGGTTCGATTCCTGGCTTGGGTCACTGTCTGTGTGGAGTTGCACATTCTCCCCATGTCTTTGTGGGTTTCCTCCGGGTGCTCCGGTTTCCTCCCACAGTCCAAAGATGTGCAGCTAAGGTGGATTGGCCATGCTAAATTGCTCCATTAGTGTCAGGGGAACTAGCTAGAGTAAATGCATGGGGTTACGGGCCTGGGTGGGATTGTGATCGGTGCAGACTCGATGGGCTGAATGGCCTCCTTCTGTACTGTAGGATTCGATGATATAAATAGTAATAAGTTTATTAAGCAGTTGCCCAAGTATAACAAAATGGTACATAGCAAGGCAGTCATCCCAGTCTGCTCTTTCGAACACTGGCTCTGAACTCTGCAGTCAATCGCAGTGCTATCTCCTGCTCTGTTCTTCTTGCTCGTTCTTGTTGACCACAGTCTATCTCCTCTTCCCTTGGCTGTGTGTTGAGGATCACGAGACTTTTCTTCTTGCACCCTTTTTGAATCTAGCCTTGTGCCGTATTAGGTGTCTGATTATTTTACCCTTGAGTCAAGTGAAGCCTCATCTTAGCCAACCTGATTAGTTTGCCACTGTTTCATTATTGTCCAATATTGTATTGTAAACTTGCTTGTCTTTAATGCCTGACATTTTTCTTTATTAAGCAGCAGATTCTTTAGCTAACATGGTTAACACAGCATAGTTTTTTTTATCTTTGCTATTGTCTTACTGTGGAGTTCAGCAGACTAAAAAATGCTCATCCAAACTTCCAATCAGCCAAAGATCAGGATACTTCCTGACCAAAGCTTTTATAAAAGTTTGTTTCCACCGTCCCATTGATTGCATTATTTAAAATTATGCCTCACTTCCCAGCAATTTCTGAATTCATCCTTCGATTCAAACCTACACATGCATTGACCTTAACCAATTCTGTGCATCATTGAACTTCCTGCGGCACTGTTTCCAGGTTAGCAAAGCTTGATGCCTGGCATTGATCATCGTGGGTGGCTGCTGGCACTGTATTTTGACATATGTCTGATGGGCCTCCAACCTTTATACACACCGCCCACACCCTGTCTTCCCCCCACCCCCCCCAACCCCGCCCCCCCATCCTCTCTTTCCCCCCCACATCCTCTCTTTCCCCCCACACTCCCCTCTCTCTCCCCCACATCCCCTCTCTCACCCCACGCCCCCTTCTCTCCCCCCATGCCCCCTTCTCTCCCCCCACGCCCCCTTCTCTCCCCCACGCCCCCTTCTCTCCCCCCACGCCCCTTTCTCTCCCCCCACGCCCCCTTCTCTCCCCCCACGCCCCCTTCTCTCCCCCCACGCCCCCTTCTCTCCCCCCACGCCCCCTTCTCTCCCCACACGCCCCTTCTCTCCCCCCACGCCCCTTCTCTCCCCCCACGCCCCTTCTCTCCCCCCACACCCCCCCCTCTCCCCCACGCCCCCCTCTCTCCCCCACACCTCCCACTCTCCCCCCACACCTCCCTCTCTCCCCCCACACCTCCCTCTCTCCCCCCACACCCCCCTCTCTCCCCCCACACCCCCCTCTCCTCCCACACCCCCCTCTCCCCCACACCCCCCTCTCCCCCCACGCCCCCCTCTCTCCCCCCACGCCCCCCCACGCCCCCCTCTCTCCCCCCACGCCCCCCTCTCTCCCCCCACGCCCCCCTCTCTCCCCCCATGCCCCCCTCTCTCCCCCCACACCCCCCTCTCTCCCCCCCACACCCCCCTCTCGCCCCCACACACCCCCTCTCTCCCCCACACCCCCCTCTCTCCCCAGATGCATGACACATTTCCTCCTTTCTATCTCTTCCACTCAGACCTCCAGTTCAGCATCCAGAATCCTTGGAGCCTACTTTTGACTCTTCTGTGCCATTCTTCATGTTTTCCCCAATCTGATTCTCCTCAACCATGACTCCCCACATCTTCTCCAGCCATCACGTACTTCCTCTTTAAGAGATGCAGGCTGGTTTAAGATAGTGCAATCCATTCATATCCTGGCCAATATTTATCCCTCAATCAACATCACAAAAACAGATTACCCGGCAAATTAGCTGCCATACTTGCCACATTATGACAATCACAAAGTTAATTGCCAGTAAAGTGCTTTGAGATACCTTGTGCTCCTTAAAAATACCAGATAAATGCAAATGTTTATTTTTCTCATGCATTGGACCTTACTGATGAGCCCAACCAGTGTCCAGTGTGGTTTACACTGACTGGCCACAGGCTCATTTAAATAGACAAGCGTTAATCACACACTTTGTGACCTCCGTGCTATTAAGGGACTATCCATTTTCGGCTCCCTCTATATTGTCAGTGAGACTGAGCAGGTGTTAGCTCCGTGAAGCATTTGAAAAGCGTAATTTGAAATGCTGGTCACCAAAGGAGTTATTTTACTTTGAAACATGTTTTGGGTGAGTCCACATTTAGAATAAAATGGTCATTTTTTTAAAACTTGGGGGCAAGGCCACATTTGGAATACTGTGTGCAGTTCTGGTCACCCTATTATAGAAAGGATATTATTAGAAAGAGTGCAGAAAAGATTTACGAGGATGCTACCGGGACTTGATGGTTTGAGTTATAAGGGGAAGCTGGATAGACTGGGACTTTTTTCTCTGGAGCGTAGGAGGCGGAGGGGTGACCTTATAGAAGTCTATAAAATAATGAAGGGCATAGATCAGGTAGATCGTCAATATATTTTCCCAAAGGTAGGGGAGTCTAAAACAAGAGGGCATAGGTTTAAGGTGAGAGGGGGAGATACAAAAGTGTCCAGAGGGGCAATTTTTCCACACAGAGGGTAGTGAGTGTCTGGAACAAGCTGCCAGAGGTAGTAGTAGAGGTGGGTACAATTTTGTCTTTTAAAAAGCATTTAGATAATTACATGGATAAGATGGGTATAGAGAGATATGGGCCAAATACGGGCAATTGGGATTAGCTTAGGGGTTTTTAAAAAAATGGCGGCATGGACAAGTTGGGCCGAAGGGCCTGTTTCCATGCTGTAAACCTCTATGACGCTATGACTCTATAACTGAGAGGTGAGGTGAATTAGGATCTCACGCGGTGGTCTTGAAATCAGACTTTAAATACCAGGTATTTAAACTCCTGGGCTTCTTCACATGCTGCTTGTCCACATCCAGCTCTTTCCGAGTGGAAAGCCACTGGGAAAGCAATTGCTGGCTGTGCAGCCATTGGGTTGTCCTTCCCATCAGCATGCAGGTAAGTGTGGGAAGGGAGTTCTGGAAGAAGCCCACTGGAGGGAAATAGGTTAGGCAGGGTTAAATAGCAGCAAAGGCCAAAATGATCTTCTGGGGCCTTGAGCAGAACTCTTGCTCCTCACAATTCTACAAACAAACGTCAAACATTTGCCTTTTCATTGCCCCTTCATGCTCAAATCCTTTCACACCTGCTTCAGCCTTGGGGTTAATCCACAAGGCCCCCATTCTCAAGCCCAAATTAAGGTTCCACTTGCAGTCTGATGATCGAATTAGATCTGACCTTCATTTGTTAATGAAGAACTCCTCATCTTTGGATAGGCAGCTCAGTTGTCCATCCAGAAATCTGATGAAAAATTGCAAGCAGCAGAAACTGGGCAGCTTTTCTGGCCTGGTGGGGGATGATTTTAACTGCTGACTTTTGCTGGGATTAACAACATTCTTGATGTATGTATTGGCAAAAGTAAAATAAAAGTTTATTTATTAGTTGCAAGTAAGGCTTACCTTAACACGGCAATGAAGTTGCTGTGAAATTCTCGCCACAGTCCGGTGCCTGTTCGGATCAATGCACCTAACCCACACATCTTCGGACTGTGGGAGGAAACTGAAGCACCTGGAGGAAACCCATGCAAACACGGGGAGAACATGCAAACTCCACACAGACAGTCACCTAAGCCGGGAATCGAACCCAGATATAAAATACCATTGAACCTTAGCATAAATTCAAATTACGAGGATTTTAAGAACTTGATATGGTTTTAAGGAGAGTAAATTGAATTTATTGCGACAATTTCTTTTAGATAACGAACATGCTTTAAAATGTCATTTTTAGTCAGCGTTAACTGCTACATAAATTGTCAAGTTGGTAAAAGCACAATATTGGCAAGCAAGGTTAATGATGAAAAGAATACATTTTCCCACCGGAAAGTGTAAGTCTGGATATGTCCTTCCAATCAAAAGTATTCAAAATATAACACAACAACAGAAAATAATGGGGAAACTCAGCAGGTCAGACAGCATCTGTGGAGAGAGAATAGAGCCAATGTTTCGATGACCCTTTGTCAGCTGTGATAAAGGCTCGTCCTGACTCGAAACATTTATGAGTGGCACAGTGGCACAACGGTTGGCACTGCTGCCTCACAGCGCCAGGGACCTGGGTTCAATTCCCGCCTCGGGTCACTGTCTGTGTGGAGTTTGCACGTACTGTTCGTGTCTGCATGGGTTTCCTCTGGGTGCTCCGGTTTCCTCCTGTGGTGAACCATCGTTGGTTCCCACCAGGTAGTACTGAGCCAGGGTCTGGCCAGTGCTATGAGTCTGTATATATGTTACTGTTGGGGTTAGGGTTGGGCTGTTCTACATGTTACTGTTGGGGTTAGGGTTGGGCTGTTCTACCTGTAATATAGTTATTATGGTACATCCCAGTCGGGCTCCGCCTCCTGGGAGAGGTATAAAGGTCACTGCTCTGTCTGGGACCCTTTAGTCTGGGATTGTGTATTATATATGGTAGCTCTATTGTAGTAGTCAATAAAAGCCTTTATTTCCTCGAGCATTTCTAGCCTCGTGAGTTATATCGCGCATCAATTTTATTGACTACTAATTGAACTCTCGTCGTTGAAAAAAAAAGAAAACGACACAGAGAGCATGGAGCAAATGCTTAAACCCGAACGGCTTACGCTGGACCCACGTGCGGCGGGCGCCTCAAACACCTTCGACCACTGGTTGAAATGTTTTCAGGATTACCTCGAAGCCTCCGCAGCGGTCACCACAGACGACGACAGACTCCGGGTCCTCCACGCGAGGGTACGCGACGCTGTATATTTAGCAATCCGTGGGGCCACCGACTACAAAGGGGCCCTCGAGCTTCTTAAGAAGCGCTACATTAAACCGCCAAACGAGATGCAAGCTCGATATCTCTTAGCCACTCGACGACGGCAGCCCGGCGAAACGACGGAACAGTACGCGTGCGAGCTCCTACAGCTAGCCAGGGGCTGTAACTGCAAAGCAGTGTCGGCAGACCAGAACATAAACGACCTCGCTCGAGATGCGTTTGTGGCGGGAATCGGATCGTCTTATATCCGACTTCGGCTGTTGGAGCAAGGTAATCTCGATCTCACTAAGTCTATAGAGCTAGCGGATGCGCTAGAAACGACCTCCAAAAGCCTGGCGATGTATCCCGACGACCACGTGGAGACAGCGTGGCAGGAGCAGTCACAGACCCCACTTCATCCAGCGGGACCGAAAAGCTGCGTGATTGCGTCCCCACCCTCGGGCCTGACGACGGCAGCAGCTCCAGGCGGCCCGCGGTGTTACTTCTGTGGGGGAATGAAGCACACTCGGCAGCGATGTCCCGCTAAAGCGGTGTTGTGCTCTGCCTGCGGCAAGAAGGGGCATTATTCGAAGGTATGTCGATCCAAACTTCCATCCAGGAACAGTGCGGCGTGTGACTCCCCGGAGCCGGTTTCCTCGTCGTCGGCATCGTCAAGGGTTTCTTCCACGTGCGAGGCCAGGACGTCGCCATTCCAGACGACGGAGTCGCAAGAGACGCGCGACCACCAGGGGTCGCTGATTTTGGCGCCATCGCCCACGTGCGACCTATGGGAGCAGCCATTTTGTTCGGCACCGACCGGGAATGACCAGCAGGGGTCGTCATCATCCATCTCAGCTGCCTGCAGTGGCGCCCACGAACCAACGGTGGCGTCGATCATCCTGGACCAGGCAAAGCCTCACAGACTCGACAAGTCCATGATGGACATACAGGTAAACAAACGCACGATTTATTGTCTGTTTGACAGCGGGAGCACGGAGAGCTTTATTCACCCAGACGCCGTGAAGCGGTGTGGCGTTCATGTTCAATAACACGTTACGGGATAAGATCAAGAACGATAAGATCTTGAGGTGGAGAATCGAACTCTCCACCTATAATTACGACAGCATGTATCGTCCAGGGAAACTCAACGAGCCCTCAAATGCCCTGTCGCGTGGAACATGCGCCAGTATGCAGGAGAATCGATTGCAGGCTCTCCACAATGACCTCTGCCATCCAGGGGTCACTCGGCTCTACCACTTCATAAAAGCCCGGAATCTACCCTACTCGGTGGAGGATGTCAGGTCCATAACCAGAAGCTGCCGGGTATGCGCGGAATGCAAACCGCACTTTTACCGACCTGACAGGGCACAACTCGTTAAGGCCGCTCGTCCCTTCGAAAGACTGAGTGTGGATTTTAAGGGCCCCCTTCCCTTGACAGATCAGAATGTGTACTTCCTCAATGTGGTTGATGAGTACTCACGATTCCCTTTTGTCATTCCCTGTTCTGATATGACCGCTGCCACGGTTATCAAGGCATTTTGTGATCTTTTCACCCTGTTCGGTTACCCCTGTTACATCCACAGCGATAGGGGCTCGTCGTTCATGAGCGATGACTTGAGGCAATACCTGCTCTCATACGGGATTGCCTCTAGTAGAACCACGAGCTACAACCCTAGGGGTAACGGACAGGTTGAACGTGAGAATGCTACAGTCTGGAAGGTTGTCTTACTGGCGTTGAAGTCAAAAGGCCTTCCAGTCTCCCGTTGGCAAGAGGTGCTCCCTGATGCGCTCCACTCCATACGCTCACTCCTGTGTACGGCAACCAACGCTACTCCCCATGAGAGACTGTTTTCATTCCCTCGGAAGTCTTCCTCTGGGACCTCATTACCGTCTTGGTTGACGTACTCAGGACCTGTCCTCCTGCGGCGACATGTTAGGACCCGCAAGTCCGACCCTTTGGTTGAACAGGTCCATCTTCTCCACGCCAACCCTCAGTATGCCTATGTGGCATACCCTGACGGGCGAGAGGACACGGTCTCGATTCAAGACCTGGCGCCAGCAGGGGACTTGGAAACCCCTGTCGCTCCCATACCTCCTGTTAGAGACCCCCCAACTATTGTTTCCCCTCCTGACACGGCGCGGGCAGCATCGGGACCATCACTTAACCCTTTTACTCCCGTGTACAGCTTGCCTGAGTCCAGGAGATGGTCGCCACTTCAAGGCGTGTCCGAGTTCAGCGGATTGTCACCACCTCGGGGTCTACCGGCCCGTGAGACATTGGAAGAGCCATTGGACACCGCCTTGGGGAGAACGCCACCGCGAGTGCCTACACCAGTGTCATCGCCGGTGTTGAGGAGGTCACAACGACAGTGCGGTCCCCCAGACCGTCTGAACTTATAGACTGATGACCAATTGTTCTGTGTTTTTTTGTACCCCGCCGGCCTTTGTCTTCAAAGAAGGGGTGAATGTGGTGAACCATAGTTGGTTCCCACCAAGTAGTACTGAGCCAGGGTCTGGCCAGTACTATGAGTCTGTATATATGTTACTTTTGGGGTTAGGGTTGGGCTGTTCTACATTTTACTGTTGGGGTTAGGGTTGGGCTGTTCTACCTGTATTATAGTTATTATGGTACATCCCAGTCGGGCTCCGCCTCCTGGGAGAGGTATAAAGGTCACTGCTCTG
Organism: Mustelus asterias; assembly: GCF_964213995.1. Taxonomy (NCBI): domain Eukaryota; kingdom Metazoa; phylum Chordata; class Chondrichthyes; order Carcharhiniformes; family Triakidae; genus Mustelus; species Mustelus asterias. Next base: position 46,352,309 of record NC_135821.1, read on the forward strand.
TCTGGGACCCTTTAGTCTGGGATCGTGTATTATATATGGTAGCTCTATTGTAGTAGTCAATAAAAGCCTTTATTTCCTCGAGCATCTCTAGCCTCATGAATTATATCGCGCATCACCTCCCACACTCCAAAGATGTGCGGGTTAGGTGGATTGGCCATGCTAAATTGCCCCTTAGTGTCAGCGGGACTCGCTGAGGTAAATGGATGGGGTTATGGGGATAGAACCTGGGTGGGATTGTGGTCGGTGCAGACTCGTTGGGCTGAATGGCTTCCTTCTGCATTGGCCCTACTCTCTTTCCAGAGATGCTTTCAGATCTACTGAGTTTCCCCAGCATTTTCTGTTTATGTTTTAGATTCCAGCATCCACAGTATTTTGCCTCTAAAAATATATATTTTTAATTTTATATAAATAACTGATGAGTGTCTTGTTAGGAGTTGGATTGAAGGTTGTATGAGTAAGTCTAGTCATTAAGTGCTGTGTGGAAGTCTTTGCTTACAGTGCCCTGTGATCCTGGAGGTAATCATATGATTAAGATAGTAAGAGTGGCTGTATATTCTGTATATTGCAGAGCTAACATATTGCATTTTACACAGGATGACTCCATGGGGCGAGGAAGAAGTAACCTCAAGCTTTCCTATTTTGTAACTTTTACCTATGGTTTCTTTCGGAGGGAGTTACATATTATATATGAAACTTATGTCCATTGGATATGTATCTTGGAGAGACTGAATTTGATAAGTTGAATGGCCATTTCTATATACATCCTTCTGCCCATTACTGTGGATTGTTTAGGCCAGTGGTTCCCAAACTTTTTTCACTGGGCCGCACTTTCGGAATAAAAATTTGCTCGCGCCACACCGAATTTTTTATTGATAAGAAATACATTCAAAAACAAAAGAAAACAACTCCTAGAAGTGCTTGATTCATAACATAGAACACAACTACTTTATAATATGATCATGGGACATCCAGAAAGTATAAAACAATGCTTGTTTAAACCATGTTTAAATGCTTCTTTGATTGTCCTTGAATCTTCCCGCCACACTTGCCATCCTCTCTCGCCGCACCAGTGTGGCGCGCCGCACCCTTTGGGAGCCACTGGTTTAGGCATTGATCTGTGAAAGACTTCAAGGAAATCTCAATTTTTGATAAAGTGGCTGAAGTTTTCTCAGTATCATTTAGCCATGACCTGAATATTTCTTTAGTTTGTTTTATAACTCAAAAGCATAACCTCATGCTGGAGAATGTGAGCATACTGCATTAAACACCCACTGCTGTTTGTATTCCTTCAGCATTCCGACACAATGAATGTCCTGACCCCGGGGTGCCAGTGAATGGGAGACGATTTGGGGAAAGCCTGCAGCTGGGAAGCACTGTATCTTTTCTATGTGAGGAAGGCTTTCTGAAGACGCATGGATCAGAAACGATCTCCTGTATCCTGAAAGATGGAAACGTGGTCTGGGACAGTGCTGTGCCAAGATGTGAAGGTGACCATTTTAACAGTTATGCTTATGTATCAGCCAGGTACTAGTTTACAAGAGCGGTAATTTTGGTGGGATCCATTTTGATTTGAGGTCTGTGGTTCACAACCAAATATCATCTTTCCTAAGCATCATACTGTTCTCATTTCGACAAAGAAAACAATGACCACAATTGTTCAGTTAGAAGTCTCACAACACCAGGTTAAAGTCCAACAGGTTTATTTGGAATCACGAGCTTTCGGACCGCTGTTCTTTCATCAGGTAATGAAGGAGCAGCGCTCTGAAAGCTCGTGATTCCAAATAAACCTCTTGGACTTTAACCTGGTCCACTCACCTGATGAAGAAGCAGTGCTCCGAAAGCTCGTGATTCTTACTGTGTCCACCCCAGTCCAACACCGGCATCAGAACAACTGTTCAGGATTGAGGCTGAGTGACCTGCGAAAAAAAAAGTGAAACTTAAGCCTTGTATCAGTTTGGGTTAAAATCCCACTGGAGAAGGGAAGGGAGTGAGCAGTCTGTGGAGGGATCCCTTGTGGTTGTCCCCCTCCAAAATAGGTATATTGTTTTGGATTCTGTGGAGGGGGATGACCCTCCAGGGGTAAGCCACGAGGACCAGATCGCCTCCACGGAGACAGGCTCAGGGGTCCGGAAGGGAAAGAAGGGGTTTAGGAGAGTGATAGTTGTGGAGGACGCAATGGTTAGAGGCACGGACAGGCGGTTCTGTGGGAGTGAACGAGAATCCAGGATGGTAGTCTGCCTCCCTGGTGCCGGGGTGTCTCCGAGAGGGTAGGAAGCATATTTAAAAAGGAAGGTAGTCAAACGGATGTGATTGTACACATTGGTGAAAATGATGTAGGTAGGAAGAGCAGGGGGGTCATACGAGAGAAATTCAGGGAGTTGGGTGCTAGGTTAAAAAGTAAGGCCTCCAGGGTAGCAATCTCTGGACTGCTCCCGGTGTCTAGTGCAAGTGAGGCTCGGAACAGGGAGATTCTACAGTTGAACGCGTGGCTAAAGGACTGGTGCAAGAGGGAGGGTTTTAAATTCATAGATAACTGGGAAATCTTCAAGTCAGGATGGCAACTGTACAGAAAGGATGGGTTACACCTCAACTGGAAGGGAGCAAATATCCTGGCTGGGAGTTTTGCGAGAGTGTTTCGGCAGGATTTAAACTAGTGTGGCAGGGGGGTGGGGAACAAAACAGGAGGTCAGTAAATACTGAGGCTGGGGTTGAGCTGGGGGCCAGGGCAAGGCTAGCTAAGAAGAGGAGCACTCTGGAGGAGGAGGACCTGACTGGGCCTGGAGGTCTGGAGTGCATCTGCTTCAATGCGAGGAGCGTAACGGGTAAAACAGACGAACTTAGGGCCTTAATGCTTATGCGGAATTTGGATGTGGTTGCGGTGACGGAAACTTGGTTAAAAGAAGGACAGGACTGGCAGCTGAATATTCCGGGGTATAAGTGTTTTAGGCGAGACAGAGGAGGGGCTAAAAAAGGTGGGGGAGTAGCGATATTAGTTAAGGAGCATATTACCGCGGTGCAGAGGGTAGACAACTTAGAGGGGTCATGTACTGAGTCGCTGTGGGTGGAACTCAGAAACAGGAAGGGTGCAGTCACTATGCTGGGGGTGTACTACAGACCACCCAACAGCTCACGGGAAGTGGAGGAAAGGATATGTCAGGAGATTCTGGATAGGTGCAGAAAAAATAGGGTTGTTGTAGTGGGGGACTTTAATTTCCCTGGCACAGACTGGAAAGTGCTTAGAGCTGGGGGTCCGGACGGGGAGGAATTTGTAAAATGCGTACTGGAAGGTTCTTTGGAACAGTATGTAGATAGCCCGACTAGAGAGGGGGCTATACTGGACCTAGTTCTGGGAAATGAGCCCGGTCAGGTCGTCAAAGTTTTGGTAGGGGAACATGTGGCAAATAGTGACCACAACTCTGTTAACTTTAGGATAGTAATGGACAAGGATGAGTGCTGTCCTACGGGCAGGGTGCTAAATTGGGGGAAGGCTGACTATAGCCGGATTAGGCAGGAATTGGTGGATGTTGATTGGGAGAGGATGTTCGAGGGTAAGTCCGCGTCTGGCATGTGGGAGTCTTTTAAGGAACTATTGATAAGGCTGCAGGATAGGCATGTGCCTGTAAAAAGGAAAGATAGGAAAGGTAGGATTCGAGAGCCGTGGATAACCAGGGAAATTGAGGATCTGATTAAAATGAAAAGGGAGGCGTACGTTAAGTCCAGGCAACTGAAAACAGATGGAGCTCTGGAGGAATACAGAGAGAGTAGGAAAGAACTCAAACGGGGAGTTAGAAGGGCAAAAAGAGGTCACGAGATGTTCTTGGCAGGCAGGATTAAGGAGAATCCTAAGGCATTCTATTCATACGTTAGGAACAAAAGAGTTGTCAGGGAGAAAATCGGACCTCTCAGGGACAAAGGAGGGGAATTATGCTTAGAACCCAAGGGAATAGGGGAGATCCTAAATGAATACTTTGCATCGGTATTCACGAAGGAGAGGGGCGTGTTAACCGGGAGTGTCTCGGAGGGAAGTGTTGACCCGTTAGAGAAAATCTCCATTACGAAAGAGGAAGTGTTAGGTTTTTTAGGGAACATTAAAACTGACAAAGCCCCAGGGCCTGATGGCATCTATCCTCGACTGCTCAGGGAGACGAGAGATGAAATTGCTGGGCCTCTGACGGAAATCTTTGTCGCTTCTTTGGACACGGGTGAGGTCCCTGAGGATTGGAGGATAGCGAATGTGGTCCCGTTGTTTAAGAAGGGTAGCAGGGATAACCCAGGAAATTATAGGCCGGTGAGCTTGACGTCCGTGGTAGGGAAGTTTTTGGAGAGGATTCTTAGAGACAGGATGTATGTAGAATGGAACAATCTCATTAGTGACAGACAGCATGGTTTTGTAAGAGGGAGGTCGTGCCTTACAAATTTGGTGGAGTTTTTTGAGGAAGTGACAAAAACGGTTGATGAAGGAAGGGCCGTGGATGTCGTCGATATGGATTTCAGTAAGGCATTTGACAAAGTCCCACATGGCAGGTTGGTTAAGAAGGTTAAGGCTCATGGGATACAAGGAGAAGTGGCTAGATGGGTGGAGAACTGGCTTGGCCATAGGAGACAGAGGGTAGTGGTCGAAGGGTCTTTTTCCGGCTGGAGGTCTGTGACCAGTGGTGTTCCGCAGGGCTCTGTACTGGGACCTCTGCTATTTGTGATATATATAAATGATTTGGAAGAAGGTGTAACTGGTGTAATCAGCAAGTTTGCGGATGACACGAAGATGGCTGGACTTACGGATAGCGAAGAGCATTGTCGGGCAATACAGCAGGATATAAATAGGCTGGAAAATTGGGCGGAGAGGTGGCAGATGGAGTTTAATCCGGATAAATGCGAAGTGATGCATTTTGGAAGGAATAATGTAGGGAGGAGTTATACAATAAATGGCAGAGTCATCAGGAGTATAGAAACACAGAGGGACCTAGGTGTGCAAGTCCACAAATCCTTGAAGGTGGCAACACAGGTGGAGAAGGCGGTGAAGAAGGCATATGGTATGCTTGCCTTTATAGGACGGGGTAGAGAGTATAAAAGCTGGAGTCTGATGATGCAGCTGTATAGAACGCTGGTTAGGCCACATTTGGAGTACTGCGTCCAGTTCTGGTCGCCGCACTACCAGAAGGACGTGGAGGCATTAGAGAGAGTGCAGAGAAGGTTTACCAGGATGTTGCCTGGTATGGAGGGTCTTAGCTATGAGGAGAGATTGGGTAAACTGGGCTTGTTCTCCTTGGAAAGATGGAGAATGAGGGGAGATCTAATAGAGGTGTACAAGATTATGAAGGGTATAGATAGGGTGAACAGTGGGAAGCTTTTTCCCAGGTCGGAGGTGACGAGCACGAGGGGTCACGGGCTCAAGCTGAGAGGGGCGAAGTATAACTCAGATATCAGAGGGACGTTTTTTACACAGAGAGTGGTGGGCGTTTGGAATGCGCTGCCAAGTAGGGTGGTGGAGGCAGGCACGCTGACATCGTTTAAGACTTACCTGGATAGTCACATGAGCAGCCTGGGAATGGAGGGATACAAACGATTGGTCTAGTTGGACCAAGGAGTGGCACAGGCTTGGAGGGCCGAAGGGCCTGTTTCCTGTGCTGTACTGTTCTTTGTTCTTTGTTCTTTGACTGTTTGAGGCTGGAAACAAGACAAGTGTTGGATATTCAGATTTAGCATTTGTTCTCACTAGATATAACAAAAAAATTAACATCATTGTTCAGATCAGATGAACTGCTCTGTACATTCCTCAGAAAATATCCTTGCAGTTTGGGAAGCATTGTGGTAGAAGAAAGGATGTGATCTCTGTGTCTCTTCAACGTGAATTATATTTTTGTATCTATGGTATCATAATACCTGCTAGTTCATATTAATGACGTGTGCAGTTGAGTTTGACCTGATAGACCAATGACTATTTTTAACAGATGAAGTGAGAAAGAAACAATAAAGTGTGCGCACAACAGAACCCTTCGTATAGTAAAATCGTTTTTTTTTTACAACAAAAGAGCTGTCAGTGGACCAAGAGGAGCTGGCTAATGGAGCATGACTAACTGAGAGTTTGATGAAGTGGAGGATATAGTGTTGTTTAAATTTACAACGCACTGCTGCTCATGCTTTGACAAAAAGATTGAGATCTAAGTGTAGGTTTCTGAACTGGGCTGAAACGTAATGTTATTTAATCAGCACTAGGAAGGCAACTTGAAAATGTGCACATAAGACACCACTGCATGTGTTCCTCAAGATAGTGTCCAGCTCCAATAGCTGCTTCAGCAAGACCATCCTTCCATCAAAAGGCCAGAAGTGGAGATGTTCACTGATGACTGGGCAGTGCTCAGTACAAATCACAATTAGTCCTTTAATGAATGAGTCTGTGTTGCATGCAGCAAGATTTATGCTGATAAGTGGCAAGCAACGTTTTTGTTGCTCAAACACCAGGCAACACGGTGGCACAGTGGTTAGCACTGCTGCCTCACAGCGCTAGGGACCTAGGTTCGATTCACGGCTTGGGTCACTGTCTGTGCGGAGTCTGCACATTCTCCCCGTGTCTGCGTGGGTTTCCTCCGGGTGCTCCAGTTTCCTGCCAGAGTCTGAAAGACATGCTGGTTAGGTGCATTGGCCGTGCTAAATTCTCCCTCAGTGTACCCAAACAGGCGCCGGAGTGTGGTGACCAGGAATTTTCACAGTAACTTTGTTGCATGTGAATGTGAGCCTACTTGTGACACTAATAAATAAACTTAAACTTTACAAACTTGAAATGTCAGGCAAAGACCATCTTCAACAGGAGAGAGGTTAACCACTTTCCCTTTATATTGAAGCACATTGCCATTTTCAAAGCCACACCAGCAATATCCTGGAGTTGCCAGTGACTAGAATTTTAACTAGCTCAGCCATGTGAATAGAGTGGCTAAAAGAGCAGGTCAGAAGCTGGGTTTTCTGTGGTAAGTGACTCGCAACTTGAATCAGCATGGTCTTTCCACCATCTGCACTGCACAAGTCAGGAGTATGATAGAATACTCTTCAGTTGCCTGAATGAATGCAGTTTCAAGAACAAAGAACAAACAAAGAACAATGCAGCACAGGAACAGGCCCTTCAGCCCTCCAAGCCTGCGCCCGCTCATGTGCGCATTCAATAACATTCAAGAACTTGAGTACAGTACAGGACAGAGCATCTAATCCACCACATTAAGCATTCACTCTCTTCGCCACTGGGGGTAATCTGACCGCAGTGTGTACCATCTAAAAGATGCACTTCGGCAACTCATGGAGGCTCCTTCTTCGACATCTTCTGAACCTGAAACCTCTTCTACCTAGAATAACAAAGGCAGTGGGAGTGTACACATTACCCCCCCCCCCCCTGGCTGCGTGGGTTTCCTCCGGGTGCTCCGGTTTCCTTCCACAGTCCAAAGGTGTGCGGGTTAGGTGGATTGGCCATGCCAAATTGCCCCTTAGTGTCAGGAGGACTAGTTAGGGTAAATGCATGGGGTTATGGGGATAGGGCCTGGATGGGATTGTGGTCGGTGCAGACTCGATGGGCTGAATGGCCTCCTTCTGCACTGTAAAGATTCTATGCTTACCACTGTCTAGTATACATCCAGGCCACACAATATCCTGGAAATATATTGCCACTCATTCCTTGTCTCTATCTCAAATCCTGGGACTCCTTTCTCAACAGCTTTGCAGGTGTGAACACGACCTTCTTACAGGCAATTCGGGATTGATAATAACTGCTTGCCTTGCTGGTGCAACCAGCATCCCATGAGTGAATTCATTAAATGGAAAGGAAACTGCAATCTTGAGACTGCTTGTTTTAGAACATAGAACATAGAACAGTACAGCACAGAACAGGCCCTTCGGCCCACGTTGTTGTGCCGAGCTTTGTCTGAAACCCAGATCAAGCTATTTCCTCCCTATCATCCCGAAGCACTCCATGTGCCTATCCAATAGCTTCTTAAATGTTCCTAAAGTGTCTGACTCCACTATCACTGCAGGCAGTCCATTCCACACCCCAACCACTCTCTGAGTAAAAAACCTACCTCGGACATCCTTCCTATATCTCCCACCATGAACCCTATAGTTATGCCCCCTAGTTACCACTCCATTCACCCGAGGAAATAGTCTTTGAACATTCACTCTATCTATCCCCCTCATCATCTTATAAACCTCTATCAAGTCTCCTCTCAACCTCCTCCGCTCCAAAGAGAAAAGCCCAAGTTCCCTCAACCTTTCCTCATAAGACCTACCCTCCAAACCAGGCAGCATCCTGGTAAATCTCCTTTGCACTCTTGCCAGTGTCTCCACATCCTTCTTATAGTGAGGTTACCAGAACTGCACACAATATTCCAAATGTGGTCTCACCAAGGTCCTGTACAGTTGCAGAATAACCCCACGGCTCTTAAACTCCAACCCCCTGTTAATGAACGCCAACACACAACAGGCCTTCTTCACGGCTCTATCCACTTGAGTGGCAACCTTCAGAGATCTATGGATATGAACCCCAAGATCTCTCTGTTCCTCCACATTCTTCAGAACCCTACCTTTGATCCTGTAATCCACATTTAAATTTGTCCTACCAAAATGAATCACCTCGCATTTGTCAGGGTTAAACTCCATTTGCCATTTTTCAGCCCAGCTCTGCATCCTATCTATATCTCTTTGCAGCCTACAACAGCCCTCCACCTCATCCACTACTCCACCAATCTTGGTGTCATCAGCAAATTTACTGATCCACCCTTCAGCCCCTCCTCCAAGTCATTTATAAAAATGACAAATAGCAGAGGACCAAGCACTGATCCCTATGGCACTCCGCTGGTAACCGGTTTCCAGTCTGAAAATTTTCCATCCACCACCACCCTCTGTCTTCTGTTAGATAGCCAGTTACCTATCCAATCGGCCAAACTTCCCTCTATCCCACACATCCTTACTTTCTTCATAAGCCGACCGTGGGGGACTTTATCAAACGCCTTACTAAAATCCATGTATATGACATCAACTGCACTACCTTCATCTACACACTTCGTTACCTCCTCAAAAAATTCTATCAAATTTGTGAGGCAAGACTTGCCCTTCACAAATCCGTGCTGACTATCCCGGATTAAGCTGCATCTTTCTAAATGGTGGTAAATCCTATCCCTGAGGACCTTTTCCATCAACTTACCGACCACCGAAGTAAGACTAACCGGCCTATAATTACCAGGGTCATTTCTATTCCCTTTCTTAAACAGAGGAACTACATTCGCCACTCTCCAGTCCTCTGGCACCACCCCCGTGGACAGTGAGGATGCAAAGATCAATGCCAAAGGCTCTGCTATCTCATCCCTTGCCTCCCAAAGACTCCTAGGATATATTTCATCAGGCCCAGGGGACTTATCAACTTTCAGTTTATTCAAAATTGCTAGTACATCTTCCCTCCGAATGTCTACTTCCTCCAGCCTATCAGCCTGTGACACCCTCTCTTCCTCAAAAACATGGCCTCTCTCCTTGGTGAACACCGAAGAAAAGTATTCATTCATCACCTCTCCTATCTCTTCTGACTCCATGCACAAATTCCCACTGCCGTCCTTGACCGGCCCCAACCTCACCCTGGGGTCATTCTTTTATTCCTCACATAAGAGTAAAAAGCCTTGGGGTTTTCCTTGATCCGACCCGCCAAGGACTTCTCATGCCCCCTCCTAGCTCTCCTAAATCCTTTTTCAGCTCATTTCTTGCGAACTTGTAACCCTCCATCGAGCCAACTGAACCTTGTTTTCTCAACCTTACATATGCTTCCTTCTTCCTCTTGACAAGACATTCCACCTCTTTTGTGAACCATGGTTCCCTCACTCGGCTATTTCCTCTCTGCCTGGCAGGGACATACCTATCAAGGACATGCAGTAGTTGTTCCTTGAAAATGTTCCACTTTTCATTAGTGCCTTTCCCTGACAATTTTTGTTCCCATCCTATGTTTCCTAATTCCCGCCTGATTGCATCATAATTACCTCTCCCCCAATTGTAAACTATGCCCTGCCGCATGGCCCTCTCCCTCTCCATTGCAATAACAAAAGACACCGAATTGTGGTCACTATCTCCAAAGTGCTCTCCCACAACCAAATCCAACACTTGGCCCGGTTCATTTCCCATTACCAATTCCAATGTGGCCCCACCTCTTGTCGGCTTATCCACATATTGTGTCAGGAACCCCTCCTGCACACACTGCACAAAAACTGCCCCATCCGAACTATTCGACCTATAAAGGCTCCAATCAATATTTGGAAAGTTAAAGTCCCCCATGACAACTACCCTGTGACCCCCACACCTATCCATAATCTGCTTAGCAATTTCTTGCTCCACATCTCTATTACTATTTGGGGGCCTATAGTAAACTCCTAACAACGTGACCGCTCCTTTCCTATTCCTAACCTCAGCCCATATTACCTCTGTAGGCAGATCCCCTTCGAAATGCCTTTCTGCAGCCGTTACACTCTCCTTGATTAACAGTGCCACTCCTCCACCTCTTTTACCAGCTACCCTACACTTACTGAAACATCTATACCCCGCAACTTCCAACAACCATTCCTGTCTTTGTTCTAAACATGTCTCCGTAATGGCCACAACATCGTAGTCCCAAGTGCCAATCCACGCTCCAAGTTCACCTACCTTATTTCGGATGCTCCTTGCATTGAAGTAGACACACTTCAACCCACCTTCTTGTCTGCTGGTACCCACCTTTGACCATGATACCCTTCCCAGTACCTCACTACACTCACTGACCTCCGGACTACAACTCCTTTTCCCATCCTCCTGACAAATTCGTTTAAACCCCCCCGAAGAGCTGTAGCAAATTTCCCTCCCAGGATATTGGTGCCCCTCTAGTTCAGGTGCACCCCGTCCTGTTGGTACAGGTCCCACCTTCCCCAGAAAGTGTTCCAATTATCCACATAGCTGAAACCCTCCCTCCTACACCATCCCTGCATCCATGTGTTTAACTGCACTCTCTCCCTGTTCCTCAACTCGCTATCCCGTGGCACCGGCAACATATCAGAGATGACAACCTGTTTTGTCCTGGCTCTCAGCTTCCACCCTAGCTCCCTGAATTCCTGTTTTAAATCCCCGTCCCCTCTCTTACCTATGTCTTTGGTGCCGACGTGCACCACGACTTGTGACTGTTCCCCCTCCCCTTTAGAATCCTGAAGACACGGTCGGAGATGTCACGGATCCTGGCATCCGGGAGGCAACATACCATCCATGAGTCTCTCTTGTTGCCACAGAACCTCCTATCTATCCCTCTAACAAACGAGTCCCCAATAACTATAGCTCTACCGCTCTTTTTTCTGTTTTCTGCAACTTGACTGGAATGGAACAATATTAAGCAAATGGGATGCACACATTTCTGAGCAACCTCCCCCACCGTTCTTTCTGAGTTAAACAACAGAAAATTGGAACTCAGATTTTCACTACAGGTAGTTAGTAAAGCTGGGTGATTTAACCATTCTCAAACATTCACAACACATGGCTGCTTAAGAAAGCAGCTCACCACCAGAGACTGGTGTGAACCTCATTTGCATCTGTTAATGGGATGCAAGGCCCGATCCCGCCCCATGCAAGATTCTTTGCAATGCCGGCAGGAAAACACGTCGGCGTGAAACACGCTTGGAACAATGTGGCGTGCAGATGTCGGGACACATCTGGACAATGCTTGGGGCTGCCTCCAGAGTTCAGGATGGAGGCTGCCTGCAATCCTTAACCCTGGATCACCACAGCAGTGGGTGGGAGGTGAGTTTGCAGGTAGACCTGAGAGATTTGATGTCTTGGTGAAGGTCCATCCTCCAGCCTTAGATTGTTCCTGGAGATCCATCTTCTTTCTTAGGAAGTCCATCTTCCGGTCTGAGACTGCTCCCAGAGATGCATTTTCACTTTCAGGAGGTCTATCTTCTTTCCCCAATCATAGGTTAGTGACATTGGGCACCGTTTCAATATGATGCCTAGACATGGTGGCGGAATATGCACCATCCAGTTCTGTGCCACCATTAAATATGGTGTAAAATGCCAGAGCATAATTAATGGGGCTGGAAGATTTGGCATGTTCCCCCCCCCCCCCCCCCCCCCCCCCACCTCCACAGCGGGAAACATTCCACGTTCTCCCCCCGCCACGGGACTTGGTCTCAAAATGGGAGAATTCTGCCCAATGTTTCCTGTAAGCTCTGTGGCCACGCCGCTATCCAAAAAATAAAATCAACTGTGTATCCAAAAGAAAAAAATAGAGGGAACATGACTTGTATCCACTTGCTACTGATATACATTGGTTTAGAGTAAAGAGAGAATGGCTTTCTCCTCTTCCTGTGTTCTTATACGCAGCCTACTTTGTATATTATTTAAACCATACAGAAATTAGAATAAATTCCAGAGCTCTTACTGAGCCAATTCTGTGTATTATGCCAAGCTGTATTTCACTCTGTGTTTGCTTCCCAACAGCACCGTGTGGAGGTCACCTAACTGCTCCAACTGGAATGATACTATCTCCAGGCTGGCCAGGATTTTACAAGGATGCACTGAACTGTGTGTGGTTGATTGAAGCTCAACCCGGATATCCCATCAAAATAACTTTTGACAGGTACTTGCTTACATTCCAACTCTTGGCTGTAGGCCACGCCGGAATGCATTCAGCGGATGGTGTGATACACCAGTGTAGTCAACTGAACTAAGAATAGAGAGGCCTGGGCTAATAATCCTCACAACATCATTTCAAATCCAAAAATGGCAACTCAAAGGGGGAAATTCTCTGGCCGTTCACGTCGGTGGGATGCTCCGGTTCTGCTGGCAACACACCCCCGTCCATAGGTTCCGAGGTGGCGTGAGGTGACATCAATGGATAATCCCATTGACAGCGGAGGGACTGGAGAATCCTGCCGCCAGTGAACAGCACACTGGGAAAATCGTGGCTGGGAGGCCGGAGAATTCCTCCATAGATTTTGAATTCAAAAATCCGGAAACTAAGAAGCTGAGATCAGCAAAAATAACTATCATAGATATCATAGAATCCTATAGTACAAAAGGAGGCCATTCAACCCATCGAGTCTGCACTGATCACAATTCCACCCAGGCCCTATTCCCGTAACCCCACATATTTACCCTGCTAATCTCCTGACACTATGATCAATTTAGCATGGCCAATCCACCTAACCCGCACATCTTTGGACTGTGGTAGGAAACCGGAGCACCCAGAGGAAACATACGCAGACGCAGGGAGAATGTGCAAACTCCACCCAGACAGTGACCCAAGGCCAGAATTGAACTCGGGTCCAATGCCTGTGAGGGGGCATTGCTAACCACTGTGTCACCGTGCTGCCCAATGACTTTGACTACTGTCATAAAACCTGAATAATGCACTCATGCCCTTCAGGGATAAAAGCTGTTTTATTTATGCAGTGTAGCCTACATGCAAATCCAGTACTACACTCATATGGTGTGATTCCTAACTGTGGGGGCCTAGCAAGCCAACATGATCCATACATTGAGAAGTGAACAATAAATGCCAGCTACACTTTCATCCTGAGAATTAATCTATAGAGAGTGTTATCCACAAACTTCATTAGTCATCTCTATTGACACAGCTTCAGTGATTAGAATCGTGTCCATAAAATGCTAATATACTGTCTCAATGCAAGCAATGATTTCCCCGTGATATGTGAAGCTTTGGTAATGAAGGATTTACAGGGAAATCAGACTCTATTTATTCAGTCATTGAACTTCAGTAATCATTGCTGAAAGGCAAATCAAAGAGTTTGCAGTCATATTGGATCTTTCAGGCTCTGTGATTGTCATCTTGATCATATTCATGCTTATGTTCTCGCTGTGTTAAATGGGGTTGCAGATTAATTTTCACAGACTCTTCCCTGCAAGTACCATATTCTATCCTCTAATACATTAGTTTCAGATTAATTAAGTGGTAAAGTTGTAAGAATATTTTGGTGCCATTAGAAAGAGAAATCGAGTTGAGAGACAGAGAGTCGTATATGGGTATAGGATGGAAATTGATTTGGGTGTTACTGTATGAGACTGCATGGGGTTCATTGCACGATGTCACCACACGCCAGAAAGGATACCTGCGTAGGTCCAACATTAAGCCAGGTATGTGGAAGGGTTTTTGAATAAAAGCCTCTTAAAACATAGAACATAGAACAGTACAGCACAGAACAGGCCCTTCGGCCCACGATGTTGTGCCGCGCTTTATCTGAAACCAAGATCAAGCTATCCCACTCCCTATCATCCTGGTGTGCTCCATGTGCCTATCCAATAACCGCTTAAATGTTCCTAAAGTGTCTGACTCCACTATCACTGCAGGCAGTCCATTCCACACCCCAACCACTCTCTGCGTAAAGAACCTACCTCTGATATCCTTCCTATATCTCCCACCACGAACCCTATAACTATGCCCCCTTTCTCTGCAGAAAAGGCTTTGCAATGATTTTCAATATAAAGCTCAAAGCAAAATTCTGTGGATGCTGGATTCCGAAATAGAAACAGAAAATGCTGGAAAATCTCAGCAGCTCTGACAGCATCTGTGGAGAGAAAAACAGAGTTGATGTTTCAATGATTGCATTCTTCTGATGAAGAGTCAACCCGACTTGAAATGTTAGCCCTGTTGTCGCTCCAAAGATGCTGTCAGACCTGCCTCTCAGCGCCAGGAATCTGGGTTCAATTCCCGACTTGGGTCACTGTCTGTGTGGAGTTTGCACACTCTCCCCATGTCGGCATGGGTTTCCTCCAGGTGCTCCTGTTTTCTTCCACGCTCTTAAAGATGTACAGATTAGGTTGGCCATGCAAAATTGCCCCTTACTGTCAGGGGAGTAGCAGGGTCAATGTGTGGTGTTAAGGGGATAGGGCCTGGGTGGGATTGTTGTCAGTGCAGGCTCAATGGCCCAAATTGCCTTCTTCTGCATTGTTGGGATTCTATGATTTTCCAGCATTTTCTGTTGATATTTTTAAAGCTATTTGGTGAAGAACTGTGTTTTATTAAAAAAAAACTGCCGAAATAAGCAGTCACTCTCCAAATTAATTGGTTTTGAAGAAATTGCACCAGTAAAACTGCAGATATTAGTTAAAAATATTAAGAACTTGAACAGTGGTCTGTCAAGCTGAATGATCCACTATTATTTGGTTTACAGTAAACAGTTATCCTGATGCTGAGTTTAAGAAGTTTGTGATAAGGTTTGGAGTGAAACTTCCTTGGGACAACGGAAATGGTGAAACTTTGTCAGCGCTGTAGAGCTGTTCAGGAAGGCTGAGATTGCTGTTGAATAGCAGTGGATGGTGTCAGGAGGGAACCCCGACATGTTTGCGCTGTGTGGGGATATTCCCAGAGGTGTTTGGCTTTGTCAATGAAGGCCATACTTGACAGGAGGGGAGGGGGGGGGGAGGGGGGGGCGGTGGGGGGAGTGAATTGAGCCTATCAAATGGGCAATGAGTGATTTAGCAGCCATGATGGCAGCAGAGCTTCGGAACTTTACCAGCTTTATGGAACCTCAGCAGAAGAGTGCAATAGGCACTCATGGTGAGAAGTGGCATGGCTTCGTAGGCACTGGAATAGTGAGTAAACAGTGACAGTAGCAATCCGAGGGCTTGCCATACTTGGTGAGCACATGAAAGACATTGTGGTTGAGAGTCCTCTCTGACCTGCTGCCAGCGTGTACAGAGTAAGAGGGCAGGTTTGAGAAGCCTTGAGTACAGCAACTTTCAATGGGTCTGATACACTCATGCTTTGTGTGGTGGAGCAGCAGAGAGGAAGAGAACTGCCATCACCAGGAGTGGGGCTGCAGCACCCCAGAGGGGCACAAAGATCATGAGGCTAAAATGGGGCGTGGACCCCTGAAGGGCACAAAGGGGCAGAAAGCTATCCTCTCATTTGCAGATGACACTACCCACGAGAGAGGGGTTGCCTTCAAGGGTTCAGTTTCCTGCAAATGTCGGAGCAGGCATTTCAGCAAACACTGTGCCTCCCCAGGGAGGTGGTCATTGAATTGTGCATCCTGACTGAGGAGGAACTGAGCCCAATGAAGAGTGGTGGACACCAATTGCATGTGGCAGCAAAGGTCACCATTTTGCTGAATGTTTACGGCTCAGGATCATTCAGGGATCTCATGACAACATCAATGGGATTCAGCTAGCACGTGGATCATCAGTGCATCAAGAATGTCACCAATGCCATGTTCAAGAGGCTTGGCCAGTGTGTGCACATTTGTACCAACCTGGATCATCAGGTTGAGAGGGCTGTCGGATTTTGGGCGATCATTGGATTTCCCCAGGTACAGGGTGTGATCGAATGCAAACATGTGGCCATCAAGCCTCCCATAGGCCAGACAGCAATCTTGATCAAAAAGAAAGATTGCCCCTCGCTCAGTGTACAACTGGCCCGTGACCATGGCAAATGCATCCTTCAGGTTTATGCAAGGTTTCTGGGAACTTGTTACTACACCTTCATACTGGGACAAGTCCCAGATGCTCCGGCCCACACATCCTCAAGGATGGATATTGGGTAACAAGGGCTACCCAGTAAGGATATATCTCCCTACCCCTGTATGGAACCCCAGCATGGATGCAGAGGGGATGTGACAACTCAAATGACCATTGAGCAGACCATAGAGCTTCTGAAGATGTCTTAATAAATGATAGTTCTACATGTCTTCAATATCCTACACTTTGCCTCAGCATGGGTCTTGTGTGTCATGATGGTACACGGTCTTCTGCGCAACTTGTTTAAAGTTTATTTATTAGTGTCACAAGTAGGCTTACGTTAACACTACAATGAAGTTACTGTGAAAATCCCCTAGTTGCCACGCTCCGACACCTGTTCAGGTACACTGAGGGAGAATTTAGCATGACCAATGCACCTAACCAGCACATCTTTCAGACTGTGGGAGGAAACCGGACATGGTTCTCCTCCTCAGGTGGAGGCAGGCTCTAGAAGATTAATCCTTTCTAATCCATGGTTTTCAACATCCATTGCAGTTGTCTTCTGGTTATTAGCCCTGAAAGCCCATCCATATTGAGGACTGGTGCAGGAGCGCCTCTGTCATTAGAGGAGCAGTGGACCCATTGTCCACTCTAGAAGTGCATTGAAAGCAGCATCCAGGATCTTTAGGTAGAAGCGCCTCTTACTTTTCAGGACACACTTGTCCCTCCCTGCATACCTGAAGGGAGTTTGACTTCGAGGATGTGGAGATGACTGCTTGCTCCTTGCATCTGGCCATTACTCGACAGAGCTCATAGTGGTGACAATGTTATGCAGCTCTGCGTGCATCTCCAACATTCACTGCGTGCTTTTCTGAATGAGGCTCTCCAAGAGGTTCACTGCTCCCTCAGTGGAGAATGCCATGCATGACCAGTGATATATCTACACTCATAGCATGGATGGACTCCTCCTTCATTTGCACATGAGTGTGCAGAGCCTCTGGAAACACCACCAGATGTTCACATACCTCATGCTACAGCTGCGGCGTCTATCCCATTGGTGTTGACTCCAGAGGCATTTCGTTAGTGGGAAGCTGAGCATCACTGAGATCTCACATTCCTCTGAATGAGAGCCACCACAACATTCACTGTCTTTGTCAGCCACTTGGAGTGTGTCTCCACTGTGTTGACCAGATTGTGATTCCTTTGCTACTCGCTAACTATCCATTGACATGAGAGTATGTGCATCAGTGGACGGTACATGGAAATGATGTGATGCTGCCCCGTCTGAGGTCCCTTCCTGCTCCACAGAGATGGAAGGTTATCCTGCACGCTCAGCACTTGGCTTATTTTGTACATGGCCTGAAAGAAGTAGAACAATTTTGAGAAGGCAGTGTACCTTCTGGCTAATCATCATCTAGAGTTCCATATGACCGGTGGTGGCCAGATGAACACTGTGCTTTGTGCTCCTCAGAGAGGCTATTGTTCCCATCCATTCTCTGGGGGGTTCTGCATCCGTCTCACCATCAGTAATTGCCTGTAATGTCCCCATGTCTCTGAGCTCCAAAATGCCTATCCCGAGATTGGGGTTAGGATCACCATAAAAATGATGCCACCCTCCAGTTCTTCTTTTGCTTTGTGCATCTTTTTACTGCAAGCATTTAAATTCAGTTGGTCACTCGCACATCGTACTGAGTTTGGTGGCAGCCTAACTGACCATTATGGTGCCGCAGTGATGCTTCCTGCACGTGGCTATGCAATGCTGGCACTGCAGGCGTCAACTTTGATTGACCAGTGGCCTCCACAGCGAGTAGAAAGGCAACCTGAACATTGACATTAACTGGGTAGTACCACTTTTCTCCAAATTTATATTTATCCTTTGCGACATTTAAGATGGTAAGTTATGTATTGCATTCACCTTGCTAGAACATATCAGGTCATTGATACTCTTTCACCACTGCAACTGCATATGTGGCCTGTTCATCTCTTCCACTATCTCCATCCCTGCCTTTTTCCTCCAGCAAACCAGATTCCTCCTCCAGTCCGGAAAGAAAAGGCCTCCCCCCCCCCGAGCCCATGCTGCTTGGAGGAACACCTCCCGGAAGGCTTCAGAAAACCTGAACATCACTCTTGCTCTATCTCCAACCATTTCCCAATCTCTTCACTTGCAAGGCCTTCTTTTCAGTTTCCTCCAGGGCCCAAGGCATTAGAACTGCTCAGGGCTGCTCTTGAAAGATGGTGCCAGTCTAGCCTGAGTTACCTAATGGACTGGCTCCCATGCCTGCCAACCTTTCATTGGAACAACCCCAACAATAAGGGGCATGGCAACAATTGGAGGCGGCACGGTGGTACAGTGGTTAGCCGCCTCACAGCGCCAGGGACCCGGGTTCAATTCCGGCCTCGGGTCACTGTCTGTGTGGAGTTTGCATATTCTCCCTATGTCTATGTGGGTTTCCTCCGGGTGTTCTGATTTCCTTCAACAGTCCAAAGATGTGCGGGTTAGGTTGATTGGCCATGCTAAATTGACCCTAGTATCAGGGAATTAGCAGGGTAAATATGAGGGGTTACGAGAATAGGGTCTTAGTGGGATTGTGCTCAGTGCATACTCAATGGGCTGAATGGCCTCCTGCACTGTTCTGTTCTATGAATATTGTAGTTCCACTTCCTTCACCTACTTTAGGTCCCGATGCCACTGTTGGTAAAATCCTGGTCATAAGTTTAAAGTGGATTTCCTCCCTCTTTGACCCTTTCCCAATTTCCTGATTATGAGGTTGGGCAAAAGATTTGCCTCAAGGCCAATGCTGGGACAGTTCAGACTGACCTCTCTGCTGATTCTCATTCCCTCTACCATGGCAACACTACCCATTCAAAGCAAACATTTATTGGTATGTCCAAAGATGTGCGGGTTAGGTTGATTGGCCATGCTAAAATTGCCCCTTTGTGTCCTGAGATCCGTAGGTTAGAGGGGTTAGTGGGTAAATGTGTAGGGATATGGGAGTAGGGCCTGGGTGGGATTGTGGTCGGTGCAGACTTGATGGGCCGAATGGCCTCCTTCTGCACTGTAGGGTTTCTATGTATGTGCGTCATTATTCACTTTGCATAATGTATATGAAGGGCTGAGAATTAATAGATGTAGTTAGAAGTGGTGCGAATATGTTTTTCAGCAGGAAGAATATGTACTTTATACCCATTAAAACAGTTTCTAAATAGCTATAAAATGAAAAGCTCCTCATTTTTACTGTGAGTAACAGACAGATTAAGACTTGAATTTTAACGTCATGGGAAAATAGGAGCCAATCAGTTCCACATTGTCTCATTGAAGCTGTTAAGGTGTTTTCCACCTTCAGTCCATTTTTACTTGGTAGTTAGTCTCCGCAAACAGATTCGACACTGCCATGTTCTCAACAAATTACTTCACGCTCTTGCAATAAAATAAAGGCAAAATACTGCGGGTGCTGGAATCTGAAAGAAAAAACAGAAAATGCTGGAAAAACTCAGCAGGTCTGACAGCATCTGTGGAGAGAGAATACAGTCAAAGTTCTGAATCAGGATGGCCCTTCATCAGAGTTAAAGACAAAGAAAGTCACACAAGTCACAAAGTCATACAATGGGTGGGAATGTAAATGGTGATGATAAAAGCTAAGAAAGGTGCTAAGAGTGTCCATCGGAATGTGTGAATGGCAGAACAAAGATTGTGAGAGGACAACCTGAGGAATGTAGCAGTTTGCCTTGCAGGTGGGGTAAGGGGAGGGGGGTGGGAGGTGTTGAAAGACAAGGCACTCTTGCAAGTATTTACCTGATATAATTTACCTAATGAAATATAATTCTGATATAGGCCATGGGCTTGATTGAAGCCTACTTTTCCAGCATTCCCTCCTGAAGTCTAATGTTTAAATTCTGTGATTGCCCATTACACTTGCTTGCAAATATTATATGTTACAGCATTGCAGTGTTAAATTTCAAGACTGTAATGTCAGCCAGTAATGATGTGTTATCTTTTCTCCGCAATCACTCAAAATGCTTCCTGAGATTTAAAAAACTCTATTTTTCTCAATAGCTGAAATTTCTGATGTCAAATACGTTTTTAACAAAATAAAAAAGACATCGATATCAGATTGCACAATAACACAATTACATTTGTTCGTAGAATCAGTGCCTTCTAATGATTTCATCTGTTTGAATTTAAAGCTCTTCCAAAGAACTGGGCTTGGAATTTATATTTCTGCTTGGAGATGTGTCTCTGTTAGATGAATGCAGATTGTGTAGTCTGAGTTGTTTGTAGTGTACCCATTTTCCAAAAATGCATCAGTGCTTTTTCATCAAATTAACTGCTTAAAGATTTTTCTCTTCTACAAGTTTTTTTTTCTCATTTGTTTCTCAAAATCAATTGATGAAATGGTAAAGGACAGATTTCAAAACCTTCGTACAGGTGGAGGTTATTGAGCTATTTCCTAGAGGCACATGTATGTGTGAGAGGTGGAAGAGGGCAGGGTGAAAGGATGTGGAAGGCTTGGAGGATTGCACCCAATTCTTTGTGTACTCGGGTGAAGGAGAGAAAGTGTTATCCTCATCCTAATTTGAGTACTTTATCTTTGAATCTTGAAGCTATCAGAAAGACACCATTCTCTGTATTTTGTTGATGGAAACCAATGGGCCCTCTCCATTCTCTTCACCGTCTGCTCTTCTTTGCTGCCTCTCAAACTTATTCTTCATTTTCTTGGCTTGCAACAAATATCTACCCTTTTCTAACATGATTGTCCTATCCTCTTCAATGGGTGGAATTTTCCAGCCGCGCTCACCCTGAAACCAGAAAATCCCACCCAAGGTCAACGGACCTTTCCATGGTCCGTCCCTCACCTGCTACGATTCCTGTGGAGGGCGGAATGGAAATATTTGCCCCAATGTTTTTTGTTGTCATTTCTGGCCAGCTGTTTTTATTTGACTGCTATTATGTCTAATTTCAAATGCGAGTCTTCAAGTCTTTGCCACGCACTATCAGCCGGCTCTAACCGGAATTCACCAAAATATATTGCCTAACACCTCTTAAATCAACGGAAACAAGGACATTTATTTTAAAAGCTGAGACATTTAATCTTCTAATATATTATGCAAATGTCCTATCTCCTGTTCTGCTCCCATAGCCAGCAGTTCACTGGAATTTAAAGCAGCAAAAAAAAATGCACTCACTTTCAGTCCATTTAAATTATAATAAATGTCCCATAAACATGCCATTAAATTATATATGCTATACTTGTTATAAAGTGTCATATGCATAGGAAGGTTTACTCCCCACTGGCACATGACAAAAAAAATTGCTCATGGTGTGAAATTATGACCAATTGAGAGTCTTCCTAATCACATCATGTCAAATATTCTGAAAGGATAGATATCTCTGGTCTTCAAGCCCCTTGCACTGATTTCAAAAGGTGAAATAGTTGATGTTTCTTGCTGTTGGATCATAATCAGGAAGAGTAAAGTGAAGCTGTAGGACCACCTTTTGGCCCTGCACTCAATGTACAAATCAAGTATTGCTGAGCTCATTTGTATCCAATGCTGATTGGGATTTTTGCTTCTTGAGATGTACTGTTTCAACAACAGAATTAGCTATGAGGGATATATCAATGCTTTGCACAAGTACAGCTGTGAAGAACATAGAGTCATAGAGGCTTACAGCATGGAAACAGGCCCTTTGGCTCAATTTGGCCATGCTGCTCAGTTTTTACCATTAAGCTAGTCCCAATTGCTTGTGTTTGGCCCATATCCCTCTATCCCAATCTGATCCATGTAACTGTCTAAATGCTTTTTAAAAGATAAAATTGTACCCGCCTCTACTACTACCTCTGACAGCTCATTCCAGACACTCACCACCCTCTGTGAAAAAAATGCTCCTCTGGATTCTTTTGTACCTCTCCCCTCTCACCTTAAACCTATGCCCTCTAGTTTTAGACTGCCCTACCTTTGGGAAAAGATGTTGACTATCCTACCTTATCTCTGCCCCTCATTATTTTATAAACCTCTATAAGATCACCCTGAAGCCTTCTGCGCTCCAGAGAAAAAAGTCCCAGTCTATCCAGCCTCTCCTAACTCAAACCATCAAGTCCCAGTAACATCCTAGTAAATTTCTTCTGCACTCTTTCTATAATGGGATGACCAGAACTGTACATAATATTCCAAGTGTGGCCTTACCAATGCCTTGTACAACTTCAACAAGACGTCCCAACTCCTGTATTCATTGTTACAGTGGACCCAGCACCGATCCATGAGGCACACCACTGGTCACAAGCCCCCAATTTGAAAAAAGAATCCTCTACAAGCACACTCTGTCTTTTGTCATCAAGCCAATTTTGTATCCAGTTGGCTACCTCACCCTGGATTCCATGAGATTTAACCTTGTGCATCAACCTATCATGCAGTACTTTGTCAAAGGCTTTGCTAAAGTCCATATAGACAACGTTGACTGCACTGCCCTCTTCTACCTTCTTGGTACCCCTTCAAAAAAGCTCAATCATATTTGTGAGACATAATTTTCCACTCTCAAAGCTGACTGACCGTAATCAGTCCTTGCCTCTCTAATATGATGAAAGGTTTTAATGAAAGGCATAAGGAAACAGAGATAGAAAATTGCTATCAAATGTTATGTGCAGAGCTCCATGTGTACTTGTGTGGGGACAGGCAAAAGTTACATCATACTGTTATGAAATGTTATGAAATGTCCTTAAAGTCATTGGTTTTGTTTATGTACTCATTCCGTGTCAGTAATGTACAGATTTAAAAATATATAAGTCGTTACTTATATAAGTTGTTATATAAGTCAGCAATTGTAGCGTGTGGGACAAGACCATGCAAATTGATCCAGGGTGGGATTTTCCAGTTTTGGGGTGAGCGTGGCCAAAAAATCACCCCCTGCCAATGCGATATGTTTTGCGGCAACAGAGGTAGCCTGCCATTGGCTGTTGGCAGGATCTTCCAGTCTCGCCATTGTCAACGGGGTTTCTCAATGTTCGCACCGTCCACCTGGGAACCCATGGTGGGGGGGTTGTCATCAGCGGAAACAGGTAGATCCCACCAGTGGGAATGTCTGGAAAAGCCCGCCCGCCCATCATGTGTGTCCCAAGTTGATTGCAATTTTTTTTTTCATTTGTGGGACGCGGGCGTCGCTTGGTGGCCAGCATTTATTGCCCATCCCTAGTTGCCCTTGAACTGAGTGGCTTCCTAGGCCATTTCAAAGGGCATTTGAGAGTTAACCACATTGCTGTGGCTCTGGAGTCACATGTTGGCCAGACCAGGTAAGGACGGCAGATTTCCTTCCCTAAAGGACATTAGTGAACCAGATGGGTTTTTATGACAATTGACAATGGTTTCTTAGTCATCAGCAGACTCTTAATTCCAAACATGTTTATTGAATTCAAATTCCACCATCTGCTGTGGCGGGATTGAAACCCGGGTCCCCAGAACAGTAGCTGAGTTTCTGGATTAATAGTCTAGCGATAATATCACCTGGCCATTGCCTTCCCAAAAATTATATTTCATACTCCGATAACCATTTGTTCTCCCTTTTAGATTTAAAACTGAAGTAAACTATGACACTTTGGAAGTCCGAGATGGAAAATCTTACTCTTCACCACTGATAGGTCTCTACCATGGTACTCAAGTGCCTCAGTTTCTGATCAGCACCAGCAACTTTCTTTACGTCCTCTTCTCGACTGACAAAAGCCACTCGGATGTTGGGTTCCAAATTCGGTTTGAAAGTAAGTCATTTAGAAATTCGATACACACCTGCAAATCCTGGATGGTGTACTGAATACAGCCAGCAGATACTCTTCTGTTTACTTCAAAAGTCACAAGTCACCGCAGGGTTGGTTGTCAAAGATAATGGCTGGAATTCTCCGATGATGGATGCTCCGTCATCGCTTCCAGTGAAAACGGAGAATTTAGCACTCAGCCAAATCCCCTTTCACTGCAGCAGAACCCGGGAATCCCAGCCACAGGCGAGGTCAGTGAATTCTGGCCCAAACCTCGATGACTGATCGGTGCTTTACATTTTACCCATGGGAACATTGTTATATCTTGATTTGTGGAATAAAATCATAGAATGCTTACAGCACAGACAGAAGGAGGCCATTCAGTCTGTCATGTTGTGCTGGCCCTCTGAAGGAGCATCTCCCACAGCTCTCTTCTGCCTTTTCCCCATAGTCCTGCAGTCATTTACTTTTCAAGTGATGATTCAATTTCTTTTTGAAAACCTCAATTAACTCTGCCTCCAGTAACCTCTCAGGTAGTGCATTCCAGATCATTAGGGTACTTGACCAGAACCCCAAGTTGCATTAGGACGCCAGACTAAACCTTAACAATTTTTCTATTTTGGCACAAATGTGAGAATAGGATGCTTCGCTCCAGGAGTAATTTCATTGACAAAATAATGATATCGTAAAACAAACTTTATTTAATAGCAAAGTTTAAATATCATTCTAACAAATGAAGCAGTTTTACCATTAACAGTTGAATAATATTTTAAAAATGAAAAGGAAATGACTTTAATTTCTAACTTATCACTGTTTCAGTTCCAAATAAGCAACACTCCTCTTACAGACTTAAATTCCACTTTAAATAGTTAGAAACCATCAATATACTTGTTATACTGTGTGCAGAGAGTCTTGAAGCTTTCAGAGAGAAAATGAGTTTCAGAGCAATTTGCAGAAACCTCTGTCTTCAAACAATTCCAAACTAAAACTGCAAAGCTGTTTCTCTCTGCTACAGACCAAGCTCTATACATTAACAAAATCATCACATGACCCTGTCACTCACTCTAATCAGAAATCCCAGAGGAACTTAAGTAAAGTCTATTCACTCTACTTACTAGAAACACTTGCTCTCCCAGCATCTGAGCTGTGTTCCTACCAGACATACCAACTGCCTGTAGAATAAAGCTGAATTTTTAAACATTTCCCTTAAACATTAAAAAAAAACTACATATATACATGTTATATATACTTCACAAGAAATTAATGACACTTTGCCTGAAAATGTTTTTCCTCATGTCGCCATTACTTCTTTTGCCAATTACCTTAAATCCGTGTCCTCTGGTTCTCAATCCATCCACTAACGGAAACAGTTTTTCTGATCTATTCTGTCCAAACCCGTTATGATTTTAAATATCTCCATCAAGTTCCCTCTCATCTTCCTTTCTCCAAGGAGCACAGTTCTAATTTCTCCAAGGAGAACGGTCACAATTTCTCCAATATTTGTATGTAACTGAAGCCTTTGATCACTGGAACCATTCTCGTGAGTCTTTTCTGCATCCTCTCTAATGCCTTCTCATTCTTTGTAATGTGTGGTGCCAAGACTGGATGCAATATTCCAATTGATGCCAAACCAACATTTTAGAAGTCGAACATAACTTAATTGCTTTGTGTTCTAGACCCCTATTGATAAAGCCCACGATATTGTATGCTTATTAACAGCTCTCTCAACCTGTCCTGTCACCTTCAATTATTTATGCAGATATATGCCCAGGTCCCTCTGCTCCTAAGTTTAAAGTTTATTTATTAGTGTCACACATAGGCTTACATTAACACTGCAATGAAGTCACTGTGAAAATCCACTCGCCGCCACACTCTGGCCAATGTACCTAACCAGCACATCTTTCGGACTGTGGGAGGAAATCAGAGCACCCGGAGGAAACCTACGCAGGCACGGGGAGAACGCGTAGACTCCGCACAGAGAGTGACCCAAGCTGGGTCCCTGCCGCTGTGCTGCAACAGTAATAACCACTGTGCCACCCTCAGTTTGCTGTGATTAATTAAAATTTGTCCGTATCTCCTTTGCTCTGACCTATTTCCAGTTTTGTATTCTGCAATTGTACAGGGCATTGGTGAGGCCATATCTGGAGTATTGTGTGCAGTATTGGTGTCCTTATCTGAGGACGGATGTCCTTGCTATAGAGGGAGTACAGCAAAGGTTTATCAGGCTAATTCCTGGGATGGCAGATCTGTCATATGAGGAGAAACTAAGTCGGTTAGGATTATATTCACTGGAGTTTAGAAGAGTGAAAGGGAATCTCATAAAAACTTATAAAATTCAAACAGGTTTAGACAGGGTAGATTCAGAAAGAATGTTCCCAATGGTGGGGGAGTCCAGAACTGAATGTGTGGAATTCACCACTACCGAATGTAGTTGAGACCAAAATGTTGTCCGATTTCAAGAATAAATTAGATATAGCTCTTGGGGCTAAAGGGATCAAGGGATATGGGAGGAAGAGGGATCAGGATATTGAATTCAATATTGACCATGATCAAAATGAATGGCGGAGCAGGCTTGAAGGGCCGAATGGCCTACTCCTCCTCCTAGTTTCTATGTCTGGTGGAGAGAGATTCAGTTGTGGCTTTCAAAGTGGAATTGGGTAAACACCTAAATAATTAGGCTATTACACCAAAAGTAAAATAATTGTGGGGTTACATGAATGGACTGGGGGAGTGGAACTAGCAGAGTTGTTCTTGTTGAGGTTTGACATGGGCACATCAGTTTGACTGGCCTCCTTATGCACTGCAAGCATACTATGATTTGTGAGCAGCCCTGCTCATTACCTAGTCTTTCCAGTTAAAGTGCTCCAAGAGACATGCAGAAACTTTCCTGACATGTTCTCTCTGCAGCTCTCACCCTTGGCACTGGGATGGCTGTTGTGATCTCATACACTATATGACAAGGGCAGTGTATATTGTTTGTCCTATGCTTGTCCTTATTACTTTTATTTTTGCAAGGTAGTTCGTCTAATGTGCAGTGTCAGATTTCATAATTTTGTAATATCATAATTCCACTGGCCAAATCTTTCTGTTCACTTTTGAATGCCAAAACTGTAAAGGCTAAAATGAACAACACCACTTAATTTTAAGCACACAAGTAGCAAAAGAATACTCTCTGGAGTAATGTGTGAATTTGATTTGTTTTCAGTTTTTTAAATTCTGTTTTATAATAAGGACCTTGATAAACTGGTATCTTATATTCTTTGCACAATTTTTTTTAACTTTATTTATTAGTGTCACAAGTAGGCTTACATGAACATTGCAATTAAGTTACTGTGAAATTCCTCTAATCACCACATTCTGGTTCCTGTTCGGATACACTGGGGGAGAATTTAGCATGGCCAATGCACCTAACACAATGCACAAGCTCGTGGAACACACGCCAGAATAATAGAACCGTTTCTCTTCTTTCCAACTCGGAGCTGAACTAGCAACCAATACCACTCCAGCTCTACAGATACCAGGGTGTGATGAAATCTCTGGGTGGGATTTTCCACACAGCCAGTCATGTGTTCCGCGGTGGCAGAGGTGGCCCGTCATTGTTCAGCAGTGGGATCTTCTGGTCCCGCTGTTGTCAACAGGGTTTCCCTTTGAACACACTCCTCCCTGCCAGGAAACCCCCTATCAGATTTCTTCATCAGAACTGCATTTCAGAAAGACAGAACTATTTTGACATACAACAATAATGTCATCTCCCCTCATATTAATCTATAATTAAGTACAAAATTCTGAAAGACAGTCATGAATAGTTTCAAATGCTGTAGCAAAAAGCACTCTGTTGAATGATGATTTTGGTTTTATTTTCATTATTTTAGTGCTGTCTCCTATTCATTGAATATATTCACACTACATGTCATCTTGTTAATTGAACCAAATCAGTAGCCAGATTGGTGATATCTGTTTCAAAGAGTGTGACACTGCCTATTTTAATTCTGGTTGCATTAAACTTTTCTTTTATTGTAAACATAATGGGACAAGATTTTAAGTCCCAAGAGTTAACCGAACTAAAGACATTCTGCAAACTGATGGTATTGACCTGTTTAAGTGCACAATATCTAAAGGATTTGTTGATGACAGTATTATGTTGGAACTGGATTAACTTAAAGTAGAATCTTTCTCCTGCAAATAGGTAAGAATAACATTTTTTGGATGTAGCAATACCTTACTTTGGTGTCATTGTCAATTTTCAACTTAGAATCCCTACAGTGCAGAAGGAGGTCATTCAGCTCGTTGAGCCTGCACTGACTCTCCCACAGAGTATCCTTCCCGGGTCCCATCCTCGTAACCCCACGTATTCACCCCGCTAATCCCCCTAACCTACACATCTCGGACACTAAGGGGCAATTTAGCCTGGCCAATCAACCTAACCTGCACCACCTTTGGAGTGTGGGAGGAAACTGGAGCACACGGAGGAAACCCATGCAGATATGGGGAGAATATGCAGACTCCGTACAGACAGTCACTCAAGGCCGGAATTGAACCCGGGTCCCTGGTGCTGTGAGGCAGCAGTGCCATCCAGACTGTAATAAATGCCAGTATTTCTTTTTAATGATTAGGTTTGTGCACTTTTCAAGACACTGGTACCTGAGCACTTTAATTGCAGATCACTTCAAATTAATTAGACCCTGGTAGCTTTTCAGTAAACTGCTTTTAATTCAGGTTCACTGATTACATTTTCAGCTGTGAAACTACAGTCTGATTCGTGCTTGGACCCTGGGATTCCTGTCAATGGTCAGCGCAATGGAAATCTCCTGTACATTGGATCTTCAGTGACCTTTAGTTGTGATCCAGGATACACCTTAAGTGATGATGAAGCTCTTGTCTGTGAACCCAATTACCAATGGAGTCGTGCTTTACCCAGTTGTGAAGGTAAAAATCTCATTTTCTCAGACGCGTTGCTGGAATGGATCAAAAGTTGAGAGAGCGCTTCCATGAAAGGCCACATTTGCCATCGTCATTCTTAACTGGATGTTAGGGAAGAGGGAAGGAAAATGAATTGAGAAGCGAGGTCCCTTATCACTTTGATTCACCACCTGCTAAGCAGAAAAAGCAGTGTTGTTAATGGCAGGCAGGCAGTCAGTGAGTTACAGAGGGGACTGTTCATTCCCTCTCTCTCCCTCTTCCCACTTGATATGCCAACTCATTTGCCAGGGTTAGGAGCAGAGAGGATCAGGGCAATATGGTTGTTAAGAATCTTGAATTCTGGTGATTTTTAACAATCTTTTGTGCATTACTATTTCTTCATAGATTCATAGAATCTCTACAGTGCAGAAGGGGGCTATTTGGCCCATCGAGCCTGCACCGACAACAATCCCATCGAGGCCCAATCCCAAAACCCCATGTATTTACCCTGCTAATTCCCCTGACACAAAGGGGCAATTTAGCATAGCCATTCCACCCAAACCGCGCATCTTTGGACTGTAGGAGGAAACCAGAGCACCCAGGGGAAATCCACACAGTCACTTGTGGTATGATAAGAAGCTGAGTTAGAACTATGTTGTGTGTGAGTTCATAAATCTCGGTACTGCTGAACAGAAATATGAACTGAACAACTTCCCACCCAGCTTTGACTGAGGACATTTTTCCACAGTTCTGGAGCACATCTCTAAACAGCTGTTCATGACTATGCCATTAGCAGGGGCAAAGAAGTACATTTTATTCTATTCTACTGTTTGGGAAACAGTTGCTATGGTGAGGAGGGAGGTACTTAGTAATGTTGATTTTGCATTGTGGTTAAAATCTTTATCTTGAAATCTGGTTCTATTCACCAGACATTAGCTTTCCCTAAATCGCTCATTGATGAAGTTACTTTTTAATAGTTTTACCACTGATGATTGACCACGTTTTGAGGACCATCTTTCGGGGAGATGATGGCATAGTAATCTCACTGGATCAGTAATCCTGAGGCCCAGACTAATTCTTTGGGGGCATGGGTTCAAATCCCACCATGGCAGCTGTTGGAATTTTGATTCAGTTAGTAAATGTGGAATGTGAAACTAGTCGCAGTAACCATCACAACTGTCACTGATTGACAGTTGGTTCACTAAAGGAGGGAAATCTGCCATCTTTACCTGGCCTGGCCTAGATATGACTCCAGACCCATGTTAATGTGGTTGATTCTTAACAAATCCTATGGCCTTTCAGCCACTCAGTTGAAGGGCAATTAAAGATGGGCAACAAACATTGGCCTTGCCAGCAAAGCCCACATCCCATGAAAGAATAAAAAACATAGTACCTAAGGGTTTAACAAAAACAAATGAGTACTGATGTGCTTGTGGTGTCAAAAATATAAAGATTTGGACAAATGTATGGTGCAGAAAATATAATTTGGGATTAATCACTCAGTATTTTTACTTGTATTACCTATTTGAATTTCATACATTGCCACTTTGTGCTCAATCTTTGATAAGTCTTTCTGGGCATGTCTTTTTCAGAGGAAGTGTTAGTTTACATGTAAATCAGATGTGGATTGAATCTTGAATCGACACATTACCATAAAGCCATAGCATCTCTACAGTACAGAAACAGTCCATTTGGCACACTGAGTCTACACAGATCTCCGAAGGAACATCTCGTCCAGGCCCCTGCCCTATCCCCATTGCCCCACACATTTACCATGGCTAATCCATCTAAAATACACGTCTTTAGATACTAAGGGGTAATTTAGCATGGCCAATCCACCTAACCTGCACATCTGTGAACTGTGGGAGGAAACTGGAGCACCCAGAGGAAACCCACGCAGATATGGGGAAAATGTGCATATTCCACACAGTCACCCAAGGCTGGAATCGAACTTGGACCCCTGGTGCTGTGAGACAGCAGTGCTAACCACAGTGCCATCGTGAGACACGTTGAGTAAATGTAGCAAAGTACACTCTTTACATTAACATTGTCACTAGTGTGAAGCATTTATAAAGCCTCTGGGCTCTGAATTATGGAATGCCGTGAACTCAACTTTCTCCATTTTTAGCTTTGTGTGGAGGTTACATCCATGGATCAAGCGGAACTATCCTGTCTCCTGGGTTTCCTGATTTTTATCGGAATTCTCTGAATTGCACCTGGACAGTGGAAACATCACATGGCAAAGGTAATATTAATGTATTTGAGGCATCCTGTGAAAAATATTTAGAGATCTAAAAAAAAACTGCTGTCAATGTTATAAGTCAACATCCTGCAGGAAAGTGAGGCTATATATGACTAGGTGATATGAATAGTCAAATGTTTAGCTTGCTTCAATTGATTTCTCTGCTGTTTTCTTTTATATAGTTTTACATCTCCGTTGAAATAGTTTGGAAATAAATGTAATTGGGCTACTGAAATCACCAATCATAATTAATAGCCTATTTTGTCAGAATGCATATTATCCACAGTTATGTTAAAGGAGCTACATTGATTGAAGTTTATCTGTCTGCTGTACATGATTGAGAACTCGGCTTGTAAAAGTGACTTTACATTGAGGCGCTGCACTCTACAATGGATGATACTTCCAGCAATTAAAAGCAATCTTTTCAACTTATAAATGGCCCAATCTGACTGACCCAAATGCATTGGTGATTTAGAAATTCCTGGGTCTTCTGGTTCCTGCCAGATTTCTACGTAAGGAACTGGACACATTCCCATTTAATCTCTGTGAGGCACAACCTTCCAGTCCTCATTTGACTAGCAACAGGGGAGAATAGCATTTGGGGATGGCCTCTAACTGCTATTCCACTCAGACTATTTTATCTTTGGTAACAGTGGTGTGAGTGGTCAACAGTTCTGTGATACTTCTGTTTTATTGATAATAATTGAATTCTCTCCATTAGATAGGACATTAAAATATTGGATTGAAATTAATGGCCGCATGTTATGGTGGCCATGAAGGACATGAGGGATCTCCCTGTCGGAGTGAGGCAGGTCCCAGTGAGAGTGTGCGGGGCATGCGGAGAGCATGGGTGTAGTCATACTCTGGGGTGCCACCAGCCTCCATGTGACACCTGGGGTGCCTTAACAGGAGCAGCATCCTCACCCACTCCCCACAGTCAGAACAGCAGAAAGCAATGGATAAAGCCTCATTATCCATGTAAGGGACTTAATCCAGTAGCCCAGTCCATCACGCAAACCAGCCTGCCATCCATTGACTCTGTCCACAATTCACGCTATCTCGGAAAAACGGCCAGCATAATCAAGGGCCCCATTCACCTAGACATAGTTTCTTCCACCTTCTTCTGTGCGGAAAAAGATACAAAAGTCTGAGCTCACATACCAACCGACTCAAAAACAGCATCTTCTCTGCTGCCATCGGATGTTTCAATGGACATACTATATATTAAGCTGATCTTTTTGTACAGCGTAGTTATGAATGTAACACTACATTCTGCATTCTATCCTTTCCTTCTCCCCTATGTACTCAATGAATGGTATGCTTTGTCTATATAGTGTGCAAGAAACAATACTTTTCACTATATCCCAATACATGTGACAAAAATCAAATCAAATCAACAAAGACTTAAAAGACCTCCAGCTGCACCGCCCCCCCCCTCCCGCCCCAGAAATTCTGCCTGTTATGTGCTATGTTTTTTGCCTGCAGCAAATAAGTCTGTGGCGCCTGTCCAGAGGAGTTGTCATGGAGTACAATCAATGGTCACTCCTCATTATGAACCAGTTATTGAACTGTCACTGCAAAACACATACCCCGTGGATAATTCACCAATTTGAAGACAGGAAATCAGTCAGTGTAGCCAACAGATAACAACAATCGCTCAATTAAAAGGAGTATTTACTGACAGGGTTAGAAAGAAACAACATTGTGGAGTGGGTAATATTGTGGAGCGGGCAACATGCCCTGGAGCGGCAACTATGAAAGATTTCAGATAAAGTTCAAACTCATGGAAAAAATCTCCAAAGAGCTCCATCCAGCATGACAGATAGCAGCTGAGAGCCCCATTAACTCACACTCCAGTGTTCAGTACCACTCGTGACTCATCTGATGCTGAAACAAATCATGTTTACATTCAGCAAGTACTGAACAAATTTCAGGCTTAGGTTAATAAGTGGCAAGTAATAGAAAAGTTAAAGTTAAAGTTTATTTATTAGTCACAATAGATTACTGTGAAAATCCGGTCATATTAACGCTATGCAAATGCCAGCCCATGACTGTCTTTGAGAGAAATCTAACCATCTTCCCTTGACGTCAAACAGCATTACCATTATTGAATCCCCACCATCAACATCCTGGGGGATACCATTGACCAGAAACATTGTTTCACCATTCATATAAATACTGTGGCTACACAAGCAGGTCAGAGACTTTGGAGGGGGGGGGTTGGTGGTGGTGGGATGATCTTAGCGGCTTGTCCCTCCGATCGATCGGCGTGGCAAGCCGGTAAGGTTGTGAAAGAGGTGCAAAACGGGCTTCGCACCCAGTTTCTTGCCTCTTACGGTACTGCTGGCACAGTGAAGCTGGTGTGATTAGCCTTGTGCCCGGGATGGACTCGAGACTGATTTAATATTTCAATCTTATTTTTCATATTTTTTAGTGAGTGCGGGACAGAATTGTCTGGGCTCACTTGCCTTGGCATCCTCACCAGTGGAGGTCCTCACTGGCAAGGATCACGTATGGTCCCCAGCAACAGGAACCAGATGTAATGGCTTCACCGGTGGGACCAGAGGCCATTGAGGCCACCTGATTGGTCAGGAGCGGGAGGGGGGCAATGGCCCTGGCACTGCCAGCCTGGAATCCTGGCATTGCCAGTCAGGCCCCTGGCAGTGCCCACTGGGCACCAGGCAGTGCCAAGGGGCAAGACCTAAGGGAGGGGCCTGGGCATGGTTAAAGGAGGGACAGGACTGGCAGCTTAACATTCCAGGATATTGTTGTTTTAGATGGGACAGAAGGGGAAACAAAAGGGGTGGGGGAGTTGCATTGCTGATTAGGGAGCACATCACAGCTGTGTCGAGAGAGGAGACATTGGGGGGGATCGTGTAGTGAGGCATTATGGGTGGAGCTCAGGAAAAGGAAGGGTGAAATCACAATGTTGGGAGTTTACTATAGACCTCCCAACAGCCCAGAAGAGACAGAGGAGCAGATGTGTCGTCAGATACTGAAAAGATGTGAAAAAAAACAGGGTAGTTGTGGTGTGTGACTTTAACTTCCCCCATATTGACTGAGACTCCCTGACAGTCAGGGGCTCGGATGGAGAGCAATTTCTTAGATGTGTCCAAGAGGGCTTTTTGATGCAGTATGTTGACAATCAAATCAGAGAGGGGTACTAAACTTGATATTGGGGAATGAGCCAGGCCAGGTGATCGATGTTTCAGTGGGGGAGCATTTTGGGCAGACATGAATCAGGACAAAATTGGCCCTTGGGTAAGGGTGTTTAATTGGGCGAGGACCAATTACATCCAAATTAGACAGGAACTGGGGAATGTGGATTGGGAGTGGCTATTTAAGGGCAAATCCACGTCTGACGTGTGAGGCTTTTAAAGGCCAGTTGATTGAAGTGCAGGACAGAACATGTCCTTGCAAGAATGAAGGATTGAAATGGCAGGATTCGGGAACCATGGGAAATTGTAAGGGAAATCGACAAGGGAAATTGTAAGCTTAGTCAAAAGGGAAAAAGAAGCATACGATAGGTCTAGGCATCTAAAAACAGATGAAGCCCTTGAGGAAAATAATGAAAGTAGGAAGGAACTTAAACGTGGAACTGGGAGGGCTAAAAGAGGCCATGAAATGTCGTTAGCAAACAGGGTGAAAGAGAATCCCAAGATCTTTTATGCATATGTTAGGAGCAAGAGGATAACAAGAGAAAGAATGGGCCCACTCAAGGACAATGGAGGGAAGTTATGCATGGAGCCACAGGAAGCGGGTGAGATTCTTAATGAGAACTTTGTACCAGTGTTCACCAAGGAGAAGGACATGGCAGATGTTGAGGGTTTGTGTGAACGCTCTAGAGAATGTCAGTATATCGAAGGAGGAAGTGTTGAGTATCTTAAATTGCATTGAGGTAGACAAGTCCCTGGGGCCAGATGGGATCTATCCCAGGTTACTTAACCCTGTTAAGGCCCCAGGTATTTCTTTCCTTGCCTCCCACAGGTTACTGTGGGAGGCACGGAAAGAAATACCTGGGGCCTTAACAGATATCTTTGACGACAGGCAAGGTTCCAGATGACTGGAGAATAGGCAATGTTGTTCCCTTGTTTAAGAAAAGAAGCTGAGATAATCCAGGAAATTATAGGCCGGTGAGCCTGACGTCAGTGGTGGGGAAGCTTTTGGAGAAGATGTGGATGTAGTTTATATGAATTTTATTAAGGCGTTTGACAAGGTTCCACATGGCATATTGGTAGAAAAACTAAACTCACATGGGATTCGGGGTAGGCTGGCTAGATACAAAATTGGCTTGGTTACAGAAGACAGAGAGTAGCAGTGGAAGGGTGTTTTTCAGAGTGGAGATCTGTAGCTAGTGGAGTTTTTCAGGGATCAGTGCTGGGACCTCTGTTGTTTGCAGTATGTATAAATGATCTGGAGGAAAATGTAAAGGGTCTGATTCGTAAGTTTGTGGATGACACGAAGATTGGTGGAATTGCTGATAGTGCCAGGGATTGTCGGAGGATACAACAGGCTATATATACTTGGAGACTTGGGCACAGAAATGGTAGATGGAGTTTAATCTGGACAAACGCAAGGTGATGCATTTTGCAGGATCAAATTTAAGTGTGAATTATACTGTAAATGGCAGAACCGTTCGGAACATTTACAGAGGGATCTGGACGTGCAAGTCCACAGTTCCCTAAAAGTGGCAACACAGGTGGCCAAAGTGATTAAGAAAGCAGATGGTATGCTTGCCTTCATCAGCCGGGGCATTGAATAGAAGAGTTGGGAAATAATGTTGCAGCTTGGTTAAGCCACATTTGCAGGATTGTGCGCTGTTCTGGTCACCACACTACCAGAAGGATGTAGAAGTTTTGGAGAGAATCCAGAGTAGATTCAGTAGGATGGTGCCTCGTCTCTATGAGGAGAGGTTGAATAAACTAGGATTGTTTTCACTGGAAAGACGGAGGCTGAGGGGAGACCTGATAGAGGTCTACACAATTATGAGAGGCATAGATAGGGTAGATAGTCGGAGGCATTTTCCTAGGGTGGAGGTGTCAATTACAAGGGGCCTCAGGTTCAAGATGAGAGGGGGAAAGTTTAAGGGAGATGTGTGGAGCAAGTTTTTCCACGCAGAGAGTGGTGCGTGCCTGGAGTCCGCTGCCACAGGAGGTGGTGGAAGCAGGCACATTAGCAACATTTAAGAGGCATGGGTCCATGAATAGGGAGGGAATAGACTGAGTAAGGACAAAAGTTTTTTTTAGCTTAGTCAGGGCATCATGATCAGCACAGGCTTGGAGGGCCGAAGGGCCTGTTTCTGTGCTGCACTTTTCTTTGTTGTCTTTGAATCGTGTGTAAGGACAGTGAAGCTGCAAAGTACACACTGAAGTTTATAGTCAGAGGTTGGAGTGACTTTGGTTTTGGACTGAAAGCAGTGTAGGTTGAACAGTTTCCAAGCTGTTTTTACACATTATCTCATGTACTTGTGGGTAATTTGAGGTGAGATATGACATTGCAGCAAAGAGAATAGAGAAGAGAACTTGTGTAATGACACAATGTTGTTTGACCTCAGTCTGCATTCCGATAGGCTGTCTGGTGGTTCCACTGGTGAGGATCTTGCATGTCATCGTGGAATAGGTGGAGGATGGTGACAAGTTTCTGAAGACAGCCAAATGTGAGGATAGTGCTCCCCATGAGCCTTCACATTGACAAATTCAAAGGCTTTCATGAGGTTGAAAAAGACAAGTACAGTGATTGGTGCAGCTCCTTACACTTTTCTTGTATTTGCCAATAAGTGAAGGTCAGGACTGGGATTAGCGGGACAGGAAATTCCTGTCAAAAGCCAATGGATGCTTTACTGGGTCACCAAATTTTCCATCCAGCCCTCTACACGTCACATCATGGGTAGGATCAGAAAATCCCAGCCGATGTCTATGTTGCCTCTCAATGGGTGAAAAACATACATGACCGTGATCTTATGACCTTGTCCTACCCAACTTTCAGTGAGGCAAGGCAGTAAGATAGGGTGAAGGTGAAAAATCAGGTCCGCACCTTGTTTTTTTACCTCTCTGATCTTACCGGCACTGTTTTGTCAGCAAAATTGGTTTTATGTCCAGAAAGGGAGATGATCAGCGATCGGGGAGGATGGGAACTCTGCATGGGGGTGGTTAGCGATCAGGGAGCGAGGGAACTCTGCAGAGGAGCGAATGGTGCGGGGTGCCAATGTCCATGGTGGGAGTTCTGCTGTCTGTGGGGGGGACCTGCTGTCCATGGAGGGAGGGCCTGATGTCTGTGGGTGGGGGGGGGGGGGGGGGGGTGGGAGGATTGGGGGGGTTGGAGGTGGTGGTGGGGGGGGGGTGGTGAGGTGGCACCAGGAGATCTCCCAATACACTGGGAGATGGGGCATCTGTGCAATGGTGCCCCTCGAACTCAGCAGCTGCCTTCTCAAGAAAGCTGAGGCTCCAACCTGTGAAAAGGGTCTTTAATATTTTTAATATTTAATATACTTTTTCCACCAAGTGCAATAAGGTTACATTTTCAAACTCACCCAAAAACAAATCTGAAACTCTCCCATTTTCCCGCTTGTTTGGCACTTTGAAAATTCTACCCACTCTGTCTCTGGAAGGAACTCTTCAGCCACTGGTGGAGAAGGCAATGAAGGAGGATCCTTGTAATAAAGTTCCCCATGACAGACAGCAATGAGACTCCTCCATAGATACCACAATTAGACCTGTCTCACCTTGTGAATGGATCCATCGGCACAGCATCCCTGAGATCCCTAGCAAGCACTCTTCTTGCTAGATGAGAGATACAAAGTTGCTCTGCCGTGCCAGGGGTGTATCTCTGCCGTGCTTCAGGATTGCGGAGGAGTTGCCATCTGCTGCAGAGGCTTTGTTAGTTTCTAGCCGCTGAATGGTTTTTCAACTTTGCTCCACAACAGGGTAGTGCCAGACTGGTGTAGACTTAAAGACACAAGGACTGTCTTGGTTCCTCTGATGGTGCTGACAATTAGAATATTCACCAAAATTGAACCTGCAACACAGATACATTGCAAACTCATGCCCACTGGTGGTTACAATAAGCTTTCGTTACCAATGTTATTCAATTATATTTATTTGCATCTGAGAACCTGTTCCGTTTACTTGATCTTTGCTGTTTTATTGTTGCTCTCCTGTGTTTCTGTCTCAAAGCCTCAGAGCTTCAGCTTTGTGAAAAGGGTCTTTAATATTTAACAATTCCTCTTCACTCAGTTTGTCTCAGTTGACAAAAGAAAAAAACTTGAATTTATCTAATGCCTTTTACAGCTTCATCCCTGCAACATTTCACAACCGTTGATGTGCTTTTGAAGCATAGAATCTGTTGTAACATAGGAAATGCAACATACAGTTTAAGTGTAATGAGGTCCAACAAAGAGCAATGAGGTGATGACTGGATATATTTTTTCGTGTTGGTTGAGGAATAAATTTTGGCTGGACACCAGGGAGAACGCTTATTTACTTGTCAGTGTCACAAGTAGGCTTATATTAACACTGCAATGAAGTTACTGTGAAAATCCCTGAGGCGCCACACTCCGGTGCCTATTCAGGTACACTGAGGGAGAATTTAGCATGGCCAATGCACCTAACCGGCACGTCTTTTTGGACTGTGGGAGGAAACCGGAGCATCCGGAGGAAACCCACGCAGACACGGGGAGAACATGCAGACTGCGCACAGGCAGTGACCCAAGCCGGGAATCAAATCCGAGTCTCTGGTGCTGTGAGGCAGCAGTGCTAACCACTGTGCCACCGTGCAGCACAAAGCATGAGTATTTATGCAATATAATATCAGTCTCCCAACTTACACTCCTACCCTCAACTGGCAGAGCTTGATTGTGTTGGAAAGATGCCCTGAAATGGGATTCAGAGTTGAGCCTTCAGAATGCGGACTGTAACGCTCGACTGATGGAGCGACTGGATCACCTCACATTTATCCAAGTTTTGGGAGAGACCAATGATCTCTTGCTCCGTAACTACAATTAATGGAGAGAAAACAGCAGTTTCATCAAAATAACCATCTGTTCCACCCGATCATCAAGAGTGTTGTGTGTAGATGCTTACGGATCCATTTGAGAGAAAGTGCTGCACGTTTGTGTGCTCCCTAAGAGGACGGTAGTACTCAGCAGAAGCTATTACAATGTGAGCTTTTCTTTTCGTGCTTCGGGGAGAGCAAATAATATTACACAAGTTCTATTTGGTATGAAAACTGAATATGTCAGAAGCCAATTATGCTGCTTGAGATTGAGTGATTGAAATTTCACAAGGTTATGAAGGAAGCAACATCTCCTTAAAGGAACATTGATATCCAGCGAAGAACCATTAAAAGCACTGAAGCAGCGATGCCACTGCATCAGCAAACAAACTTGAAGAGGGAACTATATATATAAACTGAAGTAATACCATTTCCCGGAAGACATTACCCTGGCAACAAAGCAGAGGTTTGCAGTAACATAAAGTTGAATTTTCCATTTTTGAGATGGAGTGTGGTGGTGGGCAGCTCTGATGGCATCTTTCCCGCTGGTTAGAGTGGCTTGAAGCTCATTAATTATGCCTTCTGAAAAGCCTGGCAGGCCAGCAGTTGATTCGACCAGCCACCATCAGCTAGTGGGTTTGAAGGTCCGGGTGTCATATATGTAAAGCCGGTCCAGCACACTCGTATCGCTCTCTCCAGCCCATCTGTCTTCCATGCATGATGTCTGGGATCCGGTGACAAAAGGCTAACAGCCTCAATAAGAAGCCTGTACCTCGATTCAACTACACTACCCCGAGCACATCATCCACTTGTACCTCTACCCACCCCATCTGGAGTCGCTGGGCATCTCTTCCATTAAACGATGTGGTATCCCTTTGCCCCCCAGTTTATGAGCATTTCATGCGGCCTTGTCAGAGTCCAGCTTCCCTCCCCTCAGTCTTCCATTGTTCATCAGCCTCATCCACTTCC
Organism: Mustelus asterias; assembly: GCF_964213995.1. Lineage (NCBI taxonomy): Eukaryota > Metazoa > Chordata > Chondrichthyes > Carcharhiniformes > Triakidae > Mustelus > Mustelus asterias. The sequence continues at coordinate 46,392,596 of NC_135821.1, forward strand.
TAACACCTCTGCCTGCCATTGTGCCCTCTCACACTTCCACCCCCCCGCCCTTGCACAGGTTTCTTTCCACATTCATAGAATCATTGTGGGCGACATGGTGGTAGTTCAATTCTAGCCTCGGGTGACTGTGTGGACAGCAAGAAGTCTCACAACACCAGGTTAAAGTCCAACAGATTTATTTGTTATCACGAGCTTTCAGAGCGCTGCTTTTTCATCAGTTGACTCACCTGATGAAGGAGCAGCGCTCCGAAAGCTCGTGATACCAAATAAACCTGCTGGACTTTAACCTGGTGTTGTGAGACTTCTTAGTGTGCCCACCCCAGTCCAACGCCAGCATCTCCACACCATATCTGTGTGGAGTTTGCATATTCTCCCCGTGTCTGCGTAGGTTTCCTCTGGGTGCTCTGGTTTCCTCCCACAGTCCAAAGATGTGCAGGTCAGGTTGATTGGCCATGCTAAATTGCCTCTTGTGTCCAGGGGGATTAATAGGGTAAATACTTGGGGTTACAGGGATAGGGTCTGGGTGGGATTGTTGTTGGTGCAGGCTCAGTGGGTCAAATGGCCTCCTTTTGCACTGTAGGGATTCTATTATTGTCCCACTATCTCTGTCAGCCATCCCCCACCTGCGCCCCTCCCCCCCCCCCTCCCCCACAATATCTCACATCCCACTTTGGTCTGTTGGAGTGCAGGCTCCGTGAGTCCCAGAACTCAGTGCTCTTCATAAGGACCAGCATAGCATGGGGCCGGAGGGCACAAACTGGTCTGCCCCAGCAGAATGGTGTTCAGCACAGCAGGAGCAGCACAGTGGTATGGCAGCTAGCTATATTGCACTTGTATCAAAGTCTCGAGTGAACTGAGGTCCACTTTGTGCACGTCACTCTTTATCAAGCGGGTTTGGCGCCGATGTGATTTCCCGCTGGTGTGAAGCAGGATTTGAATACCTGGTAAGATTTCCGTAATAAGTTGTTTTAATGAACATTCGTGAGAAGCAGATGAATGCAAATGGTGTACATGCCATCAGGCATTAGCGGAACCAACCCACTATTAACCCACCGTTGGCAGAATTGTGAATTGTTTTTACACCCGGTTTGGGGGGGGGGTTCTGCATTTTCTAGCTCCTGCTAATCTCTCCCGTACCACCCTCCATCAAACCCACCACAGGGATGGGAGAATTCCACACATAGGAATAGGAAGAGGCCATTCAGCCACTCAAGCCAGCCCCCGCCCTCAGTTACATCACGGCTGATCTTTCCCTTATCTCAAAGCTCGAGATTCGAAAACAGGTGATGTTCCTTGAAGTCAGAAAGAAGGATGCAAAGAATGGACTCTGAGAAACTCAGCCCATTGCAATGACTGAGAAAGATGCAGAAGCTAACAGTAAAACTCTTCACATGAAGCATGGAGGAGAATGCTTTCACTGTCACATTCCAAAATCCCTCTAGTTTAGTTAATACTCAATGTTTTTCTGGTTTGACAGGGTAAATTCAGAAAGAATGTTCCCAATGGTGGGGGAATCCAGAACTAAAGTTTAAAGTTTTACTTATTAGTGTCACAAGTAGGCTTACATTAACACTGCAACAAAGTTACTGTGAAAATCTCCAAGTCGCCACACTCCGGCACCTTTTCAGGTACACTGAGGGAGAATTTAGCATGGCCAATGCTAAATGTGGGAGGAAACCAGAGCACCCGGAAGAAACCCACACAGGATGAGCACTCGGATCCTACGCGGATCAGCTGGCGGGGGCATTCGCAGACATATTTAACCTCTCCTTACACCAATCTGAGGTCCCTATCCGCTTCAAGAAGACGACCATCATCCTGGTACCAAAGAAAAGCCAGGCAGCGTGCCTTAATAACTATCGTCCGGTGGCTCTGACATCCATCATTATGAAGTGCTTCGAAAGGTTAATCATGGCATGAATCAATTCCAGCCTCCGAGATTGCCTGGATCCATTACAGTTCACCTATTGCTGCAACAGGTCCACAGCAGACATCATCTATCTGGCCCTACACTCAACCCTGGGACACCTAGACAACAAAGAAACCATTGTCAGACTTCTACTTATTGACTGCAGCTCAGCATTCAACACCACTATTCCTCCAAACTCATCTCCAAACTCCCTGTCCTGGGGTTTGGCTCCTCTCTCTGTGACTGGATCCTTGACTTCCTAACACACAAACCACAATCAGTAAGGATAGGCAACAACACCACCTCCACGATCATCCTCAACACCGGTGCCCCACAAGGCTGTGTCCTCAGCCCCTTACTATACTCCTTATACACCCATGACTATGTGGTCAATTTCCCCTCCAACTCGATTTTCAAGTTTGCCGATGACACCACCGTAGTGGGTCAGATCTCAAACAATGATGAGACAGAGTACAGGAAAGAGATAGAGAATTTGGTGCACTGGTGCAGCCACAATAATCTCTCCCTCAATGTCAACAAAACAAAGCAGATGGTCATTGACTTCAGGAAGCATCAACAGGGATGAAGTAGAAAGGATCGAGAGCTTCAAGGTCCAGATCACCAACAACCTGTCCTGGTCCCCCCATGCCGACGCTATAGTTAAGAAAGCCCATCAATGCCTCTACTTTCTCAGGAGGCTAAAGAAATTACGACTCTCACCAACTTTGAGATGCACCATCAAAAAACATTCTTTCTGGTTGTATCACAGCTTGGTATGGCTTCTGTTCTGTCCAAGACAGCAAGAAACTACAAAGGATCATGAACAAAGCTCAATCCATCACTCAAACCAGCCTCCCATCCATTGACTCTGTCTGTACTGCCCGCTACCTCGGAAAAGCAGCCAGCATAATCAAGGACCCCACGCACTCCAGACATTCTTTCTTCCACCTTCTTCCATTGGGAAAAAGATACAAAAGTCATTTACCAACCGACTCAAGAACAGCTTCTTCCCTGCTGCTGTCAGACTTTTGAATTGACCTACCACATATTAAGCTGATCTTTCACTACACCCTAGTTCTGACTGTCACACTACATTCTGCACACTCTCCTTTCCTTCTCTATGTATGGCATGCTTTGTCTGTATAGCGCGCAAGAAACAATACTTTTCACTGTATACTAATACATGTGACAATAATAAATCAAATCAAATCAAAACACAGGGAGAATGTGCAGAGTCAGCATAGACAGTGACATAAGCCAGGAATCAAACCTGGGTCCCTGGCGCTGAGAGGCAGCAGTGCTAACCAGTTCATAACTTGGGCTCATAGGTAGAGGATAAGGGGTAAACCTTTAAGGACTGAGGTGACGAGAAATTTCTTCATCCAGAGAGTAGTGAACCTGTGGAATCCCTTACCACAGAGAGTAGTTGAAGCCAAAATGTTGTGATATTTCAAAAAGGAATTAGATAGAGCTCCTGGGGCTAAAGAGATCAAGGGATTTTGAGGAAAGGCAGGATCAAGGTATTGAATTTGATGATCAGCCATGATCATAATGAATGACAGAACAGGCTCAAAGGGCTGAATGGCCTATTCCTGCTTCTATTTTCTATGTTTACGATTGATTCCGTCCTCTTCTTAAAGTCCAGCAATGGATTAATGAATACACATTAATCAGCAACCCTTCTTATCAATTGAAATCCAGCCACCTCATCCAAACAATCCAGCTGATCACAATTCATGTTTACCTTAGAATTCTTGGATGGAAAGGATTTTATTTTGTCAGTTTGTAACAGTGATGTTTCACTCTGAATCTCCTTGTGTCTATATTTCCTATATCTGTATATCATTGGCTCAGGAATTCCAGAAAGGCTACTCTACTCCTGGAAATGGGGCAAAATGAGACTTCCACCCTTTATTCACTCTCTTCCTGACCTCATTTCAAATGCTGAGATTAGCCTGGGTCAGTAATAGTGCTTGTTCCATGGAGCCAGCAGGATTTCGGACCGACTCTTGTCACTCTGTTTAGGAGGAGCAGGACATTCTGTTATTGAGATGGTAAATGGAACAATTCTGCCTGATCCATATTCATGATGTGGAGATGCCAGCGTTGGACTGGGGTGAGCACAGTAAGAAGTCTCACAACACCAAGTTAAAGCCTGACAGGTTTATTTGGAATCATGAGCTTTCGGAGCACTGCTCCTTCATCAGGTGAGTGGAGAGAGGTTCACAAACACGGCATATATAGACAAAGACACAATTGCAAGATAATGGTCTCACACTACAAGTAACCCCCAGCAGTTGGCTTAGGCTTGCAAAATCCTATTAACTGTCCTGGCTTGAGACACTTCGAACCTCTTTAACCTTTATCCTTTTCTCCACTCCCATTGTCTGTACCTGTAAAGACTTGATTACCTGTAAAGACTTCATTACCTGTAAAGACTTGATTACCTCTAAAGACTCGCATTCCAACCATTATCTTGCAATTATGTCTTTGCCTATATATGCCGTATGCTATCTATTTATGAACCTACCTCTCCACTCACCTGATGAAGGAGCAGTGCTCTGAAAGCTCATGATTCCAAATAAACCTGTTGGACTTTAACCTGGTGTTGTGAGACTTCTTACTCATCCATATATTCCCTTGGGGATCTGGTGCAGTGCAATTTGCATTTTGCATTTTGGAGATCACTTGGGGCAATGCAAAGCAAGTCAAATCTCTCCATCATACAGGCGCACTCGCTGCAAAGCTTAATTTGCATAATTCATGGAGGAGCTTGATACCCTGCCATTGCTTCTTCCAACTGAGATGCCACAACGGATGACAAAGCACCAGATCAATTGCCTGCTTATCACATTAACATTCCTGCATGCGCTCAGTGAGGGGTGGAAATGGGTAATACCCCAACTTCCTCTCCCCTGTGTTGATCAAATGAACTCTGAACCAGATATAACAAAGGTTTATGTCCCCAGACATCGACACAAAGGTTCAACGTACAAACACAGGTTTGACTGAAGTACTGCAATGGGAGCAGCGTAGAATCCTAGAATCCCGACAATGCAGAAGGAGGCCATTCAGCCCATTGCGTCTACACCGACCCACCTTTTTAAAAAACCCTTACCCAGGCCCTATCCTTGTCACCTCACATATTTACATATCCTGCACGTCATGGGACACGAAAGGGAAATTTAACATGACCAGTCCCCCTAATCTGCACACCTTTCGACTGTGGGAGGAAACTGTGGAACCCAGAGGAAATGCAGGGAGAACGCGCAAGCACCACACAGACCGACACCCAAGGGCGGAATTGAACCCAGGTCCCGTGCGCCGTGAGGCAGCAATGCTAACCACAGTGCCACCGTGCCGCCCTTAAAATGAAGCTTGTTCCCTATGACATAAACAGTACACCACATTCTTATGTGCGATCCATTCGCATTCTTCTGCTTTGCAGAATCAGGGTGGCACGGGTTCAATTCTGGCCTCGGGTGACTGTCTATGTGGAGTTTGCACATTCTCCCTGTGTCTATGTGGGTTTCCTCCCACACTCCAATAATGAGCGGGGTTAGGTTGATTGGCCATGCTAAATTGCTCCTTAGTGTCCTTAGGGGATAAGCAGGGTAAATATGTGGGGCTATGGCAATAGGGCCTTGGTGGGATTGTGGTCGGTGCAGACTCGATGGGCCAAACGGCCTCCTTCTGCACTGTCGATTCTAGGTGAGCCGGTGGTTCCAATTTGTTGCACACATTACTATTGTAAGTTCACAGCACAGATGGAAACCAAAACTGGTTCAAGCTGATTGCACAGTTGGCATATAATTACAGCAAAATATTCAGGTTCACTTTTCACAAAAATAGCCCAATTAATATCCTGTAAACAAAGTTATAAAACTAAACATTTCTTTCACAGTTTCTGTTATAATCACCATCCCATATGATGCATAAATGTTAAAATGAAATGAAAACATTAGAATGCACTGGGTACGAAAAGAAAATATAAACTCTTAACTTCCTTGCTTCTGGGACCTTTTACAGTGCAGACTACCATAAATCTTTCCCACCGATTTAATCTCCTGAGGGAGCATCCAGCTTATTTCTTCTTGATCCCCGAAGGCGCGCAGACAGAATTCCATTATTTCCTCCAACTCGTATCTTTACTATGCAACCCTGGTCTGCTCTCCTCCTTGTCGCAAGAGCCATTTGCATCCTTGTGAAGTATTTTCTGAATATAAAGTATCTTCATAACCTCCGATCCTGCACATAATCTGATAGTTATCTTGCTCCTTTCCAAAAACCCTAATTAGCCAAACACAAATGCTTTTCCAAGAACGAAAAGAGAAAATGCTGGAAAATCTCAGTTTTTCCTAGTAGTCTGATCCTTAGAGAGGAGCTTCTATTAACCCCTGATCTCATCAGACACCATTACATGGGAAATTTGGCTTGTATTTCCATCCGATGCTGTTTTTGGTGCCATTCTAGCAAATAGTCAGAGCAAATATTTGGCAGCAAAGTTTTACATACTGAATAATGCTATACCTTTGATACCCTCTTTCTCTGCCTGAATCTCTGGAATGTGTTCCTGTTTCAGCCATTATTCTGAGACACAGGAGTATCTGGCAGGTTGACCTTAGGCGAACCATTCCCATCCTACTGGGTCACTGACCTATGCTCCCATTAATCAGTGGGGTGGCTGGACTAATATCGGCTTTCAGTTATCCACACTGGCAGCAGTGCTAACCACTGTGTCACCGTGGGTGGTACAGTGGTTAGCACTGCAGCCTCATAGCACCAATTCCGGCCTTGGGTCACTGTCTGTGTGTTGAGGTTACATGTTCTCCCTGTATCTGTGTGGGTTTCCTCCGGGTGCTCCGGTTTTCTCCCGCAGTCCAAAGATATGTGGATTAGGTAGATTGGCCATGCTAAATTGCCCCATTAGTCAGGGGGACGAGCAGGGTAAAATACGTGGGGTCAAAGGCTTAGGGCCTGGGTGGGATTGTGGTCGCTGCAGACTCAATGGGCCGAATGACCTCCTTCTGCACTGTGGGGATTCTATGTTTCGAATCCTTGAAAATTTCAGCATGTACTACAATTGTCTGCTCTGGATGTCAGTGCACGGGAGTTGCAGCCAGTGGTGTACTGCAGAGTGTGTTGGAACGCCGCTCCAGCACCATCTTTTTCAACTGTCTAACGATCCGACTCCCAAAATCCCCAACTCCCCCGCCCTTAGACAGCCCCGACTCTCCCACTGAGAGCCTTACCCCACACCTGGACATTCCTGACACCCCATGGACAGCCCGGACTCCAGTCCAACTCCCCCTCCGCCCCGAACAATGCTGACTCCCCCTACACATCCCCAACTCAACTCTCCCAGGACAGCCCAAAGTCTCCCTGAAAAGCCAGACCCGCCTCCCCCCCCCCCCCCCCCCCCAGAAAGCCCTAGCACATCCCCTCACTCCAGGACACCGCTGACTACCCCAAACCTGAGAAACATAGCTGGGAGTTTGAAAGTTTATTTATTTATCAGTGTCACAAGTAGACTTACGTTAACACTGCAATGAAGTTACTGTGAAAATGCCCTAGTTGCCACACTCCGGCGCCTGTTTGGGTACGCTGAGGGAGAATTTAGCATGGCCAATGCAACTAACCAGCAAGTCTTTCAGACTCTGGCAGGAAACTGGAGCACCCGGAGGAAACCCATGCAGATACGGGGAGAACATGCAGACTCCACACAGACAGTGACCCAAGCAGGAATCGAACCCGGGTCCCTGGCACCGTGAGACAGCAGAGCTAACCATTCTGCCACCTGTCGCTGCTACCACTACTATGGAAATACATTTCCTGTAGACTGCCACCGCTTACAGGTCCCTTTGGTATGCGCCAGCTGGGTAATGGCTGGCACATGCGCAGTTTGTCTTTTGTCATTCCTTGGAATGGAGAATGGTCCTGAGCACATGCACAGTAGAAAAGCACTTAAAGGGCTCAAACCACGGTCAAGTACAGGTCAGATGAGCTGAGGAGGAGAGCCATTACAGTGGAAGTGGACCTTGGAGCAGGACACAACAAGGGAACAGGGGACAGGAGAAAGTTCCCAGAGCCTCCAGAAGCAAAATTAAAATGCAAAAGAGCTCCAAGTTTAATAAGGAGTTGCGACAGGAGAAGCAAAGGAGGTTAGCCTGAAAGAAGCCGTGAAGATCTGACAAGGCCGCTGAAGTTGATGACTAATTACTCTGTGTCTTTGGAGCAGTGGTGTTCTTCTGACCTGGCTAAAGGTCGGAAAGTGTTCCTTAGAAGATGTAGATTGAGACCCAGACTAATTGCAGAAGATGAGATCAAAACCTTGGAAGTGAACAATATGCAAAAGCAACTTTCTGTTTCGGGAACTGTGGCATGGTGTGCCAGTTGCTGCCTATTTAGTATCTTGCGTATTTTGTCCTTTCCCTCCCCGGCACCTGGCTCTCAATGCCGTGGTCACTCGGGCAGTTCATGAAATAAAACAGTCTAAAATCCACTGGCCTTCTCAGTGCTCACTGCCCTACTCAGTATTCACTGCCAGCCTGAATGGAGGAAGGGGCTGCAGTCAGAAAGATTGGGTTGTGAGTTTTTGGAGCTCTCTTCCTGAAAAGGTGATGGAAGCGGAGTCTTTGAATATTTTTAAGGCAGAGGTGTATACGTTCTTGGTGAGCCAGGGGGTTATCAGGGGTAGGTGGGATGCAGATTTGAGTTGACACTCAGATCAGCCAGGATCTCAATAAATGGCGGAGCAGGCTCGATGGGCTGAATGGTTTGCTTCTGCTCCTTATTCGTATGCTCGTGAAAGGGCATTGGATAATTATCTGAAAGGAAATGATTTTCAGGGCAACAGGAAAAAGACGGGGGAATGGGACCAGCTGAGATGCTCTTGCAGGGAGCCAGTATGGCCAAATGACTTTCTTCTGTGCTGTAACCATTCTCTGATTTTATTGCTCTAGAGGCTGCGGAATTTACTGGAGCCCATTGTTCCTGTTATCAGGGAGAGTCACCAGCTTGTTCCTTTTTCTGCCCTGATGAATTAATTGAACTTTTTTAAAGCATTAGTCTGTAGTCCTGGACATAAGAGAGTTATCGCTCAATGATTGTGACACCTTGCTCCACATTTGGCCATGCTAAATTCTCCCTCAGTGTACTCAATCAGGCGCCAGGGTGTGGCGACTAGGGGATTTTCACAGTAACTTCATTGCAGTGTTAATGTAAGCCTACTTGTGACACTAATAAATAAAAAAAAATAAACATATGTCAAGTGAGATTTTTGGTAATTTTCTGACCGCAAACACCCGGCACTCTGTCTTTTCAACTTCCAAAACCACATTTTTTTTCTCTGCCTTTTGTGCCATGTCCTTGTCCCTTCTTTGGCTGTTTCTGCCAGGTTATCCTCTGAGACACGCATATAAAGTTGACCCAAAAACAGGCATGAGACACCAGTTCTAACCAGCTGGCACAGTGAGCCAAACACTGTTCCTTCACACCCTGCTGTTCCTCCAGCCTGTTGCAGCCAGAATTGTCTTCTCCGAGATCGCAGTCCAATTTTTGTTCCATTCATTCGTGGGACTTGAGTGTCGCCTTTCAAGGCCAAATATTTAATGCCCATCCTTATGAAGATGGTGATGAGTTTACACCAGTACATGACTCCCACTTAAGTTACAAAACCACGCCAGTGGATCTGCCAATAAGTTGGTCCAGAAAATTCTTGTGGAAGTAATTCTCCAGACCGTTGGCATGTACATCTCAGTTTCGATTGCTTCCAAAGTGCTGCAGCATTGCACATTGAATTTCTCGGCCAATATTTTTTAATTAATGAAAATTGTTTGGGTTTACTCTCCTTTTCTTGCAAAAATATTTGGTTCTTCTTTAGTTTTAAGAGGGAAAAATTGTTTTCATTTCCACTTTTGCTTGGTGAGTGTATAAAACCGAATGCAAATTCAAAGCATTGTAAATTTGAAGCAATCAATTCTGAATTATTCATGAGGCATCCAGGGATTATATTTGTTATTCTGACATTTAAGCTCAAGAAAAGGGGCAAGGAGAGCTGTTACCATTCAGAGATGTCTGATTGGAGCAGGCCTTCCTTTCTGATTGGCATTCTCCATGATAATGGTCAGGTGAAAGTCAAGGATGACTCCGTGTCAATTACATGACTCCACAACTGGTTCCATTTGTCATTCATGTGTTTTCTGTGAACTGCATTAAAATTGGAAAAAACTGCATGACCGAAACAAATTGCTTCAACAGCCTCCTCTTCTGGAGATCACTAAGGACGGCAAATGATATCCCAATGGCTGCAATGTTCCACCGTTGCGGAAATTGCACTTTGTCCAACCTATAGGTAGCATCTGTTAAATGAAACCATTTCTAAAAACATTTTCCAAGGGATTCCGTGAATTTGAGCATCAATTTTCTCGAAAAACAAATTCTCTGGAGTACCTGTTTAAAATTGCATGAATCCAGTATTTCAAATATCTGCATTGTATGTTCCACTTCAACAACTAGATATATGTTTACAAATAAATTGAATCCATTTCTGGTAATTGTCACTTTTGGGCCATCCAAATATTAGTTGGAGGATACTGGGGAAGAATATGGCTCTGTGAATAACAGCATTGAAGTCTGGCCATTTCCATTGTTTCTTCCTCTACTTAGTTCCAACCCACATGCCATGACCTCTGCCGCCATTAAGGCAAGACGGCAGATCCTGAATCCACCCCAGCAAGAATGGGGATTGCTTCTGACACCAATTTGGTCCACACTGGCCATCCAACAAACTGAAGCAACCAAACCCCCAAGGGAGTCCAAGTTGCTGTCGTACATTTTTACATGTGTGCTGTTGTAGCCTGGAATGATGGTTCGTAATGGGAAAGGTTCCAATTTCCTTCCGTCACGTGGCTGACCAGGAATCTCTCCAACTTACCGCCTGCCATTGGTGTGTGTTGGAAGGATTTCCAAGTTGATCTCAAATTTTTTGGCTGAATTATGAACACGCCTTCCTTGGCCAACAAGTCCTGGAGTGAGACTTGAACCCAGAGCTTCTGGCTCAGAGGCAGAGATATCTGGGGAGGCGATGGCCTTGTGGTATTATTGCTCGACTATTAATCCAGATACTCAGCTAATGTTCTGGGGACCTGGCTTTGAATCCCGCTACGGCAGATGATGGGATTTGAATTCAATAAAAAATATCTGGAATTAAGAATCTACTGATGATCATGAAACCATTGTCGATTGTTGGGAAAACCCATCTGCTTCACTAATGGCCTTTCGGGAAGGAAATCTGCCATCCTCACCTGGTCACAGTAAGACGTCTCACAACATTAGGTTAAAGTCCAATCACGAGCTTTCGGAGCGCTGCTCCTTCCTCAGGTGGGTGGAGAGTTGGGTTCACAAACATAGCAAGTAAAGGCAACAACGCAATTGCAAGATAATGGTTGGAATGCGAGTCTTTACAGGTAATCTGCTTTCTTGCATCTTTGTAGAAACTTGGGCCACGATTCTCCCAAAAGTGCTGAATTGGCGGGAAAATTGTTCTAAATCCTGAATGTTTTGTCAATTCAGCTTCTCACCCGAATCTCCGCACTCTGCACTGCAGAGGTCCCAGTCGTGAATATCATTAAAAACCCAGGGGTGGGGGGGTCTATTCACACCAGAGTCTGACAGTTCTGAATGTCAGTGCATGCGCAGTGGTTCCAATCTGTCAGACTCCCTGTTTGCTGGCCAGCCCGATCGCTGCCCAGGACCACCACAGTGCCGCCCCTCCAGCCCACCCCCACGGCCCGATCGTGACCCCCACAGCAATTCTCGGGCCAGCCCTGACCCACCCCCCTCCTACGTCCTGGAACACCCTGAAAAACAGCCCACCGCCCCCCAGCAGTGGCGATCCCCTCACCCCCCTCACCTTGGCAGTCCTACTCACCATCCCCCGGTGTCAGACCCTCCGCCCCCCCCTCCCCACTTCCGCCCACCCAGCTCGCCCCAATTGCTGCCCTCCCTCCATCCCAAACCAATCCTGTCTGCAGAGAGATCCCCCATCCCCACCGAATGCCCCTTGGTCCCGCCCACAATAGGCTTCACCCCCTTGGCACTGCCCAGTGCCCGATGGGCAGTGCCAAGGTGTCCCGTGGGCATGGGCACTTTGCTCCTTGGGCAGTACCAGGGGGCACAGGCTAGCACTGCCAGGGTGCCCATGCCCAGGGGGCACCACCACCCCCACCGCCCGATACCCTGGGGGGCTCCGATTGCCCCCCCCCTTTATTCTGGTGAGGTCTCCCACTAGTTCCCCGAACGTGGGGAGCTAGTGTAAACCCCGCCGGAGTGAAGTACTCCTGGCGAGGTGGGAAATTCGATCAGGACCTGAAACTAATGACCTGCTAAACATATTTAAAATACATTTTTAAAAGATTCAAATGACTTACCTGCCCTCCCGCCGGTTTCCAGCATGGTCTGACTGGTGACTGTTCGCCGGCTCTGGGAGATGAGCATGTGTTCCCGGTTTCATGCGCAAATCCCGGTACAAGGCCGGCGACGCGCATCTCCCACCGTGACCCGCCAGAAAAGTTGCGGGTCGCGAAGGGAGAATTGCAGCCTTGATGTCTATGTCGATATGCACGATCTTCTTACCTGGTCTAGCCAACATGTGACTCCAGAGCCACGGCAATGTGGTTGACTCTCAAATGTCGAACGAGGGCAGCTAGGGATAGGCAAGAAATGCTGGCCAGCCAGTGACGCCCATGTCTCATGAATTAATTAAATTAAAAATCCCACTGTACCACAAGACTTCCTACCATCATTTCTTCTTCACTAAAAAAAATGACAAACAAGCCACAGGGCAAAAACAAGGCAAACAATTTTCAAACATGCCCTGGGATGTTTGTGTTGTAGCATTCTTTACAAATGCATTAAAAGCACAATGCAAATGGGATCAAACTAAGCTATTAGCAAGATGTGCAAGCTGAGTTTATCGATGTGTTCGCTGTGGATCGGGGCTGAAAATTGCTCTTCACCTGTCAGTGAGACTCATTGCATTCATCAATATATTGGAAACCCTTTTCGTGCCAGGATATAATGAGGCTTATTTTAACTAAGTTTTATTTTGACACTTGTGAAATGCCTCAAACCATGTTTCTGTCATTTGAAGAAGCGATTTTATGCGCTCCATCATGATGTTGCTTAAATAATTTGCCAAGGATGCTCTAATTAGATATTCTGCACTTTGCAAGTGGGTGTGCCTGAAGTTGATGTTGGATAATGAACAGAAGAGTGCCCCATAACTACAAACCATTTCCATGTCCGGTTGACAAGCAGGAAGAACAATGTATTCGGGACAATTCCTTCTGTCACGAAATCAGTTAACATTTGGATCAAAAAGCGTTTTGAAAATGATTGGCAGCTGTCTGAGAATTGAAGATGGGTTAATCGACCAGGAAAGAGATGACTCCTAACGAAAGTATGGTAGAGGCATCTAGACTCGAAACGTTGGCTCTGTTCTCTCTCCACAGATGCTGTCAGACCTGCTGAGATTTTCCAGCATTTTTGGTTTTTGTTTCAGATTCCAGCATTCGATGTATTTTGCTTTTATCTTGTATGGTATAGGCATAGCCCATCAACACTTTTTCATAGAATCTATAGAAGGAGGTCATTCGACCCATCGAGTCTGCACCGACCACAATTCCACCCAGGCCCTATCTCCATAACAACATGCATTTACCCTAGCTAGTCCCCCTGACATGAAGAGACACTTTAGCATGGCCAATCCACCTAAGCCGCACACCTTTGGACTGTGGGAGGAAAACTGGAGTACCCAGAGGAAACCCACGCAGACATGGGGAGAATGTGCAAACTCCACATAGACAGTGACTCAAGCCAGGAATGGAACCCGGGTCCCTGGCACTGTGAGGCAGCAGCGCTAACCACTGCGCCATCGTGCCGCCTTTGTTTCAGGCATTAATTTGCTATTTTTTGGATCTTGAATGATGACCTGTCTGAAACAATTTGCAGCTGGTTATCTTAGCAATGATGCACTATAACACTGCTGATACTGCACTCTCCTTAGTATATACTCTCCCTGATTCGAACATCTTACAAAGCGATTAATCCAGCTGGCTGCTGCTGAATTGTGCATGACAATATAGTTTTCAACCAGTGACTAACTTGCATTTTCAGGCAACAAGAGCACTATAGAGGAATATATGCTGGAAATATACATGTGTTTGATGTATCTCAGCCTCCAGGCGTTCTTTTCATCCAGCTTTGAATCTGCAATTCCTATTATGACTGCAGTTGTTCATGTTATATCCCATTAATGGTCGTCAAATTAGAATAATCGATCATTAACCATTCAGGATAAAAATAATTGCTCACCAGTGGTGAGAATTAATTATATCTGCCATCATAGTTATAACCAAAGAAACTGAATAAAAATGGAGTAAGTTTATCCCCTGGGATTTTGAGGTCACAGAGATATTGGTGTGATTTCTCCATGATTTTCAATCCTCTCATATGTGCTGTGTGGTCAGTTCACATATCTGGTATGAAGCATTGATTGTCACGGTAAATCTCTCAGTCTTCATTCATTGCTTCGTTAATGTCCTTTAGAGAAGGAAATCTGCCATCCTTACCTGGGCTGGCCGACATGTGACTCCAGAGCCACAGCAATGTGGTTGACCTTCAACTGTCCTCAGGCAACTCGAGATGGATGATAAAAGCTGGCCAGCCAGTGACGCCCAAGTCCCATGAATGAATTTTTAAAATTGCAATATCAATGTTGGTTGTAATTGTTTGAGTTCTCTTAACTTTTTGATGTTAAACTATTGTTGAATGTGCATGTCCAAACAAATACTCAATCCAGTTAAAACCTATGGCATGTGATTGTCTGAAAGCAGGCTTTATTGCTCATTCTCATTCATATTTCTTCAAGAGACAAACAAGATTTGAGTCCTGATTTTACATTTGGCTGTCAGAGACAGTTTGGCAGTCTGTATCCCTCTCTTTGTCTGGTATCTTATGCGGATGAGAACCCCTGACATTTTGTCTTTGTTTTTCTACTTGGAAACAATGATTGCAGGAATACAGTTTACATTCCATACCTTTCATTTGGAGAGCCCCCATGACTACCTGCTGATCACCGAGAATGGAAGCTTTGCTCATCCGTTGAAAAGACTCACAGGATCCAACCTGCCCTCTTCAGTCAGTGCCGGTCTCTTCGGGAATTATACAACGCAGATCCGATTCATTTCCGACTTCTCCATGTCGTACGAAGGTTTCAACATCACCTTCACAGGTATGACACACTTTTCATTCATTCAAATATGGTTGTGTTTTCTCAGCTTTGACACCAGTTTGGTCAGAGCCAACTTCTGTCAGTTGTTCCCGAACTCACCTTTGACCTCTCCTTCCCCAACTACCACTGAATTTTCATAGTTCATTTTCATCCCATTTTTGGCACCGATTATGACAATGAAACACAACCAAATCGGGTATAACATGAATGGTGGAGAAGATTTGATGGGCTGAATGGCCTACTTCTGTTCCTATGTTATCTGGCACCCACCAGCAGAGTATAGCTCTCTCTGTCCTGTTTGGTGAATATTTTACAGACTCAAGCTCAGAAAAACATCCTTTATTATACCAGTAAGTTTCCCTCTTCCTTCGCACTGCTGCCTCACGACATCAGGGACCCGGGTTCAATTCCGGCCTCGGGTAACTATTTGTGAAGAGTTTCTACATTCTCCCCGTGTCTGTGTGGGTTTCCTCTGGGTGCTCACGTCTCCTCCCACACCCCAAAGATGTGTGCGTAAGATTGATTGGCCATGCTAAATTGTCCCTTAGTGTCAGGAGGACGCTCAGGGTAAATGCATGGAGTTATGGGGATAGGGTCTGGGTGAGATTGTTGTCGGTGCAGGCTCGATGGGCCAAATGGCCTCCTTCTGCACTGTAGGGATTCTATGATTCTCTAATTCCAGTTACAAAACCATTCTCATGAGTGGGATATTGCTCATTTGAATTGAATTGTGGAGCACGATGCCATGGGCCTTCGTCCTGTAGGAATTGGTGAAAACTGTTGCAGCTTCATTCATTTAGCACTCTTTTAAGAAGAAAAGAGATGTTTATCTGTAGGCCTAAGCCTGAACACCGAGTCCAGAAATGAAATAACAGCGTATGCTAGAGCTGTTCGTTCACAGTAACTTCATTGCAGTGTTAACGTAAGCCTACTTGTGACACTAATAAACACACTAAAATAAATCAAATAGTTAGTGAACTTCCATTTTTTACCAACAGTGAATTCTTTGTGTTGGTCTTTCTTTTCTGAAGCACTTTGGTTTACAATTTGAATCCACACATGAGCTTCCCATCCTGCATCGTGGTTAGCACTGCTACCTCACAACGCCAGGGACCTGGGTTCGATTCCCAGCTTGGGTCACTGTCTGTATGGAGTTTGCATGTTCTCCCCGTGTCTGCGTGGGTTTCCTCCGGGTGCTCCGATTTCCTCCCACAGTCCAAAGATGTGCAGGTTAGGTGGATTGGCCATGCTAAATTGCCCCTTAGTGTGTGTATGTTAGATTGATTGGCCATGGTAAATGTGTTGGGTCACGGGGATAGGGTGGGTAAGATGCTCTGTCAGAGAATCAATGCAGACTCAATGGGCTGAATGGCTTCCTTCTGCACTGTCGGGATTCTATGATTCTATCCCCTATTCCCTTATGGTGTACCTGTCATTTGCAATAATTATGTTATAATTTGCCCGCTTTATTTCAGCCCAACAATTTTTTCCTTCCTTAACGTGGTAACCATTTTATCCTTTGTCTAGAGCACGATTTGGAGCCTTGTGATGATCCTGGAACCCCTCTGTTCAGCAGCAGGAGTGGCGATCAGTTTGGAGTTGGAGATACGCTCACCTTTTCATGTTTCCCGGGATATAGACTGGAAGGTGTGTTCCGGATAACTTGCCTTGGAGGTAGACGGCGTGTGTGGAGTTCGCCTCTTCCAAGGTGTGTTGGTAGGTGGTCGTGTGCTTTCATTTCACTTGGGCAGAAATTATTACACAAGTTAGGAGCTGTGCAAAGACCTGAACCAATGCATTATTGCTAAGTTACTTTTTTACAGGAAGTACATTATGAACTATTATAATTTGATGTGACAATTAGCAAAATATCCAACAGTTAGAACAATGAGAGCTTACAATTCTTCAGCTGCTTAATCAATGACCTCCCCTCCATCATAAGGTCAGTAGTGGGAAATTTAGCTGACGATTGCATAACGTTTAGCACCATTCGTGTCTCCTCAGATACTGAAGTAGTCAGGCTTGGGTTAATAAATGCCAAGTAACCTTTGTGTCAAACAGTGATCATCTCCAACAAGTGAGAATCAAACCATCTGCCCTTGGCGTTCCATGGAGTTACCCTTGCTGAATCACCCACCATCAACATCCCGGGAGTTCCAGTTGACCAGAAACTGGGGGCGGCATAGTGGCACGGTGGCTAGCACTGCTGCCTCTCAGTGCCAGGGACCCGGGTTCAATTTCGGCTCGGGTCACTGCCTGTGTGGAGTTTGTACATTCTCCCCATATCTGTGTAAGTTTCCTCCAGGTGCTGCGATTTCCTCCCACAGTCCAAAGATGTGCGGGTTAGGTGGATTGGCCATGCTGAAATTGCCCCTTAGTGTCAGGGAGACAAACTCGGGTAAAAGCATGGGATTGTGGGGATAGGGCCTGGGTGGGATTGTGGCCAGTGCAGATGGGCTGAATGGCCTCCTTCTGCACTGTGGGATTCTATGAACCGGTGGCTACTAAAACACATCAGGGGCTGGGAATTTTGTGATGAGTAATTCACCTTTTGACTCCCAAAAGCCTGTCCACCATCCACAAGCCACAAGTTGAAAGTGAGATGGAGAACTTTCCACTTGCCTGGATGAGTGCAGCTCCAACACCATCCAGGAGTAAGCAGCCCAGTTGATCGTCATCCCATCCACCACCTTAAACATTCACTCCCTCCCCCACTGACACACAGGGGCCGCAGCGTATGCTATCCACAAAATACATTGCAGCAACTCACCAAGGCTCCTGCGACAGCGCCTTTCAAACCTGTGACCTCTATCACCTAGAAGGGCAGCAGATGCATGGGGACCACCTTCATATTCCCCACCAAAATAAACACCATCCTGCCTTGGAAATACATCGCTGTTCAATCACTGTTACTGGGTCAAAATCCTGGAACACCCACCCGAACAGCACTACATCTATACCACATGAGGTAGAGATGATGGTGTTGGACTCGGGTGGGCACAGTAAGAAGTCTCACAACCCCAGGTTAAAGTCCAACAGGTTTATTTGGAATCACAAGCTTTTGGAGCGCTGTTCCTTCATCAGGTGATCAGGAATGCTGATCACTCATCTGATGAGGGGGCAACGCTCCGAAAGGCACCTCACTACCATCTTCTCGAGGCAAATTAGGGATGGGCAATAAATGGTGATGTAGCCAGCGACGCCCACACCCCGCAAAAGAATAAATACATGTTTAAAAAATCCCCCACAGATTATTGAAACCGCCTCTGATTGTGAAGCCTGAAAGGAATAATAGTTTGATGCACCAGTGTTCTTGAACATGGGTGCTGGAATGCGGCACCGACGCTTGAATTTCTCACATCAGGCTAGATTGTGCCATATGATGTTGTTGGGGGTGGATGGTTGAGGGAAGGAGAGGAGAGGCAGCAGCTGAAAGTTGGTTATAAACTTTTTGAAAGGTTTAAAGGAAGAAAACCTACGTTATATCTCATTTTGGCTTTGGTCACGCACCAATTAAGGGCTACAATTGCCCGAGGGCTGGTGAAAAAGGTTATCTCCCATCTCAACAGGAAGATGCATGGTATGGGGGCAACACGAAGATTCAGTGAGAAAATTACATTGAAAGAAAAATCGCTATTTGTTTTATTCTTTGCACGTTCCTATCTGAAACTAGTAAGGATATATTTTGTTCTAAATGTTCATGATAACAAAAAAAAAATAGATGTGGTGGAAGTCATCCGAAGACAAGGAACAACATTTAGTGCTATGAGTGCCGTTGTTTTCCTCACGCCCTGAAATGGGTAATTATGAAAAACAAACGCTTGCTAATGAGTTTTTAAAGCATTGAGTTGGAAGCAATATGGTCAATTTGCCTGGAGGAAAGTAAAAAAAAAATTGTTTTCTGAGCTATTTACGTGGCAGTAGCGTACTGAAGGAAGGGAAGGTAAATGTAACCTTAACAAAAGTCAAAATACTGCAGGGAAACAAGAAGATGGAAATGCTGAGGAAAAAAATCCACAAGACTCACACAATCTGATTCTGAGGAGGGGCAATGCCTGAATCAACAACTTGTCACTTATCTTCATAAATATAAGTTTCTCCTTAGTTGTTGGTCATCATCGAATCAGAGAAACCCTCCAGTGCAGAACAAGGCATTCGGCCCGTCCGGCCTGTACTGAGAACAATCTCACCCAGGCCTATAACCCCACCTATTTACCCTGCTAATCCCCTTGACACTAAGGGGCAATGTATCATGGCCAATCAACCTAACCTGCACATCTTTGGACTGTGGGAGGAAACCGGAGCACCCGGAGGAAATCACGCAGACACAGGGAGAATGTGCAAACTCCACACAGTCACCCAAGGCCGGAATTGAACTCGGGTCCCTGGTGCTGTGAGGCAGCGGTGCTGACCACTGTGCTGCCTATCAGAATTTTATATTGTATGAAAAGTACTTGCAAAGTGTACCCAAGGGAAGCAAAGCAAAAAATATGGGCCAACTGCCTTGGCCCTGATGGAATGCATCCCAGGGTACTAAAAGAGATGGCAGGAGAAATAGCAAATGCACCAGTGGTAATTTACCAAAATTCACTGGACTCTGGGGTGGTTCCTGCAGATTGGAAAACAGCAAATGCGATGCCACTGTTTAAAAAAGGTGGTTGACAAAAGGTGGTTAACTATAGGCTGGTTAGCTGAACATCTGTAGTAGGGAAAATGCTTGAATCTACCATCAAGGAAGAAATAGCAAGACATCTGGATAAAATTGTCCCATTGGGAAGTCGCAGCATGGGTTCATAAAGGGCAGGTCATGTTGACTAATATAGCGGAATTTTTTGAGAACATTACATGCGCAGTGGACAATGGGGAACCTGTGGATGTGGTGTATCTGGATTTCCAGAAGGCATTTGACAAGGTGCCGCACCAAAGGCTGCTGCGTAAGATAAAGATGCATTGTGTTACTGGTAATGTATTAGCATGGATAGAGGATTGGTTAACTAACAGAAAGCAAAGATTGGGGGTAAATGGGTGTTTTTCTGGTTGGCGATCAGTGACGAGTGGTGTGCCTCAGGGATCAGTGTTGGCTCTGCAATTGTTTACGGTTTACATCGATCATTTGGAGTTGGAGACCAAGTGTAGTGTGTCACAACTCGCAGATGACACTAAGATGGGTGGCAGAGGAAAGTGTGCAGAGGACATTGAAAGTCTGCAAAGGGATATAGATAGTCTAAGTGAGTGGGCGAGGGTCTGGCAGATGGAGTACAATGTTGGTAAATGTGAGGTCATCTATTTTGGTAGGAATAACCGCAAAATGGACTATTATTTACATGGTAAAAAATTGCAGCATGCTGCTGTGCAGAGGGACTTGGGTGTCCTTGTGCATGAATCACAAGGAGTTGGTTTGCAGGTGCAGCAAGTAATTAAGAAGGCAAATGAAATGTTGGCCTTCATTGTTAAAGGGATGGAGTTTAAAAACAGCGAGATTATGTTGCAGCTGGATAAGGTGCTGGTGAACACCAACCTAGAGTAATGTGTACAGTTTTGGTTTCCTTACTTGAGAAAGGATATACCGGCACTGGAGAGGGTATAGAGGAGATTCACTAGGTTGATTCCGGAGTTGAGATGGTTGTCTTATGAGGAGAGACGAAGTAGACTGGGGCTGTACTCATTGAAATTCAGAAGAATGAGGGGAGATCTTATAGAAACATATAAGATTATGAAGGAAATAGATAAGATAGAAACAGGGAAGTTGTTTCCACTGGCAGGTGAAACCAGAACTAGGGGCCATGGCCTCAAAATAAGGGGGAGCAGATTTAAGACTGAGTTGAGAAGGAACTCCTTCACACAAAGGGTTGTGAATCTGTGGAATTCCCTGCCCAGTGAAGCAGTTGAGGCTATCTGATTGAATGTTTTTAAGGCAAGGATAAATTTTTGAACAGTAAAGGAATTAAGGGTTATGGTGAGCGGGCGGGTCAGTGGAGCTGAGTCCACGGAAAGATCAGCCATGATCTTATTGAATGGCGGAGCAGGCTCGAGGGGCCAGATGGCCGACTCCTGCTCCTAGTTCTTATGTTATGTTCAATTCCGATGCAATTTATGACAGGATCCTACAATGCTGGATCTGGCAATGGTGTCATCCATCCATTTGGATGAGGCACGTTGGGATTTATGGAAGGCACATTTGTGTTTATTACAAATCGATTAATTTGCAATTTACGAATGATAGAACCAGGAAGTTTAATATATTCCCAGTGATAATTATTTAAACTAAAAGCTAAGGATGGAGCGGGGGGAGATGATTAGAAATGGAACGAAAGAAAACAAGCATTGCTCCAAGTACGGCGGCACGGTAACACAGTGGTGAGCACTGCTGTCTCACAGCGCCAGGGACCAGGGTTCGATTCCCGCCTTGGGTAACTGTGTGGAGTTTGCACATTCTCCTTTGTGTCTGCACGGGTTTCCTCTGGGTTTTCTGGTTTCCTCCCTCAGTCCAAAGATGTGCAGGTCAGGTGGATTGGCCATGCTAAATTGCCCCTTTGTGTCCCAAGATGTGGAGGTAAGGTGGATTAGTAGGGTGAAATGGCAGAGTCATAGAGACAGAATGGGGGTGGGATTGGACATGATGCTCTTTCGGAGAGTCAGTGCAGACACAATGGGCTGAATGGCCTCATTGTGCATTGTAGAAATTCTATGAAGGGTTTTGAAGGTGTCTTCATTCTTTACTTCAAGGATGATTTGCTACTTCTGTGAAATTAGATTAACATTTCAAATTGGTAGTAGCAGCTTTCGTGTAGGATACAGTTTCCTGTGTATGGGACATAATAACCGGTATACTTGTTTCAGTTTTACACATCCATTTAGCTGAATGGAACCAGGGTTGTATAAATGTCATTGTATGACGTGAGACTGGAGTGTGATTTTCCTGTGATCACAGTCATTGAGAATGACTGACAGATGTGGGGTAAAGCAGACAATATCTTGTCTTATCGCTTACCTTTGTCAATATTGTTGCGGTTCATCCATCCTTCCATTTCTAAGATAATAATTGGATAAATGCCAGCCCGAACTGCTGCACAAGTGAGTTGTGTAAGTAATTTGTGTGAAATTTGCGAGCTGAGGTGTTCAACTCACAATATTCAGCTCAAATACCACACAAGGAGACAGATTTTTGTGATGTGGAAATGATCAGGTTGATGCTTGTTTAATTCCAAAAGACCACTCTATTTGCTAAAGTCTATTTGTAAAAAGCTTTCCCCCCACTATTTTCTGGTCAAAAGTTATTGCCAAAACCACATGATAATCTTCTCTTTGGAAAGGGAAATTCTTTCTCACCATACATTGATGCATCGGCATTATCAACTCTACACTGCTGAACTTAACATGGGGTACGCTGAGCAAAGTGGGGAAGCTTCACAAACACTTTGGGACAATGTGAATAGGTGATATTCGACCATAAAGGGAAGTTACATGTCCCTGGAAATGAAGGAATTGAAGTATAAGAACAGCATGTCACACTAAGGTCCACTGAAGTCAACAGGACAACCTAGCTGAGAATATGTTACCTCTGTTCACTACTTACCATGTATGCTTGGCAAAACATGACAACGCTATCAAATACAACAACTTACTGATAGTGAAAATCAAATGTAAAGTTCCCATAGCATGCTTAATGGGAGATAGCCTTGCCTCAGTCAGACATAAAGTTTATTTATTAAAGTTTATTTACCAGTGTCAAGTAAGGCTTCCATTAACATTGCAACTAAGTTACTGTCAAATTCCCCTAGTCGCCACATCCCGGCGCCTGTTTGGGGTCAATGGATCTAACCAGCATATCTTTCAGACTGTGGGAGGAAACCGGAGCACCCGGAGGAAACCCACCCACACACAGGGAGAACGTGCAGACTCCACACTGACTCAAGCCAGGAATCAAACCCAGGTCCGTGGTGCTGTGAGGCAGCAGTGCTAACCACTGTGCCACCGTGTGACATCCTCAATGTGCAGATGTTACTGTGACTCCAACTAGCTTCCTGCACAAAGCCCAAATAGAAAAGTGGCATCCAACTTTCCAGGGGAAAGTCGGACATCCTTTTTATCACTAAACTAACTGACCCAAGAAGAAAATAGCACACACGGCACCCACAAGCCTTTGCCTTTGACATGACACATTACTTGGATCGTACATGTCGATAGTTAGTGTGTCATTTCAAATATTTGGCTCAATGTGTCAAATGAAAGGTGAGTTTTTACTTCAACTGAAACCCTAATTTCTGCACTTTTGGGCTATCACCAGCCGGTGACCTCTTGAGAAGGAAATAAGGAGAAGTTCTGCAACACCTAAAGGCATTGGTGAATGTATCACCCAGTGTTCTGTCTTGATGGGCTCAAAAAAATGGTAAGGGCATTCAAGGATAGAGTGAACCATTTGCATGGACATTTAACGTAGTTTCAGAAGAGACATAGGAACGTACACAGTAGAATGAGGAGTAGGCCATTCGGCCCTTTGAGCCCGCTCTGGCATTCAGTTTGATCATGGATGATCCTCCATGCCAACACCATTCTCCCATGCTCTCCCCACACCTCTTGAGAGTCTAGAAATATATCTATTTCTTTCTTAAATACATTTGGTGACTTGGCCTCCACAACTTTCTGTGGTAGAGAATTCCACAGTTTTAACAGCCTCTGAGTGAAGATGTTTCTCCTGATCTCAGCCCCAAAATGGCTCACCCTGTATCCTGAGACTGTGACCCTTCGTTCTAGACCTCCCCAACCAGAGGAAACAACATCCCTGCATCCAAACGATCCAGCCCTGTTAGAATTTTACACTTTTCAGTCAGATCCCCTGACATTCTTCTGAACTGCAGTAAATACAGGCCTAGTGGGTTTCCTCCGGGTGCTCTGGTTTACTCCCACAGTTCAAAGATGTGCGGGTTAGGTTGATTGGCCATGCTTAAATTGTCCCTTAGTGTCCTGAGATGTGTAGGTTAGAGGGATTAGCGGGTAAATGTGTAGGGATATGCGGGTAGGGCCTGGGTGGGATTGTGGCCGGTGCAGACTCGATGGGCCAGATGGCCTCTTTCTGCATTTAGGGTTTCTATGATTCTATGATTCTAGTCAACCGAACCTCTCCTCATCTGACAATCCCAGGAATCAGTCTGATAAATCTTCGCTGGACCTCCTCCATGGCAAGTATATGCTTCATCAGGTAATGAGACCAAAACTGCACACATTACTCCAGGTGTGAGCTCACCAAGGCCGTGTACAGCTGTAGTAAAACTTCCTTGCTCCTGTACTCAAGTCCTCTTGCAATAAATGCCAATGTACCGTTT
This sequence comes from Mustelus asterias, assembly GCF_964213995.1. Taxonomy (NCBI): domain Eukaryota; kingdom Metazoa; phylum Chordata; class Chondrichthyes; order Carcharhiniformes; family Triakidae; genus Mustelus; species Mustelus asterias. The sequence continues at coordinate 46,417,122 of NC_135821.1, forward strand.
GCCTTCCTAACTGCTTGCTGTACCTTCATGGGAGGAAGTTTGTGAGAGGGGGAGAAGTTCCATAGGGGAGGGGTTCTGTGTCTGTGGGCAGCTCCTCTGGGGTGGTCCTTATTTTATTTTTTTCAATCAGGGCGCCTATTGATCGAAAGTTGCTGGCAGGGCATTCTGGACCCGCCCCTCCATTTCTTTACTTCAAAGTGTCAAACAAAATGGTGGGAAAAGCCAGCAGGGCAGCCAGCGGGATACACTCAGCTTTTCCTGCCCAATCTAACACTGAAAAACAAATCAGAAAATTCCAGCTGCCATTCTTTAATTTGCTTTAAAATTTGATTTTGGTGATGTGGAATTTCAATTGCTGAGGGAAAAAAGTGGGTATATTTTTACAATGGTCTGTTTTGACTGGGCAGTCAGGATGCATTGTTTTCATAATTCCTCATCATAGTTTTCCAGACTTTTATCTTGTTTCTGATTTTTGATTCATAAAATTCCTACAGTGCAGAAGGAGGCCATTCGGCCCATCGAACCAGCCTGGCCCTAACCCCGTGACCCAACATATTTACCCTGCTCATCCCTCTGACATCCCCCTAACATTAAGGAACAATTTATCATGGCAAATCAAACATCTTATAGAGACATATAAGATAATGAAGGTGTTGGATAGGGTAGAGGTAGAGAGATTCTTTCCACTTAGAAGGGAACCAGAATTAGAGGGCACAGCCTCAAAATAAGTGGGGGCCGGTTCAGAACAGAGTTGAGGGGGAACTTCTTCTCTCAGAGGGGAGTGAATCTCTGGAATTCTCTGCCCATTGAAGTGGTGGAGGCTACCTCGTTGAATATGTTTAAATCACGGGTAGATAGTTTTCTGATCGATAAGGGAATTAAGGGATATGGGGAGCAGGCGGGTAAGTGGAACTGATACGCCTCAGATCAGCCATGATCTTGTTGAATGGCGGGGCAGGCCCGAGGGGCTAGATGGCCTACTCCTGCTCCTATTTCTTATGTTCTTATGTTAACCCGCACATTTTTGAACTGTGGGGGCAACCAGAGCACCCGGAGGAAACCCACGCAGACACAGGGAGAATGTGCAAACTCCACACAGTCACCCAAGCTGGGAATCGAACCCAGGTCCCCTGCGCTGTGAGGCAGCAGTGCTAACCACTGTGCCACCGTGCCACCTCTAAATTCCTTACCCCTTGATTTCAAAGTTGTTACAGTATCAATTAATCAAATGCAAAAAGGCTAAGATTTGTCAGAGTATATATTACAAGCTAAACTTTTAGTGTAAGTGATATCTTTTACTTTTAGAGGAGTAACTTATAGGATATTGAAAGGCCTGGATAGAGTGGACCGTGGGGAAGATGTTTCCATTCGTAAAAGAGACTAGGATCCGAGGGCACAGCCTCAGAGCAAAGGGACAACCCTTTGGAACCGAGATGAGGAAGAATTTCTTCAGCCAGAGGGTGGTGAATCTGTGGAATTAATTGCCACAGAAGGCTGTGGAAGCCAAGTCATTGAGTGTATTTAAGACAGAAATAGATAGGTTCTTGATTGATAAGGGGATCAAAGGTTACAGGGAAAAGGTGAGAGAATGGGGTTCAGAAACTTATCAGCCAGGATCAAATGGTGGAGCAGACTTTGATTTGATTATTATTGTCACATGTATTAGAGAACAGTGAAAGGTATTATTTCTTGCGCGCTATACAGACAAGGCATACCGTTCATCGAGAAGGAAACGAGAGAATGCAGAATGCAGTGTTACAGTCATAGCTAGGGTGCAGAGAAATATCAACTTAATGCAAGGTAGGTCCATTCAAAAGTCTAATGGCAGCAGGGAAGAAGCTGTTTTTCAGTCGGTTGGTACTTGACCTCAGACTTTTGTATTTTTTTCCCGACGGAAGAAGGTGGAAGAGAGAATGTCCGGGGTGCGTGGGTCCTTAATTATGCTGGCTGCTTTGCCGAGGCAGCGGGAAGTGTAGACAGAATCAATGGATGGGAAGTTGGTTTGCGTGATGGGTTGGGCTACAGACATGATGGGCCGAATGGCCTATTTCTGCTCCTAAATTTTATGGCTTCATTGCTATGATGAAATGATGCTCCTGTTAAAGAAGCAAATACAGCAGGTGGACCGGATAACAAGGTATAATTTATTTTCATTCAGTGCAGAAGGTTAACATCTCACGTGTTGATGCTACTTACAGGTATACAAAATAGTCCAACGAGAAGATCTATTCTTATTCTTTCATCAGAATTTCACTCCAGATAATCTATTACTTTTTATTCAATGTTTTCCACTTCCCAAAGTCAAATTCCCATCCATCACATTTTAGATTTAAGCTTGAACAGCAGATCTTTTTCCTTTGCGGGAATCAATAGTCTCTGCGGCAGATAACAAATTATTCCGCAAGTCAGCTAATCCTGGGTGAGAGGAAGCTCCTTGTCGTAATTTTGAAAGCAGCTTGTTCTCTGAATACCCCTTTCCTATTCAGCCCAGGAAATCGCAATGTCATCTATTCACACGTTATTTGGAAGAAGCCAAATCACATCTGCTCTCACCTTTTTATCAACGTGACGGCATTCATCTGACTTTGAGGCACAAAGTATTATACTCTTAGCCTAGGAATCTTAAGTACAAACCTGATTATACTGCATTGATCTTGTACTTGAAGATGTCATGTTCTGGGATGATGACTGAAAGTTTTGGTTACGTCAGTAAAAGCTCGTAGAATTAACCACAAAAAATTCTGCAGTGGTCACCATTTATTAATTGCACTCAAGAAACCTTTAATTATTACCCATATAAGGAGGTCACAGTATATAATTAACTGGAACATTCTGCAACTGAAGGAAGCCATCAGTTTGATAGTAAAACACATACTGTAATATAATTTGTTGACATATTTACACACCAACCGACTCATGAACAGCTTCTTCCCTGCTGTCATCAGACTTTTGAATGGACCTACCTCACATTAAGTTGATCTTTCCTTGCACCTTAACTTTGACTGTAACACTACATTTTGCACCCTCTCCTTCTTCCCTGTGTACTCTATGAATGGTCTGCTTGGCATGCAAAAAGCAATATTTTTCACTGTATAGAATCCTACAGTGCAGAAGGAGGCCATTTGGCCCCTCAAGTCTGCACCGACCACAATCCCACCCAGGACTTATCCCCACAACCTCATACATTTGCCCTAGCTAGTCCCCCTGACACTGGGTCAATTTTACAATGGCCAATCCACCTAACCCGCACATCTTGGAACTGTGGGAAGAAACCCATGCAGACACAGGGAGAATGTGCAAACTCTGCACAGACAGTGACCCAAGCCAGGAAACGAATCCAAGTCCCTGGCGCTGTGAGGCAGCAATGCTAACTACTGTGCCACCCCAATACATATACCAATACATGTGACAATAATAAATTGAATCAAAATCAGACATAGTTAAGCATATATCCTGCATGATTGGTACAAATGCATTTAACAAAGAACCCTTTCATATTTTTACACCAATGGGAGTGTGTAAGTGTTTAAATTAAGCATTTTTGAAAAAGGTATGCAACTTTTGGATGGAAGGTTACCAACCTGAAATGCCATCGCTTCTTTCTGTCTCCTTGGGTACTGCCTGACTTGCTGAACACTTCCAGCATTTTCTATTTATAATTTAGATTTCCAGCTCCCGCTATATTTTGCCTTTGCAACTTCCTGATGCCTGTCTGAAAGGGACTGTCTGCCAAAAATTAGCTTCAAAATTGTCAGTCTTTGGAAATAATGTGTCACAGCTTGTTGTGAATGCAAGTTTGAATGACAGGATTAAAACAATAATAGTTCCCACTGTTCCCAACAATAATCCCTGCCATTTGGAACGTGATCACATCAGGACATCATTCAATGGGATACAGACCTCTTACCAGAAGAAAGCGTTCTCAAGTGCATAAGAGATTTACTTTGAAGGGAGTAAGGTAAATTGTTATTTTCATGTCGATCCTTAACAGATTTTTTTGGATGATTTTATGTTCGTTGACATGAGGATAAAATATTTTCCCATCCTTCTTAAGTGTGCAAGAAACAGGTTTGGTCCGGTGTAGCACAATTCCATTGACTGTCCAACAACGTGTTTCACTCCAAGCTCCTGTGTCACCACTTTCCAAATTTTAACTGGGGTTCTTGGCAACTTCGCCTGGGACTTGACAACATCGCCTGCACCATCAGGACAGTGAGTGATCACAATGGCTTGGCAACAGCTACCAACACTGAAAACAACAACCTCAAATAATTCCTGATAACCACTTCATATGCAACACTTGGGGCTGAGCCTTTTTTATTATTCATTCATGAGATGTTGGAGTCGCTGGCTGGGCCAGCATTTATCACCTTACCCATTCCTGAGGGCATTTAAGAGTCAACCACATTGCTGTAGATCTGGAGTCACATAGGCCAGACCAGGTAAGGATGACCGATTTCCTTCCCTAAAGGACATTAGTGAAACAGATAGGTTATTTTTTACATCAATTGGCAATAGTTTCATCATTCGACTTTTTTAATTCCAGATTTTTATTGAATTCAGATTTCATCATCTGCCGTGGTGGGATTTGAACCCAAGTCATGAAAACATTGCTCTAGGTCTCTGGATTTCTAATCCAGTGACATTACCACTATGCCATTGCCTCCCCTCTAATGGATTGGCATCTTCAGCCATCAGCAGAAGTACAACATATCAGGGATCAGTGCTGGGACCTTTGCTGTTTGTAATATATATAAATGATTTGGAGGAAAATGTAACTGGATTGATTGATAAGTTTGTGGACGACTCAAAGGTTGGTGGATTTGCAGATAGCGATGAGGACCATCAGAGGATACAGCAGGGTTTTGATCAGTTGGAGACTTGGGCGGAGAGATGGCAGATGGAGTTTAATCCGGACAAATGTGAGGTAATGCATTTTGAAAGGTCTAATACACATAGGAAATATACAGTAAATGGCAGAACCCTTAGGAGTATTGATAGGCAAAGGGATCTGGGTGTACAGGTACACAGGTCACTGAAAGTGGCAATGCAGGTGGAACGGTAGCGGTAGCACAGTGGTTAGCACTGCTGCTTCACAGCTCCAGGGACCTGGGTTCGATTCCCGGCTTGGGTCACTGTCTGTGTGGAGTTTGCACGTTCTCCTCGTGTCTGCGTGGGTTTCCTCCGGGTGCTCCGGTTTCCTCCCACTGTCCAAAGATGTGCGGGTTAGGTTGATTGGCCACGCTAAAATTGCCCTTAGTGTCCTGAGATGCGTAGGTTAGAGGGGTTAGTCGGTAAATATGTAGGGATATGGGGGTAGGGCCTGGGTGGGATTGTGGTCGGTGCAGACTCGATGGGTCGAATGGCCTCTTTCTGTGCTGTAGGGTTTCTATGATTCTATGATTCTTTCTATGATTCTTTCTATGAATGTAGTCAAGAAGGCATACGGCATGCTTGCCTTCATCGGCCGGCGTATTGAGTTTAAAAATTGGCAAGTCATGTTGCAGCTTTATAGAACCTTAGTTAGGCCGCACTTGGAATATAGTGTTCAATTCTGGTCGCCACACTACCAGAAGGATGTGAAGGCTTTGGAGAGGGTACAGAAAAGATTTACCAGGATGTTGCCTGGTATGGAAGGCATTAGCTATGAGGAGAGGTTGGAGAAACTTGGGTTTGTTCTCACTGGAGCGATGGAGGTTGAGGGCGGGCCTGATAGAAGTCTACAAGATTATGAGAGGCATGGACAGAATGGATAGTCAGAAGCTTTTTCCCAGGGTGGAAGAGTCAATTACTAGGGGGCATAGGTTTAAGGTGCGAGGGACAAGGTTTAAAGGAGATGTACGAGGCAGATTTTTTACACAGAGAGTAGTGGGTGCCTGGAACTCGTTGCTGGGGGAGGTAGTGGAAGCGGATACGGTAGTGACTTTTAAGGGACGTCTTGACAAGTACATGAATAGGATGGGAATAGAGTGATATGATCCCCTAAGGGTAGTTGGTTTTAGTTAAGTCAGGCAGCATGGTCGGTGCCAGACGAGGTAAGGAGGGAAAATTTCCTTCGCTAAAGGATATTAGTGAACCAGATAGGTTTTTCCAACAATAGACAATGGTTTTTAATAGTCATCATTCAATTCTTAATTCAAGATATTTTTTATTGAATTCAAATTCCACCACCTGCCGTGGCGGGATTCATACCCAGGTCCCCAGAACATTAGCTGAGTTTCTGGATGAATAGTCTAACGATAATACCACTTGGCCATTGCATTACATAAGGTTACCACCTATCCTTATGTAGATTTAAGGGAGTTGACCGCATTCTTGCAATGCTGGATGAGTGCCAGCTGGAGCTGTTTAATTATTTCATCTCCTGTCTCTCTGAAGAAGGGTGAAATGGTCAACACTAACTTAGGATCCTTACAGCAGCCCAAACATTTTTCCGCCTCTCTGCAATTTTCACCCAAACTCTCCTTAAACTATTGAGTGAGGTGGTACTCTTTCACAGACATTACACTCGGAAAGTTTTAAGTCTACATAATAATTTGTTGGACTGTGTCACCCTGCAGGATTTTTTTTCATTCTTCTTTCTCACAAAGGATTTGGGAAGAGTACATTTAAGGGATATGTCTTAAAGTAAAATATATTCACAAAGGTTTATTAAAAACACAGGTACTATGAGAAAATGTTCTTAAGTTGCTTCCCTATGTGGACAATACGCAGTTCATTAGCTTGTCTCAGTAATGCATGAACGCACCCATCCATAGTATTGGCAGCTTCCAACATGTGTTGTCTGGTATCAGGCTGTCAGTGTAGGGAGATAAGCAGAAGACATGTGTAGTCAGTGTTTTTCATGTATAAATGGAAATCTTCAAAGGCAGTTGGATCGTACAAGGGCTGTGAGAATTTGCAGGTTTTCAATCTCTTCCACGCAGGGGAGGGAAGCAATTTCTTTTGCTGAGTGCAAATGTTTAATTCACTCACCAGAATGGCTAATTGTTTATTTTCACTGTTGTTAGAACAAGAATAAAGGAGCCTTTAACCAAGCTTCTTTCAATAAACTGAGAATGATTGATTTATTGTGAAACATAACTTTTTTTTAAAAATGCAATTGCAAAAACTGGTTAACATACAATTTGCAATCCTGCAAATCCCAGCATACATAAATGTCAAAACAATAGTGTCGCTGCAGAGGTTGGTGTTTAAAGGGAAAAAAAAAACCTTTTGGCCAATTGGAAAATTTAATGAAAAAGGATAAAGTTTGAAGGGTTTAGGCACTGTTAATCTGATGTTCCTGCATGTGAAGATGGGTCGCTGGTCACAGTAGTTGTCTGCAAGTTCTTTCCGAAGGAGCTTTGATGCAGAGGAAGAAAACAGAATGAGAAAGATTTCCCTGGGATCTCTCTCTCGTCTCAGTTTCTTAGGCTTCCAAATACAGAGGAGACAGACTGAGATAATTATCTCTAGCTGGATATTGATGACCTCACTGAATTTCAGACAAGGCAGGGAGAAAATGAATTGCGCAGCCTTCCCTTCTTGTTTTATTCTCACAAATGAGCCCAAAACACAAGTTCAAGACAGAAACTTCTCTGAGTCAGGTGGGTGGTATCCAGTAAAATCACCAGGAAAGCTTCTGAAACTGTGTTTGTTTTTACTCCAGGAATTAAAGCTCCAGTCAGCAAAAGGGTCTTCTCAGGTGCATTGCTGGTCATTTTGCTGAAGCCATGTGACTTCTTGCAAAAAGGCAGCTTGCTCACGGTCCAAAGTGAACTTACAACCTTTGGAAAAAACCCAGGTCAGATCCCAAGAAAGAGTCCAACTACTTCAGTGTTCTTTCAATTTTTATTTCGTTGACATATAGTTCTTGAGATATGGATTCCTAACAAAGCGGTCTAGTTGCAGCATACATTATCAGACAACTTTCTGTCCTAACTCAAAAGCAAAATACTGCAGATGCTAGAAATTGGGAAACAAATAGAAAATGCTGCTGATACTCAGCAGGTGAGGCAACAGCTGTGGAGTCAGAATCAGAGTTAATGTTTTAGGTTGATGAATTGCAGGGCATGAGGTGGCAAAGTGAATGCTTCACAGCTCCAGGGATCCAGGTTTCCTTGGGTGACCAGTCTGTGTGGAGTTTGCACATTCTCCCCGTGTCTGCGTGGATTTCCTCCGGGTGCTCCAGTTTCCTCCCGCAGTCGAAAGATGTGTCGGCTAGGTGGATAAGCCACAAGAATCATCCCCACAGTGGACAGAGGGGTTACACCTCAACAGTTTCAATGAATTGCTTTATCAATCTTTTTGAAAAGTGGAACAGTGATGGCATTTGCGGAACTTGAAATCTTCCTCCCAGATTTTTGTTGCACGGTCTGAGTTTGAGTGAGAATTCATAACCATCAGTATTATAGATTTCCGCAAGAATCGTATCCTGACCACACGCCTTGTTATTCTTCTTCCATTGGATCACTTCTGTATCCCAGCAAGTGTTAGCTACAAATTCAACCTTAATATCTCAAACTGCCAAGGGATTGTTTTGATGGTTTTGACCGACACTGTTGACGGCCAGTTGAGAATCATAGAATCCCTACAGTGCAGAAGGAGGCCATTCAGCCCATCAAGTCTGCACCGACTACAATCCCTCTCAGGCCCTATCTCCTTAACCCCACGTATTTATCCTGCTATTCCCCCTGACACTATGCGTCAATGGCCTATCAACCTAACCCGCACACCTTTGTACTGTGGGAGGAAACCAGAGCGCCCGGAGGAAGCCCACACAGACACAGGGAGAACGTGCAAGCTCCACACAGAGACCTGAGGCTGGAATTGAACCCGGGTCCCTGGCGCTGTGAGGCAGCAGTGCTAACCACTGTGCCACCCTGCCACCAATGTTCCAGCATTTCCCCTTCCAACAATCTCCTTTCTACTCTCAGATTCAGCATTTCTATGATTTCTATGATTTCTATAAATGGGTCATTTTCTGGCTGGCAAGATGTAATGAGTGGGCGGCACGGTAGCATAGTGGTTAGCACTGCTGCTTCACAGCTCCAGGGACCTGGGTTCGATTCCTGGCTTGGGTTACTGTCTGTGCGAAGTTTGCACATTCTCCCCGTGTCTGCTTGGGTTTCCTCTGGGTGCTCCAGTTTCCTCCCACAGTCCAAAGATGTGCGGGTTAGGTTGATTGGCCAAGCTAAATTGCCCCTTAGTGTCCCGGGATGCGTGGATTAGTGGGTAAAATATGAGGGTTAGAGGGATGAGCAGGTAAGTATGTAGGGATACGGGGATAGGGCCCGGGTGGGATTGTTGTCGGTGCAGACTCGATGGGCCGAATGGCCTCTTTCTGCACTGGAGGGGTTCTATGGTTTCTATGGTGTGCTACTGGAATCAGTGCCTGGGCCACAATTTGTTTACATAACTTAAATGAAGGTATGGTTGCAAAATTTGCTGATGACAGTAAAGTAAGTAGGAAAGTAAGTTGTGAAGAGGGCACAAGGAGGCTACAAAGGGATCTAAGATGAGTTAAAGTGAGTGGACAAAGATCTGACAAATGGAGTATAATGTGGGAAAATGTGACAGTCGCTTTTGAAAGGGAGAAAAGAAAGGAAGCTTATTGCGTAAATGGTGAGACTGCAGAGCTGTGAGGTGCAGAGGAATCTGGATGTCTTAGTGTATGAATCGCAAAAGGTTAATATCCAAGTAATTAGGAAACCTATTGGAACATTAGTTTTTATTGTGAAGTGGATACAAAAGTAGGGAGGTTATGCTTCAGTTGTATAAAGAATTGGTGCGACCACGTCTGGAGTGTAGTACACAGTATTGGTCTCCTTATTTAAGGCAGGATGTAAATGTGTTAAAAGCAGTTCAGAGAAGGTTTACTGGATTAATCCCTGGAATAGGCGAGTTGCCTTTTGAGGAAAGGTTGCATAGGGTGGGCTTATACCAGCTGGAGTTTAGAAAAGTAAGAGATGACTTGATTGAAACATGGAAGATCCTGAGGGGCCTTGATAGGGAGGATGTGGAAAGGATGTTCCCCCTTCTGCAAGATTCCAGAGGTCACTTAAGTGGTCGCCAATTTAAGACAGAAATTAGGAGAATTTTTTTCACTTTGACGGTCATGGGTCTTTGGAACACTCTTCCTCAAAAGGCAGTGGGAGCAGAGTCTTTGAACCTTTTAAGAGCAGAGCCCGATAGATTCTTGATTAACAAGGGGTAAAATGTTACCGGGGTTAGGCGGGAACATGGAGTTGAGGTTACAATCAGATTGGTCATGATCTCACTGAATGGCGGAACAGGCCCGAGGGGCTGAGTGGCCTACCTCTACTCCTAATATTATGTTCATAAGTTTGGATAGCTGCGTTGTCTTTGAGAAGGATATTGCTGACTTCAGCTCGGAGCAGGGAGAGAAGATTTAATTTTGGTCATAGATTACTGATATCCATTTTTAAAATCATTATGGAACAATCAATATACAGGTCAAGATGCTGATATTTCACAACCTTTAACAGTGCAGTGCATTTTTGTAGTTTTACATACATAACAGCACATGTAACAATTGTCACTCACAGTAAACTCAGGCATAATATGCATAGGGTT